>NC_089036.1:10125000-11325000 GCF_034140825.1 Oryza sativa Japonica Group | reverse complement strand
GTTAGAATGTGAATTTCAATACATTTTTGCACAGTCTTTGTTCTCTTGTTGGGTACTGCAGGATTATATATGGTTTCTGTTTTATTAACATTGTATTCTAATGATTCAATTTGTCTAGGTTCTACTCCGGATTGGGCACAAGATTCATATTGGCCTACGCAGCCTATATTTGGAGCTGAACAAGGGCTGGATAATGAAAGCCGGTGGTCTCAACCACCCCATTTAGCCCGCTTTGCTGATTCTAGACTGCACAGAACATCCTCATCGCCGCAGCAAGATGCTCAATACAATCCTAATGAACATATTCTTGGAGCAATGCCATATCTGTTGCATAGAACTTCATCATACCCACAACAAGAGCCTCAATACAATCACACAGAACCAATTCCGGTACCTAAATCATCATTCATTTCGTACCCTCCATCTGGTGCAGTATCCCATTCTTCACCAGGTCAACCACATCACATGAACATGCCATCTCCTCCCACTTCATTCCAAATGCCTGTATCTGCACAAAATGAGTTACACCATCCCCAGTTTCCTCGTGGTGGTATGCCTCCAGGGCCACTTGGTCGGAACATGGCTCATTTGGATTCAGCAGGTTTATCAACTAATAATTTGCAACAGAATGCTCTAAACAGTGGGCCAATTCGTCCAAATGGTGCCATGCTTACACCAGGTTTGGTGCAGCACAATCTGCAGCGTCCAAATGGATTGGTCCCACCTCAAATGCTGTCACGCCGTCCACAACATGGAATGGCCCCAATTCAACACTCTCCGCCACAATTCTCACAGTTCCATGCTCAGATGCTTGGTCCTCGGCATCCTCCACCACAAGGTCGTCAGATGTACAATCCTCAGCATTCATCACAAATGATGAGTGGATTTGATGCAAATTTGGCAATGCCTGACTTGAGTGATCCGAGAGCAAGAGCAATGCTGCACCATGGAGTGCATGGCCAGCATTATCTCCCCCAAGGTTTTGAGCTTGCCAGTATGAGGATGGATAATGGGTGGCCGCGGTTCAGATCCAAGTACATGTCCACGGCTGAAATTGAGAACATTGCAAGGATGCAGCAAGCTGCTACTCAGATCAATGATCCGTACATTGATGATTACTATCATCAAGCCTGTTTAGCTAAAAAGTCAGCAGGAGGTCAACTCAAGCACCACTTCTGTCCGACCTTGATTAGAGATCCATCATCCTGTGCACGGAGTAAAGATGAGCCACATGCATATCTCCAGGTTGATGCTCTTGGAAGGTTACCATTTTCTTCCATCCGCAGGCCTCGTCCGCTCCTCGATGTTGAACAAACCTCTGAATCAAGTGATGACGTTACTGAAAAATCTGCTTCAAAAACACTTGACCAAGAACCAATGCTGGCTGCTAGGATCACAATTGAAGATGGCCTTTGCCTACTGCTTGATGTAGATGATATTGATCGCTTGCTGCAATTTAGTCAGCAGCAAGATGGTGGCTTGCAACTGAGAAACAGGAGACAGGCCCTCCTTGAGCAGCTGGCAGAATCGCTGCAACTAGTTGATCCACTTACACCTAGTAACAATGGACCTCTCTCACCAAATGATGATCTGGTGTTTCTCCGAATAGTCTCTCTTCCGAAGGGCCGCAAGCTACTTTCTCGTTACCTTGAACTTGTTAGTTCTGGCAGTGAGCTTGCTAGAATTGCTTGCATGGCAGTCTTCCGGCATCTAAGATTCATATTTGGAAATTTGCCATCTGATAGTAGTGCTGTTGAGACAACGACAAAACTTGCTACTGCTGTATCAACCTGTGTTGTTCGGTTGGAGTTGAGTGGACTAAGTGCTTGCCTTGCAGCTATTGTGTGTTCTTCGTTGCAACCCCCTCTGCGACCCCTTGGACATGCTGCAGGTGATGGGGCTTCTTTCATCATAAAGTCTGTACTGGACAGAGCAACAGAGCTTCTCACTGATCAGCATGTGGCCTCTACCTACAGCATGCAAAACAGAGCTCTATGGCAAGCATCATTTGATGCCTTCTTTGGGCTGCTTACAGAGTATTGCATGAGTAAATTCGATAGTGTGATTCATGCATTGCAAACACAACCTGCTGTGGCAGCAGTTATAAGCAGGGAAATGCCAGTTGAATTGTTGCGTGCCAGCCTTCCTCACACAAATGAGTATCAGCGAAAACAGTTGCTCAGTTTTTCTCAGCGCACGGTGCCTGTTAACAACCATAGTTCTCATGGGTCCAATAATGGACCTATGACATCAGAATCTATCCCAAGTTCAGAAAGCCGGAAAATATAAGTTAAATCATAGTGTTTTTGCTTCTTTGGGTAATCAGTATACTTGATACAATGGCTCTTTAAGATGGAGACTCTTTCCCCAATTTCCTAGTAAAGAAAAGTCTATATGAATCCAGGAAACAAGATCGAGAGGGTTGGAGCATCGATAAACAGCGGTAATATAAGGCACCGAGTTTACTATCGTCGCGACATGTCTGGTTTATTATGTACTGTAGGGATGCAGTCTGTTTTGCATGCATTATGCAGATGGATGTGTTTTTGTTACTGGGAAGTTTCTTCCTGAGTTTTGTTGCTCATGAAACCTGCCTGGTATCTATCTCTGGCTGTAGAAGGTGCTTCTTGAAGATGCTGTTTGATTGTTCTTCAAGACAAGTGTCCTGGAATCATCAAGGTGGAATTTCAATCAGGCCGCCTTTTTTTCCCATTTTGTTTTGTTCAAGGGTTGAAATGTAACTGTCGATCATGCCCTCATATTGAAAAAAATCCTAGCTGTACTGAATGTTGAGCATTGGTTTATGGTACTATGTTTTGTTATTATTATTTATTAATTTGTCTCTTTTCTGACTTCTTTTTTTCTATTCTAGCGGAAGGTATAATTCGGGATTTTAGCTGAGTAGAGAATGACAATGTAGTAGTAGAAACTTGGGTGGCTGTAATGATGTTTGCAAGTTTAAATGCAACAAGTTAGAAGTGACCACCTGACCATCAGATGGCTCATGTCTTGGGGTGGTATTTTTGGTTGAGGGTTGTGTTAGGCGTGGCATTTTCTGGCGCCAATTGTTAATATGTTGTAGAAGTATTTTGCTGATGAGTTCAAAAAGGGAAAAGGAAAAAATGGTCTACTACATTTCAATTCATAGAATGCCTTATAAATTCAACTTGTTGGATATATAGTTGCCACTTGATTTCGTCAATTTTTCCCTCTTACTCCATCTTATATCCGCTACTATTTCGGAATATGACATATCCTAGTAATACGAATCTGGATAGGTGTCAATTCAGCTTTTGTCCAGCTTCGTAGCGCTAGGATGTACTAGGATGTGTCACATCACGTAGTAGGTTTGTTTTTATGAGATGGAGGGAGTACTTGCTTTCCCTCTTCTCAACTCTGCTTATCTACCTATGGGTACATGGCTCTGATATGCTTCCATCATTCATCTCCTTCCACCGTCTATTTCCTAGTGAGTGCACTTGTATGATTATAGATCTTATTATTGTGTGTTTTGGTTTAAGGTGCACGACTGGTAGGACAAGCAAGTTTAAATAGCGAGTGCCTATGGGTCTCTAGGATCAGTAGCTAGGATTAGGCCATTCCCAACCCAAAACACTAGATATAATTTTCATACACTCCACATCATCAATAAATTAGTACTAGACACTACTCTTTCAATGCAAACACTATTATTCCATACTTAAATTTAATGCTACTTATCTCACATGATGTCTTGGATGTTGTGCAGAAACCATGTCTCATGCAAGACATGGTTTTCTTCTTTTTCCTCATTTATTCACTTGTCATATCATTTTTCATCATAGGTGACAGTTTATTTAATGTTATAGACACCATCCTAGTCATTGAGTTGGGAATGGCCTTAGGGGATCATTCTTTTGCTTGGACATAGATCATACTCCCTTCGTCCTAATGTATAGCAAAGACTGGACGAGACATATCATAGTACGAATTTGGAGTCCTCTGTCCAGATTTATTGTACTAGGATATATTCTCACAAATCCTAGATTTGTTATATTTTGATACGGAGTGAGTAAGAGCATCACCAATTTAGGAATTCCTAAACAGAATTTAGGGTCTTAAAATATCTTCTCCGACAGATTAGAAAAACATGTTACCATATAATATAAGAAGTGGGACCACCAACAAAACTACCGATGTTTCCTCTCCTTGAATAATGACCCGACCAATAGGACCCACATGTTGTTCCCTCTTTCTTTCCTCTTCTCTTCCTCCTCTCGTTCTTCTACCTCTCACGCAGGGCCAGAACTAGTGCACAGCGAGACAAGTTGGCATCGGTGGCAGGCTCCAGCAAGGGTGGCTGGAGGAGGGTGCGAGAGGATCCTGGTGGCCGGCAGCACGAATCGAGTCTCAGCGGAGGTACTAATCAAGGTTGTGAATGACTAGTTGTGGAGAGCTCTAGGTGTGACTTGGGGCTTGACGGAGGGGAGAATCAAGCATGCGTGTACTAGCTCGGGGGCCAGCCGTGACGTGAATCGAGTCGACGTCGGGTGAGCTTGCGACAACAGAGACATTTCAGCTGTGTGCGCGAATTGCTTGTGATTGGTAGATTGGTAGGCGGTGATATTCCCTACATGTGGAGAACGAGAATAGCGGAGAAGGTATTTCTAATTTTTTGGGATGTTGATTGGAGATCTGTTGGATCTATTTTTTGAAATAAAAAACTACGAAATTTTGAGATTGGGAATAGGATTGGGCATGCTCTAACTATTAATTATTAGTACACAGGGGATGGAGACACCACGCGGATATCAAATCAGGGTATATTGCACGGGTTATCAGCAGTATTTCTCATAGTAGAATCTTTCGCTGACAACTAATCTAGATAATGTTGGTGCAGGTTTATCTAGTGACATGGTGAAGAATCATGTCAAGAATGTGGTGACTAACCCAACGTCGTCAGTCGATAACATTCCAGCGCCACTGTGCGACCTCCCGTAGACAGAGCGAGAGGAAATTGTCAATGTAAATACCCGATTACTTATCCTCTCTTGATCTTAACTCATTTTGTAGGAGTAGTGATTCTAATACTTTCAAGAATCGCCCTTAACGGATGTGATTGGGGGCATTGATCGACCACTAGGAATCTGCCTCGCTCCATGAGGACGTTGAGGCACATCCCCACTCAGCCATTGCCCTCGCAGCAGTGACCGCAATATCCTCAGGCGTTGGCTCTAGTGGTGCAATAGGAGTCAAAAGGACACTTTGGACCAAATTTCCCAGAGCCAAAGGAGCAGGGATGCTCAGGAGGGTTAGTGTCTCCGTGGTAAGTAAAACATCAACACTACTAGGTTCTCTTATGGAATTTGTCTTAGCGATTGATGATTTATTAATTGGCAGACTTCTTCTGCCAAGAAAGCCTCCTCGGGCGACCGCGGCTAGACCTTTGCTTCTGTCAAAGCAAAAAAGATTCTAGTAAGTTGACCTCTTACTTTGGTTATCTTCTTGTTTGATTCCTTAGAATCTAGTTCGTCGAGTTTGATTGATGTGTCTTATAGTAAAGTTGACTCTGCCGTTGTCGGCGCAAAGCTCTTAGCCTACCTACACCCAAGCTCTTCTCCCCAAACAAACAATTGATGGATCTTGTGCACAATAGTTGCACCTGAAGCTAGAGATGGAGGAATTTTGGAGGCAGGTGGGACTAAGGGAGGGGTTCTCACTTTGAAGGTGCGGCAAAACTAGTTGAGGCATTGGGGTCAAGGATTTTCGTGGGAAAAGGGGCGCAGTATGCGGCACAACTAACATAGCTGAAGTCTATGTCAGTATATGGCATGGGTATCACATGGGTCTCAATGGGGAAGAATAGAAGTTGGGAGCACCGAGTGAACTGGGCTTTATACTTTTGGAGTGGGGGAGGGGGTTGTTTGCTGTAATGTCCAATAGGGCTTGTGCTCTAAGGATACATTTAGACTAAATCTAATGGTTGACATAATAATTATGACTAAATCTAATGGTTGACTTAACCTAGAGGGGATATTGAATAAGGTAATTAGAAGGGGATTATGAGCGTCTTGTTCTTGATCTGCTAGATCTAGATCCAGAACTCAAAGGACATGCAAGGGTGAATTCATCGTTGGGGCTTCAGCCCCAGCTCCCCTCGATGAACCCCAGGTGCCCCTAGCTCCTCAGAGGTAGTAGAGGAAAGGGTGTGTAGTAGCAGTAGCAACCAGAGGAGGAAGACTATTATCTGTTGGTTGGGTTGTGACAATCCTGCGTAATAGGTGTGTTGACAGAAAACACATGGCCTGGGAGATCTGCTTAACTCCAGTGCAGGTCGAAAGCTCGCCTTCGGATGTATTAGCGTGCCAGTTGATTTGATCCTGTAATCAACAAGAAATAGAAGCAAAGAAACCGTGGTTAAATCTATAAATGATAGCCGATCGGCTAGATGCCGATGACATATCACTTATCTTTGGGCCGATGTCATCTGTGTATCGATCGGCAGTCATGAATAAGTAAAGAAGAACTAAATCTACTCGACCGGCTGTAGATATAAATGATATATACTCCTCATATCGATATATACTTAAATCAAGTGATTGGGATAGATCGGTTATCATGCCGAGACAGTATAAATCACTTAGATCGAAACATATATCAATAACAGGACTATATATGTTTATAGCATAGCCGATCAGATAGATCTAGCATGTATCGGCTAATACTCTGATACTACTCCATATCAGGATATTAAAGCAAGAATAATATATCAAACAAAGGCCTAACATGTTTAGATACGGCAATATCTTGATATAAAGGGCAGATTTAACATATCAGTATAGCATATAGAACAAATATAGTTAAATCAGATACGATCGGCTGAAACTCCGATGCTATTCTAATCGGCAACTAGAAGGCAGGCTAGATATCGATATTCTAAGCACGACTTAATAGATCAAACTCAACTGATATAGTATTAAGTATGAAAAGAAGAGTGATATCTAGACAATCAAGCTGCTAGAAGTTTCATAGAATGGTAGATATCTTATATAATCTAGACCAACATCAAGATCTAACCTAATCGGCTGCCTTCTGCATTCAGATATTGGCCGATAGTAGATTAGATGACGATGTTGCTAGAGATTATGTAAGATATATGATAACTCGACGAATTATATAAACAAGATTAGAGTGTCATAAAGATGGAAACACTAATCCTAAGAACGCAATTCGTCATAACGAATTTTACCTCTTGTTGAAGATCGAAATCGATGCAGCTCAACCCGAAAACATGAACTCGTCAAAACAAAACTAAAGCAAAAAGGGTGGCGATGTGCCAAGATTGTATTGAACGTGTGTGTTCAAAAATTACATAAAGCTCGGGGTCTATTTATACCCGAGAATTACAAGATATGCCCATACCGGACACGACCATTATCTCTAACAAACTCTAAGATACTATAAGTCTTTGCGGCAGACTTTTGCCCACATTTATCTATAAGGAATTTACATAAGATATCCTAATTAATAGATACAATTGCCTTCCCAGGACTCTATCCGTGCGTGGCAATCATCTTGAAATACACTAACTTGAACCCGATGTCGCATACAAGTTGTATTGTCGGAATCGGCTATATCGGCTTATTTAGCCCGACTCAGACCCAGCCGATCCTAACCGTAGCCGATCTGGATTCCAGCCGATTCCTGCTCTGCTTCCGAACTCGATCTCCGCCTCCAACTTCGCTTTGATCAAGTCCTCTTTCCCGACACAGATGTTACCAAATTTGGTTGTTAACACATGCCCCCCAAGTCCGGGATATTCGATAATGTTCCGGATTTGCCGTATGCCGACTCCGAGCGAGTTTTGCACTCCGCCGCTTTTGACCGTTATTCCAGCGCTTTAAATACTAACCGTTACCCCCGAGAAATCTCACACCGTGACTTCCGTTTTCACCGCTCAAGCGAAACCTTTTCTCTCTCTTCTCCGGCGATTCCTCCGGTGCAAAGGTGATTCCTAGGCGACCTCCTCTTCGACGAGATCTCCGCCCGCGGCCATGTCGTCCTCCGCCAGCCCATCTGGTGCACCAACAGCCGAGTACGCTGAGGTAAGTTCTCATTGGCTAAATCCCCTTCTTTAGCAGCAGATCGATCTTCTCTTATCTCATATTGCTTTTCCTCTTTTGGTTGCTTCAAATTTGTAGCATCTTTCTCACCAAGTCGCAATTCCCAGTCTGACGCATGAAAATTACTACTTTCTTGGCCCAATCGGCAATCCTGACCCCACCGAGTTCATTGTTGGTGAAACCAATAGAATCCCCTTTAGACTAACCAACCCAGATCTAGGTCACTGGAAGAATACTTTCAAATCTTGGCCATCTCTAGAGAAAGTTCTACCAGAAAAGAGCTGGACCACATGGTTCAAACGTGTGTTAGCCAGCAAGAGGGTTCACTGGGATGAAATTGGAATCGGCCAAGCACTTGACCTTACTATAGCAAACTCAGCCAAGGATGAACCCCTAATGGCAGCTGCTTCTTACTTCTGGTCAAACACTACTAATGCCTTCCTGTTCAATCAAGGGCCTATGACTCCAACCCTCATAGATATCAGTATGATCACAGGTCTGGATGTCACCTCATCAGCCAACCCTATGAGTTTGAACACAAAGAACCAATATGACTTCAAAACCAAAAGCGTAGGAGGTTGGTCAGGCTATGTGGCAGCATACATGGGCCAGGGTTCGGTCACTCCTCGAGAACATGTGGCCTTTCTATTAATGTGGCTAGAAAAATTTCTTTTCTGTGGATCAAGTTGCGGCCCCACAACCAACTGGCAATTTCTGGCTGAAGCTCTAGAAACAAAGAGACAATTCCCCTTGGGCAAAATTCTCCTCGGCTATCTATACCATATGTTGAGCAATGCATCGGCTAAGATAGCAGTTGGCTCAGTAGTTGGAGCAGGTGGACCCTGGTGGCTGCTACAAACCTGGTTAAACCTGATAGTCATGAAGGTTGTCAATCGGCCATCCGTACTAGAAGCCGAGTTCCCAAGACTAGAGCCGATTGTAGGGGATGATGGAGAAGAGCGTACTCATCGGAGATGCACATCATACGGAGAATACGCTTCTACACCAACTGATGCCGGGGCAAAACTATCGGCTGAACTGCTCAAGGATTGGTTTTGTAGCTTCTATGAAGGCTTTCAAAAAGATGCTAGAATCTGGTTCCTTTATGAAGACTCTGCACAACTTGAGCACCCAGTGGATTTCAGATTCGAAGACATCAACCATGAAGTATACCAATCATCCAGGGAAATCTTCTCGGCTGCAATCAGTCCATGCATCCTTCCTGTTGGCATTCATCAAGGAAGAAACATCCAAGCTTCCTATGAATTCTATCATCCAATGAGCTCAGCTAGACAACTCGGAATGGGCCAACTCCCAATCGGCTTATTCTTTGCTGACAAGATCCAATGCCGAGGAGGGATTTCATCAACCCTAATGATCGATTGGCTACTTAGCCTTCAAGGACCCCCTCTGGGCAGTATTGACAACATAGAACTGGCAACATTCAGAAGCAAAAGCTTTGACAGGTGGTGGGGTAAATGGAAACTGCATTTATTCCATCAACCAGCTTCAATGTATATGACATACCTCTTTCCAGATGTTGTCCCTCAAGTAAGTCTTCAACTTTGCTCAACTCTAGTTAAATAACTGTTCAGCCAATTAATCTCAACTAATCGTCCTTTTGATTTGCAGACAACAGAGTCTTCCCCTCCTCATCAAAGCAACAGTGGCAAAGACATCCGATATGCCCCAGGTTTAATTCCTAACGGAGGTAGGCTATCTCCTCCAGTTATTGGCTATGACGCCCCCAGGACATCAGCTCTTCTTCAAGGGCTCGTCAAAGAACCAGCCGATGCCGGCAAAAAGAGGAAAACCAGATCGTCGGCTGTAAGCATCGTAGCCCTAATTAAGAAGAAGAAGAAGACAAAGAAAACCAAGCCAGCTAATGATCTGCCTACCCTAGATCCATCCGTCAAACAAGCTTTGGATGAAGAGGTAATTGAAGATGAGGTTGATCAGGCCGCAGCCGAGGTAAGTGATACTGAAAGAACACCATCGGCTTCGCCTAAGCAAACCTCTCCGACTCCTTCTGCTCCGGTTCACTTCTCAAGGGTAAGTGTTTCTTGTTAATCCCTTTCGTTATTATTTTGTCTTATAGCCGATCATTCCCAAGTCTTATAATTGCAGAAAAAGAAGACTGCGGTGAAGAAGAAATCGGCTGCAACAACATCTAAACCAGGTCCACTAGTAAGATAGTTTTAACTTTTCATTAGTTAATTTTTTAGCCGATTCTATCTGGCACTTGTTTCCTTTCTGCCTTCACCTCCTCCTCCTCCTCCTGTTCAACAATCATCAAGTGATCAGACCCCTTCAGCGGCGGGAAGTCATCACGTCGAGGAAGAAGAACAACCAGCTGCTCCTGCTATCCCAGTAAGTTTCTTTTATCATAACAAGCATTCAAATCGGCTATAATCGTTTAACCTCTAATCTGCTTCTAAATTGTCACTGCAGGTGTTAGCTGATCTTTTCTCTTTTGACATCAGAGACTATCTTGATGAAGGAGAAGAAGATACCACAAGCAAAGCCTTGGCTCCTTTATCTGATGATGTGAAGAAAACTCTAGGAAGCATTTTAGATCGGCTAGAAGCATCATCGCTAGACAGCTTGGTGGTTGATTGTGGCTCAATTAGGGCTCGGCTACACGAGATTCAGGCTTTAATCCCAGATGAGTTAGCCGATATCCTTACTCCAGCCGTTTACCTTGAGCAACACCAATTCAAACTGGAGAAAGCCAAGTTAAGACTAGCCGAACGGCGAGAACGTAAGGACATTGAGGCCACTATCCAAGCTAGCCGACAACTTGTACATGAAGAGAAGTCCAAGCTTGATCAATTATCTGAAGGCCCAATCAAGTCTAACATTGATCGGCTTGAGGCTCGCAAGATTGAACTCTTAGCACAACTTGAAGAATGTAACGCTGAGCTAGATATGGAACACAAGAAACTAGCCGATCTCCCCAAATTCATTGAAGAACAGAAAGTAAGACTCAAATCGGCTATCAAGCATGTTGTTGAGCTGACTAAGTCCCTAAAAGTTATCCCTGGAACCGATGCTCAAGATGCCCAAGCCATAGAAGAAGTAGAGTAGATTAGGCAAAAGGCTATATCGGCTATCCAGCGATACTTATCTCAATAATCTTTGTGTAATAGGACTTAGAATTGAAATTTGCTAAAAAATTTTGCACTGTATTTACCGCATTTTGATATATATATGCCCCCCCTAGTTTTACAATGTGAAGAGTATTGATAAAATTATAAAACAACTAAGGGCGATATAACAATATCGGCCATTGTACATCGGCAAACCACAACCGATTACACCATGAAAAACAACTAAGGGCGATATAACAATATTGGCCATTGTACATCGGCAAACCACAACCGATTACACCATGAAAAACAACTAAGGGCGACATAACAATATCGGCCATTGTACATCGGCAAATCACAACCGATTACACCATGAAAAACAACTAAGGGCGATATAACAATATTGGCCATTGTATATCGGCAAACCACAACCGATTACACCATGAAAAACAACTAAGGGCGACATAACAATATCGGCCATTGTACATCGGCAAACCACAACCGATTACACCATGAAAAACAACTAAGGGCGATATAACAATATTGGCCATTGTACATCGGCAAACCACAACCGATTACACCATGAAAAACAACTAAGGGCGACATAACAATATCGGCCATTGTACATCGGCAAATCACAACCGATTACACCATGAAAAACAACTAAGGGCGATATAACAATATTGGCCATTGTATATCGGCAAACCACAACCGATTACACCATGAAAAACAACTAAGGGCGACATAACAATATCGGCCATTGTACATCGGCAAACCACAACCGATTACACCATGAAAAACAACTAAGGGCGATATAACAATATTGGCCATTGTACATCGGCAAACCACAACCGATTACACCATGAAAAACAACTAAGGGCGACATAACAATGTCGGCCATTGTACATCGGCAAACCACAACCGATTACACCATGAAAAACAACTAAGGACGATACAACAGTATCGGCCATCTTAAGGTGATGTAAACACATCGGCTGTCATGCATCGGCAATAGTAGCCGATCATGCGTTAACCCAAACACTTGGGTAATATTTCTTCAAATATTTGCCATTGAGCGCTCGCTCATAAACTTCACCGTCATGTCCTTGCAACATATATGCTCCCTTAGACACAACCTTATGAATTTGGAACGGTCCTTCCCAATTCGGCGACCACTTGCCGAATTTACTATCACGAGTACCAATCGGCAAAATCAGCTTCCATACAAGTTCTCCTTCCGAAAAATCTTTAGGTACCACTTTCTTATTATAATGCCGAGCAACACGTTCCTTATCCCTAGTAACCTTCGCAAGGGCTCGCAATCGTGACTGAACCAAATCCTCCCTTTCGTCAGCCATAAGATTGTAATACTCATTGGCTGTTAAATCGTTTTGCAACTCCGTTTGTCGAGAGCCGATTCTAACTTCCCATGGCAAAACAGCCTCATGACCATAAACAAGTTTGTAAGGGGGAACTTGAATCTATCCATGATAAGCCATCCTATAAGACCATAATGCTTCGGCCAATCGAGTATGCCATTGCCGAGGATAATCAGAAATTTTCCGCTCGATCAACTTAATAAAACTCTTATTAGACGCCTCGGCTTGCCCATTAGCTTGTGCATAATAAGGTGAAGAATTCAACAACTTGATACCCACTCTATCAGCAAACTGAACAAACTCATCGGACACGAAGATTGAACCTTGATCTGTAGTAATAGTTTGAGGAAGACCAAATCGGTAGATTATGTGTTTCTGAACAAATTGAATAGCATCCCCAGAATCAACTTTCTTCAAAGGAATCGCCTCTACCCACTTGGTGAAATAATCAGTTGCCACCAATATAAATTTATGCCCTTTACTCGATGTTGGGTTTATCATTCCGATCATATCAATTCCCCAACCTCTGAACGGCCACGGTTTAATAATATGGTTCATAGCTGACGCCGGTGCTCGCTGAATTGCTCCGAACTTCTGACAATCTTGACATCCCTTGCAATATCTGAAACAATCCTCTAGCATTGTCGGCCAAAAGTACCCTGCACGCCGAAGCAACCACTTCATCTTGTGAGCCGATTGATGAGTACCATAGATCCCTTCGTGAACTTCGCCGATTGCAACCTTAGCCTGATCGGCACTCAAGCACTTAAGTAATACCCCATCAATCGTCCGATAATAAAGCTCATCATTCAATAGTGTATACTTTAATGCCTTATATCTTAATTTCCTAGAAGCCGATTGAGATGGATTACTTAAATACTGATGCACATCATACCTCCAATCATCGGCTGACACTGCTGCAATTTCAACTTTAACATCTTTGATCATCGGCTTATACCCCGATGCCCCTTGGGCCAAATCATTAGCTTCAAGATATTGTTCTCGAGATACATGCTTCAAAGTAACCAGTCGAAACCCTTTCATTAGTTCCAGGCACTTCTCATTATAAACCATCAATGTATCGTTCTTGCATTCATATTCCCCTGCCAATTGGCTGATTACTAGCAAGGAATCCCCCATGATTTCAATGGTATCGGCTACAACTTCCTTGAGTAATTGCAACCCCTTGAGCACTGCTTCATACTCAGCCTGATTATTGGTCGCATATGGTTTAATAGTATAAGCAAACTCGAAACATGCCCCCCTAGGGGAAATTATAACTAAGCCGATGCCACAACCATGAGTGCATACCGATCCATCAAAGAATAAAGTCCATGGTACTATCTCAACCGAGCCGATTGAATCATCACGATGTTCTACAATAAAATCGGCTATAGCTTGTCCCTTAATCGCTTTTGGCGATTCATACCGAAGATCAAACTCAGTCAAGGAAAATATCCACTTTCCAACTCGTCCCTTTAATATTGGAGCCGACAGCATGTACCTGACTACATCGGCTTTGCATATAACGGTGCACTCGTTAGATAATAGATAATGCCTTAACCTCGTACACGAAAAATACAGACACAAGCATAACTTCTCCACAGGAGAATATGGAGTCTCAGCATCCAAGAGCCGTCGAGTGAGATAAAACACAACTCGCACCTTCCCTTCCAATTCTTGAATCAAAACTGAGCCGATTGACTTCTCACCAGCCGATAAATATAACCTAAACGGTATTCCTTTCTGTGGAGGAATCAATACAGGAAGAGAGCTGAGATACTCCTTGATATTATCCAAAGCCTTTTGCTGCTCTGCCCCCCAAGTGAATTGCTGATCGGCTTTTAATCTCAATAAGGTTGTAAAAGGTTCCAACCTTCCGGACAAATTAGAAATAAACCTTCTCACAAAATTTATCTTGTCGATCATCTCCTATAGTTCCGTCTTATTTTCCGAGGGCTGAATTTTCTTGATCGCATTAACGCTCCTTTGGGTCACCTCGATCCCACTTTCATGAACAATAAATCCCAAAAACTGGCCAGCCGACACACCAAAAGCACATTTTGTCGGATTCATCTTCAAGCCATATTTTCTGGTTCTCTCAAAAACCTTCCTTAAATCGGCTATGTGGTCCTCTACTTCTTTAGATTTAACAACCACATCGTCAATATAGACTTCAACCAACCAGCTGATTAAATCATGATATATATAATTCATGGCCCTTTGATATGTTGCTCCAGCACTCTTCAAGCCGAAAGTCATGACGACCCATTCAAACAAGCCGATTGCACCGGGACATCTAAAAGCTGTCTTATGGATATCTTCCTCAGCCATAAAGATCTGATTATATCCTGCGTTCCCATCCATAAAACTCAAAATTTTGTTCCCTGATGCGACATCAACCAGCTGATCGGCTACTGGCATTGGATATTCGTCCTTTGGTGTAGCTTTATTTAGATCTCGAAAATCAATGCATACCCTGACCTTGCCATTCTTTTTAATAACTGGAACTATGCTAGAGACCCATTCGGCATATCGGCAGGGACGAATGAAACCAGCATCATACAATCGTTTAATCTCGGCTTTAACAGGCTCGAGCATATCGGCTTTACATCTCCTCGGAGGTTGCTGGCGTGGTCTAACCCCTGGCTTGATAGGTAGCCGATGTTCAACAATCGATCGGCTGAGTTCGGGCATCTCATAGTATTCCCAAGCGAAGCAATCTCTAAACTCTTTTAAGAGCTCTATCAGCTTGGTTCTAAACTCTGGAGACAAATTTTTGCTAATAAATGTCGGCCTTGGCCGATCGCCTGGACCTATGTCTATTTCTTCCAAATCATCGGCCGACATAAAACCCTGACCTTGCTTGTCATCGAGATCATCTACTGTATCCTTAGCATAGACATTCGAACCCTCCACGACGCTCTCAAAGTAATAGCTTGGGTTCTCCATCTTCGATTGGCTGTATATCAGAATCGGACACTTTTAGAACATCTCCATCCCAGACTTTTCCAGATAAACAATCAAGGCCATCCATCTCCCAAAGGGCTAAATCGGCACTAGCAACATTAACTGACCTGTCGGCTGGCACAATCTCTATCTTGTCGCCTTGCCATTGAATCAAGCATTGATGCATAGTCGAAGGGATGCAACAGTTGGCGTGAATCCAATCCCTTCCAAGCAACAAGCTGTACGAACCCTTCCCATCGATGACAAAAAACGTGGTAGGAATAGTCTTGCTGCTGACTGTCAGCTCCACATTTAGAACACTCTTGGTCTCTGATGGATTACCACCAAAGTCTTTGAGCACCATATTTGTTTTGATGAGATCCTCGGCATTCCTACCCAGCTTTCTGAATGTGGCATAAGGCATCAAATTCACCGCGGCCCCACCATCGACCATCATCTTAGACATCGGCTTCCCATTGACGTAGCCATTTATATACAATGGCTTAAGATGCCGATTCTCTGTCCCCTCGGGTTTCTCGAATACTGCATGTTCTGGTGACAGGACCAACTTAGCCGATTCCTCTTCCAATTCATCGACATCGGCCTGATCGATCCCGAATTCAGCTGGCAATGTAAAGACCATGTTAATTGGTGCCGCTATAACACTCTTCCCTTTTGCCAACCTCTTCACCTCATCGGCTGCAGCATCATCGGCTACAGGAACCTGATTCTTGACATGCCACTCCTGTCTTGGTTTTGGTTTCCTCAGTCGATGGTTGATTTCCTCTTCAACCTCCTGAAAACGCTCCCTGCTCCTCAATCTCTGGACCCTCCTTTTCTGATTCTCCGTGAAAATACCAGAAGGACACCATTGATTCTTCCTGATCACCTCATCCTCTTGGCCACGATCTTGATTCATCGGACCCAATCTTTGACGAACAGGGAGTCTTGCCTGTCTCAGCCGATTATCCCTATTACGTGATCGGTTTGAGCTCTCGATGATATCACTGCATCCAAGGCAGTTTTCGATAGATGGCAACCTCATCCCTTCATTCCAGCAGAATCTGAAGAACTCGCAATCCCAATGAGGATCAAAACCATCGTCGTATTCTTCATAATGCCTCTCCTCCTGCTTATCATACTTCCTTTGATACTTGTTGATAATCTTAGCCGAATTTACTTGAAAACCCTTTGCACGGGCCCTATCGGCTGCTTGACCAACTGTATGCACCATATTAACAGGAAAAGGATTCCCATCGACCTTCATCGGCTTCTTGGAATCATCAAACCTAATCTTTCCCCCTTCAATGGCAACCTGTATTTGCTGTCTAAAAACCTTACAATCATTAGTAGAATGAGACCCAGAATTATGCCATTTGCAATATCTCTTCTTGCCTAATTCCTCAGCAGATAGGATCATATGACCAGCAGGAAACTGAATCTGCTTTTCTCGGAGTAGCAAATCAAAAATCTTGTCAGCTTTCATGATATCAAAGTCATACTTTTCCTCTTTTCCAGGACTTTTTACCCATTGGCATGGTATGACCTTTTTGCTCCTCACCTATTCAGCTGCAACTATCTCAGAATCATCTTCTTCGTCATCCGACCCATATATATATGGACAAACGTGATTAACCTTCTTAGAGCTTTTCCTGACTTCCGCCGACCTATGCTCATGCAAGGTCACCTACTGTATCAGATGCGATAAGCTATCGAAGTCTTCGGACGAGAATTTCTCCCTGATTGAGGAATCATACCCTGGAAGGCCAAATCGGCTAACTGAGCATCGGTCAAACTCAAGCTAAAGCACTTGTTCCTCATCTCTCTGAACCTCTGAATATACTTGTGCACGGGTTCATCATGCCACTGCTTAATCGCTGTCAAGTCAGACAACTTCATCTCATGAACCCCACTGTAGAAGTAGCTGTGGAATTGCTTTTCCAAATCGGCCCAGCTGTTGATTGACCCATATGGGAAAGAGGAAAACCAAGTAAAAGCTGATCCAGATAGAGATAACCGAAACAACCTAACTTTCAGAGTGTCTATAGCCGATGCTTCACCACACTGAGCAAGGAATCGGCTGATGTGCTCATAAGTTGACACGCCCTCTTGCCCTAAAAATTTGGAGAAATTTGGAACCTTAAACTGATTGGGAAGAGGAACTCTTTCAAACCACTCAGGGTAAGGTTGCCGATACAAACTTCCAGTTTCTTTTGGTTTGAGTCCAAATTGTTCCTCATTACATCAGCAATCACATCGGCCCATGGTCGTTGCTGAGCTGCTCGTTGCGGCTGTTGCTGCATGGGCTCGAATTGACCAAACTGAGATGCGAACTGGGCTGAGCCAATCCCCCTGGCTGATATTGGGCTTGTGGGGAAGGAGGCTGATATTGATAGTTCAAGTTACCCCCTTGATAATTATGGAGATTCGGCTGGATGTTGCGCACCAAGTGCTCAGGAACCATCTGAGGCATCACTATGCCGTCCGGCTGTGCATGGTGAACCAAATGTTCTAGGACGACTTGGTTTACAAATTGCTGCGCAAGTTGCCCACCAGGTGGTGCAAACCCGGCCGATGCATTTGCCGACCCCGGGTGCTGAATTGGCTGAATGATCTGCTGTCTCACCAGAGTCTGTTGGATCGGCTGAAGCTGCTGCCTTGGTGGCGTTTGCTGAATTGGTTGCAGAGGCTGCTGCCTTGGTGGTGTTTGCTGAGCTGGTTGTACGACCTGTTGTTGGATTGGCTGTACAACTGGCTGGATTGGTGGTGTCTGCTGAATCGGCTGCTGCTGCACTGGATCAACAATAGGTGGAGGTGGCAAAAACATGGCAGCAACTTGATCTTGGGTCGGCTGATTCGCAATCTGCCCAATAGGCTATGGATGCTCCCTCATTAACAACCGAAGGTTCATTGGCTGGCCTGGCGCCATAGCTGATGTACCAGGCAGGGGAGTTGATGCTGGCGCCGTCGGCTGAATTGTGGGTGCAACGGAGCGAACCGCTTGAACAGATGGCTGAACATCGGTGATCAAAGATCGATAATTCGGGAAGACACCTCCTTGCAAGTAAACTGGGCCTGTAGCCTGATGCTCGACTATCGAACCATCGGCTATTGTCTTCATCATGTTTGACAATGTATTGACTAATACCCCGGACTGATTGATCAGAGCATGATGCACAGCGTAATCAACCCGATCTTGGAAGTTATTGAAAAAATCTTGTGCTAGCTCGTTACTCTGATTAAGATTTCCTCCTTGCGGCCCTTGAGCACCACCACCTTGAGCTCCATGCACTCTATCACCTTGTACTCCATGGACCCCTTGAGGGTTGTCGCCTTGATTTCCTAGAGAACCATCAGTAGCACCTTTGTTGCTCGGCTGAGCCGAGCCTTCTGGAGCTTTTTTCACCTCTCCATATTTAGAAGAACCGGTCCCAAGATTATCAGCAACCAATTTTATTTTATACTTCTGAACAAGTGTCCCCTTGCGGGTTTGCATGAACGAGTTCAGGAACTGATCTCGTGCTTGCTGCAGCGTCGCTTCAAACTCCTGCTTCTGCTCAGGCGTGAATTTCTCTGGATCGATTGGCATGACGTTGTCATCAATGATGTCAGTTAATCCCGGCTTCGACGCCTTGCCTTTAACGGAACCTGGGCTTGATGGTGGTGGTGGTTGTTTCTAAGCCATGAGGAAGAACTGACGTCTGACTTCTAATCAGGTCCCACAGGGCGTGCCAAAAGCGTGTTGACAGAAAACACATGGCCTGGGAGATCTGCTTAACTCCAGTGCAGGTCCAAAGCTCGCCTTCGGATGTATTAGCATGCCAGTTGATTTGATCCTATAATCAACAAGAAATAGAAACAAAGAAACCGTAGTTAAATCTATAAATGATAGCCGATCGGCTAGATGCCGATGACATATCATTTATCTATGGGCCGATGTCATCTGTGTATCGATCGGCAGTCACGAATAAGTAAAGAAGAACTAAATCTACTCGATCGGCTGTAGATATAAACGATATATACTCCTCATATCGATATATACTTAAATAAAGTGATTGGGATAGATCGGTCATCATGCCGAGATAGTATAAATCACTTAGATCGAAACATATATCAATAACAGGACTATATATGTTTATAGCATAGCCGATCAGATAGATCTCGCATGTATCGGCTAATACTCCGATACTACTCCATATCAGGATATTAAAGCAAGAATAATATATCAAACAAAGGCCTAACATGTTTAGATACGGCAATATCTTGATATAAAGGGCAGATTTAACATATCAGTATAGCATATAGAACAAATATAGTTAAATCAGATACGATCGGCTGAAACTCCGATGCTATTCTAATCGGCAACTAGAAGGCAGGCTAGAGATCGATATTCTAAGCACGACTTAATAGATCAAACTCAACTGATGCAGTATTAAGTATGAAAAGAAGAGTGATATCTAGACAATCAAGCCGCTAGAAGTTTCATAGAATGGTAGATATCTTATATAATCTAGACCAACATCAAGATCTAACCTAATCGGCTGCCTTCTGCATACAGATATTGGCCGATAGTAGATTAGATGGCGATATTGCTAGAGATTATGTAAGATATATGATAACTCGACGAATTATATAAACAAGATTAGAGTGTCATAAAGATGGAAGCACTAATCCTAAGAACGCAATTCGTCATAACGAATTTTACCTCTTGTTGAAGATCGAAATCGATGCAGCTCAACCCGAAAGCAAGAACTCGTCGAAACAAAACTAAAGCAAAAAGGGTGGTGATGCGCCAAGATTGTATTGAATGTGTGTGTTCAAAAATTACATAAGGCTCGGGGTCTATTTATACCCGAGAATTACAAGATATGCCCATACTGGACACGACCATTATCTCTAACAAACTCTAAGATACTATAAGTCTTTGCGGCAGACTTTTGCCCACATTTATCTATAAGGAATTTACATAACATATCCTAATTAATAGATACAATTGCCTTCCCAGGACTCTATCCGTGCGTGGCAATCATCTTGAAATACACTAACTTGAACCCGATGTCGCATACAAGTTGTATTGTCGGAATCGGCTATATCGGCTTATTTAGCCCGACTCAGACCCAACCGATCCTAACCGTAGCCGATCTGGATTCCAGCCGATCCCTGCTCTGCTTCCGAACTCGATCTCCGCCTCCAACTCCGCTTTGATCAAGTCCTCTTTCCTGACATAGATGTTACCAAATTTGGTTGTTAACAAGGTGCCCAATCGATGAGAGCATACAGATTAACAGGGCATGTCAGTTGGTTACATGATGATGTGCCATTTAGTCAACACAAACACACCAATTTATTTAATTATTTTTTCTTTCTAAAATGTTCCTAATGCTTATGAAATGATTGGTAATTTGGTATTTTGTCAGTTTGATGGTCTTGACATGTTCATAGAGATGGAAAATTTAGTTTGAATTTGTAATTTGGTTAGGGCAGCACATATTTGCTTTCATTCTATTTATATATTAATTTAAATTAGGTTGCCTAAAAAAATAAATTTGTTTAGCAAATGACCGGCATACACATATTTTCATGTTGCTAGGCCTTTTAAGGCAATGTTGGATGGTACCGGTTAGTAACTAATCCTTCACGCACGTAAAATATAGCAACCCATTAGCACATGATTAATTAGGTATTAGGTTAAAACCCTTAAAAAATGAATTAATATGATTTTTTAAAGCAAATTTTCTATAGATTTTTTTTAAAAAAACGCATCATTTACAATTTGGGGAACATGCACGGTTGTGCGCGGAACGAGAGAGTAAAAGTTGGGACAAGATAGTATTTAACTTAGCTTAAACTGGCTTACATGGAGCACCCTCTCAACTTTTATCCTAGATTCGCCACTGCTTATGCATTATACTAGGACGTTTGGCGTGCCTTGCCGCGCCGTAATGGCAGTGAAGAGTAATGTTAAGTTTGGAAGAGTGTAAGCAAACATTGAAGATCAGTTGAAAGCAAAATAGAGTGTCGCGAGAACAGACGTAAAATGATATGTTACATAGTGCATGCGATGGAATTGTATATTCGAACCAGGAGAATTACGTATGACTCTAATGGAGTAGCCAAAAAAAGATCACATAGGAGATCTATAGCATAAGTGGTTTGGCTATGTGGTTGGTGAGAACATATATAGAAGGAACTATTCTGCTATGGAGCTGGATGATATGGGTGGCGCCTACGAAATTCAAGAGGAAGACGCCGTGGTGGCCTTGCCGGCGACCCGCCTTCAACAGGTCCGCTATCTGTGTCTGTTTGCCGAGATACCCACTGGAATGTCTTTATAACTGGCAGTCGACGGTTGTCTTTCTCATATTGCTTTAAAACTTCTCCATCGATCTCATTGTCGCTGTCTTCATCAGTGTAGTCAAAAAGCTTTTCAATGTGAATTAATATGACAAATAAATCTGCATTGCGTTTCCAGCCTTGGTCAGATGATTGTTCCTCTCCTTGAACCTCCTCAATATTCCAATCCATTAGTTTGGGGATGAGATTGCGGTCAGTTGTCCATGCAGACAATCTGAAAATCGACAGGTTTTGTATATGATGCTCTTCATAAAGCTCTTCAACCATACAACTACCGTCTAGTAATTCTTTCATGGCCTGCTTGTTCCATAATTCTGGTGGTATTCCTTCGAGTGCAAGTATGACTCTTTGGCGCAGTGGGTTTGGGACACTATGAAGGTTCATCTTGAAAGGTTCATCTTGAAAGGCTCAAAATGCAGCTGAGTTGTTTGGAATGTGTAGGATTTCTGGGCAAACGCCTTTTGAGATCTCTCATATTGCTTGTCTGAGTCCATGAATAGCACAATGTACATTTTGTGCCTGAACGGCAGTAAGGCAAAATCATCAATCTGGCAGTCACACACGAAGCCTATCATAGCTGATATTTTCGTTGTGTTTGGATTGCCAGCTCCAAGAACGGTGACAACCACAGCGTCCTGGTAAATGACATCGGCAAATAGCTGTGAAATTTCTCCGCGGCTTGAAAATTTTGTCGCTAACAGTGGACGGCTACTGCCATAGGACAATGGTCGTGGTTGTCTCTGGCTAGGGTGGTTATCTTGATGGGCCTCCATAGTGT
The DNA here is from genome assembly GCF_034140825.1 of Oryza sativa Japonica Group. NCBI lineage: Eukaryota > Viridiplantae > Streptophyta > Magnoliopsida > Poales > Poaceae > Oryza > Oryza sativa. The sequence continues at coordinate 11,302,349 of NC_089036.1, read as the reverse complement.
TCTAGGAAAGAAATAGAAGACCTGTTGGTTAACGCGTGCCCATTGCAGAGATCAAAAAAATGTTTAGTTTGTTTGCTCTAATACTTTCCTATATTGTTCTATTACAGATGTTTGGATCTGACCCACTTCTGTATAGGGAGAGGAGGGATAGGAATGAACATATGGAGATTACTGAAGATAATAAGCTGCAGTTGTTACCTGGGGAGGGAGGCTGAAGAGCTTGTGAAAGCTGTTCTTGCTGACGGGAAGGCGAAGAGCAGCAGATATGTGGTGGGGAGGTGCAAGTAGCGGCGAAGAGGAGAAGATAAGTGTGGTAGAGATAGAAATAATAGGATGTGCTGTATGGCATCTCGCTGCAAATATGTCATGTCTCTTCAAAGGCAGCATGTACGGGCAAGCGATGGTGTGGATGGAGTGTGTAAAGAATGCGTAGGCTGTTGTTTCAGTATGGAGTTGGTTGATGGGTGAATTTCCCTAGCATTCAATACCATATATATATATATATATATATATGTATGTCTGTATGTGTGTGTGTGTGTGTTTTGGTTCTTTGTACTATACAGCGGTGTGGTATGGTCTATAGATGTTTTGTATGGAAGAAACATATATTCAGGTTTAGTATCTGGATGGTGATTAACTTTTATTTCCTGAAAGCAGGCCGATAGTGGTCAGTAAGCGCACAGATATCCTGGGTCGATGAATGTGAACTAAACTGGATGCTTGAATAAACCTGGTAATGCTCAGTCAGACGAAGTAGTTTTAGATAGCTACCAGCATTCAGTATTATCACGGTGGAGGCATGATAATATAGAATCCTGGTTACATGCATAAAGAGCAATTCATACAAAGTTTTTTCGCAAAAGAATTGCTGCTACAGACAGTCGGGCAATTTAATAGCAGCACAGTTTGCAGAAGCACGACAGAACGGGATATATTGTTCTCCTTCGATGAAGCTGATTGAGGCTGCAATTGTGGAACCCAAAAGTAAGAGGTCTCTTGCATAACATATTAGGCCTAGTTGATGGCACTGGAAGGACAGAAAGAAAGCGCAAATTTAGGACAAAGATGTGGACTGTAAATCTGAAGCGTTTGACCATAGGGCCCAAAAAATATTTTGGAGCTTGCTATACCTGCCACCAGCGCCATCGTCACCATCGTCTTTGAACAACTTCTTAGCAGCGCCTATGCCAGGAGATGGTCTAGTCCTGTTATTTGTGATTTGTTATTAGCCTGATGCAGAATTTTCTATCTAGCAATATTTAGAAGGAGCAAAATAGAGCTTACCTTTTTTTTAGCTTTTGGAAGCGCTTTGTTTAGTGCCAGATGGAGGAGATTTCTGTGGCAGGCTGGCATGATCAGCGCCCTAGTCCATAGAAAAAGAAGTTCAGTACTCAGTTTTGAAAGATGTTTGATTAAAAGAAAACTGAGAAGCAAAATAACCTCATCCTCTACGTCCTCTTCATCCTGAACATCTGCATGGGTCTTTGAAACACATTCTATGTCCAACTCCTTCTTTTTCGATACAGCAGTTGATGGGCTGGTTGGTCCAGTCTGTGCATCACTAAGGCCAACTGATGGAGTTGGTGATAGAGCCATGGAAGCTGGGAGAGAAGATGCTTGAGATGCAGATGGCGACTGAAGCAAGGGAAGGCCGTGGGAAGAAGCACCTCCAAGGATCCTGTTCACCTGGAACGCAACATTGCCAGTAAAGGCAGTGTTCTCTATGATACTAACATTCGAAGAAAATTCTTTCTCAAGTAGATCAGTGATCTCCTTTGGTATGAAATCAGTGGTAGCTGGATTCTGCTGCAACAGCGTCTCCACTGAACGACCAATGAGCCGCTGTGCCAAACGACCAAAGATAATGAACGAAGTATCAGCTGTGTCGTCGCCTGCTAACACACTCAGCTTGAACCTGCGAAAAGCATAATCAGTATAGATATAGCACACTAATATATATTCAATATGTTACATATTGAAGCCCGTGGTAACTGACCCAGGCGAAGCTGAAATAACTGGTGGGCATGTTGGATCTCCACATCTGTATCCACTACCAAATCGCTTTGCTGTCTTGTTGCATATGTCACAAGCAGTGTACCACCAGGAACTATCCATATTGATTTTTCTAATGACAACAGTGACCAAGAACTGATGTTTCTGTTTGCCAGAAGTAGGGTGGTGATTAGCACACTATTTTGCAAAATGGCAAACACAATAATGAGTACTGATATTAGTAAAGATTTACCTTGAACTTAAAAGGGTGCAGGTCCTTGATCTCAATAATTTTCTTTTGTTCTGCATTGTTTGGAGCATCAGATGAGGCTGGGAGGTCGATATATTTTATCGGTTCATAATTTCCTTTGATGCTGCACAGAACCAATAAGTGTGAGTTTAAACTGGTGGTAGGAATAGAAACTAACAAGATATAAATGGCAAAGAAAGGACAAATAAGGAACCTGTTTTTTAAGGCAGCCACCTCTGGTTTGTCAAGGTTTATGTACCACTTGCAAGCAGAGTTACCAGATAAAGAAACATTCCCTGTACACATATTATAAGAATCTCAGAGAATTTGTGGAAAGCTACTAATAACGATAGCAAACGTTTCTAATGTACTTACTGCCAAATCCCCTGACAAGTGTCCCAACAAAGATTACTACTTGTGACTCTTTTGGCCAGCCTCAAGAATGTCATTTGCAGGGAAGCTTGTAGCTCGGTCTCCCCACAGCGCAACATTTATTGTCACATTACTATTAAAAGGTATAGTATAATGGCAGAAAAAGTATATGGATGGTAAGTGTTTGTTATGTTATTAGTAAAACAGAACAATATACAAAAAGCACATATTGAAAGGAAGGAGAATATTAGGCAGCGGTTAGCTGGCGTTACTGGAACAGTGGCAACAAAGTTGTTAGGGAAGCAGAGTAAATATCTTTTGGCAGATATGAAAAACTGAGATGGAGGACTAACTCGGCATCACGGATGTAGATGCTCCTCTTGAGGCTTTCACCGTCTCTGATGCATGTCTGGATAGGAGCTACTGACGTTATCTCAGTAATGATTCCAATAGCATCTGCTATGATGACAATAGGAAGGAATAGTCTCTTAGGAATGCAATGAGAACAGTAGTAATTTATAAGAACTTAACTGCAACTATAATACCTGTGAAAAAGTCTTTCCTGTTCACCCGGCTCCTTAGCTAATCATATGGCGTTAAAGAGTAAACATACTTAGGGAAATCTTCTAGCACATCATTGCATTCTTCCAGTGTGGACCACTTTGTGAAAGAAATTGACTGCATATTGCTCACTGGCCTATACTGGCTGGTGCACTGCCTTACACGATAGAATGTCAGATCATACACCTTCCCTTCAGTGATCTGAGGCTGGAAAAGCTCATCTAATGGTGGGAAAATCTGGGCTGCAATACTGGCTCCCTGTTTACACAGTAGTACAAAGGGAAAATATGTGTATGAACTGTAAGCAAAGATTCCAAAGAACTAACCGTGCGATCAAGCAGAACCAGCCCAAGATGGTGCAAATTACTTTCATCATTTTGGTCACGAAAAGCCCAGAACCTTGACACACGAACACGAATTGTTGGGTTCCCAAGACTAGGTTCAAGCCTATTAATTAGCGTAGCCTCCATTTGTACAGAAAGTTTGAAACGGATAGTTCATAACGGAAATTCCTAGGATATCATAGGTACGGCAAATAGTAAAGGCATAGATAAGAGGGATGTAAGATAGGCAACATTACATACACAATACAAACAAGGCACACCTAAAAGTGAAAAAAAATAGGTATACAACAGCTGCAAAAAAGGCGATATAGCTGGTAGCTAGGTGCCAACATCCTGCAGTATAGAAAGCACAATATATTAAAGTGTATTTGGATATAGCGTCAATTTCATAGGGATGTCGATGGAGCTAAACTATCTAAAATATACCATCGATCTCACTACGTCCAATACTTCTTGGTAAACCACATTCCTGGTTTTTGAACCACAGACCTCATCCTCATCCTCTATAAGGATTCTAAGGCCTACTCTTGAGGTTGACCTAGAAGCAGCGACTTATAGTTGGCCATGTGTAAAGACAGGTTTTTTTAGATAAACCCCAACCCGTGAAAGAGTCTGCCCCTGGCTCTTGTTAATCGTCATTGCATAGCATATGCGCACAGGGAACTGTCTCCTTTGAAGTGTAAAAGGCCACTTAGAACTTGTAGTTGTAAGCGCGATTCGAGATATGAAAGCCTTCTCACCAATGTTAGAACCAGTCAATATTACACACTCTATAAGTCGATGGCCTAGAGAAACAACCAATAGTCTTGTGCCATTATAAAGACCCATAGATTGATTTAAATTTCGCAACAACATAACTGTGACACCCTTTTTAAGAGTAAGACGATGTGATGGGAAATTGTTAACATTAATAGAATCTAAGAACTCAGTTGGGTAGAGTATATCAAAGTCAGGCATATGGTCACATGCTTTTGAAATTGTATCACAGCTAAGATATTCTTTAGCTTCGGTAGGTATCATCTTAACAACACAATCATTTATTTCATCGACTGTTGAGTTATTTGGGCAAACAATAGCACGACATGCTAGATAGGAATGATCTGTGTAGCTGGAGGGGAAATCTGGAAAGACCTCATCTATAATTGCCTTTACTTTGTCGCCGGGTGTCTTTATTAGTAAATCATTAGGAATATCTATCCATGTTGGTTCAGATTCATCGTTTTTTTTGGTTGTAGGTAGCATGCCATCACCGAGATCTAGGATCCAATTACCAAATTCTTCAAGGTCTCGTCGGGTGCGTTCATTAAGCCCATTTTGAAGAAGTCTCATATTAATTTTCAGTCTTAAAAGAGTAACATGCCGCCAGAGGGGGGAGTTAGTTATGGATGCATCGACTATGGAAGCACGCGAGCCCTTTCTTATCACTTCTAGTATGTGTCGAAAATCACCTCCAAGCACAACTACCTTACCGCCAAATGGCAGCCTGCCATTAGAAGGTTTTTGCTCGGATAGTAAATCACGCAAAGTTCGATCTAATAAGTGATGTTTCCTATGAGTCATTGGAGCCTCATCCCATATAATAAGTGATGTTTTTTGAATCAGCTCAGCAAGCATAGTACCTCTTTTAATAGCGCAGATACTGGTTTCATCAATCTCAATTGGTATTTTAAATCTTGAAGGAGCAGTGCGTCCTCGAGGCAGAAGCAGTGAAGCAACACCTGAGGAAGCAACAGCAAGGACAATTTTCTTTTCAGATCGTATTTTTGTAATCAACGCGTTCCATAGAAATGTCTTGCTTGTACACCGTGGCCATATACAAAAAAGAATCCAGGTTTGGAATCGCTAACATTTCATAATCGTCTTAAAAATAGTTTTCTGATCGACGTTTAATTATGGAATTATTGATCTAGCGATGGTATCTAGTGTGGCGCTGTCAAGAGCTAACTCTTCCTCAATCATTCTATTACCTACCACATCATCTGAATAAATCGCTGGGCGCGGTAAATCGTAGTCGTCTATGGTACCACCACTGTTGGAAAAAGCAGTCTGCACTTCTTTCATTAACAGTGACATCAGCCTTTCATGGGGGACCAAATAAGAAGGGTTCAACAGAGCTATTCTAAGACGTCGTTGTATATCGTCGGTAAAGTACAACCAATATTTTTCAAACAGGGATCTCACATTTCCAACAGAGCAGAACATCACAATAGTAACAAATAACTGTCTTAATTGGCTAGATGATGCAGATATTATAGCCTTGTCAAATAGCAAGTACCACTCATTATCACTCTCGAGTAACCCTCTTGCTTCGCACGCCTCTCTGAACGTTGTATAAACAACACCGTCGTATGTTCTAACATCAGCATATGACATCGCACCTTTCACTATCATCAATAGCATTCATAGGTAGTACAATTCTCCGCTCGCTGGGCTCACATAGTACATCCTACCTATCTTTTCGCATGGTGTTCTAGGATGCCAGCTACATGAGCTGTTATCCCATGTCCATTCCTTTGGGAAATCGCAGTATGTCAGTGTTCTTGCAGCACTATGTTTTTTATTGGCCTCAAACCATTCTGTCAGCATCATTTTTTGGGCTGCAGGACTTGTAAGCAGCGAATTCAGGTCAGCACCTTTTTTGTATCGAACAAAGTTCTGGTATGGAAGATGCACAGTTAGGCGCTCAACCGAAGGCACCCTATAGTGGATATCAAACTCAAAAGCATGCCAAAGGGACTCACAAGTAGAAAGGAACCTTGCATCAATGTACTCTTGTATCTCATTCCGTGGTGTGCTGTTACTGTTTGGTGTTTTCTTTGATGTGTCATTTTGTGGTGCACTATTATTTTCAGATAACTGACTCGGTAACTTACTATTAACCTCATAGTACGCTTTAGATCTGTCGGTTCCTTTTGTGACATACTTAAAGAGGTACTTAATCATGTTAGATTTATTGCACCATTCGACATTTATATGTGCTTGGTATTTTTTAAGAAGTTCCATGTTGTAAGGCACAACCCATTGATTATCGATCTTCACTCCATTTTTAAGAACATATCGGTCGTTATCTCTACGTTTGTAAATAGTAAAACCAAACTCGTCCATTATTGTCTCGTCCTGAAAAGACTTAGGGAAGTGCTTAGAACACTCCCCTTTTTTCATGCATGGGCATGATTTGTTCTGGTTGCCACAAGGGCCATGCATCATGAACTCATCAACCAAAGCATACCCCAATGGATCAGTGAAAATGTCAGGGATTTCAGCAGAAATGAACCCATCAACAATAGGAGCACTGAAGTCAATAGTGGATGCAGCAAGCCAAATAAGGCAATGTATATGAGGGGGCCCACGCTTCTGAAATTCTACTGTGTAGAGCACTATATGATAAGCACAAAATATCAGAACCAACCAAGGAAGCACAGAACAAACTAAATAGAGCAAAAACAAAAAGCCTACCAGCAAGGACTGGGCCAAATGTCTTTCCTTCCTTAATGTCCGAGATAAACTCGTCTACTTTCATGTTGAAAACTCTAACAATCATATCAGAACGGTCGCTTGGTACCTGGCCTGGTTCAAACAACAATGCATCGTATATTTCTTGCCACTTAGAATTGCAAGTAAAAGTCACAAATAGGTCAGGTGCTCCAAATACACGGCATATGGCCATTGCATCTTGGTAATTCTGTACCATATAACGTCTGCCACCAGTAAAACTGGTGGGCAGTACATACTTCTTTCCTACAGAATCCCCAGATGCAAGACCATGATCAATGGCATCACTTATCCCTTGTACAGATTCTGAGCGGAGTTCATGTTGGTTGTCAGCAATGTATTTTAGTCTAGACCCTTCTACAGTTGAGTATGAGTCAACACATATTGCATCATTTAGATGACCACATCAAGTATAGGGATTTAGTTTATTCAACCGGTAATGGAGTCGGTAGCGGTAGTAATCAAGCATTGTAACATAGCGTCGTGAATTACCAGAAATGCTAGGGAAGTCAGTGTACTTTATACCTAAATGGAACGAAACTCCTAATGCGCGATCAATCGTTGGGCGACAGGAGCAGCGATCGATTTCCCTTTCCGCCACTTGCCGCCACCACTTGCCTTTTCTGGCTTTTCTCAGCCTCTTTCCTATTGGGCTTGGCCCACGAGAGCCCATCCACAGCACGGAACCGTTTTTGGCTTTTTTTTATCGCCCTTACCAGAAGCGGAAGCGGATGCCGTTGCAATTTTGAACAGTACCCTCTTCTTCCTCTCCTGGCGATTTCGATTTCTCCTGTGATTCTCCGACGATTTTTCTCCAACGCAACGTGGTTCGTCTCCTGATCTCCTCGAGCATCCTTGGAATCGATTCCTCCTGCTATTTCTCGGTTATTGTAGTTAGGGTTTAATTTTTGGAAGTGATTTTCTGTTCCCCCGAGCTAGCTTGATTTGATTGGTGATTTTTTTTGTTTTAGTTCCTTGGTTTTTTGGGTTTAGATCCATGGCGTTTTGGGTTTGTCCGTCACAAAATCATGCCGTGAAACCACATGCACCACGCTGTAGACGCCGCCGTAGACGTCGTCGCCGCCGTAGACGTCGTCGCTGCCGCGGTTGACGTCGTCGCCGCCGCGGTTGACGCTGCCGCCGCCGCCGCCGCCGTAGACACCGTCACCGCCGCCCGTCGCTGCTAGGGTTAGGGCCTAACCCTAGCAAAATCATGGATCTAAACCCAAAACGCCATTGCTTGAATCTCTGTAAGCTGGAGTATTGCAATGAACTACTGTAAGCAGGAGTATTGCAAATGGGAATATTTGTGGCTGCATATTTGCTGGATATTTTCCATGTGTATCCTGGAGTGAGTGGACAATTTGGGTAGATTGCTGCATATTGCTGAATCAATGCATTGATATAGCTGGAATATTTGGGCAGATTGCTGTAAATGAATGCTATTTTTGACTGCATATTGCTGCACAACTGATGACTGCATTTTTTTGCAATGTGATTTTCAATCCAGAGCAATATCCAGCTGCAATCTTGGAGCATATTTGGCTCCTGAAATACTACATATCTCAAGTTATTTTGCCAGCATGATTCAAGTTATTCACAGAGAAATTTTTCTATCTCCATGCCCTGCTTGACCTGGTATTATCATGAGGCTTTCACATGATGCATGGATTGCTGCAATCTGATTTTGTAGGTGTCATCATATAGTTGTTGCTTTCTAATAACATTCATACTTGAGTGAGATTTTCAGAGAAAAAACTACAGAGGATTTAATAGGAGCAAAAACATCTTTGTGCATTAACTTGGTGTACTGAGTTTTTTGTCAGAAATGTACTATTTTGCGTTCCTCCATATGCAGTTAGTTTTTTCCCCTGAAACGATTGTGCGCAGATTTGCTTTGTTCTAGACAAATTTTTGGGAGAACCCAATAGGGGCTGGTTTTGAATTTTGTTTTCTGACTCGATTTTTTCAGTTGATTCTAGGTGTCCTCATCAACTGATTTTGTTTTTGTATTTGTAGGATTAGATATTCAGTAAAGTTTCAGTGTTTCGCTCTGTTTTTTATAGTGCAATGGGTGCACTTTTTTGTCTAAACTGTGTGCTGGTAAATATAAACGATTAAACCATCCAGAACTGAGAAAACCTAGCAGCCGCTTGTGTTGTGTTTGATTACATACTGCAGATTTATACACCTCTGCATTTCTAAGTTTGTATTCCTGCAGTCATCAACTCATTATCCTCTTATACTGAGTTAAGTTCAGTCTGGTTGCAGGTAGTCACGAAGTTTTGATGATTTTTGTAAAAATTTTCATGAGCATATATTGTTGTGATTGACTGGCCCATCTGCACTTTTTGGCATTTTTGACCACTAGCACTGAATGGTGATCTTTTTGCCTTATTGTCATATATGCCCTCACTATTTGCCATTTGTGGGTTCATGTTAGCTTAACTCTTTTTTTTGTTACTGTGGATATGCATATGTTTGCCACCTCATCAGCACTCATAAGCAATCAACTTAGACAGATTTTGCTTTGTTCTAGATAATTTTTGGGGGAACCAGTAGTGACTGCTAGTGAATTTTATTTTTCTGATTCGATTTCAGTTGATTCTGGGATCAACTGATTTTTGATTCTCACATTTCAGTTGATTCTCATATTTTATGACTAGTAGTGACTAGTGTCCTCGTCAACTAATTTTGCTCTCATATTCATAGGATTAGATGTTCAATTAAGTTTCAGGATTTTGCTCTGTTTTTTATTGGACAATGGGTGATTTGGCTAAACTATGTGCTTGTAAATATAAAGTATTAAAGTATATGTGATGGGTGGTAAGTACATAACAGGGGGTGCTTGACATGGTGACTAACAGGACTAGTCCATACATATAAACAATTTTTTGATCCAGTGTTTTGCTACTATGTCCTGATAATGTACAACATATAAAAAATTCTCACTACACCAAGTCACCAAAAATGCTCATACATGTGTCTGAAAACCAAGGGGTAGAGAGAGAGAGAGAGAGAGAGAGAGAGAGAGAGAGAGTACCTTCAGCATATAGAGAACGAACAGCTTGGACGGAATAAAATCTCCTGGATGAATAGTATCTTTTTTTGGCGCTTTTCTGAATTCCATTGTTTCATGTTTTTTGCATAACCTTTTTGATTTCCTTGCCGCTATCTGCTTGTATCAATGATTTCTAATAAATCAGTTGGTCAGGAGCTCAAGGTGTCTATGTAACTGTTGCGCAGATAACAAATTCCATTACGTGACTCAGGCAGTATGGATGATTTTGAGGAACATGGTATTAGTTATCGTGAAGACTCGGACTGTAGCGAGGCAAATTGTGCAATTTCAGATTATGTTCCAAGCAAGGATGCCACTGGTGAGCACTCTGCAAGCAAAGATAACAGCTCGGCAGAATCTGAAAGTAACAGAGTTGAAATAAAGCAGTCTTCAGATTCTGCAATAAAAAAAATGGAGATATACTATTTTTATGATAATGATTTTACTAGTCTATTTCCCTGTTTCTCTTTAACCGCTATAATGTCCCATACCATGGATCAATTAAACCAAGCAAAGTGTATAAACTTACTAATCGCCCGATAGGTTTTTTTTTAATTCACATGTTTTTGTTTCTATCCCCTGCCAATTTCTTGTGTTTATAATGTTTCGAAGTATAAAGTGTTTAAAGTAGAATGTTTGTAAGTATAAAGTTTCTGCAACTATAAATTTTTGGATGTTGAAACTTTTATTAGTGTAAATTTTACAAGTATAAAGTTCCTATATAAAAAAATATTGGAATCCGAATTGTAATTTGAATCGGGTATATAAACTTTTGACTTATAAACTTTAGGTCTACAAACTTTAGGTATATAAACTTCAGATGTGTAAACTCGAGGTGTACAAACTTTAGGTGTATAAACTTACTATTTGCCCGATAGGGTTTTTTTTAATACACGTCTTTGTTTCCATCCCCTGCTAATTCCTTGTGTTTATAATATTTTCGAAGTATAAAGTGTTTAAAGCAAAATATTTGTAAGTATAAAGTTTCTGCAACTATAAACTTTTGGATGTTGAAACTTTTATTAGTGTAAAGTTTACAAGTATAAAGTTTCTATATAAAAAATATTTGAATCCGAATTGTAATTTGAATCGGGTATATAAACTTTTGACTTATAAACTTTAGGTCTACAAACATTAGGTGTATAAACTTCAGATGTGTAAACTCGAGGTGTATAAACTTTAGGTGTATAAACTTACTATTCGCCCGAGAGGGTTTTATTTTAATACACATGTCTTTGTTTCCATCCCCCGCTAATTTCTTGTGTTTATAATATTTTCAAAGTATAAAGTGTTTAAAGCAGAATGCTCGTAAGTATAAAGTTTCTGCCACTATAAACTTTTGGATGTTTAATTTTTTATTAGTGTAAAGTTTACATGTATAAAGTTTCTATATAAAAATTTTTTTGAATCCGAATTGTAATTTGAATCGGGTATACAAACTTTTGACTTATAAACTTTAGGTCTACAAACTTTAGGTGTATAAACTTCAGATGTGTAAACTCGAGGTATACAAACTTTAGGTGTATAAACTTACTAATCGCCGGATAGGGTTTTTTTAGAATACACATGTTTTTTTTCATCCCCCGCTAATTTCTTGTGTTTATAATGTTTTCGAAGTATAAAGTGTTTAAAGCGGAATGCTCATAAGTATGAAGTTTCTGCAACTATAAACTTTCGGATGTTTAATTTTTTATTAGTGTAAAGTTTACAAGTATAAAGTTTCTATATAAAAAAATATTTTGAATCCGAATTGTAATTTGAATCGGGTATATAAACTTTTGACTTATAAACTTTAGGTCTACAAACTTTAGGTTTATAAACTTCACATGTGTAAACTCGAGGTATACAAACTTTAGGTGTTTAAACTTATTAATCGCCCGATAGAGTTTTTTTTAGAATACACATGTTTTGTTTACATCCCCCGCTAATTTCTTGTGGTTATAATGTTTTTGAAGTATAAAGTGTTTAAAGCAGAATACTCGTAAGTATAAAGTTTCTGCGACTATAAACTTTCGGATGTTTAATTTTTTATTAGTGTAAAGTTTACAAGTATAAAGTTTCTATACAAAATTTTTTTTGAATCCGAATTGTAATTTGAGTCGGGTATATAAACTTTTGACTTATAAACTTTACGTCTACAAACTTTATGTGTACATAAACTGTTCTTCCCTTGTTTGAACTTCTCTATGTAGTGTAGTTTCCAATCACTGAGTCGCACATTGTCATTTCTTTAGTTGCATATTCCTTTTTTTTATGGGATTTTTTTGTTATGTTTTGTTCATCATGGATTTCATGTGACCCAATTTTAGCAAATTTATGTACATCACAACTGTCATATATTTATGTGCAGGAACGGCTCTAGTTTAATTTAAAGCTTTGTTTCCACAAAACTGTCAGTAGTATAAAATTGAATATTTTTTCATCTCTATTTTCTCCGCACAACTTATCATGTTGCTTGCCCAACTTTTTTCTCCCATTTAAGTTGTAACAATTTTAAAAATATTTTTTCTCGTCACAGGTTTCAGTTCAAGGCCATTTTCAATGATCCTAATGTTCTGCTAGCGAAAGTGCAAGTTGGCAATCCCCTTTTATAAAACAAATACAATGTTCTCTTTTTTTCCCACATCATGTTTTTATTGTGCAATTCAACTATTTTTATCAACATTTTTTCAACCTGTCAATTCGCCATCTACAAAAATGACGAGCTGATGAACTCCATAGCGCAAACCTGAAATCTAGCAAGTGTGTCACATTTTACTTTAACTTTATGGTTTTTTTATCTTGCATTTTTTTTAATTCAGTACAAATGAGTGAGAAAGCTACAGCTTTTGTCATTTCAAAGTTACTTCAATTTATCTCTCCACCCTCCGCTTATCCGCTTATCCCTACGTACCACATCCCAGAAAGTCAGTATAATTGATGAAAAAAGCTACAGTTTTTGTCATTTGAAAGTTATTGATCTCCCCACCCTATACTTATCCCTACTTACCACATCCTAGAAAGGTAATGCCGAAAAGAAGAGCAAATTTGGTACGTACCATCGCAAAGTTCCTGGTGTTGGAAAATACCATCGCAATGAGCTCGAGTAGAAAAGTACCATCCAAATTGCCCAGTTTGTTAGAAATGCCCCTACCGTCGCTTTGTCCGTTTGAAGACGTCGTTGATGATGCGAAATGGCGATGATGCCCCTGCTGTGGCCACATAGGAGTGGTTTTTGGGCCGACTTTCGGCCCAAAGCCAAAAGGAGGATTTTTAAAACTTTTTCAATTTAAATTATTCATGAAATGCAATTCCATTTATTAAAAAATACTTCCTTGGCTCAAATAAATCCCAGAAAAATCTAGAAACTATAGAATCAAGTAAAGTATTTAACAAAATTTTATCTAGCCCACTTTTATATTGGAATTTATTATTTAAAATTAGATCTTCTCTTCTAGGCTTTTAAAATTCATTTCTAATGATTCCAATTAAACAACAATTTATATATTTAAGATTTTTAGGGTGTGACAAACCTACCCCCTTAAACAGAATCTCGTCCTCGAGATTTGGAAGAACTAGCGAAAAGATGCGGATGAGCTGACTTTAATTCATCTTCTCGTTCCCAAGTAGATTCTTCCTCTGAGTGATTACTCCATTGAACCTTATAGAAACGGATAACTCGATTCTTGGTTCTTCTCTCATCTGTCTCTAAGATACGGATTGGTTTCTCAATATATGTCAGATCCTCTTGGACCACTATCTGTTCCAGATTAGCTTCTTCGGTGGGTACCCTTAAACACTTTTTCAACTGTGACACATGGAAAACATTATGGACACCTGCCAAGGATTGAGGTAACTCCAACTGATAAGCGACCTCTCCTCTTCTACTGACAATCTTATAAGGTCCCACAAAACGCGGTGCCAATTTTCCTTTAGTGTGAAAACGATGAACCCCTTGAAGAGGCGTGACACGAAGGTACACATGATCTCCTTCCTCAAAACTTAAATCTCTGCGGCGATTGTTGGCATAACTCTTATGACGAGAATGAGCCACACGCAATCTTTCTTGAATGATCTTTACCTTCTCTTCTGCTTCCCTTAGGATATCAGTCCCAAAAACCTGACGTTCTCCCATTTGATCCCACAAAAGCGGAGTGCGGCACTTCCGACCATACAGTGCTTCATAAGGAGCCATTTGAAGACTAGCTTGATAACTGTTGTTGTACGAGAATTCCGCGTAAAGCAGATTCTTATCCCAACATCCACCGAAGTCTAAAGCACAAGCTCTCAACATGTCTTCCAAAATCTGATTTACCCTTTCAGTTTGTCCGTCTGTCTGCGGATGGTAAGCGGTACTGAAGTTCAACTTGGAACCCATCTCTTCCTAAAGTTTCTTCCAAAACTTTGAAGTAAACTGGCTACTTCGATCGGATACTATTTTCTTAGGAACACCATGCAAACACACAATCCTTGCCATATACAATTCCGCCAAACGGCTTCCAGAATATGTTGTCCTCACCAGGATGAAATGAGCCATTTTGGTAAGTTTGTCGACTATCACCCAAATAGAGTGATGGCCCGATGATGTTCTGGGTAGACCAGTGATGAAATCCATGCCGATTTCCTCCCACTTCCATTCTGGTATCTTCAAAGGCTGCAACAAACCTACGGGTTTCTGATGTTCTGCCTCGACTCACTAACAGACATCACACACAGCTACATACTCTGCTATCTCACGCTTCATACTTGCCCACCAAAATCTTTCCTTGAGGTCTTGGTACATCTTAGTACTACCAGGGTGAATGGAGTATAAAGTATCATGAGCTTCCTTCAGTATTGCATCTTTCAAATCTTTGTTGTCTGGGACACAGATTCTCTCACCCAACCATACAGTTCCTTGCTCATCTTCCAAGAAACCGATAGCTTTTCCTCTTCTCATATTCTTCTTGATCTCATGAATATCAGGATCATTAATTTGGGCTTCTCTAACTTGATCAATGAGAGTGGGCTTCGCTTCTAAGGCTGCAACGAAACCTCTACTGACAATTTCCAAATTTAATCTTTCAAATTCCTTGCATAACTTCAATGGCAACTGTCGTCCTTCCGTAGCATTGCAATAGCCTTTCCTGCTGAGAGCATCTGCTACAACATTGGCCTTTCCTGGGTGATAATGAATTCCCATATCATAGTCCTTAATCAGTTCCAACCATCTCTGTTGTCTCATGTTTAGATCCGACTAGATAAAAATATACTTCAAACTTTTGTGATCAGTGTACACCTCCGTACGAGTACCAAAAAGATAGTGACGCCAAATCTTCAACGCATGAACCACTGCAGCTAACTCAAGATCATGAGTAGGGTAGTTCTTCTCATGCGGACGTAACTAACGAGATGCATAGGCAACCACCTTCCCATCTTGCATCAGAACACAACCTAACCCAAGCTTAGATGCATCACAATACACTTGGAAACCCTTCTTAGGATCATGCAAAATCAAAATGGGAGCTGATATTAAGCGACTTTTCAACTCTTGAAAACTCTGCTCGCACTCTTCTGACCACTTGTACTTCACATCTTTCTGAAGCAGTCGTGTCATGGGCTTGGCAATCTTGGAAAAATTCTCTATGAACCTCCGGTAATAACCTGCGAGACCCAGAAAACTACGAATCTCTGAAACTGTCTTCGGTTGTTTCCAGTTGGTTACGGATTCCACATTACTAGGATCAACGGCAACTCCTCCGGCTGAGATGATGTGACCAAGGAACTTCACTTCAGACAACCAAAATTCACATTTGCTAAATTTGGCATACAACTGATGTTCTCGCAGCTTCTCTAGTGCAAGACGAAGATGTTCTTCATGCTCTTCATTGGTTCGGGAATAGATGAGAATATCATCAATAAAGACGACCACGAACTTGTCTAGGTATTCTATAAACACCTTGTTCATCAAGTTCATGAAGAAAGCGGGGGCATTGGTAAGTCCAAAAGACATAACAGTACATTCAAACAACCCATACTTAGTGGTAAAAGCCGTCTTAGGTATATCCTCCTCTTTAATCCTCAACTGATGATACCCTGATCGAAGATCGATCTTGGAGAAAACGGTGGCACCTTTAAGCTGATCAAATAAATCATCAATTCTGGGCAGCGGGTACTTATTCTTGATAGTGACATCATTTAGTGCACGATAGTCCACACACATCCTCTGGGTATGATCTTTCTTTTCCACAAAGATGACTGGAGCTCCCCATGGAGACGAACTCGGTCTGATGTATCCTTTCTGAAGCAAATCATCTACTTGCCTCTTGACTTCTGCTAATTCATTGGCTGCCATTCTATAAGGTCTCTTATGGATCGGAGTTGTTCCTGGTACCAGATCTATTCTGAATTCTATATCCCTTTTAGGCGGCATACCAGGTAAATCATCAGGGAACACATCGGGGTACTCCCGTACTATAGGAATCTCTTCCAAAGTTATTTGGTTCAGACTCGACCTTAAAAGTTCAGAGGGCAATGCATGAACAGTTACAACTTGACCATCATTGCTGGTGAGAGTTACTTTTCTATTGGCACAATCTATCACACCTTTATATCTGGCTAACCAGTCCATTCCTAGGATGACATCAAGATCTTTGGATTCTAACAGAATAAGGTTGGCCAGAAATGGTACTCCTTGAATCTCTGTTCTGACAGAGGGGCTACGTTGTGATGAGAGTGCTTGGTTACTCGGAGTACTAACCATCAAAGGACGTCTAAGATCTTCTACTTCCATCCCATGATTTCCCGCAAAACTCAAAGATAAAAAGGAATGCGTAGCACCAGAATCGAAAAGCACTGTTGTAGGAACTGAGTTAACAGGGAATGTACCCAAAATCACATCTGGAGCACCTTGAGCTTCTGCAGCAGCAACATGATTGACACGAGCCTTTGTCGCTGGTGCGGAGGAGTTGTTCTGAGCAGGGACAACCTTCGCGCGGCGGGGCTTCGGACACTTGTCAGCGTAATGTCCTAGGTCACCACAATTGAAGCACACTCCGGGCTTGCTGCCTTGCTCCCTCTTGGCTAGCTGATTCTATGTCAGAGCTGCAACAGGACGTGGAGCTTGGTTGCGGTTGTTGTTGCCAGCATTGTTGTTGAAGAACTGACGCTGCGGACGAACAACAGACTAAGAACCTCCCTCTAGCATTGACTGAGGTCCCATAGCAAGACGCTGTCTCTGACTATTCCCCTGCTGAGCCTTGAAGTGAGCAATTCGGCGTTTCTTCTGCTCCATGCAGTTGTACTTGTCCTCCTGGCGAATAGCCTTATCCACTAACTTCTGGAAATCATGATAATCCCCAGTCATTAATGGGTAAGAAAGCTCATCATTCAGACCTTCGAAGAACTTCTCCTGACGCTCTTCATCAGTGCGCACATCTTCTGGAGCACAACGGGCCAGACGATTGAATTCATGCAAGTATTCGGTGACAGAGCGAGATCCCTGAATGAGCGCCCTGAACTCCTTCTTCTTGAGAGACACCACTCCCGATGGTATGTGCGTCTTCCGGAAAGCAGCGGTGAACTCAAGCCAAGAGATAGGTTCAGCAGTAGTCCTGTTGAGACGGAAGTGATCCCACCACTCAGAGGCAGGGCCATGCAGCTGGTGTGAAGCAAAAGAAACCTTCTCTTGATCTGTGCACTGAAGCAGGTCCAACTTCTTCTCTATGGCGTGCAGGCAATCACCAGCTTCAACAGGATTGGTGGTGCTAGAGAAAGTAGGCGGCCTCACGCGAAGAAATTCTGCCAGCTTATTCGGGGGAGGTGCATGGTTGTTTCCCTGGTTCTGCTGGTTCTGGAGTTGCTGCATCATCAGATTCATAAGCTGTGCCTGTTGAGCCAGGACTTGAGCAAGCGTGGGATTCTCTGCATTGTTGTTGTTGTTGTTGGGGTTGGGGCCATTCCCGTTGCTGCGAGTAAGCACCATCTGGCATAGATAGGAGCACAAGAAGAGAAACAGGGGAAAATCTACTTACGACAGGGAATTAATTTTACTAACTTAACTTTTATTGATCTTAACTAAGTTTTATTATTACAAAACTGAAGACTTCCTAATACTCGAAAGCAAACAAAGGCACGCATTTACATCCCCCCAATGATGTAAATCACATGCATGACCCACACACACAACCAAACTTAAACAAACTAACTAACACAACGATCTAAGACAACGACTTGACAAGGCGTTCAAGGTCTTCCGGACATCTGAGTTGATTGAAGGCTCTTTCGGCGCGTCCCCATCATCTTGAGTTGCTCCCCACTCGACCTTGGAATGGGTGCGCTTGGATTCTTCTTCATCATCATCACTTACGTTGACGACCGGAGGATCCACTGGGGCTGGGGTAGCTTCTTTTTCCACCACACGAACCTTTGGCGCCAACTGGTAGCGAGGGACAAATAGAGCTCTCTTCCTTGCGGTAAGACGAACCCTGGCCTTCTGCGGTGGCGCTTCTCCTTTTAATGCGGCTAGCTCCTTCTCCAAACGATCCACCTTGTCCTCCAGCTTGCAAATCTTTCCGCGATTCCGGTCTTCACGATCTTGAGCTGCTATCACAATTTTAGCGCGGGTCTCATCCATGGCCCACAGCATCTCAACCAAATGCCTTGTGGTAGCATCATTCTCAATCCCTGCAGGTTCAAGGTAACTGCCACGGTCACTTCCCTGGGGTTGACGAGGATGGTAGCGGTACTCGGTGTCGGCCAACCGATCATTGTAGCTTTCGCGGAGCTCTCCTATGGCGATCCTTGCCACCTCCTAACAAGCATGATTGTAGCTTCCCTCTCCAGCCTCGAACATCACCGATGGGATATCTTCACGATTACTGTTCAAGGTGACTTTGACACGACACTTCTCTTCATCACGATCATGAGGAATCTGGGCATACAAAGGGGCAGTCTCAAATCCTATGAGGAAGGACATCGTACGCAACTCCTGAACAAATCAACATGCTAAGTTTATTCCATTGCAGCAAGATTAAATAAAACAATGTGGTAACAACTTTTGTTGGTAAATGGGCCATTAGCACAGTAATAGATGTACAGTACTAACAACACCGGAATAATAAATAAATTTTGAATTAGAACAATTAAAGAGATCATGAACTGCATGTGCCATTAGTTTGGTTTAATTTAAAGAGAAAGAGAGGAGAACAGTTCTACTTTTCCAATATTTTTAGAGGGCTTCTAGGGGTAACCATTTGGCATAACCTAGGGTCAAGGAGGCTCTGATACCAACTTGTCACGCCCGGAATTTCTGTCCAAAATTCCAAACGCTTACATGTGTGTAAACCCTCATCCAAGAATCAGCCGAGGCACACAATAACAAATTGATAATAGAGTACAATTATTACTCTAATTAATAAGCGAATAAAATGTCATTACAGAGGTAGATAGTTCCTTTCAATCAATAAAGTTCTAAGCAGCGGAAAATAAAGGAAACAGCGCAGACGACTCCACTCCATAGGCAGCTTGACCAGGGCTACGCCTAATCATCCACACCATCAGCATCACTGTAAACTCCTCCTCTGATGAATGATTGTAAGGTGAGTATATGACATACTCAGCAAGCCACGCAGCAAATATGCAAGTGCACAGGATAACAAAGGATGGCATAGTATAGTCTCATTTGCATAAACAGCATTTAATAAATATTTCAGAATTTAATAAAACAGTAGAATATTAATTAAACAGTATTAATCCAACGCTATACAACATACCCTGTTGCATAGGCCCAACCATTCTGAACAACCAATCCCGGCTGCACAGTTCTATCTCCAAACCAGGAATATACTATTCCAAACCAGGAGCTATCAAGTTATTAACAGCATCATTTAATATGGTGAGAAGTGTGAAACTAAACATGAAAGACATTGTTAGACCCGCCCATAACCGCGGGCACAGCTATTCGAATAGTTTGAACTCTGGCCAGAGGTGTACCACTGTACCCACAAGACACAACCTCAACATCATGTCAACCATGCGTTGCGATACTTGACAAGTACCTGAATAGAGATTGTAACAATACCCTCTATATAATACAATTCACAGCAGTGCACCGTTCCCGGATCATAATCACCCCCTTGTAAACAAGGTATGGACTCCCCAGTGACTCCCGTGGGCTTATCTCCACCACTTCACAGTCTGGTGCTCTACTAAGAACCATACTATACAGAAAGTAAAGCCGTTGCCCACGCTGGCTTGTGGTTGGCACGGTAAATGTTTCACAACCGAAAATCGTGAACCGGTCCTTAATTTTCATGAGCACAACCATCAAAACCATATGTCACAACCCACCATTATCAGGTTTTAGTTGGCAAATTAATTAATTAACCAATCATGATTAACCATCATGAGGTATCATTAAGCCATCATTAAATAATAGTGAAGCACAAGTTATCCCAGTAGTGTGCTAATGTTACTAAGCATGGCTAAGAAATTATATCTAATATCCAGCTGAACCCATATATAAAGCTCAACTAGTCAAGTTATAATAACCCTAGGTATCAAGGAATAGAGTAATCAAGAACAAAAGGGCTATAACAAGGCAATAGGTTAATTCCACCCAATGACATTCGAAAATAAATGCAGTAGTTGAATAGAAACAATAGCTTTAAACGGGATCAACATGCTTAAAGGGTTGTTTGGGATCTGTGTGACTTGCCTTGCTGGCCTTGAAATTCCTCAAAATATTCTCCTGCAAATTCGGACTCTCCGGGAACGTTGGAATCTAAAGAGAAAAGAACAAAATCACCAAAACAGCACATAAACAAGCATGAACAATACATGTGGATATTTTTAACATGTAGATCTCAATTTTAGAAAAATTTAGAGACTTGAACCAACTAAATCCGAGCTAAGATGAATTAGTTATGAATTTTTAAAGATTAAATCGCATTAAATCATTTATATAGATTTTAATGGAATTATGACGCAATAATGAATTATTTTTTAAAAGGAAAAGGAGATTATTGCGTCAGCGGGCTCGGCTCACGGTGGACCGGGTGCACAGCGGCGGTTCACGGAAACGAATGGCCGAGATCGATCTATCCAAAACGGACGGCCAAGATCTAACGGTCTACGACCGGTCTACGGCGGACGGCGTCGATGACGTCAGCGGTGATGTCATCACCGACGGCGGCTCGGCCTCGCGTGCTCGCCGGCGAACGACGGCGCGGCGGCGTGAACGAAGGACACCTACGGGTTGCGGGCGACGCGGTGAACTCACCGGTGACCAAAACGGCTGCGGATGGTCAACGGACGGCGACGGCGACGAGGAAGAAACGGCGGCGACCTTCGGCTTGACGACGACGGCGGGGCTCCGGCGATCTACAGCGACGACGGAGGGGCGGACGAGGACGGCGACGAGATGACGATCAGGACGACGGCCTTCCCGAGCGACGACGATGACCGGAGCGACTGTGGCACATGGCTGGACGAACAGCGGTGACGGCGGCGCTAGGCTACACGGCGCTAGGGCTCTACCGACAATGAGAGACGAAAGCGAGGGTGGCGGCGGGTAGAGGAGACACCGGGGGTCCTTTTAAAGCGGCTAAGGGGCGGCGGCGAAGGCCCACGGCGGCCGGCGGCGCAAAGGAAAGGTTAGGGTTCAGAGAGAGAGACGAATCCGATTCGAGATCGAATCCACGGGTTTCCAAACGATTTTAGCCAATGATTCCAAAAGAGAAAAGGTAGAGGGGATCTCGGAGATCATTTCCCCTCTATCAATTTCACCGGAGAAGGAAAGGGATGAACGAATTTGGAAGGAGACGGCGGCGCGGCTCGGTTAGGGTTCGGTCGGGCGACGGCGCGAGGAAGACGACGAGTCTGATAGGTGGGGCTAGGTGGGCCCCACCTGTCAGCGAGCGAGGGCGCGCGCGCGCGGGCGGCGCTCGGCTGCGGGCCGACCTGGGCCGGGAGAGAGAGAGGTTTGGGCCGACTTTCGGCCCAAAGCCAAAAGAAGACTTTTTAAAACTTTTCCAATTTAAATTATTCATGAAATGCAATTCCATTTATTAAAAATACTTCCTTGGCTCAAATAAATCCTAGAAAAATCTAGGAACTATAGAATCAAGCAAAGTATTTAATAAAATTTTATCTGGCCCAATTTTATATTGGAATTTATTATTTAAAATTAGATCTTCTCTTCTAGGCTTTTAAAATCAATTCTAATAATTCTAATTAAACAACAATTTATATATATGGGAATTTTAGGGTGTGACAATTACTAAGAGTGGCTGACATCAAAACCACCTTTTTGGAGAAGACCTCAAAAAAAAAACTGAACACGTACATAGTACAACACAGCAAAAATTACTAATTACTTGTGGGATCAAGCATGATCATACCTGGAGCAGTGAAGCAACTGTGCCAAAAGAATTCCACAACAGCAGAGCCAGGTTTTGAAACATCTCTCTTTTCAGAAAAATAGTTTCAAGAAGCTTCATTATTCATAGGTTTTTCCTTCCATGATGTTGTAATGTCAATTGTAGAATATGCGATTTACAATTACTTATTCAATTAAGAACAATTACAAAAATAATCAACCAGGCAATTAGAAATTAACTAATATCTTAGGGTAAGGAGATCTATCAACCCTTTGAGACCTCAAGGTGTGCTTTCTCACATAGATTAGGATTGGAAAGGTTGAGGACAAGTTTCTCTGCTAATGTCATGTTTTGATCCTTCGCTCACTACTCGATGACACCCAATGTCGGAGCAAGAAAGATTTTTGAGCCCAGGCAAACATCACTATAACTATCATTTGCTACAGAAATTTCATCATCAATTTATTCAATAATATTAAAATTTAATGGACTTTTCACCGGTGAGCCCGAGCGGCTGCCTGGGCTAGTTGGGCGGGGGCTCCGCCCCTGATGACACCAACTTTAGTGCCTACCTCCTCACACGGGGATGAATGTGAGACCATGAGAGAGGAGTGTGCTATGGAGGAAAATAAAGTGTTCTTTTTGTTTCATATAGATGTATGCTTGTATAAATTTCTAGGTCTTAGTTTCATTGGTAACATGTATCATTATTTCCTAATAGTCTTGCTCTTTAAGGGAAGGCATGAAGCTTAGCACGCTTGGTGGGAGATGTGTGTGCACACACCCTCAACATTCAATCTCTATGTTATGTTGGAATCAACCTATTTGCTTATTTCTTCTCTACTAGTTTGATATTGAGATCCTCCTTAGTTTGGTTCATTCTCTTTTGGCTCTTCCACGGGAAAGTTCCCCTTTCCTTATGCTTTTTTTTGTTTAGTTTGTACCTTTTAGAAGTATGTATGCAATGCACATGCCTTTTTATCGTAGATAGCTTTGTCTTCATGTAAGAACAAGGGACGTTGCAATGTGAATAAAGTCTGTTCCAATAAGATTTTGGATGTATTTTGGTTTACTTTACATAATTGTCTATATTGCAGTTAAGCCTATTCCACGTAGATCTTCTGAGTTGTGCACACTTTTTCTCAACCTAGCATCTTTTAAACGTGCAAATGCCAAAACCCAAGAAAAACAACTTTTGGTCGGTTTTCCAAAAGCCATTCCACCTCTACCTGTATGTAGAAGCAACTAGAGTAATTCCCTACACCTACCCCTCTCCCTATTTAATTTCAAGCGACCAGTGGAAACATGAATCATGTGAACTTCAAACACTCACCCTCCTCCTCCCTCCCCTCTCCCCCCTCTCCTACACACCCCTCCTGTTCCCTTAGACAATTTATCGCCTCAACCACAATTCTTGTAGTTAGAATGCCTGATACTGTGTAGTAGTCTAATAATCTTTATGAAAAATATCCAAACCTACCAAAGGGGCCTTACTATTGTATTGGTTAGGTTAATAGGCATTTGCGGTAATATTGTCACATCAATGCATGCCATGCCACATATTGTCCAAATATTTACTTAAATATTGCATATTATCGACAAATTTAATTTAATTTTATACATATTTATTTAAAAATTGAGGGGAAAACTAATAGTATATATGTTTAGAATATATCTCATATAGCATCATTAGATAATTCCTTTCGTGCACAAATCTGCAATAAGAAATAATGAAATGCAAAAAGGTGCATCATCTGTTTTCAACTGTCATTTATTCATGTATGTGTGTTACACATATCACTTTTATTTGGTGGAAAACAACACATTAGTATATTAGTAAATCAAGTTAATTTTACGCAACTTACAGCCCAGTCCACTTCTTCAAATAAAAGGAATGATGTAATAGACAATTCCCACAAAAGATATAAATTACTTTGCGCAGCTCGGAAAGAGCATGTCCAGATGTCCTGGATCTAGCAGATCAAGAATAAGACGCTCAACAAGTTCAGGGTCCCTAGGGCTAGGAACCTCACTAGTCAACATAGCAAATATGTGAAGACTAGCTATATCCAATGAAAGAAGTGATATAAAACTCTAAGTCAAACTATCTCCAATGCTTCTACATGAATAAAATAGAAATCTGTGATACATAGGGGCACTACAGCCTTTAAGTAGTGTAGATACAGATGATGTGCATTTACTTGGTTCATAAGAAATTAGTAGAAGTTGTTCCAGATAAATGCACATTATCTTGTTGGTTTCTTTGTAACCTTGGGTGCATGTTTCTTTTGCTCTAAAAAGAATCCAAAGTTAAAAACTGCAGCTCCACATCTGCGATGAGTCATGTAAAAGATAAGTTTAGCGGTTCATACCTTTTTATGTCATTCCTATCGTGTGAAGCACATGACAAAGTGTAAGTTTGGTTCCTTTATTTTTGTTAATATATGACCAGATCACTAATCTTTCTTGAGGGTGAGACAAAACTCACAGGAAAATAATGATTCACCTCATAAATTTTTCCCATCAGAATGAAATCCTCGAGGTGGTGGTTTTTTGTGGGGGGGAAGAAGAGGCTAAGGCTTGTTTAGATTATAGGATAGGAAAAGTATAGAAATTTAAGAAAGGAATCTAAGTATAAAACAGAGAAATTAAAAATAAAGAAATAAAAAAGTTAATAACAAGTTTCAATCAATCCAGTGCATCGGCCCATATTCAAAGATCATATAATTGTTTAATTAATATCTTATAATTATCAATCTTATACTTATAATATCTGTTTGATCCGATCTATTAAGATTAGTTTTAATAGAGTTAGAAGATTCAAAATTATATCACATCCAAATCTTGGCTAATGTATTCTTTGCTTTATTTTTCATAACTTATATCCCATCGGTTATAGCCGATCGATCCAAAATTCCATCCGCATCGGCTAGACACATGATTATATATAGACCTTTTGGCCAATCTGCCCCACGATCTAATCTTTATATATTGTCGACGTTTGATATCGCGATTATGATATTTGCATAGTATGTGGATCGTTGGTACCAGTGTATGTGCGAGATTGAGGTAAAAGAGATGGAGACAACGATTTTTATACAGGTTCGGGCCCCTTATCTGACAGGTAATAGCCCTACTCCTGTTGGCCGAAGCCGTTGTTGTTCTTATTCATCTGAATCTCACAAGTACAATAATTATGATAATCTATCTAGCTGTCATCGACTTGGCGGCTAGATAACCAACTCGTAGTCGACGACAACATAGTCTTCCTTCTTGAATATGAACTCGTCGGGATCAGAGATGACGCTAGATCCCTCTTGCCAGCCTCCGTAGACACCGGATAGGGTATGTCTAGGCTTATCTCTAACATCGATCTCTGGCGGCGTATTGGCTTGTGTGTATGTTGTGTCTTGTGGCTTCGTAGACTGTGGTGGATGTCTCTCCTCTCCTCTAGAGGGACTTGTATTTATACCCATAGATGCCCCCTTGTCCAAGTAAACTAGGGAGACCAGTATGGATATAATCTGATTAGTTCTTATCGTTTCCATATAGAACTTTACTCGTCCTTCATTATCCGGAACTCCTTCAATATACGAGGATTGTTTCCGTATAAGACTTGGTATGTGGTGGGCCCCGCCGAGTTTAGTCGATTACTATTAGGTATGTGGTATCCATAACCCTGACATATATATCTTGTTAGTTGTAGGATCAAACTAACTAACATGCCCTGAACCCTGATTGACAGAACATGTACTACAGCTAACCAAATCTCTCAGGCCTCTATGTGTACGATAAATTTTGTGTCAATAAATTTGTATATGAATACAGACTGTTTGAGAAACTGAAAATTCTGTTGAAAAATACAACTGCTAGCTAGAAACTTCCCCCAGCATAAACTTTTATTCTGTTCCAGTTAATGCGCAACGTAATGCCGATGCTGACAGCCGGACACCGAAGCGCTCATGTCGATCACCAACGCATATCGCAGCACACCGAAGCCCGCCGCCTCGCCGCCGGTGCCCAGCCGCCGCCCAGTCATCGGCATGCATGAACAAGCTAGCTTTGGTCGTAAACCAGCTGTGCCAAATTGATCAATCAAGCACGAACGCTCAATGATCGATCGATTGCTCGATCTTGGACGGACTGTCCCTAATTTTTTTTTCACGAACGTATAAAAGAATTGCAAGTTAATATATCAGGAACTGCCCCTAATTTAATCATGCTAATGAAATTATTTGATCCCGGTCAATTAATCTGTAGTTAATTTCCAGATCGATCATCCGTCATTTTACTTCTCCTTCCGTGCAGTCAAATCCTACGGGGGTATTTGGTACTTGTAACTGTCAAGCTAACCAAGTAGAGATGGAATTGAATTTGGTGATCATTAAAGTTGATGGAGCAACTAATTGCATGTATGCTTGTCGGTTAAACTTTCCATTCCTCTTGCGACGGGAGCTTTCGACGCGTGCATATGACTGGAAGGATGGCGGCGCCGGCGCCGCCGCTCCCCGGCGGCTCTCCTGCTATAGGCTAGGTTGTAACGAGTTAATTATTGAGGAACTGTACTTTTTCCGGATTATCTTTTTGATTATATAAGAATAAATTAGATACTATAATAAATAAAGTTAATAAATAATCTAACAGAAGTGGCTAAGCAATACAATAGGACTTAACAAGAAAGTTTATTGGGAAAATATATTTTCTGAAGCATATGAAGCAATAATCTACCTATCTATCTATCTATCTATCTATCTATCTATCTATCTATCTATCTATCTATTATATATTAAAAGTCCATGAAACATCCTAAAAAAGCTTCTACGTCGACACATGACACTTCTAGAAACGTTCCCAAGCTATCAAGTGATACTCTAATAAATTGGATAAGCATGTAACTATTGATTTTCACTTAATTCGGTGGACCCATCAATTTTGACCATTAGATTAAATTCTCATCTCTCCACCCTAATATATGATGGTTAAATGCTTTGGTCCCACCAAAATAATTAACTACGAGTAAACATATGTAGAGAATCAGTTGTTTTCTCTCCCGAAAAAAATACCGCAGAATTAATTCTTGGAAAGAAAACCGACGTTGTGGATTTATCATTTAATGCAGGAGCCTGGGTGTGTGCTTCCATCATCCAAAAATAAATAAAACAACGAACACTTTTTAAGTGAATATCACCTTTGCGTCAAAAAAGTGAATATCACTAACTGTTCTAAACTATTTACAGATTTAGGTTCCGATTCATGAATATTGCCCTCGGTAGTTAGTTTCTGAATTTTTCCTGTATCTGTTTGATTACAAAAGTGAATATCACTGACTGTTCTAAACTATTTATACAGATTTAGGGTCAGATTCATGAATATTGCCCTCAGGGCCTGATGAATTTCTCACTAGATTAAATTATCTTCTCTCCTCCCTAATATATGATGGTTGCATGCTTTGGTCCCACCAAAATAATTAATTAGGAGTAAACAAACGCAGAGAATCAATTATTTCTCTCCCGAAAAAATCAACAAGTAAATTTTCAGATGCAAAGCCATAGGGAAAAAAAAGCAATGCGCCTCTAGCTCACTTTTTCGACCAATATCGACGACATACATCTACATTTTTTTAGGAACAAGAAGCAACAACCAAGGGAGAAATAATCCTAATCGTATCAAACAGGAGAATGATGCAAGCAACTTCCACTTCTCGGTTTATTTAAGCATATAATTTCGCTTTTTATACTACTCCTTGGTGAAGTTGTTCATCAACAAAGTGATATATCAAAGCTCTTGCCTCTTGGACAATATATTCACTATTGTCAGGTATTTGGGTGCTGTCGGTTGATTTTTGAGTACTTAGTCGAGGCGTCCTGATAGTGCGTGCTTTGCCACCAGAAATTTGTTAATTGATATTTTATATAATTATTTTGGAAGGGTAATGCATGCCAACTTCTTTTAAGAAACATAGTATAAACACAAGCGCTCATATACACACGCGTACAATTATCCATAGAAAACATATTCGAGAGACTGAGCTAATGATATATCTTCAAATTAACGAAATCACCATAAACGCCTCGCTATCGATGGGAACGTCGCCTACTTCAAAAATAATTAGCCGTAAATATGAGACCCATGTGAAGTCTAGGTCTTGAACCTAGGCGTGGGCAATTAAGTTCCACCATACGTAACTAACCAGCCACACTCACTAATTGCAGATAATGTGGACCCCCTCTTCCCTCTTCTTAACTCATTTTTTCCATATATTGGTTGAGATAACATGTAGTATATAAATAATAAATAAACTATTGTAACTTTTCAATTATATATACAATTTTTTTATTCGACCACAATTAAATCAATCCATATTTACTATATTTTTATTTAGAAAAAAATAAATATTATTTTTATCCATGATCGATTTGACCCTTTGCGTTATGTCTAACAGAAAAAAAAAACGAAAACAAAGGTTATAGTGTCATAGATCACGTTATAATCATAAATACTAAAACTAACTCTAAGACGTTTGAAAATAAAGTTTATTAGTATATTATATTATTTACCATTAACTTAATTTATGATCTATATTAACCATACTTTAATCTGTAAAGTAAAATTATATTTTAGGTCATATTTTCATTCTTTTTCTGTAGTCCAAACGGACATGAAAATTATAAAAAAGATGACAATATAGACTATATATCACTATATATTCTTTATCGGTTATAAAAATATGTACCACTAAATTAGATTTACAATATCAACAAGAAACATGTCATATCTTTGCGTTTTACATGGCATTTGAGAAAACAATTCAATGATATGGGTAAAATCATCACATAAATATGCGACTATGTAGGGTGCACTATATTCGGCCCATATCAGTTCACAAATATGCACGACTAAATTAGATTTACAATGCAACAAGTAGCAGGTCACATCCGGGGCCTTGCATGGCAATTGAGAATTATGACAAATCATGATAAAAATTAACAATATAGATTATATGATCATATAAATATGAGATAATCCAAGAAATGCCATTAACAAGCGTCCAAATCCCAAAAATGCCATCGACAAGTGTGAGTTATAAGAAATGCCATCATACAAACGACTTTGTCCCAAAAATACCATCGCCGTTAGGGTTCCATCTATTCTTTGCCGTTAAGTTCTATAGGATGAACAGTGTATTTAATAGCACAAAATGGACGAAATCCTAATGGCAATGGTATTTTTGGGACAAAATCGTTTATACGATGGCATTTCTTGGAACTCACACTTGTCGATGGCATTTCTGGGACTTGAACGCTTGTCAATGGCATTTCTTAGATTATCTCTATAAATATTGTTATCATGTGGATTCCAATCTATCCAGACTATACGGGGATAATCTAAAATGCCAATTCTATTTACCAAATCATGTGTAAATTCTACATTTTGTAGACTACACCCTAAATAAGAAGTAAAATAACAGATGGAGTACACGTCATGTTCTTCCCCCCTTGATTTCTATTAAATACGTATGGTGTGTGGGTATTTTGTACATACTAAGTTTGGTTAATTAGGGAACATAAACCATACTAAAGTTATATATGAGAATTCATGCATTAAAAATACAATCTCATACAAATTATTGATAAAAACATGTTCATAATAAAGTAAAAAATATTTTAAGAAATACTCATCCATACATAAATATTCATAATTAAAATACAAGCAACATTAAATAAGGTGCTCGCGCATGTGTGCAGGTTACCTTCCTAATTATTATATACTAAAAGTCCATTAAATTTTCTATAAACGCTCTCAAGCCACCACATGTGACTCCTACAAACACTCCTAAGTCACCACGTGGCATTCTAATAAATTAGAGGAATTCCTAATAATTCTCAAAAAATCTAACCATTGATTTTACTTTAAATACAGTGGACCCACTATTTTCCACCATTGGATTTACCTTAATAAGAAAAAGCTAACAAAACGAAAAGGCCCACAAGTTACATGCACCAGTGCACGTATGTATGCCATACCTCCTCCCCTACTACTCTTCATGAAAATATATTTTGTGATAATAAATTCCAAACAATTATACGATCTAAATCATATAGCCAATGTTTTACCACGTTCATCATTAGATTATTTACAACAAAATTTATAATTCAACACCCAAACGCTATATTTAATAAGTAAAAGAACTAAAACACATTTATATGAAAAATCATATAGATACTTTAATGATCTATTTAACAACACATAGCTTTTAATAGAACAATATGCAACACATAAAGTCAATTTATAATGTTATAATAATAAGCAATTTAATTAGAAAATAGATATTTAACAAGTATGTTACTTTGGGTCATTATTATTTTATAAATATAGAAAACTCAAATTGGTAAAACCATTGGATCTATCTCAAAGGAAACAAAACTTCTCCCCTCCTCATGTTGTATGTACATATGCATGTCTTCTGGAAACAAGATCAGAATACATACATCTATTATATCTTTATTGATCCATATGTAGATACATATAACAAATTGCGTTAATGTGAACCAATTAAAAGGAGTGCTAGCTTGATGGTACATTATTAAGAATAATAGTTTTTCGAGATTTGTAAAAAAGAAGCCCCAAAACATTCAATTTAAAACAAAAAAAACACCTTACTTTTAATTTGAACTTAATTTGTTAGACATTTTTTTTGTAAACAAAATAAGTCTACCTTATTTTTAAATTATGAAGCAGAAAGTAATAATTAATTAATTATATGGATGAATTAAATATTGCGTAGTATAAAGATAACAAATACCAAAGAAAACTTATTTAAGAAATGCCGACAAATAAATTTATGAAATAAAACGTACTTCTGAAGCTTGGCAAGTGCTACATGTTTAATATTCAATCCTTATAAGTTTCTCAAATGCAGCTTATGATATACATGCCCGCGTGAATGCACGGGTTACATTCTAGTTCGTTTTAACAATCAAGTAAATAATTTGAAAAGAACTAAGCCTCAACACGTGGAGAGAAAGAGTGACATGATATAAATGTTTGGATTTGGATTAAATTACTTTTAGTGGCTTTTTGGTGGCACAGTGGGTAAATTTTGAAGTTGTACTAGATTACTTAAAGAATTAGCTATAGAACTCCCGGTAAAAAAATTATAACAATTTGTTTGAACAATCAAGTACTAATTTGAAAAGAGCTTAGCCTCAACATGCGACGAGAAAAAGCGACACGACAGAAATGTTTGGATTTGGATTAAATTATTCTTAGTGGCTTTTGGTGGCACAGTGGGCAGATTTTGAAGTTACTATATTAGGAATTAGCTATAGATCTTTCGATAAAGAAATTATAACTATATATATACTATAATTCTAGTGTAACTAAATTGAAATTGCATGTAATTATTAGAAAGATGTGCTTAGATTAGATTGTTGAATGTGCTACACAGCTACTGGCTCACAAGGTCTCGGGTTAATTAGATCCTTCCTCCTATCCTCTTGTCAAAATCAGTATAGTTAAGTGGTGGTATCAATCTATCTATTTATTATATATAGGGATTATTATATTATTTAAAATATCTTAAAAAGAAGCCACCATATTTTCTACGGAGACTAGAAATTCCCACATCTATGTCTATACCTAATTAAAAAATACGTAAGGCTTTGCTTCCGTAACCTTTTTCGTCTGTCATTGTCTCTCAGCCGGTCCAGTTCTGTTTTTCTCTCCCTCCCTGGCCACAATCTCTCTCCCTCTTGATCTTTTTCCCTTTTTCTCTCCCTCTTGAATCTTCTTCCGTATTTTTTACAAGGATTCCGTATATTTTTATGAGTCCGATCCACTGACTGCGTGCTTCACGCGCCTTCAGCCGCCACTCAGGCCGAACCTAGTGCCACCGCCACGTTGATCTACCTCCCCGTGCGTTTCCTCTTCAAATTAATTGCAAATAACGATTCCACACTCATCCCTCATCATTTTCCCATGATTTTCCCTTTCAATTCAGCTTTTATGGGCCAGATTTAATCTTCATTTATAATGGTCGTCAATGATGGTTAGCCAGTGAGCTTCCGTGGGCCCTTTTTTCTCGAGTTCTATGGATTCGCATCAATTTTTGGGGAAATAGAAAGAGGAGATTGAATGGATCAAAAGCCCTCAAACAATTTTTGGAGATCAAAAGAGATTTAGCCGGATTTGATGTGCAGGATCGGTTCAAGCATCATAGGGGCATGGGACTCTTATTCAGAGGTTAAAGACGCTACTGAAACGCGAGGGTGTGGCTTGGCAGCGAGAGGAGGCCAATGTTTCAATTTATTGCTCAATTCCTAATAGCTATTGTATCACTTAGAAAACGTCTGTACCCATTGCAATGCATGGGCATTTTTTATAGTTAATTAAAGAAGAAGAAAATATTTAATCCATTAAACCGTGATGATCAAAATTATAACAGTGTAGATTGATCGATATAATTGTACATATAGTAACATGAGCTAGGAGTTGTATATGATATTCAAATTTATTTTAAAAATATATATAGTAGAAAATACAATTGTATCTTAAAACAGAATTTAAGTATATCGAATCTAATTCTATTCTTAGCAATTTGCGTAGGACAATCCCACCTAGGTGTTTCAATATGAAAACCAAGAACTTAACTCAGCACTTGAAAATAGAAAAAACAGTTTTGTTATACATTTGTCGACAAACTATCTCCTAAAAAGTTGACAGATGTAAACAGTGTAATCGTAGTGTAATTATATTGTAACTTGCATGTAACTTTATAAAAATCTTGTGATAACATGCTATTTTCACGAAGCGGAGGTCATGATACCAAACCCTCTTACTTGTGTGTGCGTTTTGATTTTTGCTTCTTCACTTGCACAGATCTTAAAGCAAATCTAATGGTTTCAAAATCACATGAAAGTTACATATCAATTACGTTGTAATTACATGTAATAAGTTATAATGTAATTACATTACTATTGTACTATATTTACATTTGACAAATTTCCAAGAGAAATGTATAGATAGTCCCTAGTAAAAAAAAATTACAGTGTACTCCCTCCGGTTCCATAGTTCTTGATGTTTTGGACAATGACACAGTCTTCAACTATATGTTTGACTTTGTTTTTATACTATAATATATACAATAAATAAATGTGTATGTCTACTTTTTTATATAGTACTTTGAAAGATAAATCTATATATGTTATTCCAGATCGTTTAGTTCACTAAACATTTTTAAAGTTACTGATACTTAAAGTTACAAAAGTTTAATCTTAACCTTGTCCAAAACATCATGAATTACGGAGGGAGTACTAAAGTACCAGGGCTCTATCTAGTTATTGAGGCCTTGTTTAGATCAAAAAATTATGGCCAAAAACATCACATCAAATGTTTGGACATATATATGCGTGGGGCACTAAATGTGGGAAAAACAAACCAATTGCACAGTTTGTATGTAAATTGCGAGACGAATCTTTTGAGCCTAATTACACCATGATTTGACAATGTGATGCTACAGTAAATATTTGTTAATGACGGATTAATTAGGCTTAATAAATTTGTTTAGCAGTTTACAGGCGGAATCTGTAATTTGTTTTGTTATTAGTCTACGATTAATTAGGCTTCAAATATGTGCTCATATACTTTAAAAACTTTACACGTACCCAAAGAACTAAACACACCCTGATTGCCTTTTTGGATATGCGTAACAAGTATGGGTAAACTACACTAATTGTCGGACTGCCTTACATCTTCCAATTAATATTGGCATTATATCTCCCTTGGTGTTTTAGTTCCTGAGAAATATTTTTCCTCAAATGTGGACCAACAAATTTGACCGCTAGTAAAGAAACCTTCAGTGTTGCTGCAAAGTCCTTATGCGATATATGTCGATCGATTATGATCACTAATTCACGACCAGGTCAGTGTTCATGAAATACAAAATTCTCAAAGTGTCCAGAACTCACTAATAAATTAGGCTTGAAATTAAAACCTTGCAGTTATTCTGCCGGGATGTGTACTAGTACGATATAGACGGGAGATTGAGTTGCCCATGGTTTGCCCCTTTATGAATGAAGCTGATCGACTTCGAATCACTGTCGCTATTGCATTTCGGCATATCATCCTGGGGCCAACTATAGGAAGAAGTAGAATAAATTAAGACATGTCATTTGGAGTCAAGTAGAGCTTAGGGTGTGTTTAGATCTATAGGTGTAAAGTTTTGACGTGTCACATTAGATATTATATAGGGTATCGCATGGGGTGTTGGGGCACTAATAAAAAAACTAATTATAGAATCCGATAGTAAACCGTGAGACGAATTTATTAAGCCTAATTAAACCGTCATTAGCGTATGTTTACTGTACAATTAGTTATTTTTTTAGCCTATATTTAATACTTCATACAGGTGCTCAAACGTTCGATGTGACAGGGTATAAAATTTTAGGGTAGAATCTAAACACCCCCTTACTATTTAATATTATTGCCAATGTCTATTTCGAGCAAAGTTGGAGATAGGGACTCATAAGGAACACACGCGCCTACTGCCTTCTCTATAATTGACTTGATTTTGCTGGACAATGACATGCATGGCTACTCATTTGAATAGCAAATTCTCAACGGGGCCATCTATATCATTGTAGGGCTTAGTTGCATCATATTTTGGTATCATCTTTGCTCGGCAATTAGATCTATAACTATATGGGCTCTAGAGTCTAGACTAGTAGGGCATGGCTCGTCAGTACCGTATAATTGTAACGGTCAAACAAACACTAAACTAGTAAATTCTCAACGGGGCCATCTATGTCACTCATATTTTTAAATGTGTATATAATATGGAATAAACTGCACTAGTATTATCTGGATGTCCTACTTTCAACTCACCTTGCTGTTATATTTCCTTGTATCATATCCCTGGGGCGGAAGAATGGAACAAGGCAGCTTCAGTGGGACTTTTTTTTCCGCATGTATCAGTGGGTTATGCCCCTCTGGCGACGTAATTTGGAGTAAAGCTAAAGAAAATGTCCCTCCTACAATATATACAACTTGAATTCTTTAACTTCTGAGGAAGTGGCACACTAATACATAATTATCTTTGCAGACCTACCCTGTTTATTTTTACAAACAGACTATAAGAAAACCTGCATGCAAAAACATTTCAGGGTTGTCTAGTAAGACCCGCATGTGAAAATCAATTTTTATAAACAGGTCTCTAAACATAGCCGCTAGTGTAAATACGTTTATTTTTACAAGCGACTATATTAAGATGCCGCATGCAGGTATACGCCTCGATTTTCACCCGCGTTAGAAAATCACATCTCAATTTTCTCTCACCCTCAGCTTAAAAGTCAATGTCCATCATCCTCTCATCTACTCCCATCTCTTCTCCTCCACACATCCACTCCCTCTCTGTCCCCTATCTCTTTTCCTACCGGTCGGTGACGACCAGCGTTAGCAAGGGAGCAGCGCCAGTGACAAGAGTGCATGCGCATTCCTCGGCTCCTCCTTCTCCTCTCTCTCCTCTCTCCCTCCCTCTCACTCCTATCCGACCAACTCGGGCTTAGGCTGGACAGAGGGTTGAGGCGTATGTAATACTGTTGTTTGATAACAATAAGTCAAGTTGGAGATACCTTGGTCTCAGAATATGGTTTCTTTGTTTGATTCATGTGTAGGTGACTTGATGCCTCGGGAGAGTATTGCCGGTGATGGATCGGGAGTCGACTTGGGGATAAGGCGACGTCCGTGACGGTCAGATATCATGCGGGATACTTAAGCTAGAGTTCAATGCACGTGGTTGGTGAAGATTACATATGGCATACGATGGAGGTATTGTGTGCATATGGGATGCGGAATCGAATTTGGAAGGAGTCCGAATTTGGAATGATTGGAGTTTGTAAAGTTTGTTTCTTGTACAGGAAGGTTTCCTAGGTGGATTAGGACTTCTAGTATGAGTTTGGTTTGTGGCTTTAGGCTGCCTACCTTATGTATAAATAGAGAGGGAGCGTGAGGCTTCCCGGTATCGCTTTTGAGAGCATTGAGTTAATAGTTAATTAGGGTTTCGAGTTTAGTCAAGATTTTCGTGAGGAGTGTTGTTGTTGCACTTTGTAAATATAAAGAGGAGTAATAAAGTTATCATCTACGTTAAGAGTTCTTCAATTTGTG
Source organism: Oryza sativa Japonica Group (assembly GCF_034140825.1). Classification (NCBI taxonomy): domain Eukaryota; kingdom Viridiplantae; phylum Streptophyta; class Magnoliopsida; order Poales; family Poaceae; genus Oryza; species Oryza sativa. The sequence goes on along the minus strand of NC_089036.1, from coordinate 11,265,779 downwards.
TTTTCTCGGGTTCGGCGGTCTAACCAGCAAGTCGTCGGCGGTTAGACCGGCGACACCACGGCGGTTAGACCGGCGAAGAAGCGGTGGTCAGACCGGCGACGGCATCAGGCGACTTCAGGCGACAGGAGTTGATCTCAGCGGTTCGACCGGTGTTATTACCTCGGTCAGACCAACTGCTTCCAGGCGGTCAGACCGGTGCAACTACTTTGGTCAGACCGCGATCCGTCGAATTTGAGGGTAACTTCTAATTCTGCAAAAAGTTTGGGTTTTTGAGTATACCAACCATTCAACTCTCTCTGGTTGGCTTAGTTCTTGTGTTTCGATCCTACAATCACCTCCTCGATTGAATCACATATATGCATGCAAACAATATAATTAGAAAACTTAATGGTACAGGAATTAAAATAAATATTTAATATATGCATACATACAGGCCTTATATTATAAGACATGAGAAAAAAAATGGTTGTGCCTTATATTTTGGCATGTAGGGAGTAATGATTTTTAAAAGATGACACATGTATCAGTGAGAGAGGTTTACTGTAGAGATTTATTTATCTTCTCAGAATAGGTGAGGAGTAGGCAGGCCTGTACTGATCTTTTCATGATCTCTAATGAAATGTAGGCATTAACGGCTATTTTTTTATTATAACAGCAAAGGTGATATATTTAACCATCACGATACCTAATTTCATACTAATTGATGATAATTATTATATGTTCATCAATATTATCAGAAATGTATTAAAAAAACTAGTGGCGGAGAATGGATTTTAACATGATGGGGCCCAACTTATTAAACAACAGTGATCATCGAAAAATGGCATAACCATATATGATTGTCTTAAGTTTTTCTTGGATAATAAACCAATAAAAAAGCAAAGTGATTACATAATATGTTAATTGAGGAGTGTGCGTGAACAATTTAAGTCCAAACAATTTGGCGAGTAGAGAAATAAGTTCTCAGTGGGAATTTTTTTCCAACTTGAAAACATTTCTAGAGCATAATGTTGCACTAGCTAAACATAATAATTCATCACACACCAATATAAAATTTGGTTGGACTAAGAAACAAAGGCACATGAATTTGATGAAATTAGTGCAATGCTAAAACTGTGTTTTTAGGGATGTTTAGATCCCCTGACAAGTTTTTTCACCCAGTCACATCGAATGTTTGGACACATGCATTAGGTATTAAATATAAAAAAACTAATTACACAGATTGCGTGTAAATTGCGAGACGAATCTTTTAAGCCTAATAACTTCATGATTTGACAATGTGGTGCTACAGTAAACATTTGTTAATAACGGATTAATTAGGCTTAATAAATTCGTCTCGCAGTTTACAGGCGGAATCTACAATTTGTTTTGTTATTAGACTACGTTTAATACTTCAAATGTGTGTCCGTATATCCGATATGACACGGCAAAAATACGGATATACGGACACACATTTAAAGTATTAAACGTAATCTAACAACCAAACAAATTATAGATTCCACTCGCACTATGATATCGGCTGGCAGCTGGGTTTAACTGCCTTTGAGTGTTTGTTGGGTATAATGCTGGCTGTATAAGTTCAGACTTCAGATTGGCCCCGAGTCCCCCATAACTCTCTTTGTACCAAGCTCGATGCAACAAAGTATAATTATATTCATTTATCATGTCTGCCTCATGACGTACCAGGAGTATACTTCGGTGTTTGATGTCTGCCTGATGACGTCCCAAGCATCAATCTGGCATTTATCACATGGCTACTTGCAGATTCTCTCCAAAAACAACAATTGGCCATTGACTCTTATTATTTATGATAGCCAATACTCTCCATTTCCACCATCATTCTTTTGTGTTTGATAAGGACATGGATTGTTCAGTTTTTTTTCTCTTTTAAAAACATTGTTTAGTTTATATCCCACTTGGAAGGAGAGGACCGTCCATCAGAGATGCAATCAATGATGGTGAGTCGAAGGAGATGAAGAAATAGAAGATTTTAAATCCAGTTGCAATCGTTCGCTTCGCTCCCGTTACGACTGAGGGGGAATGTTAGAAGTATAATATGTTAGTTAGAGATAAGAGTCAAATACAAATTATAGAGATAAGATATATCCTAGAGATAGAATCCTAGAGATAAGATAGAGTCCTAGAGATAGAATCCTAGAGATAAATCTACTCTTACTTGTATTGTACTCCAAGTCTCTATCCCCTACGTACTCCTATATATACCCTACGAGAGGGCCGATGTAATAGATAAGAAAACACCAGAATACAATAATTAGATTTTCCACAGGAGAGACATCGATTTGTTTTAAATAGTCATGAGCCTGGTGGTGATGAGGATGAGGAGCCCCTTGATTTGTGAATGTCGTCTAATGATAATAGTTTATCAGCCTAAAATAAAAGTGATTTGTTGATTGACATAACAACTTGAAAAATAGAAGTATCCACTTGGAACACTACTAGAGAAACCATCTTTACTCGGTAGGCCAAAAACCACAATAGTCCCAATTGCTCAAAAAATCGTGACTAAAAATCATTTTTCGTCCCGGTTCAAAAGCCCAGGCGTACTTTTTGATCTTTAGTCCCGGTAGGTATTATTAGTCCGGGTTTAATAAATGGCAGGAGGTGTCAGACCCCTCTACTATCTTTAGTCCCACTAAAAATTTATTTTTAGTCCTGGTTGTTAAACAACCGGGAAAAAAAGGCTCTATCCGCACGCGCATGCAAGTCCTCTCCCATCCTCCATCCTTATCTCCTTCTCTCCCATCCAGCCATCCTCCATCCTTATCTTCTTCTCTCCTCCTCCCATCCTCCCCTTCCTTCTTCTCTCACCCCATCTCCTCCTCCCCTTCCTCCGGGGGGCGGCGGGATGGAGGCCGGCCGACGGCGGCCGGGCGTGGGGTGACGGGATGGAGGCTGGCCAGCGGCAGGATGGAGGCCGGCCACCGACGGCCGGGCGTGTGGCGGCGGCCTCGCCCTCCCCTCCACCAGATTCGGCCGGAGGGGAGGCGGCGGGATGAGAGGATTTGTTTGAGTTTTTCTTGAATTTTTGATGATTTGTGGATGTTGTTGATTTGTGAATATGTATGAGAATGTTTATGTGAATAAATTTGTGATGATGTGTTGTGAATGAATTTGTGATGATCTGTATGAATGAATTTGTGATGTTGTGGATGAATTTGTGATATGTGTTGTGAATCAATATGAATGGAGAAAAAAAGGGAAAAATCAAAGGAGGAAAAAAAAGAAAAAAAAACATAGATGGTTGTATCTTTAGTTCCGGTTGGTGACTAAAGATGCATCTTTACTCCCGGGTATTTCAACCGGGACTAAAGATAGCAATCTTTAGTCCCGGATTCATAGTCCCGGTTTGCTACCTAGGATTATAGGGGGTTATAAACCGGGACTAAAAAGGGTTAGTGCACCAGTGCCATTTTATTTCTCCCGCTCACCACGAATCTCAAAGGACATTGGATGGTCCTAAATAAACGGGTTATTTTAATGAAACCGATCATTTAAAAGATACCAATCAACACGCATCTCAAAGCCACATCAGATATCTTAAACATTTTTTTAGCAATATCGAATATTTTTAAAACACCCAAATATATTAACTATCAGATTTTATTTTGGATGGGGATAAAATTATTGTGTTTGTTTTAGCAAAACCAATCAATGAAAAAAGTACGAAAATGCTCATTATCAAGCGACCAACACAAGGCGAACCGACCACTCATTTCCTCATCCTCTCTCTCTCTTCTTCTTCTCTCTTCGCTCTCTCTCTCTCTCGCGCGCGCGCATCCGTATTTGGCACTCGCATCTGGTGGCGCCACCGCCCTTCTTCCTATCCTTCCTCTGCGTCATTGCCAAATCACCGCATCTGGCGCCGCCACCCGTCGTAGCCACTTCTGGCACTGCCACCCGTCGTCCTCTCCTCTCTCCGTGCTGCTGCCCCATCGCCTGGAACTTGGGAGCTCGGGAGCTGTGGAACACGACGACCGAGCTTCATTGTGATATCCCAGCCCAGGGCTTAATAGGATTAATAGAATACTCATATCAACAAGTTGCAACTTCTTTTCTGGAAGCCGATCTCTAAAGAACTCTGAGGTTAAGCATGCTTGGCCTAGAGCAATTTAGGGATGGGTGACCGATCAGGAAATTCTTTCCAGGTGCGCACTTTCCTAGGAAAGCTACCAGATGTAGAGAGGGCCCGGCCTCGGAAAGTGTGGGGCGTCACATTCATGCAGCATCGATGATGGTGGATACGTGGATGCGGTGGAGCTCGTCACGACATCGACGCGGAAGTGGTTGCTAACCACTGGAGTGGAGGAAGAGGTAGATCTAGGTTTTCATCTTGAATTTTTTGATGTTTCAGTGCATGTACTATGATGTTTGATTAGTTATATTTGAAATGTTGCAGTGGGTATTCGATGGTTTTTCATTCTATTTCTCGATCTAGAAATGAAACAGTTGGGGGCCGAACAACGCCAGAAAATAGCCCAAACTTCCATCCTTTCTTAGCTGTAGCCGGTGCACCGTGCTATCCCACCACAAAACAAATAAGGCTAACAGCAACAAAATTGCCGTTCTCTACACAACACTGTCAGTGCTGAAACATCAGAAGAACTAACTCCCTTCACCCTATGAGCACAGCTAGCTACTCCCTCCGTTTCAGTTAAAAGACATTTTGACTTTGGTCAAATTCAAACTATTTTAAATTTGACTAAATTTATAAACAAATATAGTAATATTTATAATACTAAATTAGTTTCATCAAATCAATAATTGAATGTATTTTCATAATAAATTTGTCTTGGGTTGAAAATGTTACTACTTTTCTCCACAAACTTGAGCAAAGTTAAAGCAGTTTGACTTTGACTAAAGTCAAAACGTCTTATAACCTAAAACGAGGGGAGTATTTGATCTTGAATGCTACAAGTGCTCCAAAACCATCAAAAGGTAAAATTTCTTCATTCCAGGCCATACAGAGCACGGCACACAAGTACTGTACATTTTTCTTCTCCTTTCGGTAAATTGCTACATGGTAGATGGTAGGTAGATGGAATAACAAATCATCCAAAAAAAATATAGCTCCGGCCTAGTTGATTGCATGAAAAAATTGGCGTTGAGATGCCATGGCCTTAATTACTTGGATTTAAACTTGAGTATTTAGAATCGTTTGCATAGAATGTGGTAACCTCCAGTACTAGAAAAACATTTTCGCCGGTCGCCGTCCGCCTGTAGCCCAACGACTGCAAAGATCGCCGATCTTCGCAGGCGGGTTGGCGGTCCGCCTGGGAAGATAATTTTCCCAAACGGAGTGTAGCTAGACCCGTCTGCAAAAATAGATAACGGCCGCCTGCAAAAAATAACAAATTACCGCCTGCGAAGGTAGGTTAAAAATTTTAAAATTTGATACAATAATAATTTGCCTATAAATTAGTTTTCAATTATTTAATTGAAATTGATGCAGGAATAATATTAGTAAATAACAAGCTTTTGATACTTAGAAATCTACATATATTGCATAAGTGAAAAGTGTTGACAAAATATTACAATATTTTTTTTTTACATTCTCACTTGAAATACGCTATCTAATTATATTTTGGCATAGCATTGCTCCACTCCAGAAGATGCTTGTATTCGTTACTTGTAGCTAGGGCACCCTCTGGGTCGAAGAACTCTCCTTTCACATGACAACACTCACAGTGGATGAAGTGGCAAAGATCGCGCTAGATATTTATGATGCATGTATCATCAAAGCTTGTTCGATGTTCTATTCTTGGCAACTGCATGCATTGAAGAAACACAATATATTAGTATCATCTATATGTGAAGTTGTCTAGTCCATAGTGTAGAAACTTGCATCCTCTGCGTTAACCATGTACCTCCCATTAACCCTGAGGAATTCGCACGCGTAATACCCATAGAGGACAGTGCCTCTAGGTTGCTTGTGACACTTCATGATATATCGTAGAAGAAAATAGTTAAATTTTGCAATTAGTGAAACAATTGGAATACATTAAGTGAGTGGAGTATTATCGGCCAATATGTATGTACTAGCAGCTTCTCCCTTGTTCGAATCTGTTCTCCACCCTTGAACTTGTAGTAGCTGTACGCACTATATGGATTTCGTATCGTTTCGCATTAAGGAGGAGATTTAATTATAATACATTCATAGTATACATGCAAGTGTCAGAATCACTTACTATTGTAAGATTGTTAGAAATTCTCTGTATGACTGGTGACGATAATCGAGAGGGTCCAAGATTGTCACGGTTCCGTGCTTCGGGTAGATGATTAAACAGATGTAATGATCGCTACATATTAACGACAATGCAGTTAGTCGCGGCTAAAATAAGGCATATATGTAGAAGAGAAATGTACTGGACTTACTTAAAATTATAAGAGGCCAGGACGACTCTCTTATTTTGAAAGTGCAAGAAGACTCGTCCAATGTACTGTGCAATAGTAATCATTTTTTGCTTCTGCAAGCCCAACTTGTATTCAGCTATCTCTTCGGGAGTCTTGTCCTTCAGCTACTCTGACCCTAGTGATAACCTCACGGTATGTTGTGTTTGACAGATCCTAATTGGATCCAGGAATCCGATAAGTTCTTTTTTCTCCTTAGCATCCATGTATTGCATCCTACAAAAGAAGTTTAAAGAAGTTTGTTAGTAATAATCACATGGTTTTGTATTGTACATATTTTTCATGTAATTAATGTAAACTCATACTCACAGGCACCCAGCAGCGACATAGTTGACGTCCATCTTTTCCCGACGATATATGGCGTGGAGATCTTCAAAATCTAGCCAGAAGTAACCGTTGCCGCCGAAAGCATCTATCGGTGATCGAACTGTTATATTACTTAGGCCTTTCTTGCTAGTGTCCATATACCATTTATGTAACCTTCTCATCTCCCATGGACCGTCCTCAAGTGCAAAATCCGGTCATATTTCTTTCCCATGTTCGTATTTTTCCGGGCAATCATCAATTGCCAAGTTTTTTTTTCCCGGCTAGTGCAGCGGCCTTCTTGGGGTCATCTTCTCTGAGGTTGGCATGTTCCTTACCCCTTCTAAAGACGGATACCATGAACTTCTCCTTTTGATCATCTTTGGACTTGGAATTGTGGCTCCTAAGCACTCTAGGCACTTCAGACTTCTCAGTGGCCTTGTCATTGACCGGGGGTTCTTGCACCTCAGGGTCTTTCGCAGGATTAGGGACTTCAAAGATTTCTAGATCTGTACCGTCCCATTCCAAACCTGGTATAACTTCTATATCTGTACCGACTATTGCCAGAAGTTGCACATCTAGTTGTGGCACTGAAATCTCCATGGGCACATCTTGCACTGAAATATCCATGGGCACCTCCGGCACTGAAATTTCCTTAGACACCTCCGGCACTGAAATCTCCATAGGTATCTTGGGTTCTTCCACCTTATCAGTCACCTGCCTCTTCTGAGGAGGTCTCGGAGGTCTCGGAGGTTTTTGCACCCCCGGTTTTGGCACCACCAGTTTTCACTGGGCGCCGGTGCCCAATCCAAAGAATATGTCATTCTTGTGCCAAAGAATTATAATATCGACCGCATCCCCAAGTACGGATACACCATCAGGAGTAGGGATGTCGATGTCGTACGACTCAAACCCTTGGTGGACCACTTGCGACTGCACTTTGGCATACTCATCGGGTATGAACTCTCCGTTATATGTTCTGCCAGGGATAGCAATGGCTGTAGCGGCCTCAAGAGTTCTTCCAAAGCATCTAATTGGAACGTGCAACTTACAGGGTGTATTCTCCTTCAGGTCATCAAAGGGGTAATCTGGCTCAGGTTCTTTGGTTGCGGGGTCAGGCAAAATAAGATGCCTAATGCAGAAATCCATCATTTGCCTTTCAAATTCCTTAGCCCCTTCATCCCTTAGGCTATCCTTGTAGGCGTCACATTTCTTGTAGGGGTCATGTTTGAACCCTTCCTTCCAACTGAGCTTGGACGATACACCTCGAACCCTACCCTCTGTGCTCAGGAGTACCCAGTGTCATATTTAGCACATCTTTCTCCCTCTTTGGCTTAAAAAATCATGTCTTCTATGCACTGGATAAAGACTCTATTTTATTGGCAACCCCTTGCAGCTCGAGGTCTTCAAACGAAAATTCGCCTTCTTGCGTGATCTTAGGAGTTCTAGCTTTTACCCATTTTTTCGATATTTCGCTCCATTCCTCCATTGGTACCTGAAGCCCCGCCTTCCTCATTTCTTCCTCCTCTTTTGCCCACTGCGCCACCTTTGGTGCATACCCCCCGGAGCCTAAGCGATGAGGAAATCTGTTCTTCTTGGCCAACTCAGCAAACTTCTTGCTCTTGGCAATTTCTTTCGGGGAGGTCTTCAACTTAACATAGTCGTTCCACTGTGTCGGTGTTATATTGGCATATGTCTCAAATGGTGTCCGGCCCGTCTTCACGAATTTTGTGTTCAATGTGTTTTTCCAACCACGCCACGACTTGTCCATTGTTTGCAGTGCACAATTCCTCACCGCTGCTTCTGATCCATCCGGGAACTGGAACATTTTCTTCAGCTCTTTTCATAGGACTTCCTTATCTCCATCCTATACATGATCACAGTCCTTGATCATGATTGTGATCCTTTCCCTTACTATTATGACACACTGTGAACTGAATCTCGCACGTGCAGTCAGAGGGGCGAGAGGCTCTCCTTTTGGACCAACATGGGTCACAACATAGAACCCTTCGTCGTTTTTATTGACGCTTCTCTCGCCCTTCTTTTCTTCGCCTGTGCTAACTTATCGGTTTTCTTTGAGCCGGTGGACTTAGCTGGGACCTCGTCGTCTTTTGACTTATCTTTCTTCTTGGCTACCGTTTTGATCTCCGTGGCCCCGTTTCCTATGAGTAGGTATCAAAGTTTCGAATTAGTTCGGGCTAATAGTTATCACTCAAATAGTTCAGATCTTAATTGTACTTATCCCTTAATCACGGGGAATGTAGTCCTTGTCGCCTTTTTCACCCTCGTCCTTTTTCCGTCATTTCGGGCTTGGACAAGGATCACTTAGCGAGGAGTACTCATCATCCTCGTCAGCTACGTCGTTGTCGGAACCATTGGACGGCGGCACCGTTGGTTTCGGAGCAACCACAATAGCAAGGGATAGCTCCACTGTCGGATGTGAAGACTCCACCTCCCCTACAGATAAGTTATCTTCATTTCCTTTAGTACTATCGGCCATCGTTTCGTACTTCTAACATAAAAAATAAACTATATAATTAATATCGAGCCCACATGTCATATTAACAAATTTAAATTCGCCCACATTGCCATATATTAACAGAGTAATTAATATCCGCCGCAAACTATTTTCTCTGTCATTTCACACACTTTTTTCCCGGATGTAGGTTTTAGTGGAGGATCACTCTCTTCAGTGCCATCGAATTCCGACTACATCTTGTGGTACTTGTGATTTGTGCGTAGGAACCGTCGGTGCCGCATGTATACAAGCTTATTTGAACCCGGGAGAGGGGCGGAGCCCAATGGGCCAGGGGTTCTTAGGCACCGGGCCCAATTTTTATATTTAGCGGTTACAACCCCCCCCCCGGCGCGGAAAGGCACGTGGCGCACGCAGAGGGAGCCGCAGCAGCGCACGCTTGCGGGACGGCACCACGTGTCGCACGATTTTTTCCCCACCAATTTTTCCTATTCTTTTCTGGTTTTTTCTTTCTGTTTTTTCTTTTGGTTTTTTCCTTGTAGTTTTTTTTTCCTTTTTTATACGTACGGGACGTAAAGTTTCTGTATGCGTATACAAAGTTTGTGTACGCGTATACAAACTTTATATATGTGGCCGATTTTTGTTTCCGCCTTTTTTTCTAGTTTTTTCTTTTTGTTTTTTTCGGTTTTTTTGCTTGCAGGTCTTTTGGTTTTTTGTTTTTTATATGTATGGGATACAAAGTTTCTATATGCATATACAAAGTTTGTGTACGTGTATACAAACGTTGTATCCCGTACGTATAGAAAATTTGTACATGTGTACAAACTTTATATATGTGATGTATTTTCTATATTTTTGATTTTTTAATATATATATATATGTATAAAGTTTGTATACGTCGTATATAAACTTTGTATACATATGCAAAAGTTTATATACGTGTGTATATTTTTGTAAGTAGTAGTAGTATAGTATAGTAGTACTACTACTATCACCACCTAGCTGCGCGTGTGGGCCCCACTAGCAGCAGCAGCAGCTAGTAATCCAAGCTGCGTGCACGGGCCCGCTAGTAGTAGCAACGCTAGTAACAGTAGTAGTAAGTAGTACACTACAGCAGTAGTAGTAGGAGGAGCGGACTGGTCGCGCGCTCGCGCATTAGGGGTCTCCCATTTTCACCACATGAGAACCCCTCAGCCCAAATTCGTGCACCACCCCTAGCCCATGAGCGAGTCGTGGAAGGCTAGGCCCATCAACACGGTGCGTCGTCTGGGCCACCGGCGGGGGAGAGAGCGACGCCTCGTCAATCCAACCGCGCCAGCGCCAGCGCCGCACATCTCCCCGACTCCCTTTTTTTTCGTTTTTTTTTTCTTTCTTTTTACAAACGCGATACGACGTCTGTGTGAGTCTGTTCGTCTCCTCTCGCCATCACTCGCCGGGACACCGTGGCGTCTACTCCTGCCGCTCAGCGCCTTGTCGAGATCGTCCCGTCCTGGCCAGCAAACTGCCGCTGCTGTTGGTCGCCCTAGCTAGCCGCCGGCAGCACCGCAGCACTGCAGGTCTGCAACGGCACGGCGGCAGCGCCCAGCGGGCAGCCGGAGTACTACTACTACAGCCTACAGGCAACCAGCAACCTGCAGCCGAGCAAGCAAACTGCATTGCACAAGCAGTCAAGCACAAGCAAGAGACTAAAGAGTAAAAGATAGGTACTTATTTTTCTTTTAACTAGTTCCAGAGAATTTCAATTTATCATCTATTCTAGTTCTAGTCTTATTTTTAATCCTATTATTTGATTTCTAACTTGTTAATAGCACCTTTTCAATTATCCAGATTTAATGATTTATATAAGCTAGGGAAGAACTGAAAGTTTCTCTGGAAGGGACAAGGACATCTGTTGTCCTGTAGTCATCAGTCCATCAAGGCATCAACCATCACTTAGTAAAATTGTAAGCATACTGTGACACCATCATAATTGCTAAATAATTTGTCTTTTGGGGGTGTACATTATTCTATTGTGCAGTGCACTTATAGTCTAACATAATAAAACTATTTAATTGACAGGTTATAGACAAGTACCTTGAGGAAAGCGCTCGATAGTTCCAATAATGCAGCTGTACGGAATTCTTGTCCAGAACAAGTCGATGATGGTAGTTGGGAGAACGAGATTGAATATGATCCAGGCTTGAGAAAAGAGATTGATGATTACCATCCTAGTAAGAGGGATATAGTCAGAAGGAAATACTTGCAGAAAGGGCCTTGCCAACCATGTCTATTCACTTTTCCGGTTACAAAGATCTCAGGTAAAGACAGAAAGTTTATTGAGGAATGGTTTGATGAATTTGGAAGTTGGCTTGAATATAACAAGGCAAAAGACAGAGAATGTTGTTTTAGAGATCGCAATAAGAAAGAGGATGGGTATAAAGCCTTTGTGGTTGATGGTTGGAATGGTTGGCATAGAAAAAGTAGGCTAAAAGAGCATGTTAGTGGTGTTGGTAGCTTACATAATCAAGCCATGAAAAATTGTGATGCTTTGTTGCAAAGAGCCCAACACATCGATATACATATGCAAGTGCAAAGCGAAGCTACTAAAAATGCATATTTTGTTCGATTAAATGGATCAATTAATGTTGCTAGGAGGTTGTTAAGCTAGGTTTGCCTTTTCGGGGCCATGATGAATCAAGTGATTCATACAACAAAGGCAATTTCTTAGAGTTTCGTGATTTCTTAGCAGAGCATGATGTTGCTTTAGGCAAGGTAGTGGAGAAAAAAATGCATCGAAGAATTGTCTTATGATAGCTCCTGAGATTCAAAAGGATATTGTTGACTGCTTTGCCAAAGAAATATTACATTCCATTTTGGAAGAACTTGGCCATGATGTGTTTTGCTTGCTAATTGATGAGTCAATAGATAGTTCTTGTAAAGAGCAAATGGCCGTGGTGTTGAGGTACGTTGATAAATGTGGAATTGTGAAAGAAAGGTTTGTTGCTGTTGTTCATGTGAGGGAAACAACGGCCTCATACCTCAAGGCTTCTATTGATGCTCTAATGGCAGATTTTAATCTAAGCTTGAGTCAAGTAAGAGGCCAAGGATATGATGGGGCTAGTAATATGCGAGGTGAATATAATGGGCTACAATCACTAGTCATGAGAGAGTACTTCAGCTTATTATGTCCATTGCTTCGCCCACCAACTTCAGTTAGTAGTTGTGGCTATTGTGAGTATGATTTCTACCTTGTTAAATGTGGTTGGTGGTTCAGCTAAGAGACAGGACATGGTTAGAGACATCAATGATGAGCATGTGAGCAAAGCATTAGGTTGTGGGCTACTTCAAAGTGGAAAAGGGTTGAACCAAGAGCAATGTCTTCAAAGGCCATGAGATACTCGTTGGAGTTCTCCTTACAAAACTCTCAAAATTTTGGTAGATATGTTCCCAACAATTGTTGAAGTGTTAGAATTTGTAGAAGAGGATGATAGGGATAGAGCAAACAGAGATCAAGCGGCGGGTCTTTTAGTATATTTCTAGTCTTTTGACTTTGTCTTTTATTTGCATCTCATGTTGACTGTCCTAATAATCACAAACACCTTGTCATTAGCACTACAATGGAAGGATCAAGATATTGTGAATGCGGTTAAATGTGTGAGATCTACAAGAGGTCATTTGGATGACCTTAGAAGACATGGATGGGAAAAATTAGAGAGTGATGTGTATAACTTCTGTGACAAATATGATCTTACCAAACTGGAGATGGGAGAAGTATACATTAATCCAAAGAAGCCAAGGCAAAAAACAGGAATTACAAACAAGCATCATTATGAAGTGGATTGTTTTAATAATGTTATTGATTGGTTACTTCAAGAGCTAGACAATCGCTTTAATGAGACAACATCTGAATTGCTTGTTTGCTACTAGTACTACTACTTTTATACTACTACTAGCAGTATTACTACACTGCTACTAGTAGTACTACTACTATACTACTACCAGTACTACTACTATAAAAAAATATTTTATATGTATATATTTTTTATGTATAAAAAATATACAAATATACACGTATAACAAAGTTTATATATGACGTATACAAACTTTATATATGATACAAACTTTATATCATTCGTATTAAAAAATCAAAAAAAGGAGAAAAAACATCACGTATACAAATTTTATATACGCATGTACAAAGTTTATATAATGTATACAGAGTTTATATACGCATATACAAACTTTGTATATAGAGTTTGTATACAGAGTTCGTATATAAACTTTGTATACGTACGTTCATATTAAAAAATAAAAAAAAAGAGACGTCACGTATATAAAGTTTGTATACACTATATACATACATATATAAAGTTTGTATACGTATATATATAAAAAACCAGAAAAAAAAACAGAAAAAACAAACAAAGAAAAAACCGAAGAAAACCGAAACCACAAAAACCGGCGAAAAAGGAACGTGGGCCCCCACTGCGCGTGGCCGCCGCGCCCCCTCCCCTCCTACGCGCGCCACGCGTCCATCCGCACGGGGGGAGGGGTGCATGATCAGTCGCTAATTAGCAATTTCACCTCTTTCTCATCTGTTCGCTATTTTCTCCTCCCTCCGAGAGCAGAAATGGAACGGCGCGCTTGCCCCGCATCCATGCCCCCACCGATGTCGATTTTTTCCCATCCATCTGCCGTCCGCGGCAGCAAAACCACCGGTGAGCTCCATCACCAGCAGCGCCGCCGCATTCAGGAGCGACGGTGTCGTGGCATTCCGCGTCCCCTATGCCCCCTCGACGGCTCAAGGAATTACTAACTTGCTCTGTGAAAAAAAAATTTCAGCAAAGTAGAAGATGTATGAGAATTATGAAGTGTTTCTTTGCACTGGTAGAAGTTGAACCTAGAATTTGATCATAATTTTAATGTTTGATCTCGATGTGTGGGAAGTTGTATTGTTGGACAGAGGATTATATATTGTTTGCCACTATCATGCTATGAGACTTATGAACGTGTGTCCTGTACACACTTTGTTGATGCCCTACTGCTGTATGGTGTAGTTATTTTGTAATGAACAATTCAATCTGCCATGTTTCTTGTAATGAATTTGTGAGAAAAGCACAAGCTTTTGCTAGGGACTTTAATCTTTAAATGGAAGATTTTAGGCTAACCTGCTGTCTTATTTTTGTCTGCTGTGAACAGAGCATATATCTGAATGGAGCTTGAATATTGCAATCTTGTCTTGCAATCCAGATCCTCTGCAGTACGGTACAGTACTGCTCACTGACACTTGGCTTGAACCTCTATTCTTTTCTGAAAGCTATTTAATGGGACCTGCACTGATATAACACTAAGTTTGCATATTGCTAAGCTTTCCAAGTTCGTCTGATATATAGACCCAGCTGCGTATTGTGAAATGTAGAGAATTGTGACAGATGGGCTGGTTAAGGACATTGGTGTCTGCAATTTCTCAGTTACCAAGCTCAACAGGCTGTTGCAATCAGCTAATATTCCACCGGCAGTATGCCAGGTTGCGGACTGTCAGATTTAAGTTCCAACATACTGATTTCCAGTGAGCCTCCCAAAATAGTGTCGAAGTGATGGTTCCATATGAATAATTTTCTGGAAAATTTGTCTCAGTACACCTGAACTTGCAACCATCCATCCGGTACTCATCAACCCAAATGAACAATGCACAGCTAGAAAAATGAGATGACAATCAACGGCCTGAGACCCCATTTCTTTTACTACAAATCAGATGACAAACTACGTCTGTTGCCTTAACATAGCTAATTTACATGTAGAAAATCAACAACGGCAAGCATAGTACATATTATCAAATAATTTCATGAGAAGGAACACAACTACATCTATTGTTCTTATGAACCAATTTCTAATGTCATCAGTTTTCTGTTTGGACAACTTCTTCTCGAATGAAATTTCCATATCTGAAAGACGGTGAGCCATTTCCAGCTCTAGCTTCATTCCCTCTTCTGCCTTTGTTTTTTTTTCAACATAACAGGTCCACTCAGAGCGCCTCCGACCTGGATTGGTACGTTCTAGCAAGTGCCAAAGCTGCTCGAATGCCTTTTGTACTTTTGGATGCCACTCTGGATCTACCCAAATCAAAGTGTCGCATTGCTCATCCTCCTAACAAAAAAATAGTACTATTATTTAGACATGCATGACTAAATTAACAGAAAATCTAAGTATCAATGAACTAGTAAAAAGTACAACAAACCAAACCTCAGGAAGGCAACCAAGAAATCTCCTTCCGGTGTCAGTTCCTTCCCATGCAGTCCTCCTTTTTGGTCACATGCCATGTCTGCACTTCGAATTTGTGCCATGTTCCTCCCTGCAATACTCATCATCGATGTATAAAGGAACATTCAACAATAGGCCAAACCTGTCCTGCTATATCGGAAACAAAAGGATTAAACCAAATAGCGGGACTTACCCACCTGAGCTATAACCCATACTAGAAAATACGCGCGCCGTTTGGCGTGCTTAATATCTAAACCGTTGGTTACTTTGTGTATGTATAAAACATGATTTATAAATGTTGGTTTTTAGTATGTGAGCATGAAGAATAAGTTTAACATAGGCTTATATATATCGGAAAATAGTTATATATAAAAAAATATCAAATAAGATCGAAACATTACATAACCAAATATGAATACCTCTCTTCTTCTTTTTTTTAACGACTCGGACGAGACAGTGCGAAGTTCAAATTGATAAAGTAGAAAAAATTACAAAATCACAACCCTAGTAGGCCATAACCAGGAAAAGGAAAAAAAAAGATACCACCACCCACACACCGACAGCGCCAACCGCAAACCCAAGAGAAGGCTAGCACCGGACCAGCCACCGCTAAGCGTGACCGACCGCCGCTAGACCAACAAAGGAGCTACAACTGGGATCGCCCAGAAACCAACCCCTACAACCGACACAAAGCACTACTCTATCCACATCTAAGGGATCTAGGGAGAGGGAGTGAGAGAGAAGAATGGAACCGCTCCCCCCTAAGGCCCTCCGATGTGTCCAACTTGTATAAACTAGGGCGCCGATACAAGACGACGTGACTCTAGAGCAAGCATGCAACAAAAGTTTAGGTGGTTCCGGCAAGGGTGCTACCTAGACAGCGTCTCCAGGGAGAGTGTCGAGGGGTGACCCTCTCTAGCGGGAGGCCGTGAGACCCCCCCTTTGTGAGTTCGGCCAGGGGACCGGGTGCAAGTCTGAAGAGCGCGTTCTCGTGCCCATGTCGGTGGGAATTGTGCTTGAAGGGTCAACTGTGAGGAAAAGAGAGAGGGGGATTATACAGGTTCGGGCCGCTATGGAGCGTAATACCCTACTCCTGTGTGTATGATGATCTTTTTGAGGTTACAAAGAGTTCGGATCCTGGGAGCGCAAACTAGGGCTTTACTAGCCTCTACCCAGAATTCCGTTCATCCAACCGTCCTCCCCTTGCTCGCAAGATGAGGTCCTCCTTTTATAGGTAAAGGGGATACCACATGCAGCGTCCCTGCCCTCCCTGTTCGGGAGAAGGACCCACATGGCCTACATTAAAAAGTGTCCCATGCCTTGGGCCGGAAGCGATCCGAACGGCCGCCCCTGGGTGGCCCCCACCGAAGTCCTTTATCTGACATGGGGGACATCCCCCGTCATTCCCTAATAAATTCTTGGCGACTTCATGGGCTCACACGCGTGGGAGGCGGTGACCTGCACGTCCTTTCCTTGCACACGATGGGACGGGGCATACCAGCCCCCACGCCGTCTGACACGGAGTGAGACGTGGGTGCGCTGCCGCCTGTCCCATCCATCCATCGCCGGGTCACAGACCGGTCAAAAGCCGGTCGCCTGGCGCACATCCATCAGTGGGCGGCGCACGTCCTGCCACGTTGCATTAAATGCGACGGGGCGGTTGGAGCACTGCCCATAAATGCGCCTGGCAAACGGCGCTCCTCCCCGCTCAAGCCCCCATGTGGCGGCCACGTGGCGGCCGAGCGAGGGCCTCGGGGCGGTTTAGCCCCTCGGGCCCGAGGGGCGCGACAAGGTACCCCGAGCCCCCGGGAGGCGAAACGGGCGGTCGCTCTTCGGCCGACCGCACGACCCCCCGAGGGGGGCTGGGTCCACCGCGCACGTTGCGGAGGAAAGGCTTCTCTTCCTCCTAGCCTAGGTACCCCCCGGGCCCATATTATCGATAGAGAGAAACAACAAACATCGCCGCCGCTGTCCGCGAGGTCTCAAGAACCTTGACTGCGCTTTCACCCACTAGAGGGGGTGAGACAGCATGACAACGCCCTCAGGAGGGAGTGACGCTCGACTGCCATCGTTGCTGGCTCGGCCAAGGACGGGCTGGGTTTTCACCCGCCATCCACCGCCTGCCTATCCACTGTTGACACACCGATGCTCCACTGCCATCTGAACCTCCGCCAGCGTGTGGGCACCACTACACCGGTGCCCCGTGCCGGGCAGCCTCCGCATGCCACCACTGGCTGCGCCATGTCACCTCGTTGTGCTGGTCGCTGCACCGGAATGGCACACTCCTCTCGATAGCTGCAACCACTGTTGCCGCCGACTGAACCTCCTCGCATCGCGACTAACCCCGTCGCCGCTACCCGCGCCTCGCCGGCCTACACAGCCACCAGCTGTGCCGCACCTCCGCGCCTCCTCGCGCCGTGGGCACCTCACCGGTCGCCGCCGTTGCCGGGTGCTGCTGCCGCTGGCTGGCCACCCGCTATCGCCGTCGTCGCCACGAGCCTCGCGCTGCCGTTGCCGCCGTGACGAGCGCTCCTACCGCGAGCTCGCCCCACCCGATCTGGCCGCAGGGTGGCCAGATCCGCCTCCGGTGCGTCGAATCTGGCCCGCCGTCGCCATCCCCGCCGCGCGGCGCAGCTCGCCCCTACCATCGCCGTCTCCATCCCTGCCGCCAACCGCCACCCCACCAGATCCAGCCGGAGCGGCAAGGATCTGGTGGTCACCGCCGCCGCCGCCCTGGGCGGCTCCCCTGGCCCCGGGAGCGAGACCCTATCGGCGAAACGAGGAGCCCGCCGCCACTGTCCTTGCGGCCGCGCGGCTTTGCCGGCAGCCGCTCAGGTGGCGGCGAGGCGGAGGAGGAAGATGAGTGGGAGGGGGCAGCCGGAGCTCGTCGCCTCCCGAGCTGCCCAGGGGAGGGCGACGCGAGAATTTAGATGGAGTGGTTTTGATCAGAATACCTCTCTTCAAATATTTAAAAACTCGTATTCACCATATTTCACTTAGCTTCTGAAATTTGTTTTTGCTCGATTGAAATCTCGAAATTTTTTTCTAGCAGGGTGATAATTGCAAAACTACATAAGATCTGATTGAAAAAAAAAACAGCACACGCTTCAGTCACTTTTCACCTCTACCATCATCAGAACTGCACATACGATTCAGTTATTTTTACCGCTCCCGTCAAACTTGCACGTAATCTAAAAAAGCCCAAAAAGTTCGCACGTTTTGGCGTCTCCCACATATACCAGCCAAAAAAAAAAAGAAAAAGAAAAAAGAAAATTCCCCTCTGACCTGATTCTATCTCTCGAGCGGGCTCGGCTCCTCCTCGTCGGCGTTCCTCCGCCTCCGCCGTCTTCTCCGCCATCTCCTCTCTCGAGCTCTCTCCCTCCCCGATCCGCTCCGGCATCTCCGGCCTCCGCTCCGTTCGGCCGGCGCGCCAGTGTCCTGTGTGTCCCCCACATCTTCTGCCGCAACTTGCAACCCTAGCCGCGGATGGCGGCGCAGCCTTCTTCGTCGGCGTCGACGGGTAATGCAATTCGTCTCTTCTCGTAGATTGCCCCTAGATGGAGAAGATCTTCCTCTCGTTGATTGGATTATTAGTGTTTCGGATGGTTTATGCTTGTGGTTGCTATGTGTGTTCTAGGTATGAACCGGATTAGCTAGTTAACCGAAGTGATTTAGTTTGGGTTGTTTGATTCGTTTCAGTAGTTGTATATAGAGATCTAGCCACGAAATATGTTGTCACTTGAGGAGTGGAGCACACCATCAATCCCAACTCAAAATAGCTTCTCCTTTTACCTTTAAATGAAAGGAGTGTGGAGATGCTGTACCATTCAGTACTGATTCCCGGGATCTTTGATTGTCTCTGGCTCTGTGCAGGCGATACCAAGTTTGATGCGTCGCAGTATGCTTTCTTTGGCAACAACGCGGTGGAAGAAGTTGAGCTAGGTGGATTGGAGGATGATGATGGTATCGATGCTGGTTTTGTTGGTCCTGGTGATGAAGAATACCCTTCTGCTTATGGAAGGGATATGTTTGAGGTAACATAGATGACAGTTCATTTAATTTTGATGTGACAAACTTCCATCCATTATTTATTACTTTCAATTTAAAAAACTTTCACAAGAAATCAATGTTTCTTTATGACACAGTGTGCCCAGTATGTAATTTTGTAATTCCCACAGCACTCATGACTTTGGTAGCAAACACCCTTTTGTGTTCAGAACATGAGAGAGAGGTGGGAGGTGCTCCTAGGGGTTATTTTGATCATTCTTTTTTACTTCTTGTTTGTTTTCATTGTTGTTCAATCCAACGGGAATTAATAGTTAGTCTATCATGGTTCAGTAAGAGGTAGCAGGGTCCACCTGAACACTACGGATTTATGTTGAATGAAGAGTAAATAGTAAGCATCGGTGTTATGGTAGCTTCAGAGGATGCACATAGTCCATGAGACTGTGGACTCATCATGCGGAAGCCTTGGACCATGCTGTGTTGACCATTGAAAGGAGAGAGGGACATTAGTTGAGGACGGGAAGATGGAGAGCTAAGCTTAGACATTGTTGTTTCTTGCCATTGTTATTGCTGGAACTTTCCTTTGGTGCTGTCACTACCATGATTTCTGCTCGCCCTTGCAATTCCTTTTCTAGAGTAACTTCAGGGTAGATAGCACCTTTGTTAGGCATTGACTGCTGTAGCATCCAGCAGAGAGAAGCAGCCAATCAACAGAAGGGTAAATTTGGGATGCACTAGGAAAGTGGCAAATGGGATGTGTAGCGTAGGGGGTGTTTCGCAACTATCCCGATCCGCACTGGTTAACTCGGTTGATCAGTATTTGTTATTTAGTGTTTGATAAAACATGTTTTGAAATTTTGCTTTTTGGGGTAAAAACTGGCTAGGAACTGAATATATCAACAATACCGAATAACATGAACCTGGCCTTTTGGTGTCTTGTGTACTGCGACATGTTTCTGTCTTTGCATGCCCGGCTTGATAATCTTCTTGGCTCAGTTGCCCAGTTGGCCAACTTTCCAACAATTAGCGGCCACTTGTTTTGACTGGCCAATACTGGCTACACAACCAACATAAGCACCTAATATTGCTTGCTCATGTTCATCAGTAAGCTGCTTGAGTGATTGTCACTGTTTTATTATCCTGCGTGTGGTTGTGTGCATGCATGGATTAATTCTTCTTGTCTCATCTGTTAACTGTCAGCTATCATTCTTAGTTTGTAATTATGTTAAAAAAGAGTTGCTGTAAACTTTGGTAAAATATGGTATTTACCAAAGTAGAACTGAAAAAACTTGTATCTACCAATAGCACAACAATGATCTGTATTTTTGTAAGTATAATGTATTTACTAAACAAATACTCCCTCCTTCCCAAATTGATCATCATATAATGGAATTCAAAATTTCTCAAATTGATCATCATATAACCGTATGGATACGGATTTCATCAGAATACAATTAATGCAGCAGGGGAGAATGTGTGTATGCTAAGGTGTAATTGGCATGGTGTTTTAATCGATGCATGCATTGTGGGAGATTGATGTGATTTAAATTATCCTTGGTCTTAGTGTATAAACTTATATGATGATCAATTTGGGAAGGAGGGAGTAATACCATATTTACCACACAGAATTTAACGAAAATATTGTGGTAAAAGGTAGGTGTCGATGTTCTGTTTCATCGGTTTAGTCGGGTCAATTCTTCGGTTTTCATAAAATTCGGTTTCTCGATAATAGCCGCTGAGAATTTTTTTTTTACAAATATAAACCAAGCCGAAAAAACCAAATAAAATCGGTTCGGTAGTTACGGGGAATGGTTTTTACCGAAGAATCTCACATTAAGGCGACAGGTGTTCGTGTTACTCATGTTGCCCGTTGCCCGCACGCCTGCACCACCCATCTTCTCCTGCTCGCAGCTCGCACCACTCTTGTCTACTAAAGAATCGACAGATGGGAGAGATTTGCCGTGAGATTTGTGGCTGTGGCATGTGACTGCCTTATCAGCTTATATCCTCCAATGTGATATGGCTGGGCCATGGGATGCATGGATGAGTCTTGCATTGACTAAGCTCACATTATACTTCAAATGAGCTCACTTTGAGCCAAGCTGGATTCCGAGCTAGAGAACTGGCTCATGCTGGACTCGACTCAACGTCGAGTGAATTTCGAGCCTAATTCAGATAAGGAAACAACTACAAAAAGTCTCATGAAGAAGGGTATCATGATGCCCAGCTATTCTAAGTATCACCTTACAACGACTTAATGCATCCATTGTCAAATAAAAAGGCAGTATTTTATTCGAACAGGCGAATCCACCATAAACAATTTAAGAATTCATTACTTCCATCTATTGGAATTAACATCAGATATACTATAACTCAAGACATATAGACAAGTGCCTCGGTTCAATCTCAACTTGTACACCTGAGCTGCAGAAGAGCGCTCGCAAGCCTTGAGCTTTTCTTGCATCCCATGACTTGATCATCCCGGAACTTATGTCACCAAATAGGAAACCAACAGCATCCTTTCTCTGCACTAGTAATATGCCCGTGCGCAGCAATGGACATTGATTCATGGGCTTATGGGCCCATATAATTGGGGATGGGCTCGGAGTGTAGGGAGGGTGCTACGCTCACGGGAGGGAGGCGTACAGGGCGTGCTCCGCGCGGTGGGGTGCGGAGGAGAGCGGACGGATGACTCCATTTTTTAGTAGAGAAAAAATCAAGGTTAAAAATTTTGTGATGGGTACGCAGCAGTTCACCCACCTAGTAGCTATCCAAGAATCACTGCTTCAGCACCAACTGCTGTTCCGTACATGATATGCATGTCATACAACATATCGGAACTGCATCAAATCGATTTAGAATTACAAGAAAACAGATGCAATACGGCAGCGGCATGGGACTGGAACAATACACACAGATACAGCAGGCCCAAATACCCAGAGACCAGAGGTACTGCTGCTGTTCTCAACACCTATCGCCACCACTGCACCTTTCCCCTGCCATCAGCTCATGGTAAGGACGATCACCTGGGGGAGAAGAAATTGAAGCAGATTTGCTATCTCTGATAGCGAGGTCGAAAATTTGGGGAATTGGAGGAGGGGAAACAGCAGCAAACTTGGCATGTAATGGTGGGGGAGAGGACTGGGTGAAGTAGGAAGGGAACATAATATTAGAATGCGCCTTGGAACATTTGGCAACTGCAGTCACGTGGTACGGAGCACGGCTTCATGTCTCCAAGTGTAAAGTTAATATAGGTTACTGTATTGATTGTACTCTCCTCCTTTCCTTCTTTATTTCAATATAGGTTTGCTGGCTGGCTTACAGCATGCAGGAAGCAGTGGGGCCTTATGTGCATGTATGTAGGCCTTTTATGTATACAATTTTGGGATCCTCAGTAGTTTACCTGTTATTTTATTGAGTAGCTGAGAATGATCGTAAAATCGCTTTTCTGGTATCCTGCGTTGGTGTTACATAGGTAATGATTATATTTCATAACAGGCAATTATGCAGCAATAGGCATGGAGTGTTCATTCCTCGTATATGCCCGAGTGTGGACCAAAGGATCTAGGAGTTGGCTTTGGAAGGCATGTGTTACTGGTCAAGCTTTCTTTGGCCCATGCCCATAATAATTGCCTAGTAGACCTGTTATAGAAAACTGCTGGATTTTATGCACACTGCTACTCTTGAAAACTTTGTAGAGTTCAATTAATTTTATTTTAGCGGAAATAATATTTCACCAAAAAAGTTGCCTTGCAATCTGAGGCAGCTTGTAATTTCTCTGCTGCAGAGTTGTTCAAGTCCACTTCTCATTATATTAGAGGTTGTTTTATCTCACTATCTGTACTTCTGAGCAAATTTAGCTCAGGAAATAGTGCAGTAATTATCTGGATCATATCCAGGTTATCTTATTGTTATAGTTTTCTTCGCTTAGTGTTGCGGCCTAAATAACAGATTAAGCTGTGATGTGCTTCTGATTACCTTAAAAGATTGCAGTATCACACTATCACTTATTTATGTTGCAAATTAAGGAATCAGCTTCAGCTGCTCACACCAATCAAGCTTTTGCTTTTGCAGGATGAAGGTGGAGGTTCATTTACTGGCGTTGATGATCTTGCTGGAGCATTCTCAAAGGTTTGTTTTTTTTTTAAAGCATAGCTTTTTAACCACATAATATACACAAATGTGATCTAACAGAAACATGGTGTATTTTATTTTTTTTTTTGGTAGAAATTGCAGAATGTAGATTATAGATAAATAAAGTTGCATATTACTGTTGTATACCTATTTGTATGCTTGCATTGTGTTGTTCTTTTTTAACTGTGAACTTATTTGTTGATTTCTCCACTTTCAGTTGACCAGAAGCATCAATGAACCAACACAATCGGGAATAATTAGTCGTGGGGGTTCAATTTCTAGACAAAGTGAGTGGGTATTTGATTTATTCCATTTTTCAAGGATATATGTAAGATTCGTTACATCTGGCCAATGGGATGAACATATCCATTAATTTTCCATTGTTAGAATGTGAATTTCAATACATTTTTACAGTCTTTGTTCTCTTGTAGGTTTAGGGCCCCTTTGATTTGTAGGAAAAATGTAGGAATTTTGGAGGATTTCAATCCTATGGAAAAAAAATCCTATGAAGGGCTTTGAAACAAAGGATTGAATCATATCCAATCCTTTAAAATTCCTATGGAATGGGTAATCCTATGTATATTTTGGAGGAAAGTTAGCAAGAGGTCTAACCTCTTGGAAAATTTCCTCTGAGTCTATCTCTCTCATCTGATTCCTGCGTTTTTCCTCTGGTCCAATCAAATGGTCATTCCTGTGTTTTTCCTGTGTTTCACAATCCTCTGTTTTACAATTGTATTCCTGCCAGAATCCTCTGTTTTTTCATTCCTACGATTCAAAGGGGCCCTTATATATGGTTTCTGATTTATTAACATTGTATTCTAATGTTAATGAATTCAATTTGTGTAGGTTCTACTCTGGACTGGGCACAAGATTCATATTGGCCTACACAGCCTATATTTGGAGCTGAACCAGGGCTGAATAATGAAAGCCGGTGGTCTCAACCACCTCATTTAGCCCGCTTTGCTGATTCTAGACTGCACAGAACATCCTCATCGCCGCAGCAAGATGCTCAATACAATCCTAATGAACATATTCTTGGAGCAATGCCATCTCTGTTGCATAGAACTTCATCATACCCACAACAAGAGCCTCAATACAGTCACACAGAACCAATTCCGGTACCTAAATCATCATTCATTCCGTACCCTCCATCTGGTGCAGTATCCCATTCTTCGCCAGGTCAACCACATAACATGAACATGCCATCTCCTCCCACTTCATTCCAAATGCCTGTATCTGCACAAAATGAGTTACACCATCCCCAGTTTCCTCGTGGTGGTATGCCTCCAGGGCCACTTGGTCGGAGCATGGCTCATTTGGATTCAGCAGGTTTATCAACTAATAATTTGCAACAGAATGCTCTAAACAGTGGGCCAGTTCGTCCAAATGGTGCCATGCTTACACCAGGTTTGGTGCAGCACAATCTGCAGCGTCCAAATGGATTGGTCCCACCTCAAATGCTGTCACGCCATCCACAACATGGAATGGCCCCAATTCAACACTCTCCGCCACAATTCTCACAGTTCCATGCTCAGATGCTTGGTCCTCGGCATCCTCCACCAAAAGGTTGTCAGATGTACAATCCTCAGCGTCCATCACAAATGATGAGTGGATTTGATGCAAATTTGGCAATGCCTGACTTGAGTGATCCGAGAGCAAGAGCAATGCTGCACCATGGAGTGCATGGCCAGCATTATCTCCCCCAAGGTTTTGAGCTTGCTGGTATGAGGATGGATAATGGGTGGCCGCGGTTCAGATCCAAGTACATGTCCACGCCTGAAATTGAGAACATTGCAAGGATGCAGCAAGCTGCTACTCAGATCAATGATCCGTACATTGATGATTACTATCATCAAGCCTGTTTAGCTAAAAAGTCAGCAGGAGGTCAACTCAAGCACCACTTCTGTCCGACCTTGATTAGAGATCCATCATCCCGTGCACGGAGTAAAGATGAGCCACATGCGTATCTCCAGGTTGATGCTCTTGGAAGGTTACCATTTTCTTCCATCCGCAGGCCTCGTCCGCTCCTCGATGTTGAACAAACCTCTGAATCAAGTGATGACGTTACTGAAAAATCTGCTTCAAAAACACTTGACCAAGAACCAATGCTGGCTGCTAGAATCACAATTGAAGATGGCCTCTGCCTACTGCTTGATGTAGATGATATTGATCGCTTGCTGCAATTTAGCCAGCAGCAAGATGGTGGCTTGCAACTGAGAAACAGGAGACAGGCCCTCCTTGAGCAGCTGGCAGAATCCCTGCAACTAGTTGATCCACTTACACCTAGTAACAATGCACCTCTCTCACCAAATGATGATCTGGTGTTTCTCCGAATAGTCTCTCTTCCGAAGGGCCGCAAGCTACTTTCTCGTTACCTTGAACTTGTGAGTTCTGGCAGTGAGCTTGCTAGAATTGCTTGCATGGCAGTCTTCCGGCATCTAAGATTTATATTTGGAAATTTGCCATCTGATAGTAGTGCTGTTGAGACAACGACAAAACTTGCTACTGCTGTATCAACCTGTGTTGTTCGGTTGGAGTTGAGTGGACTAAGTGCTTGCCTTGCAGCTATTGTGTGTTCTTCGCTGCAACCCCCTCTGCGACCCCTTGGACATGCTGCAGGTGATGGGGCTTCTTTCATCATAAAGTCTGTACTGGACACAGCAACAGAGCTTCTCACTGATCAGCATGTGGCCTCTACCTACAGCATGCAAAACAGAGCTCTATGGCAAGCATCATTTGATGCCTTCTTTGGGCTGCTTACAGAGTACTGCATGAGTAAATTCGATAGTGTGATTCATGCATTGCAAACACAACCTGCTGTGGCAGCAGTTATAGGCAGGGAAATGCCAGTTGAATTGTTGCGTGCTAGCCTTCCCCACACAAATGAGTATCAGCGGAAGCAGTTGCTCGGTTTTGCTCAGCGCACGGTGCCTGTTAACAACCATAGTTCTCATGGGTCCAGTAATGGACCCATGACATCAGAATCTATCCCAAGTTCAGAAAGCTGGAAAATATGAGTGAAAGCATAGTGTTTTTGCTTCTTTGGGTAATCAGTATACTAGATACAATGGCTCTTTAAAATGGAGACTCTTCCCTCATTTTCCCAGTAAAGAAAAGTCAATAGTAATATGAATCCAGGAAACAAAGATCGAGAGGGTTGGAGCATCGATAAACAGTGGTAATATAAGGCACCAAGTTTACTATTGTTGCGACATGTCTGGTTTATTATGTTTTGTAGGGATGCAATCTGTTTTGCATGTATTATGCAGATGGATGTGTTTTTGTTACTGGGAAGTTTCTTCCTGAGTTTTGTTGCTCATGAAACCTGCCTGGTATCTATCTCTGGCTGTAGAAGGTGCTTGTTGAAGACGCTGTTTGATTGTGTACTTGAAGATGCTGTTTGATTGTTCTTCAAGACAAGTGTCCTGGAACCATCAAGGTGGTATTTCAATCAAGACTCAAAGTGTCCTGGTGCCATCAAGGTGGAATTTCAATCAAGCCGCCTTCTTTTTCTCATTTTGTTGTGTTGAAGGGTTGAAATGTTACTAGTTGATCATGCCCTCGTACTGAAAAAATCCTAGCTAGCATTGGTATATGGTACTATGTTTTGTTATTATTATTTATTAATTTCTCTTTCCCGACTTTTTCTATTCTAGCGGAAGGTATAATTTGGGATTTTAGCTGAGTAGAGATCGAGAATGTAGTAGTAGAAACTTGGGTGGCTGTAATGATGTTTGCAAGTTTAAATGCAACAAGTCAGAAGTGATGGTAGTGTTAGGCGTGGCATTTTCTGGCGCCAATTGTTAAACATTTCAATTTATATAGAATGCTTTATAGATTCAACTTGTTTGGTGCCACTCGGTTTCGTCCAGTTTTCCCTCTCAATCCATCTTATATCCGCTACTATTTATGAATGAACTACTCTTTGTCTCATAAAAAATAAATCTAGTACGAAATGTGACATTTCCTGTTACTACGAATCTGAAGAAGAGGTAGCTCTTATCTAGATTCATAGTGTTACGATGTACTAGGATGTGATACATCCCGTAATAGGTACTTTTTTTTACGGGACGGATGGAGTACCTGCTTTCTCTCTTCTCAACTATGCTTATCTATCTTTGGGTACATGGCTCTGATATGCTTCCATCAATCATTTGTTTCCACCGTCGATTTCCTAGTGAGTGCATTTAATGATCATACATCTTATTGTGTGTTTTGGTTTAGGACAAGCAAGTTTAAAGAGTGGGTGTCTATGGGTCTCTAGGACA
The DNA here is from genome assembly GCF_034140825.1 of Oryza sativa Japonica Group. NCBI lineage: Eukaryota > Viridiplantae > Streptophyta > Magnoliopsida > Poales > Poaceae > Oryza > Oryza sativa. The sequence goes on along the minus strand of NC_089036.1, from coordinate 11,237,924 downwards.
AGTAGCTAGGCTCACGGGATGACTCTTTTGCTTGGTCATAGATCATACTCCCTCCGTCCCACTGTATAGCAACGTAGAACTGGATTTGACATATCCTAGTATAACGAATTTGGGCATATCCCTGTTCAGATTCGTTGTACTAAAATATATCCCCTCAAATTCTAGATTTGCTATATTTTGAGATGGGGGAGTAAGAGCATCATCAAGAGATACCCAAATAAATCTGCTCCCTAGATGAGTTTTCAAGAATTCCTAACCAGAATTTATGGTCCTAAAATATCTTCCCTCCAACAGATTAGATAAACATATTATTTATAATAAAAAAAGTAGGACCACTTGCAAAACTACCAATGGTTACTCTCCCTCTTGAACAATGACCTGACCGATATGACCACATGTTGGTCCCTCTTTCTTTCCTCTTCTCTTCTTCCTCTCATTCTTCTACCTCTCGCGCAGGGCCGAGACTAGAGTACAGCGAGACAAGTTAGCACCAGCGGTAGGTGACAGCAAGGGTGGCTAGAGAAGGGTGCGAAAGGATCCCGATGGCCGGCAGCACAAATCGAGGCTCAGTGGAGACACGAATTATGGTCGTGAATGGCTAGCTGTGGACGAGCTCTAGGGTCGGCCGTGGTGCAACTTGGGGCTTGATAGAGGAGCGAATCGAGCATGGCGCGGATGAGCTCGGGGGCCGGCTGTGGTGTGAATTGAATCAACAGCGGATGAGCTTGTGACGGCTAGTGGTGGCGCAAATTGAAGCAGTGACGAACAAGCTTGCGACGGCAGAGATATTTCACCCATGTGCGCAAATTGCTTGTGATTGGCAGATTGGGAAGCGGTGCTCTTCACTACACGTGGAGAACGAGAATAGCGGAAAAGGGATTTTCAATTCTTTGGGATGTTGATTGGAGATCTATTGGATCTATTTTTTTTATACATAACTACAAAATTTTGAGATTGGGAATAGAATTGGACATCTCTTGGGCATGCTCTAACTATTACTCATTAGTCTCTCGGTGCTTAGCTAACGATGGTGTAATGATTGTTTCATGCATGCTATTTATGCGGAGATAGAAAGTATGTGTTTCAATGACAGTAGGTGACGGAGTGCTCGGTTGTGCGACTCAGCCAAACAAAAGGATTGGCCCAGGGCATTGTTTGTTGGTCGAACCAAACACACGGCTGATTATTGAATGAAATGGATTCATCATCACACTTCATTAGTCAAAAGCACATCTAGAAAGAGACCGAGGAATGTAGTTATCATCCATAGGCCAACACATCCGGCAACAAGTTGTATTTCTTTAAAGTACAAATTTTATTTTGGATAGTCTTTTATTACCGATGTTTCGCTTTAAACCATTTTTTAACCAATGTTTTTATTCTAAATTGAGTATTTGTATCTCTATGGTTCTTTGGATCTTAACTCTTTTATCCATTTACATCCAACTTGTTATATCCTAAAGAAACAATCTTTCATATAGTTGTGAAACAATCTTTCATATAGTTGTGAGAGTTCTTTGATGGGTAGGAGCCGACGTACTCAAGATCTTTCATATGCTTGAGAGAGTCAGGTGGTTCAAAATAAAACAAAGCCAAGATTAACCGGTCCAAAGAAAAAATATTAGTTAAAGAGTGATTCAAAATAAAACATTGGTAATAAAATATGATCAAAAGTGAAATTTACTCCTTTTTTTTCATCTCATTGGTTTTTTACCAGCCACCGAAACTATTTATTTAACACAGTTATGATCCATATTGATCACATTTAATTGTGTGGATCCACTGAACTTATGACATTAACATATTCTTACATGAAAATTTGTTACTCCCTCCATTTCATATTATAAGTCTATTTTACTTCTTTTTCCTAAGTCAAACTTATTTAGGTTTGATTGAGTTTGTAAACAAATTAACATCTATAATATCAAATTAGCTTCATTAAATATAACATTGTATATATTTTGATAATATTTAGGAGTATTATGTTTTTCTATACATTTGGTCAAACTTAAAGGAAGTTTGATTAGGAAAAAATGACAAAGCAAGTTATAATGTTAAAAAGTTTGACTAGGAAAAAATGACAAAGCAAAGTTATAATGTTAAACGGAGGAAGCATGTGATTTTGAACAAATAAATTACTCCCGTCATTTTTTCCTAATTTCATGTCAAATAGAATAATTGCATATGAATTTAGAGGAGAGAAAAAAGTAATGAGTTCTTACCTTATTATTCTTCATTATATTTAGATAATTCCGCGTATTTACTAGTATTTAAAAATCAAAATCATTTGCTCCATGGAGTTTTTTAGGCCTTGTTTGGGAGCATATATATCCCCATCAAGAATCCCGGCCTACCCCACGTGCCCTTTTTTTTTATCATTGTTGGTGGGATATAAGACCTCTCAACTGACCTACTTCCTTAATAAGACAGCAAAGCCAAAAAGGCCAAAGATATGAAGGTGGGTCAGGCATATCCACAAACATAATAATACAGGGCACAATGTAGAGTATAATTAAGTAAATGTATGCGTTCATTTATAAGTTTGATTGAATCTACAATGCTACAATTCAATATATGATCAAACTCAGCAAGAAAAGAATAATCCAATGTAGGATCTGATACCCAAAAAAAATCACGCAGCATAGGTTTGTTAGTGTAATTTACAGAATACAGACAAATTTCCAGACAACCTTATGCTGTTTATACTATTCCAAGTGTGGGCATAAAATGTCCTAAAATATTTCAAATGAAACATGCTTTAGTTCTTTAAATTTGGGGTAGTGGCAATGACGATCATAGATGTTGCATTACATTAAAGATGACCTTTTCTCCCTAGGTTACCCAGTTACAATCTGTTCTGTGCTTGATCAATCAGCACTTAAATCACAACACTTGTTACCATAAGCACTAAGAATGAAGGGAACAGAAAGACCTTTAAGGTGCAATATAGTATCGAAATATCTTTTCAGCATGAATTAAGAAATAAATGTGACAAACAGTAAGATGGAATACATGAGAGATCGTGCATGAAACCCAGCAGGTTTCCCCACACTATGTGCTGCAGAGCTTTGTTTTACTATGGCGTCCTCCCTGATGGATAGGAAACTAAAGGAAAGGGAAGGAAAAGGGGATTTACAAATGCCAGTCATCCATCCATTGGTTAGCAAGCCATGTTCATTTGCTGCTGTTCCCGTTGCACTGGTGTACCACACCATTGCTGGGTGTATTACCATTTGCATAGATCCCATTGCTGCTGCCAACATCCTTGCGCTTCAGATTGGCCTTCTTTAAACCCCATATACGAATTGTGTGATCATCACTTGCAGATGCAAGCATGTGCGGATTCGCAGGATTCCAGCTCACACAGTTGACCGTGCCGGTGTGACCAGGCAGAGTTTCAATAAGATCTCCAGTAGCTCTATGCCATATATAGATCTGAAGTAGGAAAATTATTCCAGATTTTGAGGTTACGGAAGTTGCAGAAGACAGGACAAGATATATAGATGCAGATGATAGGAAAAGATGCGTGACAATCTAGTGGTTAGACCACGCTAGACAGCACATAGCTCCACACTTTGTTTGCCATAACAATTTTGAGACTTAACTAGCTCCATCCAAAGTAATTTGTAGCATTTCATCTTTCTTCTTTTCCATATTAATTTTGTATATCAGATAATGGGTGCCATTACTGGAATACTAAATGGTTCTATCTGGTAGACTACTAATTATCAGTATAAAGACAGTAAATTCTGACGAAATATCCCAACATAATAATGCATATTTATTTGGATTAAACTTTAAACTCATCTGTCACCTCTATTCTAAAAATAAAATCAGCAGCAGCCGTTCCAAGTCATTAGACTTGATAAAACAGCAATCAATATTTATGCATTCATAACATTTTGGAGAAAATGAGGTGGTCGATGCCTAGATAACAAGAAAACACAGTGTAAATCTGAAGAACAGGCCTAAACATTAATACATTTGCGGTACTGTGCAAGGTTCCAAAAGTGAACTAGATGTAGTGATGTTTTTGTATACAGTGTAATAATCCAATGTATTGAGGATGTTTACGTATGCTATGACTATATTTTCCTTACATACTGAGGAAATCTAGAATGCAGAATGCCAATCATTAGCACAAGTAATAGAAGAACACTGTAACAACGAAATTTAACAACATCCATATCATTATTTTATAGTGATAGGTGGCCATCAAGCAAAATCACCATACCTGTGAATCTTCACTACCACTAGCAATAAAGGCCTGCTCGGATCCACCAAAACAAGACCTTATCACAAACCGGCTGCGCTTATGACCAGCATACCGGTTAACTCGAATGGGGCAATTCCTTATGTTCCACAAATGAATCGCCTCACTTATAAGGTTTACAAGCAAGAAATCACCATCTTCTGAAAGAGAAAATGATGTGATTGTATTGTCCTCCTCAATCAATCTCTCCTGTTTTGTCTCCCGATCAAATAAACGAATGGTGGACTCTCTATTCATGCTTATTATAAGCTTGCCATCGTTTGATACGGCAAAATCAGATGTTTTAGATGATCTCTGGCCTTTCCAACAATCTACTTCTTTACCATCTAAATCCCACAAGCAAAAGTTATGATCAGTTAGACCAGACAATATATGCTTTCCATCTGGAAACCAACCACATGAGATCAGACCAATGCCAGACTTTTCATAAACATGAAGACATTTGCCAGATTCAACATCCCAACACCGAATGACTTCTTCCATTCCACATGTGAGAAGCTGGCAATCATCAGGGCTCCATGCAACCATCATGACTGGCTTGTCATGACCAGTCAATGTGTGCTTTAGCAATAGCTCTCCATCTTCATCAACCTAGGGAATGATAGCATATGCTTTGCATCAAGAGAATATCAAGAAAAGACCCTTTACATCATGATCAATAACAAAAACAAAACATATAATGAAGTTCTCTGCAACAGATTATATACAACATACTAATTTCCATAAGACAAAGGGAAAATCTTGTAGAGGAGATTCAGTCACTAAAATAAAGCATTGTTGCAGGGGAGAAACTGTGAGACCAAGAAATTAAAATTTTATTTTATGCCAACCTGCTGCAAAGAGATCTAATGAGGATTCGAATTGTGAAGAAGACTTGACGAAAAAAATTGAAGAATAAGTTTCAAAAATTTAATGTCCTTGGGCATAGATATACCAGATGACTATAAGCTCAGCTAATTAAACTGAAAATGACATGCATAAGAACCAACTTAGATTAGGTGGAATGTAAGACAGACTACTGTGACCAGATGAGAAAATATGCACTTTCATGGCAATAGTTACAAGCTAGGAAAAAAGGTGTTATACTACAAGTTCATAGGGCAAAATTGGCAAATATCTATATTAGATTCCTTGCTGATAAAGCTAGCTGGAGATAACTCTCAAGTAGACTGATGAAATGATCAGATAAATGGCAATATTTTATCTTAATTTTCAGAGATCGTTTTTTTTTTCAGAATTCACTTCAGACAGAAGTAACAGCAGAGACACAAAACCTGAGGGTGTACAGAAGGGATTGTTCTAAGAATGTCTCGGATTTAATTCAATGAAAGGATCCAAATCCTCCCACCCAATCAGGCCTGAATGAACTTGTGCAAAATCATGATTTGACGAAAGGTGCAAAATGGGAAGTTCAGGGACAACAGGCTATTGGACTGCTAAACAAACAGCTCCATGCAAATAAGCCACTATGTTCATGGATAGATTCGTAATTTTTACCTTCCATATGATTGCGGATTTATCATTTGATGCTGAGGCTAAATACTTTCCATTGTTTGAAAATTGAAGAAACCATACTTCATCACGGTGTGCACGCAGAACCTGCAACAAGAATTTTAATGTGCGATTAGTACCAGTGAATTTTGAGATATGGAGCTGCCAGCAAAGAGAAGTCTTGGCGAATAACTTAACGGGAAAAAAAAAAGCAGTTGATCACCCAACGGTAAAAAAAATGAGTATATGACAAAGCATGGTTATAGAAAACCACAAAGCAAATCCACCTTGCACATTAGGGCCTGTTTGGTAGAGCTCTAACTCCTAAATTTAGCTCCAGAAGTTTGGTCTGGAGTGGAGTTGTGGAGCAGCCTAAACCCAGCTAAACCTCTCTAGTTCATTTTGTGTGAGTGCTCCACCCAGCTCCGCTCCCATTTTAGGTGGAGCTGAAACTGTTTAGCTAGGCTCCAGCTCCAGAAGATGTGGAGCTGGAGCTGGAGCTGGAGCTGTGCCAAAAAGGCCCTATGTTTACATTTCTCCATGCAAATTTCCCACAAAAACACACCAAAGCCCAGCCACCTAGCCACAACACGGATTCAACTTACACCTCATGTTTAGCGTTTAGACAGGCAAATTTCCCATAGCAAAAAGCTAGGTTTCCATCTAATTTTATAGTAAAGGCAATGTTTTCCAGAATGAGAGAAGATGAGTAGCACATATTTCTTATTTGCTCTATCTGATATAAAAATTTTAAGCCAAATCTTTTCTTGATCCAAATCTGAATTTTGCATCAAACTATGTTACTTTATCTAAATAGTAAATATATATATTTCAGGAATATGCAAGAAAAACTTGGTCCATGCCTACTACAACTGCAGGCTGAACTTTTTAAAGTTGAAGTTTTCCTGCTTCCATGTAAACTGTTCTGTAACTTCTGTTTTACTATCCAAAAACACAGAGCACTTGAGCACTCACAATAGTGCAGTTTACTTGTTTAGTAGGAGGGGAGGGAAGGGAGAGAACTTTGACACTTGCATCAGTAACAAGTTAGCGCTAGGGCCCAAGATAGCATTAACCAGTTGGACTACAGAGAAGCTCATTACTATATAAAGCGTATTGCAGAGCCATTAGAAGTGATACACAACATATTCATGCTATAATAAATCTATTGTAGGACCTTTCGTAACAAGATTCAGTAATAAGCTATTGGACTGCTTTTAACAAAAATCTCCTCTCTAGTCTGGTAACAACATTATAGTAACAACCTACTGAGAATTACTTCATGGTGGCCAAAGGCAGTATTTGAGGAATGTTTTAAATAAAATTGCCCAGTGGTGGATCAAGAAAATAATTTAAGTGGTTAAACAGAACAACAGAGCAGTAGGCCAAGAAATCATTCTTATGTGGGTGTATAAGCAGTCAAGACAAGTATACAACCTTCATTCATAACACTATAAACTGAAATAAGCACTTATATAAGTTATTACCTGCACCGTGCAAGATGGTAGCTGATCCTTCCCACAGTGATGATCAGTGTAGAGTGACAAGCCATCAATAGAATTATGGAAATAACAAGCTTCACGCTGGACAGTAAGTGCTTGCTCAAGCAAATTCTCTAACCTCCTCTCTGGTACCATAACAGTTGGGGGAAGCACCTTTTGCAATTCCTCTAGCAGCTTCAGCCGTGAGTTTGAAGATTCAATGCCAAGCTTCGAAAAACCAAGTAATACATGCTGTGGAGAAGAAATTATGCAGCCTGACAGTTCATGAACTCTTTTTTTGTTGACACCAAGTGGTGTAATTTCACTCTGCAAAGTCCTTATAGCACCCATGACATTGTCATTTCTCAAAAGTTCAAGAAATTTTTGTTCCAGTATCAGAAATATAGCAGACTTTACAATGTTTTCGTCCAAAAGGCCAACCTTCTTCAAGGTAACCACTGCACTATCCCAATTCCCATCAAGTACCTGCCTTCTGAAAAGATTCACTGTTGGGGAATGCAGAGTTATTCCTGATTCTTCCTCAAGAACTGCTCCGCTTTTTTCATAACCAAGGCTATACAGAGCCTTTGTGATTATCCTCACAAATTCATCCCTCTTAATAACACCTTTAGAGCCAACCATAACTTCTTTCCCCTGGGAAGGCAAAGGTCTAGCCATTGTGCTTCCCAAAGGAGCGGCAGGTTTCAAGCAAGAAAAACTATCTAACAAACTTGCTGGTTCTACTGAGGATGCTCTTGCGCGTTTCGAGGGTGGTTCATCGTCTTCAAAACCTCCCATGAAATGTTAAAATCAGCCCATATATATTTTTGACTTCTAGGGAGATGATGTTATGCAGCTCCGAGCGGAATGCTTGCAATGGGTGGTGTATAACGAAAGGACGTTGCTGCAGAGAAACAGCAGTTGAAAAGTGTAAGTTCTAGATGATCAAATGCAGAGAAGGGTCTATCTAAGTGATCATCCTATCTACAATTTGCAGCTAATGCCCACCCACCAGGAAAGTTTGCATAGCAAGTTACAAACAACAAATAAAACCAGCAAGGCATGTAATGCGTGAAATACAATTGAAGCCCGGACTTGATCGGCCTTAGTGAGCAAAAACCGCCCAAGCGTATCAATTAGCGTAGAAACTGAACATCCTAACATCACATTGAATACGCGGTACACCCATCATCGCCGCCTCAGCAAAGATTGGATGAAGCGATCAAGAGCGGCAAGCATGGATCCCAGCATCCGTAGTCTGTCAAGACATGAACTGGAGCGGCTGTGGTGTGGAATCCACGGCCACAGAGGCGGATCTTGGCAGCGGCGGCGGATCCCTGCGGCGCTGGTCGATGCAGACGACCACTGAAGCAACTGTCGGCAACGCTAGTCCCAGAAGATTTGGGGAAATTTGGCCCCAACAATCCCTATCAAACCTTACCCCCCAAACATAAAAAAAAGATTGGCAACACGCATGAAATTCTGATTGATCCCAAATCCCACCGCGCGATCACAAATTCCTGCAGCGCAAAGCACCAATCCATCCAGAATCACGCGCCCCCCGCAATCCGCCCCCCCCCCCCCCCCCAAATCGACTCTCCCCCTAGCCTCGTCGCGCACACATAACACCAAGCGAGGAGGGCTCGAGGGGTTTCCCCCTCATCCTCACCTCCACGGCCGCCTCTCCCACCCCCCCCCCCCACCTCCCTCCCTTCCGCGGGCTCGCCCAACGAACTCTGCACCGACTTTGGAGGGCGCGATCGATTCGATGCGGAGAGGGGCGGGCGCACGGGAGGACGAAGGGGGCGTTGGGTGCGGTCGCCGGCGGCGGGAGGCGGCGGCGGGGGGCGGAGATGATGCTTTCGTTCCTCGTCACGCAAACGCAGGAGGAAGGAGGAAAGAGAAGGGCGCAAGGCAAAGGGAGGAGGGCAGTGGCTTGGCTTGGGTAGTTCGCTAGAGAGAGAGAGAGAGAGATACTCCTAGAAGAAGAGAGAAAAGAATATAGAAAATGAAATAAAAAAAGAAAAGAAAAACTTCTAGGGAACCCTACTTCTATCCTTACTCTATTGGACCAGGAAGGAACTATTGGTTAGCAAACTCGAAATGGGCCTTAAAATGGCCTGTGTTGAATGAAGTAAAATCATGTGTCTGAGAAGAAGAGGATTGAGGAGATTGGAAAGATACGCAAAACGAGGTGAGCCATTAGCTCATGATTAATTGAGTATTAACTATTTTAAATTTCAAAAATAGATTAATATGATTTTTTAAAGCAACTTTCATATAAATTTTTTTTGCAAAAAATGCACGTTTAGTAGTTTGAAAAGCGTGCGCGCGGAAAACGAGACACAATCTCCTCTATCTCCCTAGAACGAACAAAGCCTAAGACATGTAAAGGTTGATAATGCCACGTTTGTTTTTTTTACAGCTAGCAAAAAATGCTTGTGCAATGCAACAGGTGAAAGCTACTTTAATCTTGTTATTGTTATACGGTTTATTTAAGGTAAAATTTATTCTGGAAATTCATTTGGATATTTATTTTTTTAGAAAATTATGAGCTTCAATTAAGAATTTAGGAGTCCGATTGCCTTAAGTTAGTTCACAAGTTTTTTTTAAAAAGAGATTTCTTATACGACTCCTTCCGTATTTTTAAAAGTTGTTGAGTTTGAAAATGTAAAAATTATATAAATAGATTTTTCTTGAAAAATACTTTCATGAAAGTATACATATATCACTTTTCAATAAATATTTTTATAGAAACAAGGAGCCAAAGTTGTGTTTTGGAGACCATGTCGCTGTCCAAAATGACTTCCTTTACGAGTACGGAGGGGTACTTATTAAAGGGGTAGGGTGTATGTTTATAAGGGTGAGTGTGCGCATGTTACGAGCGTCTGCGTTTATATTGTGTTTCTAAAATGGACAAATGAGAAGGATGTAACAATGTAAAATACATCTTAATACTACTTATATAATTCTTTTATACATGTTATGTATATATATATGATTAAATTATTAATTATCCAAATATTGTTGACAACCAAATAGATAAATATTATACATGTTGTATAAATATGAGTATATCATGTAAATATGATGGGAAAAGATCGCACAGATACTTCCCTATTTAAAAAAAAGATCATATAGCAAAAAATCTCCAACGTTTAATTTGGCCATTTATTAGGTTCGAAACAACTTTTTTTTGTGTCATTTGGCCATTTATTTGGTTCCAAAAAACTTAATTTTGTCTGTAATTTTGCCAAGCATCCCAAACCATATCAAAATCAATGTTTGTAAACATTTTACATTTAGCTTTACCTTGGTGCCAATCCAACCACTCCTTGTTTTCTGCTATAAATTTTGGTTCGACTAAAGCTTTTGTTCATGCCAGTCCTTGTAATATTACTTAGTGCTAACAACCATGGGTTCTAATTATATTAACCATGCTACTTTTCTTTTCATGTAAACCAGATTGAGGTGTGCATTGGCATAACCTTGTGTTCAAAATAGAAGTATGCTCACCTCTGTCACTAACCAAGTGTTTGGTGTCGCAATATGGATATTATTTGCACCACACAAATGTCATGATTAAAATCTTAAGGGAAATAATGTGAGCTGTATGATGCGACTCATCATTCATTAACCAAAACTGTGAAAGGGTGCTTTTCCACATTGTCGTCCTAACAACTTTAAATTGTCAATTCTTAATTTCAAAATCTTTGTTGTGTATTAGAATACATATTTCTGTGGTGATACATGCATGGTTACCAGTTACCACTTGACACCAGGGCAGAGTATGAGGTATCAGGTGGATATGTGTTAATATGTGATGGAGGGAAGTGGAATGTCATCACTTTCGGACAACTCCGAAAATTTCCAGAATACAGAAACTGAGATACACTTATAAAAAATGATTTTGAGCACATTCATCACACCTCATATGTCAATGCATCATCAATCTTAATAGTGCGGTTTTCCTAATGACCCAAAGAAATGAAAATATACAATATAACCTTTGATCATTGCCACAACTCATAGTTTTGTCACATTCGTTGAGATATGCATTGCGCTACAAATCATCACGGACTAACAATCCTTCGCATTCACTTAGTAAAACTTGTTAGTCCTCTCTAATTGTATTGTCATTAATCATAAAAACAAATTAGGGGCCTAGATGCACTTTCAGTAACATCCTCGTTTTCTATTAGCACACTTCCTAAATGGCTAAACTATGTATTTTTTTTCTAAAAAAAGTACTTTTAATCTATAAGTTTTCAAATTTTAAATAAATATATTTTTTCAAATTTTTAATAATTAATACTTAATTAATCGTACACTAATTGCTTGCCTCGTTTCCCATGCCAGAAAAAGCTCGCCCCAAAACTCACATTCGAACTTAGCCTTATTTGTTTAGGGGTGTCCTTAGATTTTTTATTTTTTTGGTAAAAATGTAGAGGCTAAATAAATAAGCTATTGGCTTTTTAATCATGCTTTGGAAATTTCATAGCCGCAAATATACTATTAGCTATTAGCTTTTATGACAAAGTCTAAGCCCAAACAAATAGATGGCTTTTTCTAACAAGCTTTTTATGAGCACAAATCCACACTTCAGTTATATAAATCGACAAGCTATCCTTTAATAACTTTCCTTTGGCGTTGTGTGTTGGTTGGAGAATTCACTATGCCCATGGTTTTCAAACTAAAACAATGGTTTAGTTCACATATAATTAATGTAAGACAATAAGGTTGTTAGAAGTACATATATGATTAAAGATAAGAATCGAATACAAACTAGAGAGATAAAATCCTAGAGATAATCTACTCTAACTTTGTCTTGTACTTCAAATCTCTATTTCCTATGTACTTTATATATACCCCTTAAGAGTCAATGCAACATACGACAGATTATTAGGGTTTCTACATATTCAACGTGTTTAATCTAAGAACACTAAGTAGAACACATGTATGACAGATATGTGAGGATGCGATTTTGCCTTTTGGTGGATTTGTGAGGCTAGGACTCTAGATACCAAAAATACAAAAATGTTACCAAAAAATACAAAAATGTATGAGCCGAAAACTATAGATACCAAAAATGTTATCATGTCACCATTTTGAGAGAAATATATCTTATAGAAAAGATTTAAAATATTATGTCCAACATTTTTTTACGACATGACATTGCGCAAAAAACTGCATAGGACATAGTTTCGTCGATTCACCGGCACAAATAGCATTTCCAATTCAACAATGTTCTATTTATCACACAGAGCTCCCAACATTTCCTGTATATTATGGCAGACCAACTCGAAGTGTTGAAAGCATCTACCAGGTAGTGCCAACAATTCTAGGAAAAGCTCTCATCCTCTCCTTCCTCCGGCTTAACACCGGCGGTCTGTTCAGGGTTCCAAACTCATAATGGCAACTAAACATGAGTGTTGCGCTTGTTGCGAGACTTAAACCAACACCTTACAACACGAGCTGACGACAACCATGCACCACCTATGGGGTTTATCTAAAATATGCGTGATATAACTAGAAAGACCTTTCAAATACCACACATGAGTCACGGGACATGCGAGTTTGATGTATTCTATTTGATATCTTCATATCCGAGAATCAACCCAGACTCCCATAGGAGTTGCAAACGAATGTGCTGGTTCACCAATCATTGACGACTCGAGAATTGCTAAACTGATTTCCTGGGAAACGAAGTCATAGGCATGTAGGTTCAGAGTCAGGCCGACTACGCCAATAGCACTCATCCATAAAACGGTGACCGGTACAAATAGCATAAATAAATGTTTTTTATGACTTCCACTTCTCGATCCCAGCCCGGAAAAGTGACCGACCCGAATGAAGGAAAGGGATGGATGGAAGAAAGAATGGATATACAATAGCTGCGTCAGCAGCCGCAAGGGCGTTTGGATTGCAGGCTGCTACTCGCCTGCATGAAGTAGGAGTCGCTAGTAATCGTCTGTCAGCCATACGGCTGTGAATCCGTTCCCGGGCCTCCCCCGTCAATTCCTTTGAGTTTCATTCTTGCGAACGTACTCCCCAGGTGGGATACTTAATGCGTTAGCTTTCTTTTCCCATGGTAACTAAACATTGAATAATAGAAGCCTGATTCAATAATAGAAGCCAGAACACAAAAGTTTGCAATTCAGCCCTCTTCTCCCATGCAGAGTCGCAGGTAGCGCCTCGGATAAAAGCAATACTTAGGCCCTAGTCTTCAGCGGCTTCAATATACGAGAATGCTGCAGGTTTAGTGACAAACAAAGTCGACTTTTTACCACCTCAACAACATACTTTACTCTTTGATGTGGAGAAGACAGGGCAGCACCAGACGTGTGAATCCAAGGCCTTCCAAGCTACATACTATAAGCAGGGGGATGAGTCTATTTTGTAACCATACATTCCGCAATGGACTGGATGAAATCCCTCATATTTAATCCTTAGACTTGACTAGAGGAATCTCACTACCAGGAATCCTTAATGGATTGGGTGCACATAAATCCGCGAGGACCATTGCTATTTGGATTGCAGCCATAAGCATTGTAGCGCTAGAGCCTACCGGGAGAAAAGAAAGTCTCATGGGTCTCTCCGACTGTGATGAGTGACATAGAGAAGAAGAGAAGATTTTTTCCATTTTAGCACATAAGATAGCAGTAGAAGACATTTTTTCCATTCCCGCTTGACTGCTTTCCTAAAGCAGCCTAAATATGATCAATAAAATATCACACATGCGCCATTACTATGCCTCACGTTCTAGTTCTAAATGCAAGGAACTTACATATATTAGTATAAGAATAGGAAAGGGCTTGGAGTGGTAGATCCACTCATCCTGGCTTTGAATCCTAGTTCAGTTGCCACAGGAACCTTAGTGCTGCGTGTGTGTTGTGGGAAGGTAAACTTGACTAGACCTGTGTGTGCCATGGCTTCTTAGCCGATCAGTGAACTGCGTTGCCGTCTCAAAGCTCCACTCCACCTGGGCCCCTGCACATCCCGAAGGTGGCCGAAGCCCCTAACATCACGCCCTCTCTGTTGCCAATCCGTGATGGATCTACAACCCAAACTTTCTAGCCACCGAATTTGGTACGTCCCAAACTCAAGGATGCCAGATCTCGTCGTTGTCTGTCTTAGCCTAGACTCGACTTCGATGATCTAGGCTTGGCTGGATTTGACGATGGTGGCTACAGGTAGGTAGGGAGACGCTGTCGTCGGATAGGAGGGTAGCCACCGAGTTGGAGAGTCGATCTCTCCCTCTTTCAAATCAGGTCTGGTAATGACACTATACCATAACATACATAACTTCAGTACCCAGATGGTACCATACCGACCTGGGATGAGATATCATATAATAGCAATCTCTAAGGAAAAATAATTATTTTACTTCTTTTTTTTTATTTTAGAACAAAGTAAAATACTTTTATTTGGTACCGCAATGCTCCGAATAGACTAACCTTAGCACTCTGGATGGGGTAAATGATGATGGATTTTCCATCGAAAGGACAAATCAAGATTTCGATTTACATCCCCAAATGAACGGGAGGTCTCCCAAGTCTCCATTTGTTGGTAATTACCCCACGATCCACCCAAAACCGCGTCCACATGGATCGCAAGCGCCCGCGCCCTCCCCAGCCGTCGCCGCCGCCGCCGGTGGCCTCCTCCGCCGCCTCCTCCTCCTCCTCCTCGGTGCTCGACGACGGGGACCTCCTCCGCGAGATCCTCCTCCGCCTCGCCCACCCCACCTTCCTCGTCCGCGCCGCGCTCGTCTGCAGGCGCTGGCTCCGCCACGCCTCCGACCGGGCCTTCCTCCGCCGCTTCGCCGTCCTCCACCCGCCCCGCCTCCTCGGCTTTTACGTCGACAGCGCCAGCCTCCCGCGCCCGCGCTTCGTGCCCCTCCCCCACCCGCCCGAGCTCGCCGCCGTCGTCCGCCGCGGCAGCTTCGACCTGGGCACCGCCGCCGACCTCCACTTCCACCTCGGCACGGGGATCTACTGCTGCCGGAACGGCCGCCTCCTCGTGTGCCACAGGGGCGGCGGCGAGTCCACGCTCCAGCTCCGCCGCCCGCTCCATCCGGCGAGCGACGGGGCGGTCATCTCCACCTTCCGCACGCCGCCTCGCCCTCTCCCGCCCAACCAGCGCCACACGCGGTATATCCTCCTCCCCGAGGACGGTGGCGATGGCGATGGCGATGCCGTGGCGTGCACCGTGGTGACCCTGGTGAGCAGCGAGCGGGAGGTCTTCGCCAAGGTGGAGAAGATCTTGCGAGCTGGGGTCTGGGACGTCGCGCAAACCTCGGCGCCCATTGAGCTACCGGCGCACTGGAGGAGATCATTGAGCCGGGGTTTTCTTGTCAATGGCAAGCTGTATATGTTGGGCACAACAGGGTACATTCTTGGATTGGAATTGGTGTCCATGAGCTTGTTCTTCATCGAGGTCCCCGATGCCGTGCGAGATGACTGCCCTGAAAGCTTTCAGCTGAGCGTTAAGCTGTCGCAAGCGGAGAAATCTGGGCTTTATCTGATCCATGTGGAGGGGTTTAAGATCCATGTTTGGCTTCACGGAACAGATGGAAACAGCTCTGCCGATTGGAATCTAGTAAATACTATTTGTTTGCGCGAGGTGTTTGGTCATCTTGTGAAGCCTAGTTGGGAGTCAGGGGATTCACGCATTAGTCTGCCTGGGTCTGGGGACAACGCTGAGTTTGTGTTCTTGGAGGTGGATGGTGAGGTCTTTTGCATGGATATTATCAGCAGGACAGTGGAGAAGGTGTATGAGATGGCAATGAAGGATGATTTTCTATTTGAGATATACCCCTTCATGATGGTTTGGCCACCAATCTTCCCAGCATTGATCAAAACACATGAACCAGAGTGATTCGACAAGGTTTCCCTCGAGATGATTTGCATAATCAAGTGATGATATATGATGATTCTGCTACTTCTGTAGTGAGGTAATTGTACAAAATAAAATTGATGAAAAGTTTGATATCCAAGTTGATTTACCTCATGATTGCCCATACTGTTTAAACCAAAGGTCTTCTTTTCAATGCCATAATCATAAGTCGCATGTCTTTTCTAAAAATACGTAATCCCAGCCTATGCTACTGTTTCAATGATGATAGGCAAAATTTGCATCCCACCCTCAAGCACTAGTGGAACAATCGATGTGAAGTTAAAATCCCATTTATGTAGCTAGTAGGGAACAATGCACTAATATGGTTCACCTATATAAATGTCCATTCTTGAGGGACTTTAGCTAGAAATGATAGTTAATTTGTCAGATTTTGATGCTTTACTGTCTGTTACAATCACCACAACAAAAAATATTTTGGCATCAGCATATCTAAATCACTAGAGAAACTCACTCGCATTTTTGTTAGTCATCATTGTCATGACTTTGTTACAAGGGAAAAAAAACTCTCATGCTTGGTGGAGATACAATAAATTAACTGGAGCAGGGCTGCTGGAGAACTAGATAACAGCTTGTACATATCTGTATTTCAAGACATCTCTTACCTGATTATTGTGAGAAGTCAATAGGATAAATGCATATTTTTGGTATACGCACGATGCATTGTTTTATCTGAATAGATTGGAACCGGTGAACTGTTATGAGAATCTCTTTGTTCAGAAATAAATCTGGACAGTAAACATTTCCCCATGGCTCAAGAAGGTGGTGGGCTTTAGTCAGGCGGCTCAGCGGCTGGGTGGCGCCTAATGTCTAATTGACGCCTAGGCGGTGCCTAGGTCATCAACTAGTCAAATCCAAGAAATTAGCAAGCATATTACATAAAAGTATACTATGTAACACTAAAATAGCAACCAAACACCACCCAAAGTAGTTCAGCTGCCTAATGCACCATCTAATGCCTAATCATGCTACCCGGTGCCTAGTGCCTAATGGTCACCTATCACCTACTTTTAGAACACTGATTTTGCCACCAAAACATACCTTTTTTATTATCATTTTTACTTTTTTGTTTCTGTGTATCTGTGCAAGTTACTGTCATTTGCACTTTCTGTAACATCAGGTGTGGTTGCACAATTTAATGCTAGGATTCCAAGCATGTTTCCTTGGTACAGGTCTCCATAGGACTGCACTAGAATTCTGTACTATTACAACATGAATATCTCCTTAAAAAGGAATGACATAAACATTTTTTCTAGATGAGGTGATTTGCACTCAGTCTATGGCAATGGCATTCATCACCTTTGAACTCTTATTATTTAATAGAAGTGTTCCATAATAAGTTGAGTTTCAGTTTGCTCCTAAATCTTGGAAGTTATCAGAGTATTCAGAATGTAATATGCCTGAATTACTAAAGAATTTAAGACATTGTGCAAAACCAATTCACAACCACATACTTAATAGTTTAAAATTTTCCAAGTTCTAAGAGGAGCCCTGAGGATGCGTGCACCAAGGCCAAGGCACAGGCGCCACAGTGCTATGTTATTTCCTAAATTCCATATACTATTTGTAAATAAAGTTAAGAATTGGCAACAAAGAGTTCACGTAAAGCACATGCAATTGTCATGTTTATCAATCAATTTGTATTTATGCTTATTGCACGAAAAGGATCCCTGAACATTCGCACTAGACTCAAATTGGTCCACCAACTACTAAAATGTCCAAAGTAGTCCTCAAAGTTCCAAATTTGGCTCGTTTTATCCATTACTGATTTGACAGGGCACCATGGCACTCTGAGTTAGTGTGGTCACTGTTTTCCTGAATCACACATAGCAAGAAGACTGAATTGCTACTCCAAGCAATTTAATCACAATCATCAACACTGATTATTCCAAAATTTCTATAGATGATCACTATCCATCGAGTAAATTGCTTGGATGGCAATTGGACTTCTAACAGTGCTGAGCAAGAAAACTCACTGTACAGGGTCAGCACTATGGTGTCAGAGCAGCTCAGTATACGGGCTGAAATGAACCTGTTAATTGATGCTCTAGAGGCTAACGTTTTTCCGCTTTCATATTTGAGGAGGCAATT
This sequence comes from Oryza sativa Japonica Group, assembly GCF_034140825.1. NCBI lineage: Eukaryota > Viridiplantae > Streptophyta > Magnoliopsida > Poales > Poaceae > Oryza > Oryza sativa. The sequence goes on along the minus strand of NC_089036.1, from coordinate 11,219,675 downwards.
TCGATCTCATGAAATTGAGGGACCATTTGGTGATTCTTATGTGTATGCATTGATTAACTATTGAGTGTTGACACCTGCAGCTTAAATTTATCTTATATCTTGATTCAGTCTGGAGTAAAGTGGATTCTAGTCTTGTTCTTGGATTATGGCTTTTATAATACCATATTACTGATTACAGGATTTAAAGTAATTTTTCATTTAAAAAGGTTACCATTTTGCGATATTCAATACTACCTTGTTATGTGGCATTTCTTTTTTATGTTTATAATATATGGTTACATACTAACAGAATTAATATTACCTAAGTATTTTTAAGGTTACATGTTGACAATATAATATTTGAAGGAAATCTAACAGTATTTGGTGCCAGGCTGCCCGCAGGTTTGACTCTTTAACCTTCTATTATTTTTAAGGTTCTTGATTATACTGCTGCATTATTTGAGCTATGAACGTTTTTTGCTACGTCTTCCTTGGCTGCAGACTCTTGCTCTTATCTACATATACTATAATTTGTTTCTACTTGATGATTCAATGTTCTTAACTAGAAAGTGTCTTCAAGAATCGGTGTAATTTATTTTCTTTGAAACAAAAGACTTGATGAACTTATAATACCAAAGCTTTTCATTTAACCTTGATAATTGCCATTTGTTTCAGTACCCGAGTCTCCAATGAGCTTAGGTTCCGGTTGTCCAAGAGCTGTCATGTTCGATGTCATTGTTGCCGTCATTGAGTCGCTGATGATTGGCTGCTTTGCATGGCTGTCGTGTTGATTCTCGGAGATCACTTCTCCATCATATTCACTACTCACCAGCGATGTGAAGCTGTGGCAGGCCGTTGCCAAGATTGCAGGGCTTCTTGGTTTGACCATGGTGCTCAACAGTGTGCAGCCTGTGGTGTCAGGTAAATCTAATGTTTACATTTTCAGCTCAAAGATTCTAGTCTACAGGTGGATCTTGACACTTGACAGGAGGTGCCTCTGCCCAAAAAAATTGAATTTGTTTGAATTTATAAATTCAAATTCAGTGAAAATCTATCCAAAATTTAAAATTTTCAGTTTGCAAAGTTACATTTCCCCCCTGAAATTTCTGAATTTCAGTGCCCTGATTTTTTTTCTTTTGGCATTCGAAAATTGTGAATCCTGGTATAGTCTGCACTTACACATAGAAAAGCAGATAGCTTGGATATGGAAATAAAACAGATTGCTTAGTTTTTTTTTTTGTCACAATTTCAATTTTTATTTTTCTTTGGATACAAAAATGAAAAACAGATAACTCGGATATGGAAATAAAACAGATAGCTCAGTTAGTCCTGGAAGTGAAACACTGTCATAATACCTTTGCTTTTAGTTAGTCATTAAATCAAAATGTCTCAGGATCCTCGTACATAGATACTTTTAGGCCAAAAAAAATTGCAACCGAGCACTCTAGTTTCGTGACTTTTATCTAGGACACTGCAAAATCATGTCACTGCCACCAGGTATTACATTGCAAAGCATTTATACTATGGTTATAAATTAAATGTAAATTACTTTGTCATCGAACTTTTTTCAGTTTTGTAAGTGAATGGTCAATACCATACTCTGTTACTAATTTGTTTCGACCTGCCTAGTTTTCGTGGGCACCTAAATCTAAACCTCGCTCATCTTCATTCTGCCATTTGCAGGCCACACGTGTTTCAACCTGCGTGCAAAAGTGGGGAGGCACAGATGAAGCAATCAAGCTTCTCTTAACGGGAAATTAGTACTGGAAATTTTACCCTTCTGTTCTGTCACTCTGCAAACCTGCTACACGTGTTTTAGGGCTCATATGAAATTCTGAATGATATTTTTTTTCTTGCCATAGAATTCGTTCGTGTTTTACAATTTACTGTCAAGTTTGCTTCAATTCCCAATATACACACCTGGGAGGACTTGTGCCTCTGATGATAATACTACGAGTAAAATGAGGCAATCAACGGATTGTTTGAAGTGAAGGATTGGTTTGTAGCAACTACGGTTAGGAAAACTCGCTAGAGATAGCGCAACTATCTTAGGTGAACACTCCCTTTGAACCAATGTTGTTCAATCCTATGTTTTTTTCTTTGGTGGGTACTGCAATTTATGCACTACTATAAAAGGTTTAACACTGAAAATTATGTGCAGCTGCTGTTTAATTTAATTTAATTTAAATCTGACCATTGTGACCAATTTAATTAAGGTAGTAAACTTAGTGATAAGTTCAAGTGAGATATCTAGGTTAACTAGAAATTTTTTACTACTGGAGTAGTTCTTATTATTCTGAACATTGCTTAGATATACCAACTTTTCATGTTTGATTTATGAATGCAAATGCAATACAAAGCATAGACAAGCCAAAACAATTTACACTGCAAGGAGCAAAGAAAAAAAACAAACTTGCCACTGCTCACATCTTCACAAAATTGTGGGGATAAATACTACTTACTCCGTTTCACAATGTAAGTTATTTTAACATTTCCCACTTTCGTATTGATGTTAATGAATAGATGTGAAACGGAGGGAGTACCCATCTTCTAAGGAACCTTAAAATCAGTCTACTCTAGGCTAGCTATAGTTCCTGTACGTGGTGTCCTCGTTAACTAGATGCGTCCACTTTCTTCCCCCACGCCGCCCAAAGTGCTTAACCTGCATCACCTTGGGCAAGACGCTCACGTCCATCTTGTCCAACCCAGTCGGCCCGGAGAAATCTCGCCGGTAGATTTCGCATGCTCCGGCGGCCGTCTGCGCCGCGCCGTCGGCGTCGTCTTGGAAGAAGCAACCCTTGTGGTAGTACCTCCGCATGAACCTCATCTGCTTCTTGATCGTCATCTTCTTGGGACGATCATCAGCGACCGGGTTCTCGTCGATGCCGCTCTCCTCCCTGCTCCTCTTGACCCTCGCCGCCTCCCGGCGCCGCCACGACTCGTGCTCCTCGGCTTGGTCCACCTCGTCGTCGGTGTCCACGCCGTCGATGGCGGCTTCGGCTTCGGCCGAAGCTGTGGTGGCGGCGAGGAGCTCTTCTTTGATGATCTCTTGGAGCAGGATCCGCCTCGTCTGAGCCTTCCTGTCCTCGAGCCTCTTCTTGTCCAGCTCCAGCTCAAGCCGCCGGCGCTGCCGATGCTGTTCTTCCTCCCTGAGCCGGATGGTGTCGCGCTGTGACTTGGGGACGAACAGGGGCGCGGCCATGTAGACGACGGCCATCTGCTCGTCGTCCGAGTCCGATTCCGCCGCCGTCTCGTCGGACTCAGACGCCGCCTCATCCTCCTGATGCCGCTGGTGATGATGATGAAGAAGAAGCTGCTCCTCCTCATGCTGCCTCAGGAGCAGCGCCCTCTCCCTTATCCTCGCTCTGCGCTCCTCCCGGGCATCATCGTCATCTTCTTCTTCCTCCTCGATCTGATCGGGCTCATGCCAGCAGTCAACCGCCGGCGCCGCCGAGACGATCTCGGGAGGCTGCCGTACACGGCGGCGGCGGCGGCGCGGCGACCTCAGCGCCTCCTCCTCCACGTGCTTGATCTCGTCAAGCGTCGAGACGAGACGTGCGTCGTCCTCGTCGTGAGCGACAGCGGCGCCCGCCCACGCCCAGTCCGGCGCCCTCCCGGGCCAGTAGCGCCTGACCTTGCTCAGGCCGGTGTCGCCGGCGCGCGCCGCCATGCGCGCCTCGCTTACTGCTCTTGTGCCGCGCGCTAGCAAGCTAATGGAGTAAGGAGACGGGCAGGGCAGCAGCTATAAATAGGCGCGCGCCTACGTGTAATCCGAGTCGGAGATGGGCTACAAACCGAGTACGAGTTGGAGTCTTGAAGATCAAAATGGTTCAACCTATCGGAAATGGGAAAAATTTCGGGGGTCAGCGAAATCACGAAAATTTTCAAACAAAATTTGAATTCTCAAACAAAATTGCAGAAATTTTACCGAGAAACAATGAACAAAAACATTGAGTCCATCCACAGCACGGACAGGAGGATGAAACGCGAGGATGCGAGAGCGTGCGGCCGTGAGGACTAGCAAATCTGAATATGAATTCATTTCCAGTTACGGGGCTACAGAGTCACTTCGACGGTTCGATTTGTTCGTGGATGGGCCTAATATAATATATATGGCTGTTGAAGTGAGAGAACGGGATCGGTCGATCCAACGGTAAATCATTTACCATGTTTCAACACTTGGTTTTCCTTGTTTGAATTAGTTTTTTTTATTGGATGACACAGGAAAAATTGAAAGTACAGGATGCGCAGATGATTTCATCGCGTGTCCGGTGTCCCTCCATGAACACGCAACCCAAATTTGATATGCAAATATAGAAACGATTTTCGACTACAAAAATACATTCGCTTTCACTTTTGTTTTCTTCTTTTCACGGATCCAATTTAACCTTCTGATTTATGAATTCATCAAGTGATAAACTGAAAAAAATTAACCAAAAAGATACAAATCAGATTGGGCCTATCCGAAAAGATTGGGCATGTGTCCCATCAGGCCTACTACGGCCCATCACGAGAGAAGAATCTGAAGGGCCGGCCCCCCAGCCTTTTAGGCTGATTAGGTATTACTCAATCCGTTTCAGATTACAACCATCTGTTTCGGATTACAAAGTCGTTTTGATTTTGATCTAAATTTGAGTAAATTGTATTGGTGGTACACAAACTATTTTGGTGGGTGCAATTCAGTACATAAACTTGTAAAATGCTCGTTTCAGTATATAAACTTGTCTAGTTTGTGCGAATGAGGACCAAAATATGTTGGCAATGTTAATTTTACGAAGTTGACGTTGATTAGGATGTGACGTGCATACGTGTAGTGAGTATGCATAAGACATTCAATATTTATAAATTTGGTCTATATTGTATCCTTCATCATGGAAATGATGAATTTCATATATTTCTAACATTTATATCATTGCTCGTCTTTTAATCTTTTTCTGCTATCACTATATCCTATTCTATTTTTTTTATTGAAGAGGTACATCTCTAATAGCAACCTTCTCAAATATATGCCCTAAATCAATAAGATTATCCATATAGTGTCTTTTTCGCCTTCCTCCGCACGCAATAGACAAGTTCATGCACAAAGACGAGAATTTTACAAGTTTGTGTACTAGATTGCACCCACCTGACAAGTTTGTGTACCGACGATGCAATTTACTTTTTGTTTTATTAAAGCTATCTCTACTATTATAAAAATTGAAGAGGTTTTACTTTTTGGTATGTCATCCGTATTTGAGTTGATTTTTTAAGTTCGTTTGCTTTTGGAAATGCAGATCCAACGGTTCATACGGTTTAAGATTCGTGTATGAGTTGGATTTTAACTTCATTTGCTTTTGGAAATATTCTTTTAAAAAAACTTACATAAAACTTGAGATGAAAGTCGGACTTCTAATTGTAGCTCATGATTTTCTTAAAAAAGAATATACAAGCAAATTCCCACATTAAATTTCATCATAGCTAAACCGTATAACAATAATAAGACTAAAATAGCATTCACCCGTTGCAACGCACGGGTATTTTTTCTAGTAATTAAATATATTTTGGGATGAAAACATTTATTTTTTTAATACAAACTTAATTAAATTTAAAGCAATTTGATTTTAATCAAAATCAAAACGAATAAAGGGAGGGAGTACTAAGGCCGTGTTTAGTTGCAAAATTTTTCTTCAAACTTTCAACTTTTTCATCACTTCAAAACTTTCCTACACACACAAACTTCTAACTTTTTCATCACATCGTTCCAATTTCAACCAAACTTCTACTCCAATTTTAGTGTGAAATAAACACAGCCTGATCTAAACGAGCATGTGAGTCACAACACAGTTACACAGCAGCAGAGGCCAGAGGCTGAGGGCAAGTAGCGGTTTCTCCTTCCTTCCTCCCGCTCTCCCCGCCCGCATTAACCTCCACGAGCACACGCACTGTCCCTCCCTCCCCACCACCACCTCCAAAACTTCCACTCCCAAACCCAAACCTCCTCTCCTCTCCTCTCGCGCTCCCAGCCCACCATGGCGCAGCAGCACTCGCCGCCTCCACCTCCTGCCCCGCCGTCACCTCCGCCCGCGCTGCCGTGTGATCCGATGCCGCCGCCGCCGCGCCATGACGACACCACGCTCACGCTGTCGCTCGCGCCGCCCGCCGCCGCTCGCCCGCTGCAGGCCATGGTGGCGCGGGCCAAGTGCTCGTCGCCGACCGGGGACGCGCCGCCGTGCACCGAGTGCGGCAGGCAGTTCCTCTCGTGGAAGGCGCTGTTCGGCCACATGCGCTGCCACCCCGAGCGCCACTGGCGCGGGATCACGCCCCCTGGCGGTGGCGGCGCAGGCGCGGCGTCGTCTACCGCCGCCAGCCAGTTCACGCTCAGGGAGCGCGAGGTCGCCGCCAGCCTCCTCATGCTGTCCGGCGCTCACCCCGCCCGCTCCGGCGCCGGCAAGGGCAAGGGCAAGAAGCGCCTTCTCGCCCCCGCCGCCGCCGCTGCTCCTCATCATTCCCCGGCAACCTGCGCCGACCACAAGTGCGCCGTCTGCCACCGCGGGTTCGCCACCGGCCAGGCGCTCGGCGGCCACAAGCGGTGCCACTGGCCGGATCGTTCCTGTGCCGATCAGGCGATATCGATGCTCGCCGTCTCCACCGCCGGCAGCAGTAGTACCACTACCACGTCGGCATCACCTCCGCCGGCGCCGGCGACCGCCGCCACCGCGCTGGACCTCAACCTGAACCTGCCGCCTCCATTGGCGCGTAAGAACCTCCAAGACGGCGGCTCGAACGAGACGTTGGATTTGAATCTGGGGTTACATAGATAGATATATATATATATATATATATATATATATATATATATATATATATATATATATATATATATATATATATATATATATATATATATATATATATATATATATATATATATGTGTGTGTGTGTGTGTGTGTGTGTGTGTGTGTGTGTGTGTGTGTGTGTGTGTGTCCAGTTTGGTAGGTTAATTTGTGTATGTGATGATGATGTGCAGGTGTATATTGCTTTTGCTAGATTTGTGTTTGTTAAATTCCATTCGAGGCATAAGCGGCTCTCTGGAATGGAAATCTCTGCAAGTTCTTAGCTTTGGTTACGTGTGCCTGGTTCAGATAAGAGCGTTTCTAATCGTTCTGAACACAGGTAATTTCTGTTTATCGATCTGAACCATGTGATGTACTTAGCAACTGTGTATATGTGTATTTCTGTAAGTGAATGTGTATATAACTATGTACTAATTAGGTTAGTAATGTGTGAAAAATAATAACATTGTGCAATGTGTTAGCAACTATGTTATATATATGTGTCAAATAAGAACATGGGCAATGCTAGAAAGTTTTACATTATGAAGCGGAGTGAGTATGTGCAGAGGTTCATCGTTGCTTTGCGCTGTTCCATTCGAGGCATAAGTGCACTGTGGAGTGGAATTACTCTCTGTATGCTTTTAGAGATAGGTGTGCTGATTGATCAGAAGAGCGCTTTCTAATCTTTCCAAACGGTTTTCTGTTCTTCCTCCGTCCAAAAAAAAAAACAATTTAAGTAAGAATATAACACAATCTAGTACAACAAATCGTATTTCTATGAGAGGAAGTAGCGAATATATGCTAACATGTATGGGTGAAAATAACATGTTACATCTATTATGCAACAACGGTCGTTCCTTGTTTTTTCTGTAAAACCTGAGGTCACGAGTTGCACCAGCAACTTGAAGTCTTGAACCATATAAAACCGCAATATTAATTAATCCACAATATTACTCAGATAAAATAACACAATTTGAACTGCAGCCTCAGCGTATATAGTTATTAATCCAGCAAGTATGGAGTGGTACATATACATGTTTACAAAGGGAAAATGAACATGCAAAAGAAATAAAAGAAACTTATTCAATCTACTGTACTGTACAAAAACTAAACTTCACAATGAAAACCTACAATTTTACTTGTATCTGGGCAACTCAAGAAGACATGTGGTTAACTGAAAACTGCGCACAGAAAGAATTATTGATTCACTCTTATCATGACGATTCACCAACCTATTCAGCAAAAATTAGGCTTCTTATACTACCATTGATTTGGGAATGCTTCTCTGTAGCTCATATCTTCAGTATGTGAAACTTCTCTTATTGTCGCATCCCTAGCTCGAGCATTCAGAAGCCTCTCTGCAATTCTATCTTTGGAAGTAACTTTCTTCTTCAGCATCGATGCCAGTGTTGGTCCCTTTGTCTTACCTCGGCGTCCCCGTCGAGACACTGCTGGCGAAGGGAGGTCATAGTCTGCCGCTGAGCGCGAGGTTGAAGCAAGAGCCGCTTCCCGCAAAACATCTTGATTATGCTGACGAATTCTCGCTCGTTGGGCTTTTTCCAGAGCTTTTTTGTCATCCCTGTCTCTTTTCCGGACATTCTGCACTGCCTGTCTCGCCAACTGCTCCACTGTAATTTTACCGAGGTCATGACCTACATCGCTGTCGCTAATGTCATTATTTATGTTTGCCGTTCTTGAAGGAGAGGACTCATAAATACATTCACCATCACTGCTTCCATCTGGCATAATCATATTTTCTCTTACATCAGAACTGTCTTCATTCGGATCAATAGGACTTACTGCTGCATCATAATGGCCATCAGTCTGCCCAACTGGATTTCCTTCTGCATCACAATGGCCATCACTCTGATGAATTGGATTTCCTTCGGCATCTCGTGGAACAATAGGCCCATGAAACGGGCATATCTTGAGATCTCTTCTCTGGCAAAGGCCTCCTTTCTTCAGAGGTGCAAGGCATGGTAGAATCTCAACTGGATCTTCTCTATATATTGAACTATGAACATTTAATTCTGCAATCTTTGCAGCAGGTATAACAGCATCATTATCCACCCTTCCCCAATGGCTCTCGAGCTCAAGTCCCCTTTGGTTTACAAGTGCATCCCTGTTAGAACCCCAACGATCCAAAACAGAGCTCCATGGCAGCACAGGGGCTTCTGCATGCAGCTTTGCCCTCTCTGGATCCAGCTCTTGAGGACTATTGCCAGCATTAGGTGCCTTGCCATCATCAGTATCCGTGCCACCTACTGGCTTCTTTCCCTTTCTAGTGTCCTTGCTGCTACTTGCAACATCTGCACTGGTACCTACTCTACCAGGGCTAGGAACCTCAATATTCCCCTCAACCCAAAAGTCATCATCCTCTTCCTCCTGAACACCCTTCCGCCTATGGACATTGTCAAGATTAAGACCAAGCTCACTACACCGATTTCTCACCGCTCGTATTTCATTCTTAACATCAATGAATTCCTTCAAAGCAGAATCTCTGAAACGATTATCTGCGAGATTGACCCTAACCAGCACAGATATCCATTCCTGAACTGTGACCAAATGCTTTGACACAAGGAGCCGATATGACTCCCTCAACGCGTCGAAAACTGCTTCATTCTCCTGAGTCTCAGGAACCCACTCCCCAGCCATCAAAGAAGCCATCCTAATACTCCGCATCGCCAAAGAGGCAATCTCCTGCTCCTCATCCTCATCATTTGCATAATTGTTAAATTTTTCACTCTCGATGCGAATGATATCCAACCCATTGCGGATCTCATCAATCGCGGAGCGGATTTCAGCCTTAATCGCTGCCAGGTTTCGGCGCAACTGCTCGACCTTTGCAGTTAAGATCTCCTGCGTGCGAGCCTCCCGCGCGGCACGAGCCTCGACGGCGGCACGGAGGCCGGGGAACTGGACCCGGGCGGACTCCTTGAGGTACTCGACGGCGAGGCGGAGCTGGCGGTAGTGCGCGCCGAACAGGTGGTGCCAGCGCTCGAGCGCCTGGACGGCGGCCTTGCGGAGCAGGGTCGCGGAGGCAGCGGGCGGCGGGAGCGGGTGGGCGCGGCGGAAGCCGACGGCGAGCGGGAGGAAGCCGTCCAGCACGTCGGTCAGCAGGGAGCGGAAGAGCTTCGAGCGCATGAAGAGCTCGTCGGCGATGATGAACGCGAGCAGCCGCACCTGAAGATTGGGCGAGTTAGGGTTTGGGCGAATTCGGCAAGGGAATCAAACCAGCAGGGAGGAGCTTACTCACGTGGGCGTGGGGCTTGGACATGAGGGAGAGGAGGATCCGGAAGGCGTCGCGGATGGCGCCGTCGGAGGCGCGGGCGGCGGACTTGATGGCGCGGAGGAGGGCCGGGTCGACGGAGGGGGAGGTGGTGGAGGTGGCGCGGTCGATGAGGGACGCGATGGAGGACTCCGCAGAGGAGGTCGCGCGGCTCGAGGCCGGCTCGCCTTCCGGCGGAGGGCGGCTGGAGGAGGAGGCGGCGGGGCGCGGCATCGCCGGCGATTGGGGGCGGCAGGCAGAGGAAGAGGAGTAACGATGCGATTTGTTGGGGATGGCTGAATTGAAGTTCGTTGGCTCTATGACTTGTGGGCCCAGGATGATGGACCATGTGATCGTGTCGACGTGTCCAGGTCGGTTTGTTTGAGGCTAGTTTACGCTCGGCCGCTCGGTTTTAAGAGCGAGATAGTGCAACTGGCTCCAAGATTGGCACATCAGCTTATTATAGGTAGCGTTAAAAACTACCAATTTTAACTAATTAAATTAAATGATTCATATAATTCCTTTCGTCACATCTGTGATTGCGTGCTTTCGTCCGTCATTAATCGCGCTAATTTTTCCTCGTGCGCTCTCCGATTCATCCGAGTGTTCTTCAGGCAACTGAGCCCAAGCAAAAACAAATTAATGGGCTCAACATATGAAGGCCCACACATACAGATCGAGGCCCAGGTGGAACGTCGCGTGGGCCACGCACGTCGCGGACTCCGTTTTGTCCAGGGCGGCCTACACACGGACTTTGATGAAGCCATCAGGGAGAGGGATCTACACACGTCTCCTCTGCTTCTGCAGTCTGCTTGCTGTGTATATAGTCCCTCCATTTCTAAATATCTGACGCATTTTTTTCTATCATTTGATTCATTTTTAAATATATTTATATGTATACTTATAGTTTTACATATTTTACAAAAGTTTTTAATAAGACGAACGGTCAAATATGTGCTAAAAAGTCAACGGTGTTAAATATTTAGAAACGGAGGGAGTATATCTTAACTAATTAAAATATTCGTAATTTTCCGTTCATCACAAGACGGACGAAGGTGTCTTCGTCCGTCGGCGGTGCGCCTTCGTAGCCCCCGAATCCCAATCGCTCTTAGAATCAGAAACATGGAAACACTTCCCAAAATCGGCACAACCAAAACTCAACCACTCTTTGCAAAAAAAAAATCAACCACACTCATCACAAAATACATCACAAAACTTCACAAAAATATACATCAAAAAGAAGAACAACAATATACATCACAAAACTTCACTCGCCTGCCGCCGGATCCGCCCTCGGCCGTTGCCACCGCCGCCGGATCCATCTTCGGCCGCCGCCAACCCCGCTACCGTCGCCGGAGGGAGAAGAGTTGCGGCGGAGGGAGCCGCCGCTCCTTATCCGACCACGGACGCCACCGACACCGGATCTGCCGCAGGAGGAAGGCGGGTAGGGGGAGGGAGCCGCCACCGCTGGATCCGCCCGCGGCCATCGCCGGCGGATATGCCACGGGAGGGAGGCTAGAGGGGGTGGAGGGATCCGCCGCCACCACCCTCGAATCCGCTCGCGGCCACTGCCAACCCGCCGCCATCACCGCCGTATCCACCACAGGAGGGAGGCGAGATGGAGAGGAGGAGGGGCGAGGGAGGCGAGACAGGGCGGAGGGAGCGGCTGCCGGCGAGGGAGGCGAGACGGGACAGAGGGAGCCGCCGCCTCCGCCGCTCGTGGGAAGGAGGGAAGAGCGCACCGCAGCCGCTCGTGGGTGGGGGGGAGGAGGGCGCCGCCGTCGCTGTTCGGTGGCGGAGGTCACCGCTGTTGCCGTAAGTTTTCGATCAAGAGAGAGAGAGAGATAGAGAGAGAGAAAGGAGATTGGAAGTGGGGAGGGGGGAAGAATTTTAGGGTTAGGGTTTTGCTGCATATATTTATATTGGTTCAATCTGGACAGTCCATTCGATAGAACGACTCCGGCTTCTCCCGCATCGGACCACCGGACTATTGGGCCTCCGCATTATTGGGCCTCCAAATAGCCCACAATTAAAATCAATGTTTTCTCTCTCAGTAATTTTAAGCATCTTTCTATTTTAAGAAATAGCATTAATACCATTTTAATTGTTTATGACTGCTTATTAATTTAATTCCAACTAAATTCAATAAACTAAAAATTTGGCTAGATTTTTCTATTTATTTTTCAACTAAAAATGCAATTATTTATTTCTCATGATATAGAATTTAAATTTAGACTAAAATTAAATAATTTCAATTATTTTTAATTCTATATGAACTCTATTCTTCTTCCAATATTCCTATTTTTTATTGTTCTAATTAGTTTTCTATATGGACTTTAAACTCTTCTTTCAATATTTTTTATTTTGAATTTTAATTTTTTTTTTCTAAATTGTATTCCTATATGCACTCTAGGCGCTTTTGGAGAATATTCTAGACTCCTCATCCAATATTATTTATGATTGGACAACGCGATTTTTTTTAAAAAAAATGAAAGAGTCCTTGTCTACAATAAGTTCTCCTTATTTTTTATATTTTACTCCAATTAATATGAGAATTTCTAGACCATAAGAGCTAACGTGGATGCTCTTTTTTCTATAAATTTACTAACTTAATAACATTAGTTTTTTCCCGTTGCAACGCACTATTGAATAATAATTTATTATGAGCTACTATATTTCTATGTATCATTTGAGATTTTTTATAGCAAGCAAACATTCAATAATTTATTATGAGCTACTATATTTCTCTATATCATTTGAGACTTTTTCTAGCAAGAAAAAGTACCAAAACAGTGTGAAAATAACTTTGGTTAATACCGTAGCGAAGCACGGACATTTTGCTAGTTCATATAGTAAGCATATACTCCCTCTGTTACATTTATAAGACATTTTGACTTTAACTAAAGTCAAATTGCTTTAAATTAAATTAAATTTGTAGAAAAAAATAACATTTTCAACCTAAGACAAATTATTATGAAAACATATTCAATTATTGATTTAATGAAACTAATTTGGTATTTTAAATATTACTGTATTTGTCTATAAACTTCGTCAAACTTAAAATAGTTTAACTTTGAACAAAGTCAAAATGTCTTATAATCTGAAACGGATGGAGTATTCTTCTAAGGCCTTTTACAGTGTGGTGAGCTGGAGCGTTATCTCGCACACCACGTCGGACCCGCGCATATGTGGTGACGAAGCATGGTACTCTGTTTAGTCGCCCACCCCCTATCTGGGCAATGAGTTTTCTCGTCGAAAGGAGGACGCGTGACACAGGGAATCACCTCGCGTCTGCGCTGTGGAGGTCGTAGCTTCAATCCTCTGCTCCCTCGCTCTGCATCTTTGTTCCCGCGCTAGAATCATTGCTCCCGTCCAGCTCTGTCTGCATCGATGCGCCGTCGGATGGGGAGGAGGGAGAAATGGTGCGGCGGAGGAAAAGCGGCGTGGGGCCGGAGAGCTCGTTGGCCGCGCCTCTTGATCTGAGCCGCCTGGAGCTCGTTGGCCGCGCCGCCCCTTGATCCGAGCCACCCGGACCTCGCCGCCCACGCCGGCTCTCGATTTGAGCCACCCGGAGCGCCAAGTTCGTCGTCGCCAAGTGTCCGTCACGGTAGGGGGAGGGAGGCACCCACGTCCACAAATTCCACCCTGACGAGGAGAGTAGGGGGAGGGGAGTTGATGTCATGTGCCAGTTCAGGGAGGGAGAGGAAGAGAGAGAGGGGAAGGAGCGGAGGTTGGTTTGGTGCAGGAGAGATTGATCCGGGAAGATGAAGAGAAACGTCGTGGTGGGGTCGGCCTCAGGAAAATAAATTGATGGGGTCCACCTAAAGCTACACTACGCGTGCCCGCACTGTGAAGAGAGGTGCTTCGACTCCTTTTTCCGGGGTTTTCTCCTATGTGGACATATGGGCTCCTCACTTTTGTGGGACGCACTGCTACTGCCCTAACCGTACACAGTTCCCATCGATCTTCATGTCCAATCCATCTTCTAGCTTGCTACAACTCCCTTTCTAGTTTCCACCTCTTATTTGATCTATCTATTGTTATGGAGATATGCAGGTTGCAAGCAGCTAGCAAAGATGGATGGACATAGAGCTGGTGCCATGGCTAGATGACTGCCAGCGAGCGAATCGTAGCAAAAGCGTGGAGTGCGGGCGGGGTGGGACAACAGGCAGCTGCATTGAGCCGCTTGCTCCATGGAGCATGGAGAACGTAGAACTATCGTCCCTCTGGTCATCGCCCTCAAGCTCATAGCTCCCGTCGCCACTCGCGTCACCAACGTTGTTGCCGTACTCGGGCTCGCGGCTTTCGTCGGCGTCATCGCCAACAAAGCTGTCCCTATCCTCGACCTCCCGGCTTCCGTCGGCATTGCCGCCAACGAACTCACTTCTCTGTTAGCTCTCAATCGCGTCGCCATCGAGCTTTCCTCCCGCTGCATCATTTCGCCCGTCGCTCCGCCCCTTTTGCCGTCGAACATCGAAATCGCCCATGTGCTTGCTTGCGTGTTCCAGTAGAAGCAGTCATGGTGCTGCATCCATTGTCTTGGAGCGTGTGTGTAGTCAGCGACAAATTAGTCGCCGGCTCACACACACTCTCTTTCTCTCTCTGCTAATTCTCAGCCAACTCAGCATATTTGGTAGGATACATACAGTATCGCCGCTAAAACATCCTATTATATCGGCTCTAACAGCTTCACCTTCTGTTAGGGCACCTATAGTGTTTAGTTCGACTAGCACTTCCATGAAAGCCGAACAAAAGTTCTCTTTAACCATCACAGTGTAAAAATCGATTGTGGGACCCATGCGAAAAAAGAATCACAGTCTGATAGCCGTGCGCAACAAATATTTTTTTAACTGGTTGTGTTCGGCTTCTCTTTAAAGAACATGTTTTCCTCCGGACACTTACCAGCCGACTTTCACAGCATGGTCTGTTCGATTTTTTTTATGCACGGTTTGATTTTAACCATACACTGGAGGTTCTCCTAAAATCTCAAGTTTCCCTACATAGTTTAAATTATCAGTTAAATTCTGAGAAAAATATAGAAAATTAATTAGAACTCAGAAGTTGGCAGATTCCCACAAGCCAATTTCTCACCGTCAGAAAAAGCTAATACTCTTACATGTAAAGTAAAATAGCTACAAACTTTTCATAAATATTGATGTGGATGAATATGATTTTTATAAGTTCTATCATATGTTTATTGATCGATATTGTTTCAACTTTGACCACTTATAACTCTTAAAAATAATTTGATTACAATAAGTGGTTTAATTCTTAATGTTTATTAGTATGTAATACTTTTTGATACTATGATATCTATTTAAGTATTCCAATTTTATTTGAAAGAAGACGAATGATCAAAGTTAAATATGAGAACGGAAGTATTAACTAATTAATTAAAGGTTTGAGATCAACTTTATTAGCAACTGTTTTGTAATAATTTTTCTAAGTATACGTAAGCCCTGCTCTTTAACCTTTTATCTCGTGATGAAGTGATCGATGTTGGTTATTTTAAAGAATAAAATATAGGAACAGTACATCGACTTATGCTAGGTGTAGCCTGCATTCGGCAGGAAAAACACAAAAGTATGTGTTTTTTTCCAAAATATTTCCATAGAAAATGTTTTAAAAATCATATAGATATATTTTTTAAGTTTAAAATAATTAATACTTAATTAATCATATGTTAGTGGTATCTTCTCATTTTTCTGCTTTCTTCTCTTCTCTCAAACACACCGTAGCCTAGTGCAACAACCACAAAATCAGGGACACATTTTTATACGTGCGAGTGTATCTGTTGGTGTGTTCTAGGTAATAGAAAGTAATATTTGGGGCGTTCACTTTATTGCTAAATTAGATCTTATCGAAATTTAGTAATTGCAAATTTAGTTAGGTAACAAATTTAACAATATTTTACCATTGCAAACTTACCTAACTCTACTTTAGAAAAAGAGATTACCACGTCATAGATAGTGCCATGTAGTACCATGGACACAGGCAAATTAAATACTCTATCCCACCAATTGCTTACCTCCTCAAAACGGATGGCTAATATCCTTCTATGTACGGTACATACAAGGATTCTCAACTTGGCAAAAGCTAGAGAATGTGACAAGCCAGTAAAGAGGAAAGCCGGGTTACGATGTGATGCTACTGGCTAAAATACTCCCTCCCTCTAAAAAGACAAATTGTGGGTCTCGTATCAACGTTTGACTGTCCGTCTTATATGAATTTTTTTTATAATTAGTATTTTCATTGTTGTTAGATGATAAAACATGATTAATACTTTATGCGTGACTTATCTTTTTAATTTTTTTCATAATTTTTTCAAATAAGACGGACGGTCAAACGTTGAACACGGAAATCAGGGTTTGTCTTTTTTTTTATTTTTTTTAAGGAGGGAGGAAGTAGTTTCGAGCGAATGAGAAAAAAATGGAGTGGACTTCTCTGCCACGGATGATTTCATTTGATGTGTGCCTCAAAGGTGTAGTCCTATAACAAACAGATTAAAGTCTAGAAGAATTCATGTGGGCCATCTATGATGTAGAAATGGAAGCTTTCACTATTTTCAGATAAAGAAACTTTCAACACAATCACACATGTCGTTGCTTTATGAAAGAAAACTGTAGTTAGATTTATCCGTGGTTATTTAGAGTTATACTCAAATTTAGTTTGCAGGTAAAGATCTAACTGATAACTTTTGATTAAT
This sequence comes from Oryza sativa Japonica Group, assembly GCF_034140825.1. NCBI lineage: Eukaryota > Viridiplantae > Streptophyta > Magnoliopsida > Poales > Poaceae > Oryza > Oryza sativa. The sequence continues at coordinate 11,202,909 of NC_089036.1, read as the reverse complement.
TTAATAAGATCAAGAATTCGAACTTAGCGTTGGTCCTTTTTAATCGTGTGCTTACAAACAATATACTGACTATTTTGGAGCTAAGGATAAGACCCCATACAAACTCTTCTTTTCTCCTCTAAAGCCCCGTTTAATTTGTAGAAAAAATATAGGAAACTTGGATGACTTTAATATTATAAGAAACAAATCTAGAAATGCCTTTGAAACATAGGATCTTATCCCTTCTTTTGAAATTTCTATGAAATAGATAATCCTATAAATATTTTAGAGAAAAGTTAGCGAGAGTTTTAACCCCTTAAAAATATTTCATTTGAGGCTATATCTCTAATCGAATTTATGTGTTTTTCTTACTGTCTATTCAAACGACAATTCATGTATATTTCCTTATGTTTTGCGCTGCTTTGTTTTGCACTCATACATTTCTATCAAATCTTGTATTTTTTTTCCATTCCTCTATTTTTTTCAATCCTTCATTTCAAAATGAGTCATAAATCTAATCATTCTATAAATTATCAGGGCAATACTCCTACCAAGTTCAAAGGCAAGACGGGTGTGATTCATTTTTAATACACCAAGTTTCATCGTAACCCACTATTATATACTCCATCCGTCCCATTTTAAGTGCAACCATGAGTTTTCACGTTAAACTTTGATCGTCCGTCTTATTTAAATTTTTTTTATAATTAGTATTTGTTGTTATGAGATAATAAAACATGAATAGTACTTTACTCGTGACTTATGCTTTTAATTATTTTTTTTAAATAAGACGAACGATCAAAGTTGGACGCGGAAAACCATGACTACACTTAAAATGGGACGGGGGGAGTACACCCTACTAATAATCAATAAGGGAAATCCAAATAACTGCCTACTGGTCTTTTTAATCTTCCCCTGCAACTTAATTTCATAAACACTCTTTACATGTCTATTTTTTTCTTCTAACTCAGTTTTCGCTAATTTTTTTCATCACACTCAGTGATTTCTCGCATCATATAGATCCCAGTATGGTGAGTGACGTTACTCCTTATGTCTTCTATTGAGCATGAGATTTGATGCACCTTTTTTCATAGTATGTGATAATTGTCGTGTGTTTACTGCTACAACGTTGGTAGAATTAAAGTATGCAAGGAGGTTGAGTTACACACCTTTGGTGGCAACTAGCAACATCGTTCACTACTATGGAGGCTCATGGGATATGAGAAATGGCTAAAAATAGATAGAGGTGGATAATTAAAAGATGAAATAAACTTGTGACTAGTCTTTTGCAGCAAATTAAATTGCAAGGAGTAGATTGAAAAGAACGGCGGGTTGTAGGGTACTTCGATTCCCTCCTAATCAATAATCTAGTACTACTCCCCGTAAAAAAATAATAATAATCTAGTACTACCATTAGCGCACTGCCCTTTTCTTTTCTAATTAAAATACAATTTTACCTCAATTTCTGTTAGCATGTTTTCAAACCGATAAACGGTGTGTTTCGCATAAAAACTTTCTATATAGTAGTTGCCGTAAAATATCAAATACATTTATTTTCTAAGATTAAAATAACTAAAACTCAAATATCTATACACCAGTGACTTTTTCATTTTACGTATCCATCACTTAATCTTTACACTGAGCTAGTTCAAACTAATAGTTACTCCCTCCGTCCCACAGTATAAGAGATTTTGAATTTGTGCTTGCAGTGTTTGACCAATCGTCTTATTCAAAAAATTTATATAAATATAAAAAATGAAAAATTGTGTGTAAAGTACTTTGGATAATAAAGTAAGTCACAAAAAAGTAAATAATAATTTCAATTTTTTTTTAATAAGATAAGTGGTCAAACACTATAAACAAAAACTCAAAATCTCTTATATTATGGGACGGAGGGAGTATCATTTTGTGATTTGGTCAATGGTGATGATAAGGAGCGAGGAGTATGATCATCACATAGCAAAGCTACAATACGTTTTCCTTCTTCTCTCTCTAGGCATCTCGTTGGCGTTCGCCGAAGCAGCCGCGGAAAAGGATAGGTACCGTACCAACCCGCCCCCACAAGCAAGAAACACTCCGCTACTCTCCAGGGCGGACGGCGACCTCCCCCAAAAATCCACAGATATTTCCTACGCACCCCCGGCTTCTCTTCCCCGCACGAAACCCCCACCTCCTCCTCCCCACCATGTCCGCCGCCGCCGTCCGCTCCCGCGCCGCCGCCGTCGCGGCCACCGCGGCCCGCCGCATCCACGCGGGCCGCGCGGTGGCCGAGGAGCAGGGCCAGGGCCCCGGCCTGCGCCGCCCCTGGGCGTACTTCCGCAGGCGCCACCAGCAGCAGCAGCAGCAGGCGTCGTTGCCGCGGGCCGTCGCGGCGCCCCCGTTGCGGGGTGCGGTCGCCGAGAGAGGGGTCGGCGGCGGGTCGGATGGGGGCGGGGAGCCGCCGGAGATCTGGCGGCAGCCCGGGGAGGCGCCGCCCGGCGGCGGCGCGCGCGGGGCGGAGGTGGGGAGGATCGATGTGGTTAGGGTTGCGGCGGGGGGTGGTGGTGGTGGTGGGGATGGGTCTGATGGGAACGAGGGGGGTGGTGGTGGTGCGGGGTGGGGCGGCTCCAACCTGGGGCGACGGTTCCCCACGCCCAAGGAGATTTGCCGTGGGCTCGATAAGTTCGTCATCGGCCAGGAGCGCGCCAAGAAGGTGAACTATTTATGCTGTTTCTCTGTGCGTTCCACTCTGAGTGGAGTTGTCTTAATTTGGATTAGGGATTCAGCCTCACTTGGTACTGCAAAACAGTGTTGATAGTGTATGGGTGGGTGTAGTTTGTGCCTAATGGGATTTCTTATTCTAGTTTTGTAGGCTAGAGGTTTACGTCGTCGCTGCTTATAGCCTTACACTTATGCGATTGTAGTGACTCTTATGTGCTTTTGTCCGGTAAATCGAAACAATAAACTTGTTTTTGTCTTTTGGCAGGTACTGTCTGTAGCAGTTTATAACCACTATAAAAGGATACACTGCGAGTTACTCTCCAGCAGGTTGGTGTTGTGTAAATACCAGTTTTGCCAGACTTGCTGCGTCCTGCGTATGGGTAGTTTCAGGTGGTAAATTGGATTCAAACTGTAGGTCTGCTGGAGATTGTAGCGAGACTGATTCTTGCGCGAGTGATACTGATGGAGTGGAGCTTGAGAAAAGCAACATCCTTGTGATGGGTCCGACAGGCTCGGGTACATGCTCCAATCATTCAATCTATTAGTGCTGTATGCTGCAATATTTGTAACACATAATGAAAAATTGTCTCAATGGAGAACTCGTGTGCACTATAAAAATATTCTTGTCTAAATGAATACTAGTATTTTTTATGATCAATAGTAGGCATGCATATTATTAATAATGATATGGTATAAACTTTAATATATTGTAGAAACACTTCCGATCACACCAAATTGCCAGGTGCCAGCACATGAGACCGCATTTGGAAACTTCTTAATATAGCACTAGTTGATGGTTGGTTTTTCATTTGAATCATCACTTCTTTCTTTTACAGACCATGCAATAGTATTACATCTGTACTTTATCTCTCTCATGTAGACCATTTTCTATTCAACGAATAAGATGATGGTAGATATTATTTATTTCTTATCAAATGAATGTTTTACTTATATGATTCTAAAATCTTTTCCCAAAGTCAGGGAAAACATTGCTGGCAAAAACCCTTGCAAGGTTTGTGAATGTGCCATTTGTTATAGCTGATGCAACAACCCTCACTCAGGTTAGATGAATTATCTTAATTTATCAATTCATTAACTTTTGCATTTTTCCTCTTCTCCTGATATAGCATCCAATTTTTATCCATTCCTGGCTTTACTGTAAGGGGGAGCAATATCATAAGATTTCCCAAAATTATGGTACCAGTTGGATCCATGTATATATGATATGTGCTTTATACTCTTTTATGTAATTATTGTATTGTACACGTTTTCATTACTTTCTTGGGCATAAAGTGCTTAGTATACTCATAGCCATACATGTGTTCTAAAGATTCTTTTTGCTGTAACATTACTTTTTATTATGGGTGCTGTGTTCTTAGGTGGCATATTTTAAATAGACCAATAGAGTACTTAATCGTAGTCTGGAAAATGCAATGCTTTTGTTTGAGAGCGTCGTATAGCAGCTTGATTTAATAAGTGCTCATGCTGGTGCTCAGGAGTTCACCTTTTCTTTAACCATGTTTTTCCAATTGTAGGCTGGATATGTTGGCGAGGATGTTGAATCTATCCTGTATAAGCTCCTAGCGGTATGGTTAATTTCTGTGTACTGACATTGTGGCCTATATAGTCTTTCCTTTTCACTTGCATGTATTGCAATAGTTGCTTAGAGAACCTTATGATTTTTCTTCTACCATTAGCGCAAGTGTTAAACTGTTAAGACATATAATTTATCCCTCTTATTCTCTACTGAGTGCCTAAATATGTGAAGAATTGAAACAAAACTATAAAAAATCTTGAAAGCCACTATAACAATATGATATTTCAAAGTGGAGACAACCCATATTCGACATTCGAATTTGCCTCCAAGTCACAAGCTCTTATGGTACAAAAAGGGTGAAATGAGTTAAACAAGGTCGCCCTGACCCTGGGGGGAAATGCAAATTGTAAGATAGAAATTTGGATATGACTATTTTTTTAATGTTGGCAGTTATGGTAATTAAGAAAAGTTGTAATGACACCGTTGCCTGAAAATTCTAAATTTTGTGTTTTATTGACCATAGAACTGGATGTACTCAGATAAGATATTTATGTCCTTTTAGTTCTCTAAGAAAGATTTCATGTGTGTTGTGACTTAGCTAACAGACTGTTTCTATGTTAATGTGGTCATTGTTCCACATGCTCCCAACTCTAGGCATACCTGCGTGTATGTTCACAACTGCAACTATCAAGATTGTGGTCTTAACTCCAGCACATCATAAAATAACCTTTGCATAGAATTTATTACATGAATTCATTTTGGCTTTATGATCTAGAGTGAAGATGTTTTTTTTTTTTTGGGTTTAAGAGATCTAAGCATCTAGCTACTATCTATTCGGGCTTTCGTGTTGGACCTGGGTTCAAGACTTCTTTAATAAGGACAGATGATTCTAATTGGCTATTTGCTAAATGATGTCTATATAGAGGAAGCTTAGATTAATCGTAACTGCTCTTTCTAGGAGATGAATTAAGTGGTTCATTAAGCTTGTTACAGAAACTAGGACAGTGAGTTTGAAATTCCTTTCTACCAGTGCTGATGCTAGCACTCTATACCCTCTTCATTGATAGCACTTTTCCTGTTCCCTTTTGAATCCCCAGGCTGCTGATTTTGATGTAGCTGCTGCTCAGCAAGGGATTGTCTATATTGACGAAGTTGATAAAATAACAAAGAAGGTACTGATATTTTAGCTAGGGTCAATTCATCATATATTTATTGTTTGGATTTTTGAAGTTGCAGTGTCTTGCAGGCTGAAAGCATCAACCTTAGTAGAGATGTTTCAGGTGAAGGTGTTCAACAAGCACTGCTAAAAATGCTTGAGGGAACGGTGAGCTTGTCGTTATTTGTTGTTATGCTCCAATTTATACTCAAGGAACAGTCCAGTTAGGATGTTTGATTGATAGCTTGCTGATGCCAAATCTTATTTCAGATGGATTGCTAACATAGAATATGAATGGCATATTTTTACTTAACCCTGTGTGCAAAATTGTTTGTTGCTACGCTTTGCTAGTAGTACATGAGTTGGTCCAGGCTTACATTTTACTACCTCCGTTTTTATTTATTTGTCACTTGTGACCATGCATACAAACCAAATGTAAATCAACTTGTTCAAGGTAACATGACAAAAGGGCTCCTACTTGAGTGGGATGTATAATCTAGAAGCTTCTAAATATATATGCCAACTAATTATCATTTTAGACTCACAAAGGGCAAAATGGAAATAACTACATTGGTAAGTGTGTAGTGACAAGTATTTTGAAACCTTAAAGTGACCAAAGTGACATGTAAATGGAAACTGAGGGAGTAGTTAATATGCCCTGTCTAGCTGCTAAAATTTGTTGGTGGCTTCATAATGTTTTGTTATCTTGAACTATGTACTGCATGTTTTTATTGATAACCTTCTGCCTTTTGATTCTCCAGCCATGTATGCATGGGTGGAACCTGCAAAACACATTAAATTGTCCAATCCAAACCATTGAGGCAATAACTTATTTGCCTCTGATCATGTAAAATCTATTGCGAGCGCCAGTATCAATATATTTAATTTAAATGGAGTAACCAGAAGTCTATTTAAGGGGTTTTCTTGCGCTTCTTTTTAAAATTTTTATCGTTATCACTTACTCTAGCTAAGTTATTTTGCTAGTTTATGAAAATGTTGACCATACAATTCCGTAGTTCAACATGGATTAAGCCACAAAGATCAGCATACTTACTGGTCAATAAACTGTTCTTGGCCTCCTCATTGTATCTGTCATAGAGTTCGTAAAGCTGCTCTTTCCTTCAATTTTGCTGATAGGCATAGATTAATCTCTTTGAAAATCTAAGTGTTACCATGTTAGTTATTTATGGGATAGCACCCTTGATTATTTTAGTATTTTTAAAAACTGATGACGCATAAGGTTTTTAATTACTGATCTTCTTACAATTGCTTTTATGCTGTCAAGATAGGTCGTTAGTGTTCCTGAGAAAGGGGCTAGAAGGCACCCAAGGGGTGACAATATCCAGGTATCCTATGAACCAATTTTGCCATATTGCTATCTATTTCATATTTGTCTGACATCAGAGAACCTCTGTTTTATTCCTTGCATCTAGTAGAAGATAGTGAATTCCCTGAGTTGAATTATCTGTTGTCTGGAAATAGACCATTTGTTTTTTGATACCTTGTGTGCTTGCTCTGCAATCTGTAGAAAAGATGCTTTGTTTTTATTAGTTTTCTTCACTTTACTACTATGAACATCTTTTCGAGCAACACTTTTGCCCTCCATGTTTAATGCAGTGCAATATAATAATGGAAATTCTCATTGCCCCTTTTAACTATGTCATGTAAACGAAAATATTTATTTACATACCTAAAATAGTGTCAACCAGTTGGCTTTTGCACAACTAGAACCTTCATATGTTCTTGTTAAACTATTTAATATGGTTTTATGCTGTTTTGTTTTGCAATGCAGATTGATACAAAAAACATTCTCTTCATTTGTGGTGGTGCTTTTGTTGATTTGGAGAAGACTATTTCGGAAAGGTTTCAATATCCTGCATCATTTATGTTTTACGCTGAAAGTCTTTCGAGTTTTCTTATTATATGTTTCACCCGAATCTTTAATAGGAGACATGATTCTTCCATTGGTTTCCAAGCACCAATTCGTTCAAATATGCGGACTGGGGGTGTGATAAATGCTGAGATCACATCCTCGTTACTCGAATCAGTGAGTGATCAAGTAGAAGAATGCATATACTTGGTTTTGTGACTTGTCATGCTTAGAATCCTTTGAAATATTTAGGGTTCTTACTTTGTCGAAATATATGCAGGTTGAAAGTGGTGATCTCATTGCATATGGATTGATCCCAGAATTTGTTGGTAGATTTCCCATTCTTGTTAGTCTATCTTCCCTTAGTGAAGACCAACTTGTTGAGGTAACTTGCGATGCATGCATGTGCTGTGTCTCTTTAATTGTTCTTTCTGTCAAAGGGCACATGTTGCTTCAATTTATTATTTATTATTGTTCCAATCACAGACTGCCAATTTTTATTGGCTATCCTGCTTTCTTCAAGGTTTCTGCGTACCTTTTAAGCATTTATCCAAGAAGTATTTTAGTAGTATGTTCAGATTGGTTCTTGGTGTCATGCATATTTTTTTTATCAACTCTACCATAATTTTCGGGTAAGATGTGCCATCATCTGCCACAAACAAAAATTGGTTCGCATGCTGCCATAATTTTCAGTTGATGAGACATACTTCAGTTACTGGCCAGTTAGTTGACTTTGTTTTATGGTTTTACCAAAATACAATCACTGTATTTTTGCCTTGTGACCGCAAAAGTTTTGCACATTGTCCATACAGCTTGATTTTGAAAAACACTGGCTATATACTCCATTAGGCATTATCTGTCTGTGAAGTGCGATATATAATAGGTCCTACGTACATAAATTAATTGTACTTTCTTAATACATTTATTCACTGCAGGTTCAAGTTTACTTGGCAACATTCAAGTTTATTTCCTTATACTTTGTTAAGCATTCTAGGTCCTACGTACATGAATTAATTGATCTTTCTTAACACATTTATTCACTGCAGGTTCTTACAAAACCAAAGAATGCCCTAGGCAGGCAGTATACAAAGTTGTTTGAAATGAATGATGTAAGCGAGTATTTCTTACAAATTCTGGAACTTTGTTTAGAGTCAGAATATTCTGAAGTATAACCATTTAATTAGTTGTTTTCATATCACATCATTGTATTATAGGTCAAGTTGCATTTTACTGAGAAGGCTTTACGGCTTATTTCCAAAAGAGCAATAGCGAAGAACACTGGAGCTCGAGGTTTAAGGTCAATATTAGAAAGTTTATTGACTGAATCCATGTACGAGGTATATATTTGTATCTTCCCGCTAGCTGAAATTTGTCAACTGAGGTTTTATAGCATTTTAGGAAATCAATTTGGAACAGCATCGTGAACCTGGAATATTGTTTTTTTTTTGTATGATTCAGTTCTAGCTTTTCAGGGTCACTCAACCATTGAATTCACAAAAAAGAATGATACTCTGCCTGTTTTTGGTTCAAGTCCAATCATAAGCACTGTTTCATTAGTCAAACCAATGAAATCATGTCTGGTTTAGACTCTAGAGACATAACCCAGAAAGGAACCAAAACCAATGCCCCAGATATCCAAACTTGAATTTACTATAGGAAATTTATACATACTACCATATTGTTTTCACAATCAAAGATCTTCCCATGCGCTAAAATTCTTGGCTTGTCTTTTCTTGTGTTTCTGAACGTTAAAATTGAGTGGTAAACCTTCAAACTAGATGGAACATATTTTACTATGCAGGGAGTTAATTGTAGTGATCCCTCAATACAGCTACCTATATTTTTGGGACAAAAGGAGTAAATATCTTGTATTGAGTTACTCCCCGTTTGGCATAGATCCAGCTCCCTACTCCAACTTACCTAGAGCTGGAGCTGTGCCAAACGGTATAGATTCTCAATATTTTGGAGCGGAGTTGGCAGAGCTGCTCCACAAATTTGTACTACGGGGATTGAGCTGGGTTTTTGCTGCTCTACAACTCCACTCCACCTCAAAAGACCCACTACCCTTAATTATTTTAGAGTATTTACACCAAAATGCCATTGAACTACCCCTTCCTCCCCATCTTCCTCCCGTTCCCCCATCTTCCTCCTGTTCTCTGTCCTCCCCCATCTGCCATTGAACGCAGCGGCCGACGGTGGTGTTTGTGTCAGCAGAGGCGGTCGGCGGCGGGAGGAGCGCGGGCGGCGGAGGCGGCGCGGCAGGCGCGCGAGCAGCGGTGGCGCACGGGCGGCGGTAGCGCGCGGGAGGCGGCGCGGGGTCGGCGGCGAGCGGGCGGCGACGTGCGGACGGTGGCGCGGGGTCGGAGGTGGCTGGGCGAGGCGCTGGCGGCGGCGGCAGGGCGAGGCGCGGGCGCGCGTGGTGGCCGCGGCGGCGGCGGCCCGCAACCTGACCACCGGCGGCGGCAGCGGTGGCGGCGCGCGGGCTGAGGCGCTGAGCGGCGGCGGCGGCGGCGGAGGCGGCGCGTGGGCTGAGCGGCGGCGGCGACGCCAGCGACGCCACCAAGGTGTTCGACGAAATTCCAACAAGGGCGTGGTCGAGTGGAGCTAGCCAATATAGCCAAACACTTTTCATATCCACTTTAACTCCTATAGGAGCCAGCTCTCACTAGAGTTGGAGTTTAGAGTTGAGAGTTGGGAGTTGGAGCCCTACCAAACGGGGCCTTACACTTTTGGTTGTCCGTTGGTTCCATTACATTGTTTGAGTAGGTTTTTTTTTTCAGTTTTACTATGTCAAAAGTCCTGTTGTTACTTAAACCATTGTAATGAACATTATTTTTTTTACAGATTCCAGAAATACGAACTGGAAAAGACAAAATAGACGCGGTTGTTGTTGACGAAGACTCTGTTGGATCTACAAATCAGCATGGTTCTGGAGCCAAGATTCTTTGTGGAGAAGGAGCATTGGACCTTTACTTGGATGAACATAATAAAGAATCAACGGTGAGCATCATCATCATTTTTCCATACACGATGTTACCTCAAAAGTCTTTCTTATGTGCACTTGACCGTTTAGCACTATTATTTAGATATGGGATGCAGCATTTAATGTTGCTCCTGTTATATTTCAGTGGCTAGACATGGGGTTGCAGACATTAGAGGCATGCTAATTCAGCAGTTTTTATTGGCTAGTTTATTTTGTGAATTCCCCTGCTGGCCTGTTCACCTCAGAATACCTAAAGATGACTTCTAGTTACTGGTAGAAATATACGTTGAAAATGTTAAAGAACCAATCAGTCGTTACATTCCCCTTGAGCCTTACATGCTAGTGGTGATGAACTTATTCAAGTAATATTTAATACATCATGTTTATCAGTTTTCTTCATCACTCCTGATTTTTCAGTAGAGACAACGATTGATATGTATATAGTATATTTTTTGGGAGAACAAGCAAACAGTTGCATCACTTATCATGGTAGTGTCGTATTGTTTAATTAGTAAGACCAGCCTTTGTATTTCTGGTTGGTCTCCATCTTCACTTATTTGTACGCTCCTAAAAGATTTACGTTTCAGCTACGACGGTCGGAGAAGGTGGATGGAGAACCTGACATTGATACAGAAGCCCCTTCTAGAGTGGCCAGCATGTAGGGATTCCTGACAACAGTAATTATGTATATAACTTGTTATCGGCCATGTAACTGTAGCCAATTCAAATGTAAAGTCATCCTCCTCATACATTCATGTATAAGGTCCATGTCGGGGGTGCAATTTCTCTTGGCGATCAAAACCTTCCCTTTCTGTGACATTTTTTTAAAAAGAAAAGGTAAAGGGGAATAGATTCTCATGGCCATGATGAAGTTCCAAGCCTCCTGTTCATTTCCTGGAAGGAACCTGTCGAGCGATGCATTATGATTACTGGCAATATATTGTCGGGACACTGATCAGGTGCAGTTACTAGTGTTATTGCATCTTTGGCAGGGGAGGTTAAGCAGCAAGCATGTGTTCAAAGTTCTCATCATTTTATGTCGAAAAAGTCCTGATCATTTGGAAAAAGGAAAATCATTGAAAGAAACTGGCCGCCATACCTGGTCTGGTAATGACGACGGTACCGGTTTCTTGGTCTCTTTGTAAAGTTGATAATAACCATATTTTTTTTTCTAGGGGTAATCTCTTGTACAGTATGGTTGGTCCACGCCCGCCTGTTATTCTGGTAAACGTGTAGGCACGCTCACCCGACCACGGCTCTCGTGGGTGAGCAATGTGCCGGTGACAGACCAGAAAAGAAGAGAAGAGAGACCTTCGCTTGTTCATGTTCTCCGCATATACTCGTAGAATCCTGGTATCATCTGCACTCCATCTCTCGGCACGTACTCCTTCATTCATATTTATTCCTAATACAAATTGATCCCTTTTCATTCCTAGGCTGTGTTTAGTTCACATCAAAATTTTAAAAGTTTGGTTGAAATTGGAATGATACGACAAAAAGTTGAAAGTTTGTGTGTGTAAAAAAATTGTGCTGAAAAAGTTAGGAAGGTTGAAGAATTATTTTGGAACTAAACAAAAATTTGAATGCTTACCTCAGTGCAAAGAGCAGAGAAGAGGTTTGAATGTTTGATTGCTACTCCCTCTGTCCCATAATATAATGGATTTTGAGTTTTTACTTGTAACATTTGACCACTCGTCTTATTCAATTTTTTTTAAAATTATTATTTATTTTATTTGTAACTTACTTTATTATCTACAGTACTTTAAGCGTAACTTTTCGTTTTTTATATTTGTAAAAAAAAATTTAAATAAGACGAGTGGTCAAACGTAAAATGGGTTGAAGAAGGCCGGTCCTAGTACAAATTGATCCCTTTTAGGACGAATAGTTCGATTGTTGAAGGACCGTGACAGTATATATTTCCTTCTTTTTTACTAGTAGTGCCGTACTAGTACTCAGAGACTGTCAAAGTAGCACGAGAATCGAATGCTGCTGCAGGCTTTGAATGAATGCCACATGTACCAGAAGTAGTAGCATCGCATTTGCAGCCAGCAGCAAAGCAGCATACGGAGCCGGCCAGCCTTGCCACCACGCCAACGCCACCGCTCCCCTCCCTCGTCAGTTTAAAATTTGAACATTCGCCGCACCCCCACCTCATCCGCACTCCCCCCGCATCATCACCACGCTTTTTTGTTGTTTGTTTGGTTATATAAAATCGAATCCCCTCCCCTCGTCGCTAAAAAAGCGCACAAGCAAAAGAAAAACGTAATTACAAGCCACCCCCACCCAATCCCCCCGCACCACCACACCACCATTACACCCGCAATCAACCGCCCCCACCACCAAACCACACCACCCCGCAACCCAAACGCTAACGCAACAATCCCCTCCTCTCCAAATCCAATTCCAAATCCCCATCCGCCGCCGCTAATCGGAATCGCGGCGGATCACCCTCCGCCTCCGACGAGGGTTCGACCCGATCGACTCCCCCTGCCCCGGCGGGCTCGCGGGCGGCGGGCGGGGGGCTGAGCTGAGAGCTGAATTCGGGTTCGATCTGTGGCCATGGACATGGCGAGCATCGAGTGCGTCTCCTACTCCGACAGCATGGATGACGACGACGACGATGGCGTCGGCGTCGGCGGCGTCTCCCACCTGCCACGCCCCATCCTCGTCAAGCCCTCCTCCGCCGCCGCCGCCGTCAACGTGGTCGTCGTCTCCGCGGGCAGCGGAGGGGGCGCGGGGGGAGGAGGAGGAGGGGTCGGGGTCGTGGCCGGGGCCCCCGCCGTCCCCCCGGCGACGAGCGTCCACGAGCTGCTCGAGTGCCCCGTCTGCACCAACTCCATGTACCCGCCCATCCACCAGGTCCGCCATTCTTGGGGTTCTTGCGGTTTCTTTCTACTACTAGGATCTCCTCTCACCGCAAGGGAGTCGTCGTCGGTGGGGTGGAATCGCGTGATCCGGTGCTGTGAGAGGGCTGGATCTTCGTTGCGTGTCTGTTTGGGGGTTCTTGATCCTGGGGCTTCTTGGATACTGCCTTTCCCTGCCACGGGAAAACATGGCGTGCTTGCTGCATTTCAGGGGATAGGATGGTTGCCGCGGCGTGTTGATTTCAACTTGCAATGCTGTTTAAACAACGATAATCAATTACGGACTGAGAGGATCCAGCAATTTCTCATTTCAGGAGATAAAATTATTGTTCTGATTATTGTCTAGTGACACCACTGCTCTTCACGTTTAGTTAATGCAATCGGTATAATTGACCCCATTTAGGTTACAGGTTTACGGCAAATTGAAACCAAATATCAACACCTAGCTAGTATCTCTTCTTTCGTCTTTCTTTTTTCTTTTTGGGAGAGGAATCGAGTATCTCCTGTTGTGAATATATTCTTATGTCTGGAATCAGCAGCATGTGCGGCAGAACATTTGGAGATGAGGATCGGCCTATCTTTGCCTTGTTACGTCACTTCGCGAATCCCATGAGTCTTTACTTTGACGCCCTCTTTCATGGTATTAGATGCTTGGTAGTGGAAAATATCACTGGGATGCAAGGATGATCACTACAACAAATGCTAGTGAAGTGTTGGGTTGTATAGAACAGTTCATTTCTAGCCTTTTTTAGTGCATTTCTTTTTGTAGTCTAGGGGATGTGTTGTATGCATGCTTGTATGCCCTTACACAAGTGGAAGGTAAGGCTTAAGTTGGGACATGGAAGATGTCATGTAGTTTAAGATGATCGGTTATTCTTTTTGTTACCTGTTATTTCGTTTTCTTTATCGTTCTGTTGCAACTTATTACCTTTTTATTAAAATTTACTTGGAAGCAGCTGTATTAACTGTTTGTTAAGAAGTATTGCCCAATGTATCAAAATCTTTTCCTGCATGCACTTTGGACTGTATTACTGCTTGATGGACTATTATGGTCATATGGTGTCGTATGATGTGTCACATTTTTAAAACGAAGTGATGACCTGTTAACTGACCTAAAGGTTACACTTTTTTATATCAGGGATATGTTGTCACATTATAGTTTGTTATAATACCAAAATTTCATATCTGGAGTGGCTTGGAGATTATTATAATACCAAAATTTCATATCTGGAGTGGCTTGGAGATTATTATTTTTTTGTCTATTGTGAATTTGTGTTGCTAGTTAGGTCACTGGGAGCCTGAAGAATTACCAAGCATGCTTTCTGTGATCCTGTTAGAGGTGTAGGTTAAGTATCTTTCTACTATAGAAGTCTTTCCTAACATCAAACATAAAGACGTACCATTATTAATAACCTGTGCACGGACATGTAGTTTTATCGCAACATTTGGCACAGCGATCAGATTCAAGTGAGGAAACTGTGTTTGATGAATGATCTCAATGAGTCGTCACAACATATAGAGCAGGCAGGGGCGGATCTACCGCCCGGTGACCCCAGACATCCATCTGGGCTCGTCGATGGATAATCCATTAAAATTCCATGTAATTAGAAAATTTGAGATAGAATTTCGGTAGTAAATATTAGCTATAGTGAAGCTTGCCCAGGCTGTAAAATATTTCTGATTAGCTACTAAGCAGGCAATTAATGCGGACAATGATGTTATTATGCCAGAAAGAGCTGAACTTTTCCAAAAGCAGTTACAAACCACAATAAAAACCATATTTTAATCCTTCTTGTTAGGATTTCATAATATCTCATGAATCAGGAAGCTTTTAAACAAAAGTCCATGTTGTACCATTTGTATGTGAGTTTTGCGTCTGTGGTATTCCATCACAAATACATGGACATAGTACATGTTTTCTCCCTCTCCCTCTCTTTTTTTGTGGTATTTTCACTGTATCTTTCATCTTGTGTTGATGCAGTACATTCTTGTTTGTTGACATTAACTATTTTTCTGTAGTTCTTGCTTTAGTAATACTCCTGGTAGAAATTTGTCTGAGTGAAAATATGTCCTATTTAGCTATTTTTAGCATGAAGCTTGAATCTTTCTAGGTTCAGCATTTACAAGTCAGAATTCAATATAAGTAATTAATAATTGACTAATATTTTTTGCCATATTACAGTGCCAAAATGGTCATACTCTGTGTTCAACCTGCAAAACCCGTGTGCACAACCGCTGCCCAACCTGTCGACAGGAGCTTGGTGATATTAGATGTCTAGCATTGGAGAAAGTGGCTGAATCGCTTGAGCTACCCTGCAAATATTACTCACTAGGTTGTCCAGAAATCTTTCCGTACTACAGCAAACTCAAGCATGAATCACAGTGCAATTTCAGGCCATACAACTGCCCTTATGCTGGCTCTGAATGCTCAGTTGTCGGGGATATTCCTTTCCTAGTTGCTCATCTGAGGGATGACCATAAAGTTGACATGCACTCAGGGTGCACATTCAACCATCGCTATGTTAAGTCAAACCCCAGAGAGGTCGAAAATGCTACTTGGATGTTGACTGTAAGTGTTTACCTTTATTGCCTTCTATCACTTGCAGTCTCATTAACATATATATTGGTGTGGGTGGTACAATTTAACTGCAAGAGTTTTTTTTATCCATGTTTAAGGTGATATTTGATACTTATTTATTATCCTTTTAGGTCTTTCACTGCTTTGGGCAGTACTTCTGCTTGCATTTCGAGGCCTTCCAACTTGGAGTGGCTCCGGTTTACATGGCCTTCCTCCGTTTTATGGGCGACGAAAATGATGCCAGGAACTATAGTTATAGCCTTGAGGTTGGCGCGAATGGCCGGAAGATGATATGGGAGGGCACTCCCCGCAGCATAAGGGACAGCCACCGGAAGGTTAGGGACAGCCATGACGGCCTCATAATTCAGCGGAACATGGCTCTGTTCTTCTCAGGCGGAGAGAGGAAAGAGTTGAAATTGCGGGTCACCGGCCGAATCTGGAAGGAACAGCAGAATCCTGACTCGGGAGCCTGCATTCCAAACCTATTCAGCTGAACTGAAATAACAAGAGAGAAGGATTCGGATTCGGATTCGGTTTAGGTGTATATTGGGTGATGCGTGTGGTGCACCTGTGCCCGCTTCTGTAATTTGTTTGTGTTGCTTCCACTTTTCTTCCACGTAGCCGTTGTGGCCTGCCCTAAATTAGTTAGGGCTGACGTGTGAGGACCATGAAAAAAAAATACGGCTTGAGCTTTGTGGGTTCTGATTGATCACATGATAAGAAATTTCTCGATTTGTTTCTTTTGCCCTTGTGCCCCATTTTGAGATGGGAGGCCATTATGCTCTTTCTTGCTTGTAATTTGCAACCATTGATCAGAGCATTTTCTGGGTTTGTATGTTTTCATCTATGCTTGATTGGGTATTCGGGTGTTAAGTATCCATCCATGACGAAATGGTGAAACTGTAAAATGTTAAAAATTCAATTACTTAATGTCGTTTATAAGATAATATGCACATGTTCCTTTCTCAGAAAAAAAAATGAAAGGGAATTGCAAACCCATCATGTTCAGAAAGCTCTAGATATATACTCTTAGTGAGACGAGAAAGTGACTAAATACACCTAATTACCATGCAGCAAATATATGTTACTCTTGAACAATTAAAAGAGATAACATTTAACATTTAATTACGGTATTCTGCACCCTCCTGGATCTTGTATGATGTTGATACCCTTGTGTACTCTGCGATGATGCTGAATGTTAGCCTTCACTAATCTGAAGTCTTCAGAAATTTAATTTACAGCTAGAGTAATCTCATCAACTGCTGTTACTGAATTCAAAAGTTCCAGGCGTCCAGCATTGCATAATGTACATCACATCTAGGCCTATGAAGCTACCATTGTGCTGCGTTGCTTCCAAATATGCAACTCTTTCTAACTGTATTTTTTCAAGGGTACGAAAAGAAATCATCATCATCATCATCAACAACAACTCAAACAGTTCGGGGAAAGGAATTGTCTCAGAAATAGTAAACAGATTCTTATAATACTGTCCCAAAAAGATTTATGCTCTGACAGCACAATTCTATCAGAATGTAGTGAATATCAGAAAGTTAATTCTATCAGAATGTAGTTCATGACCTTAATGTGTTTATCCCAGCGATTTCAATCAGAGCGAGAAACCAGGATCACACAATGCATAATCTTCCAGTTTCAGCTAAGCCAAGATAATCCCATCCAAAAAATAACTGAGCACTACGAAGCATGAACAAAAAGCCTTAGTTCAATCCAGTGTGAGTGAAAGGCGTGCTTCATCTCCTTCGCCTCCGAAGCTTCCACTGCTCCAGGACGTGCTGCAAGGCCTCCTGCATGCTGGCCTTCCTGTCCTCCTTGTTGTTCCACAGCTCTGACACCACGTAGCTGCCGCTGGCATTGTACTCGTTGATCTCCAGCAGCGCCGTGGTCACGGCCTTGTAGACCTCGTCACCGAGCTGCTCCTTCAAGCCCACTAGCTTCTCATCATCTTCATTGATGATTTGCTACAGAAAAGAAAACGGATATCGTTGTCATGTCAGTGATGGAAGTGTAGATCATATATTTGTCGGGAGATCGAATGCGAAAAACTGTGCCAGAAGATTTCATTCTGTTGAGCATACCTCAGTCTTTCCTCCTCTGGTAACAATCTTGAACGGATGCCAATTGGCATCCTTCAGATTTTCTTGCCACTCGGAGCAAAATTCAGCAGCTTTTATTTCAGCTTCACCGTCAGCAGTACCATACCTTTTCTTGCAAGCTGCAAGGAAGGGTTTCTCATCCAGCTCGCCCATTCTCTTGAGTCCGATGGTGCTACGAGGGCCTAACAATTCTGATAAGCCCTACAAAACATACGCACAAACTCAGGTCTCAGCCACAATCATAGTATAATAAGATTGAATCTGAAATGAGTCCAAATAAACACAAATGAAAATATCTTCAGACTCTGTCAAGCAGTAGAAAGGAAAGATCAGCATATCATCACATTACAGAAATCAGCGCTTTCTTGGCATCTTGCAGTTCATCATTTGTCTTCCTTTCTTTGATAATGAGAGTTTGATTCAGACCTTCCATATATTCCATCTCCTCAATCTTCTCATTTAGTTCCTCAGTCAGCTCGTCAGTACGTTTCTTCACATCAACACCCTCTCCCTCCATGTGTTGGACCACCAGCAGTCTTCCTCTAAGTTGTTGTATTTCCAGTTCCAGCTTTTGCTTTTCATCCAATTGCTTTTCTAACTGCAGGATTTTGTTCAGAGCAATCTCCTTCTCTTTCTGTGAGATTTTTACAAGCCAGAGTAAATTCCAGAGCATGAGAAATTAAAAGAATCTTGCATAAGATTAATAATTGGAAACAAGAGTGCAGACCTTGTGTTTCTCAACAAGCTTTAGCACATTTTTATCAGACTTCTGTTGCTCGATTCTAGCCATGTGGATGGAGTCGTTTTGCTCAGAGTTCTGTAGGGGAAATCAGTAAGACAAACAGTCAGATAAGATATTCTAACAAAGATCATCGTAACCAGACTGTAAATGCGGAGCTAACAGGAAGTGTAATATAGATACATGACAAGTATACAGAAATCCTGTCACCCCTAGAAAGATTGTCATAGCTGTTCCTGAAGATAGAACTCTGAAGAGGAAATGCAAATGCTAAACAGTAACATAAAGCAAAGAGAGCAAAGCTGTGGTTACATTCATACCTTTTTCATCTCACTCTCCAATTTTCTTCTTTCTATGTCAGTTTGAGCAACAAACTTGCTTAGTTGCTTGGATCTCCTCTCGATGGCATTCTCTTTATCATCCAACTGTTTCCTCAGCTGATCAGTCTCTTCAAATATTTTCTGTGAATGTTCACGAGCAGCAGATTGCATATTTCGCATTTCTGTAACAGCAATAAAATGAAACAACACAATAGATATTATTATTCTGGCAAATTGGCAATAAAAGTAGACAACAACATAGCAATCATATGCCCATGGCATGAGAATTATTCATATGAACAGTTTGTAGTATGTACCTTCATTGTAACTTTTGTGCAGCAAGTCAGTTTCTTCCATTGCCCTTTTAACAGAGAGATTCATTTGATTGCATCTGCATTCCAGTTCCACCAAATACTTGCTCTTAGCTGTAATCTGGTGTGACAAGTTAGCTATGAGAGTCTCAGTCTTGCGAGACAGGTCATTTTCCAGACCAGACACGGTCTTCAGATCACCATTTGCTGACAAAAACCTACCAACTGGGTCACTAGATTTGTAGTCCTCTTCTTTTGCCATCCATCCACAGATGTACTTCTCTTGTCCAAGTGCTGCCCAATCCTTTTTACCCAGACGTTGTGATTTGAAGTAGTTGTGGAATGCCAAGGCGTTCGTGAACCCAATCCAATCTTTGCTGAAACCGACAACTGCATAACCAGTATACCTACCCTCGGAGCAGAGCACAGCAGTAAACTGCAAGGGATTGAAATTAGCTAGCTGCTGCATCAGACTAGCTCCATCCTCCTTTGTTTTCTCAGCTGGAACATTTGCAAGGATGCCCATCCATGGCCAAACATACGCTTCCTGATCTTGCAATGGCCTTGGAGGATTACTTGGTCCAATGGCCTGTCGTGATGGCAATGAGCCTGCTGCATCAGCATAGTCGTTCTTGAGAAGATTGGCCAAGGCCATGTGGTTTGCCTTCACCTTTGGAGCGCGATTGGATGCGCCAACCCCAATGGCATGCTGAAGTAGCTCGTTGTAACGGTAGTCCTGCTTCTTCTTCCCCAGACAGAATGGGCATCTGAACTTTTCATTGCCTAGACTCACCACCGGCTTCCCAGACTTGAGGTCCATGTAGCACTTGTCAGCATAGTCATCAATATCTGCATCACTTAGCTCTGACTCGTCGGAGGTGAAATCCATGGCAGACCTGAGTGACACGGAAATATTCAGGTGAGAACATTGCATTGAGCTCGAAAACAGCACTGGATGCACCTTTGTTACAACCACAGTTAAAAAAAAATCAAGCAAGGATGTAGTAAGTGTGCATATGGCATTGTTCAGAACATCAGAGGACCACACAGAACAACAGGGCAATGGTCATTCATGATTAGAATAGGAATTACGATTGCATTTCAATTTGCATTTGCATGACACAACATTAGACAGTGTTACAGATTCTCTAACACTAAATGTGCTTCAGTAGAAGAATTGAAATAAGTCAGCAGCAAAATAATTATGAAACAAGCAACACAAAATCCTACAGTTTTGAAATAACTCACTGATGTGTGTTCATTTTGCAATCTACTTCTTTTTTTTAGCAAGAAGGGCAGATCCCCTCCCATTTCCATTAAAGAAACCAGCACAGAACATTTCAGGAACCACTACACTCAGAACAAGTACAGGAAAAGTATATAACCTGAGAAGACCTGATAGGCAATGCCATCCCCATTTGCACCCCTGAACTAGCCTAAGCAACAATCCAGTAAAGTTCCAGCAAACAAAACTACTGCCAATGAACAGAGGTGATGCAATCTATTGCAATTGCATCAGAAACAGCCCTATAGAAGCGAAACTCGAAATATCTACACAGTCCAAGTATAAATGTATAATCAAGAAACCTTTTAGGCACCCTCACTAACTATCAAAGATCAGTTCAGTCGGACTTAGTCGCACCGCAGCCCATGATAACTTCCCCCATGGGAATAATAACTATTTGCCACTCTTCCGAGTAGTTCTAAAGGATTTGCCATTAAACTCACATGTCATAGACACATAAGGACCCACATGTCAAATACAGCGAGTGATAAATTCTTAATTGACACATCTTAAAAGTTGCAAATAATTAAATGTCCCTCTCCCATGGACAACCAGTGCTCTCAAGCAACTGAGATGTTTATGCCTTTCCCTTCCCCCTTCTTTTTTCCTTTTTAATCCATCTTCTCAATCTCAATTCTCAAATCGACCAAAAATCCGGCGCCGCCTCCCTCCGTTGCTCAAGCGGTTGCTCTCCCCTCTCCCCTCTCTCTCTCTCTCTCTCTCGTGGGCCAGTGAAAGGCTCCTAACGGGCCATGGGCCTGACTAGTGAGTGACTACACAGCCCAGCAAGCATCAAAGCATCAAGGCAGCATCTCTCTCTCGTCGGCAGAGCGGGCGACGGCGGCCGGAGATGGTGAAGACCGCCGGCGCCGCCATGCCGAGAGCTCTGCTTCTGCTTGGCTTGGATGCAGGTGCAGAAATGTGTTATGAGCAGGCAAAGAAGCGAGATGAACCTACAACAACAACAAGAAAAGGAGCACGCAGACGTACGCAGACTTGGCATTTCCGTATGGATGGGTGAGAGATTCCATGGAGATCGACCAACCAAACCAAGTGGAAATCATTCAATCAATCGAAGCAAAATGGAGAAAAAGCAAGGAAGCGAGCAGAGGAACACATGGTATATATAAAGCAACTAGAAACCCATATCCTCCTAGTACTTGGATGTGTGTTTCCATCTACTATGGAGTACGCACGTAGAGATCGATCGATCAAAACCCACCCTATAGCTATATCATACGCGTGCAACGCAGAAACAAATTCACCCAGAAAGAAAAAAACGACGACGACGAGGGAGGAGATTATCCACCACCATCCGCGCGAAAGCAAAAACGAAGCAAGATTCTCCTGCAAGATCCAAGAAACCAACAACAACAACAACAAGAGGATACACACACAGAGAGAGATGGAGAGCAACGACCTGAAGCGCCTCCTTCCAACCAAAACCAGATCGATGAGCACGTCGTCTCTCTCTCCCTCTCTAAGCTTTGCTTTCTTCCACCTCCTCTCTCTTATAGGAAGGAGAGGAGAGGAGAGGAGGAATTAATAATGTGGAGGCCACACCTGCTGCTGCTGCTGCTCTGAACCTGCACCACGCGCGTCGTGGGAGGCGCCGCCTCCATCCTGGCCGTCCACCTCCCTGAATCGACGGCGGTTAGGTTAGGGGTGATGGGTGGGCCCCACGGTGGAGGGAGAATGAGAATGACGAGAATGGCATGCAGATGTGGTGGCCTTCCGACTGTCCTACGCCTTCTGTGCCTTCCCGTTCAGGAAAGGAGAGGAGAGCTTTTGACTGCACTCTCCTTTCTTTTTTACTGCTCTGCTCTGTGCAGGCCTGCCAAATCTGCCATGGATGGATGGATGGATGGATGCTTTTTGTTTGGTTTTGCACGGATCCGGCGTTGCCGTGTTGCACAGGATGCTTTGCTTCCTCCTCCTGCATCCTGAATGAGCATGAACGTGCAGATCAAGTCGAGAGATTCGAGCCAAACATGGCAGTGAGAATTGAAATGGTTCACGTTTTCGTTTTTCAGATATGCGAACATGAATATGAATACTAGTATCCGGTTGTGTATCTCAGAGTTCTCTACTAATAAAAAAAAATAGAACCCCTTCATTCCAGTTCTTTCTCAACCACTGTATTTCTCTCATGTAAAAAAGCCACATGTCTTAGTTAAGAAAAAACCTCCTACCTAAAAGAACCGGTGTTTCCACGTAAAAATTGACACATTGCATATTGAAAAGAAAAAAAAAATCAAATCCTGTCAAGCCATATTGAAAAGAAAAATCGCTTAATTTGTAACATATGGACGCACACATAGATCGAATATGAACCAATTATTCGTTTACGAATAATTTTGAAAAGCATGAAAACCTCTCTAGTTGTGGTCCCAAAACAATGGATAGATGTAACTAACTCTTTTATCATAAAAAGAAATATTCTCATTAGTTTTAGCAACCATATTACTAGGACATAGGCACATGCAAAGAGCCACAAATATAGGCACTTTAACACCAGCTTGCGGACATATAACATGTTAAGTAACAGATGAACAGTTCAAGCAGCAAACGACATGCACTCTTTCTTGGCAAGGACTATGTGATTAATTTGGTCCAAGATTTCAGAAATTTTATATAGGCATATGATGTAAAAGCAGATACTATAAAAAAAATCTACGATGGAAAAAAGAAAAAAATCAACTTAAATCTTAAGTTTTAAAATACAAAATTTGATGCATGTATATATAAACGTAAGTGAAACGAGGGAAAGTGCCTGTAACCTAGTGGTTACAAGAGCCTCAGTAGCACCTGAGGTCCTGGGTTCGACTCCCCATAGGAGCGAATTTTCCAGGATTTAACGGCGTTATGCTTTCAGTGGTAGGCGACGTACCCGTCGACAGCGAGGTGCCTGTGGTGACTTGCCGGCCCAGTCTTCGAAGATGCTCATAGGGGTAGGGTTTGCGCGTTATGCTTTCAGTGGTAGGCGACGTACCCGTCGACAGCGAGGTGCCTGTGGTGACTTGCCGGCCCAGTCTTCGAAGATGCTCATAGGGGTAGGGTTTGCGTGTTGTGAGTGACTGCGTTGTACTGCGTAATTTTAAAAAAAAACGTAAGTGAAACGAGATGGCGCTGATATATTTGAAGGCCTAGAAACGCCCATGGCCTAATGAAGTGACTTCTAATCAGGGGATTGTGTTTTTATTCTTTCTGCTTCATTTCTCTCTCTCTAGCTTCCGGGAAATTGCTCGTTTTCTTCTTTCTCTATTTTCGCTTGCTGCAGGAGAGGTGCTCATTTTTTTCTTTTATTTTCGCTTCTTGTAAAAGGAAAACGTGGGCCGACCAACGCAACACCAAGGCAAAAGGAGCTGTGCACTCTGAGTGTGTATCAGGCAGGCTGAGTCCATGGGCAGCAAGGATGGCTGCCATCTTGTCTGTTTAACACAAAAACGGAAGGTAAGTACACATCAGTGACGGACCGGCTGACACGCAAACCAGGCGCACCTCATTTTCGGAAAAAAAAAAGCATCGTTATCGGCAGAAGGCATCTCCCATCGTCTCTTTCCCTGGCACCGACTACTCATGTGTGTGCTAAGGTGAAGTGGATAAATATTACTCCCTCCGTCTAAAAAAAGGCAAACTATGGATTTCCGTGTCCAATTTTAACTGTCCGTTTTATATGAATTTTTTTTATAATTCATATTTTCATTGTTGCTAGATAATAAAACATGATTAATATTTTATGCGTGACTTGTCTTTTTAATTTTTTTCATAATTTTTTCAAATAAGACGGATGGTCAAACGTTGGGCACGGAAACCAGGGTTTGTCTTTTTTTAAAACGGAGGGAGTAGGCATCTAGTTTGATTCGGTAAAATTTGCTGCATGATATAAAATATCATGGTCTTTGCTACGTGACATTATCTAAAGAAAGTATGTTAGTTCGTGGATACCATAGAAATATGGTAATTAGTCGTATACTCAACGTATTATTTTATTATATTTGATGGAAACAAAAAGAGAAAATTCATAAGAAACAAGTTTGCCCTTGTGGACTCCTCCTTGCCCCCGCCACCACCAGTAGCGGCACCGCCCCCTCTCCTCCCGCTAACAACCACTCCCACTACCTTTTCCTCATCACCCCAGCGGCCACCGCTATAGTCCTCCTGCTCGTTATACTCCTGCTGCTTGTCGCGCTGCACTTCCTGAGCTACCACTGCACGCTCATGTTCTCACCGCCGCCGGACCCTGCCTGCTTCGCCAATACTTCCGTCGCGCCACTGGTGGATTCCACCTGTGTAGCTTTGCCCGCAGTGCCGCCTCGCCGGTCTACCTCACCGCCTTTCCCCAACATGTCGCTCGTCGTTGAGAGATTCCTCGATTGGCCCAGACGGTTCGCCAGCACCCGCGTGGAGGCGGCCGCTCTGATCGACACCAAGAACCTCACCGCGCATCTCATGTAGATCTCGGCAATAACCATCATGTCCTGCGAGGGAAGTAAGGCAGAGGTCCATGATAGCTCCACCGCCGATGCCTATTGTCGGAAGAAGACCAGGAGAAGGGAGAAGAAGATGAGAAGGGAGAAGAAGATGAGGGCAAAACAAACATTTTACATAGTTTTTCTCTCATCAATTGGGTGGATATTGTATTTTTATGCGCTCGGTGTCCTATGGCAAATTACCACGCTTTCGAAGTGTCATTAGGAAAAAATCACATTCTTACGACGTCTACCAGCAAAGATAATAAGTTTTTAAGTGTCATGTAGCAAATTTTGCATTTTGATTCAACAATATGTAGTTTACATGTTTCCACTATATATATGGTTTGCAATATATATTTTGCCAGATTATGAACTTATGTGAGACGTGTGTGGTACCAGTAGTGTAATTATTGATGTTCTACTTGTTTTCAAGGATGAGATATGTACCTCTAGAATATATATTTATGGAGTTATGCGCTTTTTGAGGACCGGAGTCTAGTTAATTATATACATAGTCAATGTTTCATTTAGAATCTTGAGGCTTTCTAGTTTTACCTTTAGGACATCGCAAGAGTAACATTATAGGGGAAAACACTATTAATGTGGTAATTAGCTAATGAACATTGTGCCTATTATTTTACTGTATTTGTGCTAACAACGTGTGAGAGGGCCTATTTTTTGACATAGGGTGACCAAGTTGGCCCTAAGTGTATCACACATTTTGACAATTTGACCCTTTAAAAAAACTATTTTTACAAATGAACCGCCGCCAAACTTATTTTAAAAATAACATTTTTTTCAGCGCCACATCATCTGGCGCTGAACTTGACACCTTAGCGCCACGTCTACTGGCGCTGAATGCCGTGCCATCGCGGATGGGAGGCTAAGTCAGCGTGCCAACGCACATTCAGCGCCACACTATTTGGCGCTGAGATGTCTAAGTTCAGCGCCACATGATTTGGCGCTGAAAAAAGGGTTATTTTTGAAATAAGTTTTGGCGGAGGTTCATTTGTAAAAATAGTTTTTTCAAAGGGTCAAATTGTAAAAATTGTGTAAGCGTATCCGGCTCAAATTGAGATGGTCTGGCTCAAACATGTCTGTCGAGGAGTGATCCTCTCTAGCGGGAGATCGTGAGATCCCCCTTTTTGAGTTCAGCCGGGGAAAAGGGTTCGCCTCTCGAGATCGTGTATCCACCCTCAGGGTTTCCAGATCGCGTATGGGCGCCAAGATTATACAGGTTCGGGCCGCTATAGAGCGTAATATCCTACTCCTGTGTGTGGGATTTATGATTGAGTGTTACAAGGGTTCCCCAACTCTGGAGAGTGCTATTGGTCTGCTCCCTCTAAAGCTCAGGCCTGCTGGGAGTCGTCCCCCTTTTTCAGCGGGCAAGGTCCTCCTTTTATAGTTCAAGGGGATACCACATGCGCCGCTCCTACCTACTCTTTTATGGGAGAGGGACCCACTTTACCTTGACCGGACCACGATCCGTGCCTTCGCCCGGAAGCTAAGCGGCAGTTCGTCCTTTAGTGGGATCCGGCGCCGCCCCCCGCCTGCCACGGGGGACAGCCCTATAATTTCCTCTTAAATGAGTGAAGACTTGTGGCGGTCCTCGCGTGGAGGGAACCCCAGATGACGCCCCGATGGGACGGGACATACCTACCTCCACTCCGCCGAATACAGAGGCGACGTGGGGGCACGGCCGCCCGTCCAATCGGACGTGGCCGGCAACAGGCCGGTCACAGACTGGTCACACCCGATTGACGTGGGTCAGTCTAGTGGCACCGCACGTTCGCCCTTACCGCATTAAACGCGGTGAGGGACAGTTGGGGCGCCGCGCATTGATGGTCGTTCAGCCTGGGTCTCCTCCCCGCTTGCTCCCCCCGCCACATGGCAGTTGGGCGAGGGCCTCGGGGCAAGGCAGCGCGAGGGCCCGAGGGGCATGACGTGGCACCCCGAGGCCCCCCGGCCGCCTCTGCGACTCGCGAGGTGTAGGGGTAGGGCTAGGCTGTAGAGCCACGCGGCTGGATGTGAAGGTAACTTCCCCTCACTTTGCATACCCCCGGGCCCATATCTCCGATAGTAGCCCCCGGCACCGCGTCGGACATTGGCCCCCTGAGGGCAGTCTGACGTGGCGCCTCACGACTTCCCGTGCCGAGGTTGTGGGCCCGGCGGGGAACCCAGATGGTTGCCGCTGAGCGGCCAGGCTGGCGCATTAGCCATAATGGCGATTTGACCGCCATTAACCGCGCTGATGATGGGGGCGCCTAGGGCGCGAAAATCAGGGGGTCGACCTGGCCATGCCCAGAATCGTCACCCATGCCGCCTCGACTCCCCTACCTGCCAGGCATGCGATGGGACCGACGGCGGGCCCGCCTAATCGCGCCCGTGAACATCGCACGCCCCGCGCCGAGTGTGCCGCTGACAGGCGCACTAAACGCGGGGCGTGGGTTCAATGGGCGATGTGATGAGTGGACGCGAGAAACGATGAGGCAACCGCAGGTGTAGGAATCGAGGAGGCAACCGCGAGGGCGTGAAACGAGGAGGCGAGCGCGGTCGAGGCGGGGATAAAAGGATAGGGAGGCGGAGATTTCGTCCCCTTCCTCTCGCCGACTGCTCGCCCGCACACTCGCTCCTCAAGCCCTAACGCTTCTCTCGCTCCACGCTATTCCGTACACCAAACTCCTCGCCGTTTCCCCGCCGGTCATCATGGCCCAAGACGCTAGTGACGTTGTGCTCCCGGTGTCGCGCATCACGGCAGAGAGGCACCTTAGCCTCATCCGCAAGATCATGCCGGAGGACGCCGCCATGATGGTGGGGGAGTCACGGCCGCGGCCGCGGTACCCAGAGCGATCCGTGCACCTCCTGTCCTTCGCCATGGTGGGGTTGATCCTGCCATTCTCCAGGTTCTTCCATAAGGTTTTGGATTTCTACGAAATTCATGCCTTGCATCTCACACCCAACGCCGTGATGACACTGGCCATCTTCGCGCACTTGTGCGAGATGTTCGTCGGGGTGCGGCCGACGATGCGGCTGTTCCAGTCCTTCTTCGTCCCACAGCTGCTGCAAGGCGCGGTGGTGGGAGGATGCTACTTCCAGCCCTGGCCAGGAACAGCGGGGCAGTACATTGAGAGCCACCTCCACAACAAGTGGGAGGATTGGAAGAAGGATTGGTTCTACACCGCGCTGCCGGATCATCCGCGACTTCGGCTCCTCGCCGGCCCTCCCGAACGATCCGCCGCGTGGTTAGCGGTTTCGGAACTAGGCGAGGAGTACGACGCTGTGCGGTATCGCCTCAGGGGCCTGCGAAGCCAGGGCCTAATGGGGGCGATGGTGTTCGGCGACTACTTCCGCCGTCGCATCGCGCCTCTCCAGGAGCGGTCCCACGGCGCGTGGGAGTACATTGGGCACAACGATCCCATTCGCACCCACGTGGGTGAGCGTTGGGACTGGGGCAAGGAGGAAGCGAAGACGGTGATCCGGCGGGTGGTGAGCAAACGCTGATTCCGGACGGGATCCTCGCCCTCTGCAGCGACCGCGACCGGGAGAGTATCCTGGTTGTGATGTCGGCCATCGGTGCTGGCAGGGGTCGGTCCCGCCGGGGCGGCGCCGGTGGTGGCGGCGATGGCGCGGGTAGCTGCGGCGCGACCGCAGGTCTCTGGCGGGGGCGGCGGCTCCAGGGCGCCCAGTCCGAGCCGTGGACCCGGGGGGGGGGGCCTGGCCAGCAACCCGAACGGGAAGCGAAAGGTGTCCGAATCTCGGCCGCCTTCTCCCCTGCGCAGAGGGGGCGCCGAGCGAACGGCGGACCGACCACCAACGGGCCACAAACGCCCCGCCACGTCCGAGGCTGGATGGAAGAAGAAGCGGCTTCGAAAGATAGGGCAAACGGAGCCGTGCCGGGGGAGTTTCATCGGGCCCTTGAAGTAGACCTTCAAATGCCCCCCTCGCAGGTACGATCGCTAGCACCCGACTAGGTGCTCTCTATCCACCTTGGCCTCTTGCTTTTCCCCCTTCTTTTCTTTCTTAACGTGATCAGGGTTCTCCGGTAGCGGGATTCCTTCCCAGAGGGTCGCGGCGTCTGATCCCTCGCAGGGGTCAAAATTCGAGCGACCGGATGACCGGGACCCGGCCGACTCGGTGCTATGGGGCCTTCGCAGTACCCTGGCGGGGCCCACGGGCCACACGCTGGGTCTGGCTCCGAGTCCGCCACAGCCGAGGTGCAGCCAGCCACAGGTGATGGCAGCGGCGGTGGCGCCCCCCCGGGGGGCGATCCCGAGGGCGCGACCCACGAGGAGCGCCACTCGGGAGTGGAGGCCAAAGCAGGTCGTGGCCCAGAGGCCGAGGCTGGGGGCGGGCCCGAACCCGAGGCCGAGGCCGAGTCAGCCCGAGGGCTCGAGGCGGGGGGGACGGGGGCAACCGTTCCCCTCTGCATCTGGGGCACCCTCGGGGCTGGCCACGTAGAAGGGGGCCGAGAGCAGCCCCCAGTCCCGCGGGGGTTTCAATAGCACTCCGTCATCCCGGGGGCGGACCGCGACTTTTTCTTCTCCGACTCCTGCGAGCATGGAGCCACTCCTGCAGGTGCTCGCTGCCGCCGACTCCACCGTCCGGGAGGGGCTCAATGCCCAAGTTCAAGCCCTGGCGGACGAGCGGGCGGCCCTGGAGGCGGAGTGGGCGCAGCTCGCGGCGGACCGCGCGTGGGTTGACGAGGGGCGCCGCGCTGTGGACGACATGGTGGAGGTGGGGCACAAAATGCATCAAGCCCAACTGGCGGAGATCCAGGCGCGCGAAGAGACGCTGGACTCAGTCATGCGGGAGATGGAGGAGGAGCGGCAGGCGGCGCTCATCGCTTCGAGCGTCCTGGATGAGGTGCTGGGCGACATCCGCCTGCAGTACGAGGCCCACGCCGAGGATCTGGTGAAGAGGGTTGAAGACGCCCGTGGAGTCCTCGACGCGGCTGCCGCCCAAGAGAGGCGGGCATCGGAGGTCGATGCCTTGTTGCGGGCTCGGTCGGCGGTGCTCGAGGCCGAGCGTAAGGCCTTGGACGAGCGTGCCCGCTCCGCGCAGGAGTTCGAGGCCACGATCCATCGACGGATCGAGGTCCTCGACCGCAACCAGCGCGAACAGGACGGGCGCAGCTAGGAACAGGCGCAGCGAGCCCGGGGGTGGAGGAGCATGCTCGGGTGCTGGAGGAGCGTACCCGGGCACTGGAGGAGTGGGCGCCCATGCTAGACCAGCGCGAGACCACTTTGGCCGCCCACGAGAGAACGGCGGCCGAGGCGGAGTCCTCCCTCCACCTCCGTGAGGAGGCCGCTGCCGAGCGCAACCGGACCACCCTCGCCGCAGAGGCTTTTGGTGGCTCGTTGCGCGGAGGAGCTGCGGCTTCGAGAGGAGGCGTGCCGGGAACGGAACGCCGTGCTTGCCGTACGCGAGGCTGAGGTGAACCGCCGCGAGGTGGCGGCACGCCGGCTGGGCGAGCAACTCGCGAAGCGCGAGGAGGCCGTTGCGGGCGCGAAGCTCGGCATCTGGAAAGCGCCCGCGCTGAGCGCGCGGCGATGGCGGCGAGGGCTTCCGAGCTGGAGGCCGCGAGAAAGAGCTGGTGGCAGGCGGGCAGCCCAGCGGCGCGGAGTTGGTAAGCCAACTCACCGCGGCTCAAAGCACTCTCGCCGACCTGGGGCGCCTGGTGCAGGACCAAGCCGGGGAGATCGTGGCCCTCCGCCTCACCAACGAGATTAGACCTGGCCAACTCTCCGACGCCGTCGAACAGCTGGAGCGCGCGGGATGCCGGGTAGGCATCTCCGTGCGCCAGGACAGGAAGCTCCCGCCTACACAGCCGGCACTTGCGTTCCGGCTGGACGGGATGGCGGCAGATTTGGAGAGGCTGGAGGAGGAGGTCGGCGAGGCCGTGAAGTCATCGTCGGCTTCTTTGGCGCGGGCTACGGTGGAGCTGGTCCTCACGAGTCACCAAGCTCGCGACCCCGACTTCCTCCCGTGGCACGCGCTCGAGGACTGCCCCCCGGGGACCAAGGCGAGGGCTCAGGAGCGAGTCCGGGAGGCGGCCGACGCAATCGTCTCCAACTTCGAGGGGTCGGCCCCTTGGTTCAACCTCGTACTTGCCTTGAACGAGGAGAGCGGGAGAAAGGTCGATGGTGGTGATGACGGCGGCGAGGACTGGGACGAGGTGGTCAGCGGCGCCGGACTCGGGGGCCCGAGCACTCCGTGACTATCTCCGCTTTTCTTCTTTTATTTTGTTATGTGCTCGCGGTGAACGCTTCAAACTTTAGGCCATCGTGCCATCCTGTTTGTAAATAAAGCTTCCCCTTCGCTCCTTTATGTTCTTGCTTTCTCCTTTGAATGTCTGCGGCAAGGAAAGAAGAAAAACCAAAGCTAACGTATTCAATTGACTTTCTAGTGATTAAGTTGCCGCTCTTACCCACTTTATACCCCCCCTCGGGCTCGTTCCGGTGAAAAGGGAAATTCGCGCTCGATCCGCGGGACCTAAGTGGCGAGGGGCAAGGCCGTCGCCCCGAGGGAGCTACCCAGCGGGTCTGGCCAGACCGAGGCTACGACGACCGGGGGTCGGGGATGGCCGTGTGTAGGCCCTTCTGAGCCCCCAGGGTTCGCCGCGGCCCGTGTTTAGGCTCCCTTTCGGCGGTTTTCAGGTCACCCAACGCCACGTAGGTTCTGGAGTAAGCGCAAATCGTCCTTTGAACCAGGACGAGCCATAGGAAAGAGTAAGAAAAGGCGTGCAACGGCCTCCGCTTAAGCGGAAAAATTTATTGATGGGGAGGGGAAAAGATACAACATATTTAACAGTGGTAGCCCCCGGCCAAGCCAGCACAAGCCAAAGGATGCGCGGGGGTTGGCCCGAGCTCTAGGAAAGCAAAAGACGCGCAACTCTATGGATAGAAACGGCGGAGGTGTTCGATATTCCAGGGGTTAGGCAACTCCGTGCCGTCCTCCGTGGTTAGCCGAACGGAGCCCGGCCGGGGAACGCCGATCACTTTGTATGGCCATTCCCACATCGGTGAGAGCTTGCTCAGCCCCAAGCGCGACTGTAAGCGGTGCAGGACGAGGTCGTCGACTTGCAGTGATCGGGCTTGGACATGGCGCTGATGGTAGCGCCGCAGGCTTTGCTGGTAGGGCGCCGCTCGCAGGGCTGCACGCCTTCTCCGCTCTTCCAAATAGTCGAGATCGTCGCGGCGAAGATCATCCTGGTTGGCCTCATCGTACAGCGCGACACGATGCGAACCCAAGGAAAGCTCGGAAGGTAGGACCGCCTCGGCACCATACACTAGGAAAAAGGGCATTTATCCCGTGGCGCGACTCGGAGTTGTCCGATTCGCCCATAGTACCGCGGGCAGTTCCTCGAGCCACGAATCCCCGTGCTTCTTTAGGACGTTGTATGTCTTGGTCTTGAGGCCTTTGAGGATTTTGGCGTTGGCTCGCTTGACTTGGCCGTTGCTCTTGGGGTGGGTGGGCGAGGCGAAGCACAGCTTGATGCCCATGTCGTCGCAATAGTCGCCAAACAGCTCTCTAGTGAACTGGGTGCCGTTATCCGTAATGATACGGTTGGGCACTCCGAATCGGGATGTGATGCCCCTGAGAACTTGAGGGCGGAATGCTTGTCGATCTTGACAACTGGGTAAGCCTCGGGAAACTTGGTGAACTTGTCGATGGCGACGTACAGGTGCTGATACCCGCCTCGGGCCGCTTTGAAGGGTCCTAGGATGTCTAGCCCCTAGACCGTGAAAGGCCAAGAGAGCGGGATGACCTGCAAGGCCTGGGCCGGCTAGTGGGTTTGCTTGGCGTGGAACTGGCACGCCTTGCATCGCTTGACCCATTCTTGGGCATCTTGCAAGGCGATCGGCCAGTAAAAACCTTGTCGGAAGGCTTTACCAACCAATGTGCGTGAGGCCGAATGGGCCCCGCACTCACCCTGATGAACGTCGGCAATGAGCTCGACGCATTGCTCCCGAGAAATATACTTCAAGAGTATCCCGTTGGCGCCGCGTCGGTAGAGTCCCTTCTACGAGCACATACCGCTTAGAGATACGCGCGAGCTTTTCAGCTTCTGCGCGATCCTCAGGAAGAGTATTATCGTCGAGATATGCCTGGATGTCAGTCATCCAAACAACCTGACTAGGAGGGTCGGGACCGACCCCCTTGGGCCCCGAGGCCCATGGGTCGTCGGGGATTGGGGCAGAGACCGTGGCGCCGGGTCCCTCGGGGGGGGGGGGGGGTCCAACCGCAACGACGGTTGTGCGAGCCTTTCCTCGAAGGTCCCCGGGGAGAGTGGGGCTCGTGCTGATGCGATGTGTGACAACTCGTCAGCGACTGCGTTGTCGCGTCGGGTTACGTGCCGGAGCTTGAGCCCGTCGAAGTGGCATTCCATACGTCGCACTTCGCGGACGTAAGCGTCCATTTGCGGGTCGGTGCACTGGTACTCCTTGGAGACTTGATTTATGACCAGCTGGGAATCGCCTAGGACCAGGAGGCGGCGGATGCCCATTCCGGCCGCCGCCCTCAATCCCGCTAGGAGTCCTTTGTATTCCGCCATATTGTTCGTGGCTCGGAAATCGAGCCGAACGACGTACTGGAGGACGTCCCCGCTTGGCGAGGTAAGCGTGACTCCGGCCCCTGCACCTTGAAGGTTGAGGGAGCCGTCGAAGTGCATAACCCAGTGCCCGGCGCGAATGTTGGCGTTTGGGTCTCCTCCATCTCCGAGGAGGGGGGGGGCATTGGATGCAACAGGGTCGTCCACCGGGGTCCACTCCGTGATGAAATCAGCCAGAACCTGGCTTTTTATCGCGTGCCGTGGTTCGAAGTGAAGGTCGAACTCAGCGAGCTCGATGGCCCACTTTTCGACCCGACCAGTACCTTCTCGGTTGTGCAAGATTTGGCTGAGAGGGTAAGACATCACGACGGAAACCCGATGCGCTTGGAAGTAGTGGCGCAGTTTCCTTGAGGCCATTAAGACTGCGTAAAGCATCTTCTGGGCCTGTGGATATCGTGTTTTCGCGTTTCGGAGTGCCTCGCTGACGAAGTAGACGGGCCGCTGCACCTTTCGGTGGGGCCGGTCCTTGTTGTTAGGAGCAGCCGGTCCGGGGTGCCCGTGCTTAGGGGCCTCGGGGGTATCTCGGGCCATGTCAGGATTATAGGCGTCGGGGCCACCCGCCAGAGCCTCCCTTCCTCCCCCGGGGGCCTCGGGGCCCTCCCGGGGTTTGGGGGGCTTCGGGCAACGAGCCGTCGGGAGACGAGGGTCCATCGCCAGTCATGGGGGCCCCTGGTCCCTTGCCATAGCCGGGCTCGTGACGCGGGTCACCTTCGCCACGCTCCACTACAAGGGTGGCACTCACCGCGTGGGGGGTCGCAGCCAAGTAGAGTAGCAACGGTTCCTCTGGCCCTAGGGCCACCAGGATAGGTGGGGGGAAGTGAGGTAAGCTTTCAACTGATTGAGAGCTTGCTCCTCCTCCTCCGTCCACACAAATGGCCTAGGGCGTTTGAGGAGCTTGAATAGGGGCAACGCCCTCTCTCCCAGCGTTGATATGAATCGACTTAGGGCGACCATGCATCTCGTGACGCACTGCACATCCCTAAGTTTGCTGGGGGGACGCATCCTCTCTATCGTGCGTATTTACTCGGGATTAGCTTCTATGCCTCAGGAGGAGACTAGAAAACCGAGGAGTTTGCCCGTCGGCACACCGAACACACACTTTTCGGGGTTCAGTTTCATGCGCGTTGACCTAAGGCTGTCGAAAGTCTCAGCCAAGTCCTATAATAACATCTCCTGGTGGCGCGTCTTTACCACCAGGTCATCGACATACGCCTCTACATTGCGCCCTATTTGATTACTCAAAGTAATGCGAGTCATGCGCTGAAAAGTAGGACATGCGTTCTTGAGATGAAAAGGCATAGTTGTATAACAAAATGTGCCTACAGGAGTAATGAAAGCATTTTTTTTCCTCATCTTCCCTAGCCATACGGATCTGGTGATACCTAGAGTAGGCATCCATAAAAGACAAAAGGTCGCACCCTGAAGTGGAGTCGACTATTTGATCTATGCGTGGTAAAGGGAAGGGATCCTTAGGGCATGCCTTGTTAAGGTCCGTGTAGTCGATGCACATCCGGAGCTTGCCGTTGGCCTTCGGGACAACCACCAGGTTTGCCAGCCACTCTAGGTGGATGACCTCTCGGATGAAGCCGGCCTCCATGAGCCGCGTCAGCTCCTCTCGGATGAAGGCTTGCCGCTCCGGGGTTTGGCGCCGTACCTTCTGCCGGATGGGTCGCGCGTCCAGCCGCACGGCGAGGTGGTGCTCGATCACCTCCCTGGGGACCCCGGGCATATCCGACGGCTTCCACGCGAAGACGTCGGAGTTTGCCCGCAGGAAGGAGACGAGCGCGCTTTCCTATTTGGCGTCCAAGGTACCGCCAATTTTGGCTGTCTTGGACGGATCATCGCCAAGGGGAATCTCCTTGACTGGCACCTCGTCGGCCGAGGTGAGGCGCTTCTTGGAGGCGCAGGACGCGGAGGCCTCCGGGACCTGCGGCTCCATGGCTGCCGCCAGGTTGTCGGCGCGCTACTCCGCGCAGGCGAGAGCGACCCTGACATCGCCGAAGACGGTGATGGGGCCGCTGGGGCCCGGCATCTTCATCTGGAGTTAGGCGTAGTGGGTGGCGGCCATGAACTTCACCAAAGCAGGTCTGCCCAAGACCGCGTTGTAGGGCAGATTGAGGTCCGCCACATCGAAGTCGATCCGCTTGGTGCGGAAGTTAGTGGAGTCGCCGAAGGTTACCGGGAGCTCAACGTGACCCAGAGGCCACGTGTGCCCCGAGGTTATGCCGATGATCGGCAGTGACGGCTGGAGCTTCATCCCTTGGGCCTTGAGCGTGTCAAAGGCAGCCGGGGAGATGATGCTGAGGCTAGCCCTCCTGTCGACCAGGACACGCTTCATCTTGATGTTGTGGATGGTCGGGGAGACCACGAGGGCCAACTTCCCTCCCCGAGCGAGCACTGTCGGATGGTCGCTCTGGTCGAAGGTGAGCTTCACCTCCAACCAGCGCGCCTTTCGTGTTGCCTCGTGAGTCGGGACTGCAGCCAGAAGCTCACGTCTCATGGCCTTGAAGCCACGGCGGGAGGTGTGAGCGCAAGCACCCCCGTCGAGGGTGGCGACGGTCCCCTGAGGTATCTGGAATTCCAGATCCTTGCTGTCATCATCGTCATCGGCGGGGGCCTTCTTCTTGGCCTCCCCTCGCCGGTCATTGGCAGGGCTCGCGGGGGCTTTGCCCTCCCGTTGACCCTGCCGCTTCTCCTCATCGGCTTTCCGAAACCCTCGGCCAAGTTCTTGACCAAGCGGCAGTCGGCAAGGCTGTGCCGATAAGTGTTGTGCACCGAGCACCACTTGTCTGCCGACCGACCCTCGCCGGATGTAGCGGTGGAGCTCGGCCTGTCGCCGGTGGCTTTTTCCTTGCGCGGGGCCCGTGAGGGCCCATCGGCCGCAAGGACGTGGCCCTCGTCATCAGAGCGGACCGGCTTCCTTTTCCCCCTCCTATCTCGCCGCTTAGAGTGGGGAGCGGACTCGGGGGCAGCCGCAGCCGCCGCGCCGGTGCCGGGGGAGTTCCAGGCCCACACCTCCTCCTTCCGAGCCACCTTGTCTGCTAGTTCGAAGAGCTCGGTGATGGTCTTGGGCTCCTTGGAGGCAATTTTCTCCAGCATGCGGTTGTGCCGCACGCCGTTCCGAAACGCATAAACGACCGCGTGGGCCGGAATGCACGTAATAGTGTTGCGGACCTGGCAGAAGCGCTGTATATACGAGCAGAGGGACTCATCGTCCTTCCGCTGCACAGCATGCAGGTCCGCCTCCTCTCCTGGGTGGGGGTACGTGACCTGGAAGTTTGTAATGAACTGCTGGCACAGGTCCTCCCAGGAGTGGATGGAGTCAGGGGGCTGGGTCATCAGCTAGCCGCGCGCTTGACCCTTAAGAGCCATGGGGAAATAATTCGCCATGACCCGGTCGTCCCCCCCCCCCCGATGCTGCCACGATGATTGTGGTATAGATATGGAGGAACTCGGAGGGATTGATGCTGCCATTATACTTCTCCGTGAGGTTGGGGCGAAACTTCGGGGGCCACCGGACATTCCCAAGACTCGCAACGAAGGCCCTACAACTAGTCCCTCCAGGGGTGAACGTGGGGGGCGGACCGCCTCGCGAGGAGGAAT
Source organism: Oryza sativa Japonica Group (assembly GCF_034140825.1). Classification (NCBI taxonomy): domain Eukaryota; kingdom Viridiplantae; phylum Streptophyta; class Magnoliopsida; order Poales; family Poaceae; genus Oryza; species Oryza sativa. The sequence continues at coordinate 11,165,790 of NC_089036.1, read as the reverse complement.
GCGGCACTCCGAACAAGGAGGCGCCTTCTCCCATGCGGGCAGCACGGCGCTCGTCCCGGCGTCGCTTAAGCATCCTGCTCCCCGTAGAGGCCATCGTGATGCCTCCGACTTCCTGAGGCCCCTGACGACGTTGGGGCCGTGGACCGCCTCGAGGCCGTGGCCGACCGACGGGCCCTCCTCCTTGCTGACGAGGAGAGGGTGGTGGGGGTACGCGACGTACTAGTGGTGGTGGGCCGGCCACCTGCGGCCAGCTGCCGCTAGGCAGTGGTGACCAGGTTGGCCACGTCGTCCAACCATCGCTGGACGGGGGTCTCTGGCTCCGAGTTCACGGGAGGATGCCGTAGAAGGGCTCCTGCCGCCTGAAGCGCGCCTCGGGGCGAGCCACCGTCACCGTATGTCAGGCGACGTCGCGCTCCGATGCGCCATGGCTTCCCCCCGCCCGGAGGCGGGGAGAGGGCCGAGCCACCCGACCGGGTGGGATCCTCCCTCCGCGAGGGGTCGCGGCGGGGCGGAGTCCGAGAGTTGCGGCGGTGGTGACGGGGGCCGCGGCTCCCGCTAGCATCCTCACTCCCGGAGGGAGTGGGGGTGTGCACCACCACTTCCTCCTCCAAGACCTCGACCATGATCGTCGAAGGCGGAGGAAAACTTGGGGCAGAAGAAAATAACTTCTCTTTGAAGCACGCGAATTCCCCCTACCTGGCGCGCCAGCTGTCGAGGAATGATCCTCTCTAGCGGGAGATCGTGAGATCCTCCTTTTTGAGTTCAGCCGGGGGAAAGGGTTCACCTCTCGAGATCGTGTATCCGCCCTCAGGGTTTCTAGATCGCGTATGGGTGCCAAGATTATACAGGTTCGGGCCGCTATAGAGCGTAATACCCTACTCTTGTGTGTGGGATTTATGATTGAGTGTTACAAGGGTTCCCCAACTCTGGAGAGTGCTCTTGGTCTGCTCCCTCTAAAGCTCAGGCCTGCTGGGAGTTGTCCCCCTTTTTCGGCGGGCAAGGTCCTCCTTTTATAGTTCAAGGGGATACCACATGCGCCGCTCCTACCTACTCTTTTACGGGAGAGGGACCCACTTTACCTTGACCGGACCACGATCCGTGCCTTCGCCCGGAAGCTAAGCGGCAGTCCGTCCTTTAGTGGGACCCGGCGCCGCCCCCCGCCTGCCACGGGGGACAGCCCTATCATTCCCTCTTAAATGAGTGAAGACTTGTGGCAGTCCTCCTCGCGTGGAGGGAACCCCGGATGACGCCCCAATGGGACGGGACATACCTACCTCCACTCCGCCGGATACAGAGGCGACGTGGGGGCACGGCCACCCGTCCAATCGGACGTGGCCGACAACAGGCCGGTCACAGACTGGTCACACCCGATTGACGTGGGTCAGTCAGGCGGCACCGCACGTCCGCCCTTACCGCATTAAACGCGGTGAGGGACAGTTGGGGCGCCGCGCATTGATGGCCGTTCAGCCTGGGTCTCCTCCCCGCTTGCTCCCCCCACCACATGGTAGTTGGGCGAGGGCCTCGGGGAGGGGCAGCGCGAGGGCCTGAGGGGCATGACGTGGCACCCCGAGGCCCCCCGGCCGCCTCTGTGACTCGCGAGGTGCGGGGGTAGGGCCAGGCTGTAGAGCCACGCGGCTGGATGTGAAGGTAACTTCCCCTCACTTTGCATACCCTCGGGCCCATATCTCCGACAATGTCCTAAGCCAAACCAATCTCGACAACTGACGCTGGCCAGGCAAATCTAGCCTTCTACCCCATTGCAAGTACATCAAGAAAAGAACTCAACTCAACGAAATCAACAAACCATGCATCCCAATCGAATCAAAACAAAGAAAAATCGAGCCTACCCTTTGGACACCCATTTTAGATTCACCAGCTTCGTAACAGATTCCACGCCCTGCTCTGACAACAGTGTAGCCATTGCTGCAAGCCAATTCCACTCCTAGCACGAGATCACCCTTGCATCCCTATTCCTAGTGGGTCAGGGATGATGAACGGGTCATGGTGGCAATGTCAAAATAGAGCATATATATGGTTGGGGTGGCGACATAGGGCTCTAAAGGGTTGACGGATCCAGTTAGTCTAAATATACAATAGGGGTAACTTGATCGCGCCGTGTCAAAAAGTGGGCCCTCTCATGTGTCATCAGCCCGAACACACTGAAATAATGGGAGTGGTGTCCACTAGGTAATTATCACATTTAGAGAGTGTAACTTTACTTTTTACGGTGTACTATAGTTAAAACCATGAACTTATGTAGTAATTTGTCTTGTTTTTTTTTAAAAAATGGTTGACAGGATTATGCACATGCTATTTACAGAATTTCGAAAATTAGAAGAAACAATAGAATGCCCACAATTTGCTGGTAAGCGTTGTTAATTTGGTTGGACCCATATGATGCTGTCCCGTATAGACTCCTATTGACTTTGTACAAGTGTACAACTAACCTTTTATTATGTACAAATAACCATACGCGTCTAGATCAGTGTCAGCTTGCTAGCCTAAGGTCAGTTATACATTTTGGTGATACGGATCGAAATTTGCTTTGCTATAAAAGTAGGGATAATTGCTTATTTGACCCTATCTCGAAACGTAACTATCAATTTGACCCTATTTTTCTAGGTTTGTTTATTTGATCCTTTTTCAAAAATGAAGATCAGAGTTGACCTTATTCCGTGAAGTCCAACTAACGGTGTTAACTTACGGGCCAGATGTCCTTTTTCCCTTGCTCATTTGACTATGTTTATATCAAAGTTTTTTAATTTGAATCTTTTTAAAACATTTATAACAAATTTGACATAGCTTTGATAGATTTGAGAGCTCCAACAGCAAATTCATATCCTACAAACCACTAATATTCATGTCCCTACAACAGCTCCAACAAACCACGAATTCATATCATAGAAATCATGGAGTGAGGAGGGAGGGAGAGGGGCGGCACACATGAGCAGCAACCACCGCCGTGCCACTGCCACTGCTCCCACCACGACCAACATCGCTCCTCCTTCCTCTGCACGACAACAGCGCCCCTCTGCCGTCTGCGCAGCCACCACCGCTCCTTCCTCTCTCTCTCTCCGCCGGCGCCATCCCACCCTCCCTCCTCACTCCGTGTGCTTGCGTCATCGCTGTTGTCCATGAAGCAACCACCGCCGCGCGCCGCTACTTCCTCTCTCTCCGCGTCGGCGCCGCCCCTCCCTCCCTCATCACTCTGCGCGCTTGCGCCGCCGCCACTGTCCACGCAGTAGCCACCGCTACTCCTCCTCGCATCACCGTGCGTCGGTGCCACCCCTCTGTTGATGCAAAAAAAAACCCAAGTCCAGTCTATGATTAACCAAATTTAGTCGTTAACACCCTCCCTCCCGCCTCAATCCGTGCGCCTGCACCGCCATCGCCGGCCGTGCAGTAGCCACCGCCGCTCCTTCCTCTCTCTCTCCGTGTCGGCGCCACCTCTCCCTCCTCCTCGCTCTGCATGCCTGCACCGCCGCTGCCGTCCGCGCAACAACCTCTGACGCTGCCCCTCCTCGCATAGTCGCCGCCGCTTCTCCTTCCTCTGCGCTAATGAGTTGTGTTAGGATATTGTTACGTATAATCAAGGGTATTTTGGTTAGTTCGCGATAGCAAATTTATTTTCTTTATTTCCCTAACCGAAACCCTAGCGCACCAGTGAAAACAGGTTTAGACGGTGGCTTCAATTTTGAAAAACTGGGTCAAATAAGCAAACCTTAAAAAAAAGGTCAAATTGGTAGTTGTGCTTCAAAACATGGTCAAACAAAGCAATTGCCCCATAAAAGTAACATGCTTTACCATTACAACGTCTATTTCCCTATGCATTTGGGTATCCTGGTCTATATATCCAAATGAACCCATCGTTAAATGAAAGAGGCATAATAACATAAGAAAAAATTAAAATAATTTACAGCCAATAATGCGCTTGCTTGACATCTCACTGAAACCATACAGTCCATACTTCATCCTTGTGCATCTGTCAATTAACATCATCATCAGAGCTACCGTACGAGCTTACAAAATCTTGGGCCGGGCCAATATCAAATTAACTCTTCTCCCATTCGGGAAAGCAAAAATGTCCAACTCAACTCCTTCAAAATATTTGCATATCTAACCGTAAAACCGGGTATATCGACCCATCCTACTATTAAACCATGTAAAATGACTCACTGGCTGTTTGGAGAGTGGTTTTCGCTATGTGGCGTCCACGTGGTAGCTCAGTCATCACATGAATTAAAAATAAATGTGGGTCGAACATTTAAATGATATGGAAAAGAAACAAGTACTCATTTGACCCTATTCACCAGGCTCTACCAATCTGATCTCACCTTTTCAACTATACTTATTTGATCCCATTTTTAAAAATTGAAGATTAAGGCTAACCTTATTTTGTGAAGGAAGATAACCGTGCTAGCTAAGCGGCAAATTGTTATTTTTGCCCTTGCTCATTTGGTCTTCTTATATAAAAGCCCTTTTTTTTTATAAATTACACCCATAGTACAACAACTTGGCGGGTGGGTGCGATATAGTGTAAGAACTCGAGAATTAAACGTTCGAGTGCAATAATTTGACAAATGGGTGTGTTTTAGTACAAGAACTTAATAATTTAATATTTTGATACATAAACTTAGCTAAGCATATAAGCATATGCTAGGTGAGTTTTTCTCATGATATCAATATGCCATTAAATAGCAATCCTATGGATATTACCTTATAATATTGAATTCAATCTTTAAGAATTATACTGCATATCTAATTACCTTTAAGAATTTTGTTTTCTTCACCTTCCCAAATCTCAACCAAAATATATTAATTTCTACCTCCAGTTTAATTGACTTTTAGTTATTAGTTATTAGGATAATATAAATATGCTTATATACAAATCCACGCTAGTATGTTGTCAAAATAAGTACTTAAAAATAAAATATGTATAAAAAAGTGCTCTAAATAATTAAGTTACCGCATAACTTCTTAACTTATTGTATCAAAATCGTACATATCTTGCAAGTTGTTGCATTTATGCGATCACTTATAAAGTTCTTGAACTAAATTGCACCTATCTGCCAAGTTGTTCCACTAGAACGCTCATTTCTCAAGTTCTTGTATGAAATTGCACCCACCTGCCAAGTTGATGCATCGTGGATGCAATTTACTCTAAGATCTTTTTGACATATTTATAATAAATTTAACATAGCTATTCAAACCGTGCAAAAATGACTCACTCAATTGTTTTGAGGATGGTTTTTTGCTAGCGTGGCGTCCAGATGGTAGCTCTGTCATCACATGAACTAAAAATAGATGTGGGGCCTACATGTAAGTGATTAAAAAAAAGATAATTGCTCATTTTACCCTATTCTGAAGGCTAACTACCCATCTATAATCTCACTTTTTCAACTTTACTTGTTTGACCCCATTTTTCAAGTTTGAAGATCAAGGTTGACCCTATACCATGAAGACAAGATAACTGTGCTAGCTATGGGGCAAATTGTTATTTTTTCCTCGCTCATTTGACCATGTTATATAAAAAGTCTTTTGTTTATTCAGACCTTTTTGACATATTTATACTAAATTTGGCATAGCTTTCACAGATTTGAGACAAGTGAAGTACACAAAGGTTTGAGATCATTAGGACACAATGATATAAGTGGAGTACTTGGACTTTGCAGGTGGACACTATTATGAAATTAGGATGGACCCTTTATTTTGTGGGTGAGCATTGCAACGGACCCAAAAATTCATCAACTTGTGCTTCGATGTCCTACTTGAAAAGTGGGGGTCAAATGAGCAAAATTGAAAAACTAGGGTTAAATTGCTTCGGTACAGAGTGGCATGAGCAATTGTCCCTAAGGAAAACATAAAAAATTATGGGCCCACATGTTCGAACCGACTCTTCTTCTCCTCTATCTTTCATCTTTCTTTCGCAGAAACAAGCGCAAGAATCCAGAAAAATAGTGCAGACTTGCTTGTCGCCATCTCCCCACAAGGAGGCCAAGTGGCGGCAATGGCGGAGGAAGCTGAGGAGGCCACCATCATCACCTGGGTTATGAATGGCATGGGGTGGAGCAGCGTGCAGGCTGAACTTTTTCTGCATGTCGGTGTTGTCATCGGGGAAGAAGGTTGTCGAGCTGAGAAGGAAGTCAACAGGGTTGCGGCGCGAAGCTGCCGGTGGCCGCGGAGTATGACATCATGGAGGAGATGGGCCGTGGAGCTGGATGTTGGGCGCTGCTGTTGCTCTCTCTCCTCCGCCGAGCACTCACCTTGCTGAGCAGACCGCCACCGCTCTCACCTCCAGTGACAAGAGACGACAAAGAAAAGAGGCTAGTCCTCCCCACCGTCATCATCTTCCACCTCCCCACAGGGGATCCCATCCTCCTCGTGGCTCTCCAGGGATCGTTGACCGCCACCGCCTCTCTTCCCTCAGGCACGCTGGTGAGCTTTGACCTCGTGTAGGTCCCTTCAAGGAGGGGCATGTTGTGGTGGAGGTAAGTGAGCGCCATGGGGAGATATGATAGGATGGTGTGGGCCGGGAGTGCCATGGCTAGGGTGAGACTGGTGACGCTTGTGCCGGACCTAAGCTCCTTGCCACCATCCTCTCTGCCTCCCCCGGCTGATTTTCCTCACGTGGGGCCATCGCCTCTCTTGTCTATGAGGAAGTAGCTGCCGCCTTTAGCTCTTTTTTTTGTCGGGCACTGCCTTGGTCCCACCAGTTGTCACCGTCGGCCCGACCACTGCGAGAAAGGAGAGGTGGACAAAATGCCACATTAACAAAAACATCTGCCAATACTGCTAAGACTTTGTACTGGTTTTAATAGTTGGAGGGGTTGATATACCCGATTTTAGGGTTGAGGGATACAAATCAGATCTAACCTTTATCTGAGGGAGTTAAATTGGACCTTTTCCTTTTCTAGAGTATCCTACTCGGCCCGGCCTGGTCCGAACTCCAAAGCAAACCAGCCTCCATCCCTCACGTCATCCCTCCTCGCGCCTCGTCATCGTCGTCTTCCGAAGGATGCTACGCATCGGACGTTCGATATTTTGCAAATATCCGATGTCTGCTAGTTATGGAGGTCTTACTTTATGCATGCACCTACACCTGCCTCTATACATGTCAGTGTGGGTCTATTATTCTCTCTTTAGCAGAGTATAGCAAGTACCTCCCACTCATGTACATGCATACAGGATTTTTCTCCTAAAATATTTATCCGATCAATAATCTGATTATGCTATTGTGTTTGTTGCAATTAAATCTTCACAACAAGATCTAACATCATTATATTTTGATAAAATTATATATGTTTTTTCATCACTTGGATAAATGTTTCAGCCCACTTAATAAGATGTTTCATAGGGGTGCAACATTATAAAATTACTAACTGCAACACCCATAATCAATGCATGAAACATTGAGTCGTAACGAGTGAAACATCATAAAAAAACATATGTGGTATACAATATGTAAATAATTAATTCTATTGAAACATTTTTTATCACATATAAAACACCAAGATGTAATTATTGAACCATGATAAAATACTTATTGAAACATCTAAATAACATGATGTACAACATTTGCAAACGAAGTACAGAAACATCATACAATACTTACTGAAACATCTTAATAACGCCATATGCAGCATAAAATTTAAAAAAATCATCGTAATTTAATCATATGAGATGTTGTTGTAAAGATTTAATTGTAACTAATAAAACGGTGTAATTGGATTTTAGATTCACTATTGGAGAATCGCTTTTTAGTCTCAGTTGGGAACCCTCCTATAGTGACTAAAGATGTTCATTTTAGTCCCGGTTGAAATAACCGGGACTAAAAATAGATTTTTAGTGCCGGTTTGTAACACCAACCGAGACTAAGTTACCAACCGATACAAAAGTTATTTTTTTTCTTTTTTTTCTACCGCAAATATCTCCAAATCAAATAAAATAATAAATCACAGATTTTGTTCACACATCCCAAATCATTCACAGCAACAAACCAATATCTCAACATCCCAAATCATCCACAACAACAAATCATACATCATTCTCAAATCACAGATAAAATCAGCAAACAATTATTCACATTATTCACACAACGAGAAGGAAAAAAGAAAAAGAAATCCATGAATCCTTCCGCCGCGCGGTCTTCCGCGCCGGGCCGCCGTCGCTCAGCCACCGCCTGGCGGCCGTCGCCCTGCCACGCCTGGCCGAAACCTCCCCAGCCCGCCATCGCCTGGCCGCCGCCGCCGCCGCCCGGCACGGCTCGGCCCCGGCCGCCGCCGCGGCCCCTCCCTGGCACGGCCCTAGCCGCCGCCGCCCTTGCCCGGCACGGCCCGGCCGCTGCCCCTCCCCGGCACAGGTCCGGCCGCCACCGCCCTCGCCCGGCATGGCCCGGCCGCCGCCGTGGCCGCCCCCGCCCAGCATAGGCTCGGCCGCCGCCGTCTCTCCCCGTCACGGGCCCGGCCACCACCGGCCGCTTCTCCTGCAGATCTGAGGAAGAGAAGAGAGGAAGGGGAGAGGAAGAGATGAGAGGGAAAGAGGAAGAGATGAGGAAGAGAAGGGAGAGATAAAGAGTGGAGGGGAGGAAGAGATAAGAGGGTGACGAGGACTCAGATCGATGCGCGCGCACGGAGAAATGATGAAAGAGAGAGAGCGAGATGTGGGAAACTGATTTGTAGTCCCGGTTGGTATAAACAACCGGGACTAAAGATCTGATCTTTACTCCCAGTTGTTTATACCAACCGGGATTAAAAATATTAGAAGACTTGCCACGTCGTGCCAAAAAAGATTATCTTTAGTCCCGGTTAGTGTTAGATCATTGCACTTTTAAACCGGGACTAAAAATGCTTTTTAGTCCCGGGTTTTTTAAGCAACCGGGACTATTGTTGTTTTTGGGCAACCAATCAAAGATGGTTTCTCCCGTAGTGATTGGACAAGTATTTTTGGAAAAAAAAAGGCTACATCTTGCTTAAAAAGTTAAATGCATATGCATATGCAATTCAAAAGGCAAAGAAGAGAGAGAATATGAGTGGGATTGGCTGAGAGCGTCCGAAAGTATTTTCCTCGTCTTCCTCGATCCACGCTTCTCGCAAGATCCGATCGACTCGATCGACAATCTCAGCTGCTGTTCGTTCGTGCGTGCGTGCAACCGGATGTGAGATCGATCTCCCGTGCGCTGTGAGACGCGCGTGCGGAGATCGATGAGGAAGGAGGAGCTGGACTACGTGCTGATCCCGCTGGGGATGGCGCTCATGGTGGGGTACCACGCATGGCTGCTCCTCCGCATCCGCCGCCGCCCGGCGACCACCGTCATCGGCGTCAACGCCATCAACCGCCGCATCTGGGTCCGCCACATCATGGAGGTTCGTCCGTACACTTGATCTGGTTTTGGTGGCGAGCGAGATGAGAATGAGATCGCCGGAGTGACGGGGTTCGGGTGGATACAGGAGGCGTCGGGGAAGCACGCGGTGCTGGCGGTGCAGACGATCCGGAACAACATCATGGCGTCGACGCTGCTGGCGTCCACGGCCATCACGCTCAGCTCCCTCATCGCCATCCTCATGTCCTCCGCCGGCGGCGGCGGCGGCGATGGGCTCCTCCCGGGCGCGCCGCTGGTGGTGGGCGCCGCGGGCGAGACGGCGCTGTCGGTGAAATTCTTCGCCATCCTGGTGTGCTTCCTGGTGGCGTTCCTCCTGAACGTGCAGTCCATCCGGTACTACAGCCACACCAGCACCCTCGTGAACGTGCCGGTGCGCCTGATCCAGCGCCGCCGCCGCCCGGGCCTCGCCGTCGACTACGTCACCGCGACGCTCAACCGCGGCAGCTACTTCTGGTCGCTCGGCGCGCGCGCCTTCTACTTCTCCTGCCCGGTCTTCCTCTGGCTCTTCGGGCCCATCCCCATGTTCGCCGCCTGCGCCGCCATGGTCTGCGCGCTCTACTTCCTCGACGTTTGCGACGACTGGGAGGAGGAACACCAAGACCACGACGAGCAGGATGGAAGCGGGAGTGATGAGAGATCAGGAGAAGCGAAGGTCTGAGCCTATGTGTGTTAGGATGCTACGTAGATAATTTTTTTTTAAAAAAAAGTACTTCCTCCGTTTCAGGTAATAAGACGTTAAGTCAAAAGTCAAACTAGTTTAAGTTTGACTAATTTTTTAGAAAAAAATAATAGTATTTTTAACTCAAGACTAACATATTATGAAAATTTATTTAATTATAGATTTAATAAAAGTATGCTGGTGTTGTAAATATTACTACATTTTTCTATAGAGTTAGTTAAACTTAAAGTAGTTGATTTTGACCAAAGTCAAAACGTATTATAACCTGAAACTGAAACAGAGGGAGTAATTTGAAATGGATAACCAACTCAATTTTCCGCAAAAAATAATAAAAAGTTCTCTTGTATATCCACAGACACTGCACATAATCAGTCCTGTGAAATAACCCTCCCTAGGATGAGCAAAATGCAAGAAACAACATATGCAACGATATATCGCTGTAACAGGCAAGCAAATCTTACGAATTTGTGAGTATCAAAATATAAGTAATCTCTCCATCCCAGAAAAATATAAGAATCTTCGATTAGACAAGACACTTCATAAAACTACAAATTTGAATAATCTACATGTTCAGAAATGTCTTATCCGATTCTAAACTATTAAATTTTAGACATTTTAGACCGAGGGAGTACTAAATAATTAAAGAACCGCAGCATAGTAATAATAATCTAGGTGTGCAATAATTAAAGTACTACTAGATAACTAGAACAGAACCGAGTCACATTCTACCGTAATTTACCTAATATATCCTAATCCACAGGTATAAACAGATCAGAAAAGATGCTCATCTTGACCCCATAAGTTTATCCTCGTCGTTTTCACGCTCTCTCCCTATTTACACAAGTAGATGCACCTGTTATCAACATAGAGATGCATAATTCTCTCGATATGTGGTTGAACGACAAATATGTTCACTTTATTTATATAATGTTAGAGGAATTTTATAATTATTAAGATGTACCAAAATTTAGTACAAATTTGGAAGGTCAAATTTGGTACCTTCCAGTACCGGAGGGAGAGGTACAAAATTTTACATTGGGGGCTGTTCAAATTGATGTCATTTTTAACCATACTATTTTTTTTTGCAAAACTATCAAAAAAAAAATATTCACGTTTAGTTTTGCCAAACTTTGGTAAATACATAAGAAATCCTGTTAATGCCTAAATTTTGCTATTGCCAAAGTTTCATAAGGTTTATTTTGGCTACAATCTAAACATCCCCTAGAAAATAGGGAAAAGTCCATTTTACACCCTCCAACTCTTTGTTTTGTCTAAAATACACTCCCAAACTCTAAAACCGGATATTTCACACCCTCCAACTTTCAATACCGTTCACTTTACACCCTCGAGTGGTTTTTCAGCTGGTTTTCGCCTATGTGGCATTGACGTGGAAGTCTAGGGTGGAAATAAAAAAAATAGGACCAAATGTCAGTCCATAGCCACGGAGGCAACCACCTCTTCTTCTTCTTCCCTCATCTCCTCTTCCCTTTCTCTCTCTATCCTTCTTCCTCCCAGAGCTATGGCAGTGGCATTCTTGAGCTCGTGGAGTAGGAGATCGGTGGTGGAGACTCTTTGAGGCGACGGAGCTCAAACACATCCCTAGCCTTTCCTTCCGCGCCGACTGCCGGCGAGCCCGAGCTCAAGGTCCACCTCTCCTGCAGCCTCCAGGAGCAGCTATCTTCTCCATGAAATCCAACTCGCTGGTGGTGCTAGAGCTGCTTGGGGACGTAGAGTTCGGCGGAGGCGATGGGGCTTGGGGATCAGGAACTCAAGCTCGATGAGGCGGCGGCGGCCGGCGGATGCAGATATGGCCTTGAGCTTGACCTCGTCCTCGATCAAGCAGTGGCGGCGTTCCATAGGAGGACTCCTCCCCACGCGTGTGGCTCCGGCGAGGTCCGCCTCTTCCGCGCAGGGCAGCAAGGTCCACCGCTGTTGCCACTCTCCTCGCTGGCGACTGCGTGCAGAGCCTTTCGCTGGCGACTGCCTCCGCGACCATGGCAGCGCCGCCGCCCTCGCAGCTCCACGCTGACGCCGCAGCCACCGCCCTCGCAGCTCCACGCCCCGCCCTCACAACCACACGCCGACGCCACAGCCTATGCCCTCGCAGCTGCACGCCGATGCCGCAGCCTCTGCCCTCATAGCTCCACGCCGACGCCGCAACCGCCGCCCTTCGCAGCTCCACGTCCCGCCCTCGCAGCTCCATGCCGATGCCGCAGCCGCCGCCCTCGCAGGTCCACGCCGCCGCCGCCAACGCGAACAGGGCAGGGAGGGAGAGAGAGTGAATATGGGCTTGGCCCATATTATGTTGTGGACTGACGTGGCAAGGGCTGATGTGGCATCCGACGTGTCAAAAACCACCGTAAAAACAGCCCGGGGGATTAAGCGTCCGGTATTGAAAGTTTGAGGGTGTATTATATTCGGTTTTATAGTTTGGGGTGTATTTTGGATAAGCATAAGAGTTTGAGGGTGTAAAATGGACTTTTCCCTAGAAAATATATGATGTCTCCCAATATCTTCTTAATAACTATAAAATCACTCATAATTTTAAATATATAATATGTATATGGCATGTTTATCACCAGCACGTCTAGAAGACCTGATGGAGCAAGGAACTTACAACAACTAATCAAGAAAACAGTAGATCAAAATTAAGAAGAAAAAGTGCTTTCTTGATCAAAATCAATAAAACAGGAGTTCTGGGCTAGCTAGTTGCTACCAACCATGATCAGCCCCACTGTCTTCTTCATTGTCAAATCTTCGTGCTGAAGCCAAGGGTGGAGCTCGGAGGACGTAGGAGATATGCTACCGGCGTGAAGGCTGACATCAGTATACAAAGGTCAAAGGGGGCAAGCGCTCTGGATTTTTCACAATTTGGTCCTTTCAAAAAATCATTTCGCAAATAGATACCTGAAAATACTTATCCCAAAAATGGTCCTTTTTGAGCGCCAGAGTCGCTGGCGCCGTCCTCCTACCACCGTGGCAGGTCGGCGCTGAGGTGGCAGGGGGAGCGTGCCAATGTGGCTGCCCCCCCCGGCCCCCGCATTTTTTTTATTTTTCTTTTATTATTTTGATATTTTTTCATGGTTAGGAATATACCAGAACCAACCATAGAAAAAATGAACTCAAATGGACGAAATACGTGACTTGTAGAATTTTTCCTCTCTAGTGTAGATGAGAGAGATGTGCAACTTTTTTATTTTTATTTTATTGATATTTTTTTCATACTTAGGAACCCACAAGAACCAACCGTAGAAAAGTTTAACTCAAATGGACGAAATATGTGACCTGTAAAATTTTCCAAAGCTCTACCGAAAAGCTTCTCGTCTTGAAAACACAATCTTGAAAGCTGAATTTGGAGGTTTTAATCTCGCTGAACTCAGCAAAGCCAGGGAGAATTGGATGTAACTTTTTCTGTAGATGTCCGTGGATATATTATTTGCCTGATTCTAAGTCCGTATGAGAAAGTTACGCCTGTTTTAAGAAATGACACTCGAATATAGCAGAAAAAACCCTAACTTATTTTTTTTATAGGATGTAAAAGAGGTTAAAAAAGGCTAAGAGTATTCAAAATCTAATCTACTTTTTTTGGTGGGGGGAGAGGTGGGGGGCTATAGGAAAACCAAAACAACGAAGAGCAGGGATAGCGCGGGGGAGGGGGTTGGGGGGGGGGGGGCTTTTCGGTATAGCTTTGAAATATTTGAGTTTATTTTTTTTACGGTTTGTTCTTATGTGCTCCTAAGTGTGAATTTATTTTTTTAAAAATAAAAAGTTGCACATCTCTCTCCTCTACACTAGAGATGAGAGAAGAGGTAAAAATGGCGGCCGGGGGGGGGGGGGGGGCAGCCACTCTGGCGCGCTCCCCCTGCCACCTCAGCGCCGCCCCACCACGGTGGCAGGAGGTTGGCGCCATCTACTCTGGTGCCCTGAAAAGAACCATTTATGGGATAAGTTTTTCCAGGAGTTTATTTGTAAAATAAGTTTTTCAAAAGTACTAAATTGTAAAAATTCTAGGGCAGGCGCCAACATTAGCGTGGAGGATGGGGGAAGGGAGTAGAGGGGAGGAGCCACAATCGCGCCGGCATGAAGAGGTTGGGAGAAGGGAGGAAGCGGCACCGCCCCGCCGGCGTGGAAGTGGAGATGGAGAAAATGGAGCGTCATGTGTGATGATGTCAGGGATCGATGCTTTTAATAATTCGGTGAAGCAGGTGTGTTCGGCACTTTCCCCTCTCGTTTGCCGCGCGCATGCTTTTCAAATTGCTAAACGGTACGTTTTTTCTAAAATGTTTCTATATGAAAGTTGCTTAAAAAATCATATTAATTCATTTTTGAAAAAAATAGCTAATACTTAATTAATCACGTGCTAATGTACCGCTCCGTTTTCCACGCACACTGTTCCTGGTTGGGAACCTCCAGTAGCAAACACACCCTAAGGGCATGGCCAACGCAGGGTACCCCTCAAATGCCACGTGGGATGGGGCAACACTCTCAAAAAGCTAATTTCCTACTGTGCTAGTTTCTCCAGGTGGTAGCCTCATATTTTTATTTCAGTCCTTGGTGTTTTTCATTTTAGTTCTCACAATTTTTCAATTTATATAGATGTTTAAATTTTATACTAAACACCCTAAAATCTAGAAATTAATATAAAATCTCTCCTCCTCCCTCTTCTCCCCAGTCCCCACCAACACCCTCCCCATTTCACGCCTCTATAGCTCTCCTCTCCTCTCCTCTCCCCTCCCCGGCAGCGATCGAAGCGGCGGCGGCTGACCCATCGACGCAGTGGCGGCCGGTCTCGACGCGCCGGCGTGGGGGGGGGGGGGATCGATGCGACCGTTCTCTCTAGTCCACCCCCTCTCCATCTTCTTCCCCGCGCGGGAGCAGCAACGGCGCGTGGCGACGGCTTGAGGTGAAGCATCTCCCCAACGCGGTTCCTCTCCTGTTTCTTGCCCAAAAGCACCGAAAAGCTGACGAAATTATCCGGCCCTCTGCAGGGGTCGCGGCGCTCTACCGGGATACGGTCCTGTCCGAGCTGGCACAAATATACTCCTTGGAAGGGGTGAGATCACGCTCCACGTTGGAGCGTTGGGCATGGCCTAAGTTTCCCACTAAAGCTGGTCTTTTCAGTTTGGGCCTGCTCAAATTAATTTATGAGACAGGCCGGCCAACAAGCCCAATGGGCGACTACGCCCATCCCTACTATCTTCCCCCACTAACGTGCAGCCTGTTTATTTGGCGATTGTTACTGCTACATCCGTTTCAGGTTATAAAACTTTCTAGCATTGTCCATATTCATATTGATTTTAATGAATTTAGACATACGTATGAATATGGGTAATGATAGAAAGTCTTATAATATGAAACGGAGGAAGTACTTGGTTCTTTGTAATTGTGACTTTGTGCATCTCCCTAGCTTCTAGGTGCAATGAATGATCAGTAAATTGTTCCATTATGAGTAGTAGAAAAGCCTATTTGATTGTCAATCCCTTAAAAGTACAGTAAGTCTTACACGTTAACAAGATTTGGTGAGTCCAAACTCCGAAGAATTTATTAATTAATGATTTATTTATTTATTATTATGAGCTAGATAAAGATTAAAGATTTTCCTTTTATTTCATCTTTGCTATAATATTTTCCTACTTCCGTTTCATTTTATTAGTTGCTTTGACTTTTTCTCTAGTAAAATATTTTTAGATTTAACCAAATTTATTAAAAAAGATAGTAACATTTATAACATCGAATTAGTTTCATTAAATATAACATTCAATATATTTTAATAATATTTTTTTGTGTTAAAAAATATTACTATATTTTTCTATAAACATAATCAAACTTAAAAAGTTCAACTAAGAAAAAAAGTCAAACTGACTTAGTTTAGAAGAGTGTAGGTAAGGTTGGCTGATTAACTGCTTCGCAAGATTTTTTTTTCTTTTTATCTTTTCTATATCTAATTCTTCTTCTTTTTAATTTTCTTTGTTTGAAGAGTCTGTTACTATTGTGGCAGTGTTGGTTCATTCATCCGGGAGTGCGTCTCAAATTATTCTATCCACCCAAATCACAGTGTGAATGCCACACATGACATGATGGGAGGTTGGTAACAAACTTGTGGAAACCAGGAGTCTAGGGAAAAAAAAAAACAAAATCTTCTCACTGAAACAAAAACGTCGATTATATATAGTTGGGTTTATTCTTCTTATCGATCAACTTATTGTGACACATTCCTTAGCATGGAATTCATACATATATATACCAAATTACCAATCCAGAGGCATACAAAAAAGATGATGAAAATTAAGGAAAGCACACATACACACCCAGGAAAACCTGATCAACTACTCGTCAATGGACTTGCAACACGAAAAGATCTTTATTATAAAATCATTTCATCTTTATCAATCGCTTGAAGTTAACCGGCGCAGTGAACCGGGCAGGGCCATCGTAAAATGCAGAGGCGGCTAGCTTAGCAGCCCGCTCAGTCGTGTAAGAAAGATCCCAAAACCAGTACTGCTTGCGGTTTTGGCAGGGTGGTTCATGTTCAGGTGTGCAGGGGGGAATACAGCATGTGCTGTTGATGTTCACAAACCCTGCACATACAAGATATAACCACAATAAATACATTAGATAAACAAGGACAAGTAGCATTTCCATGGTTTGTGTTACAGTCCATCTCATGATCCTCTATCCCAACCACAAAAAAAGTGTTCAATAATTTCGATTGACTTACCGTAAGCCCGAGGGTTCATGAAGGTGGCATTTGAGAATGCGTAGAAGTCGGCGATGGAGTAGGAGAGACCACTCAGCTGAGAGCTGAGATTGGAAAAGAGGGGCTTGAGGCCATCGTTGAATTCCCTAGCGAGACTGTTCATGGAGTCATTGCAGTCGACATTGTTTTCCAAGTTCTTCCTCATCCATGGCTGACACCCTAAGGGCTGGATGTTGATGATCCCAAACTTCCTTGCACCCAGGCCATACAACTGCATGATTATGGCCTTGTAGGAGGAAAGTGTATATGGAATGTTGAATGGTGATGGCTTTCTGGAATATCTTAATACTCTCCATATATTTACAGACAGATCCATGGTACCAATGCTTATCAGGAATAAAGATTTGGCCAACAGCTTGCTCAACTTCTGGTGGCCTAGGTTAGCCTCCATCTGGCTTACCGTGTCATTGAAGTTCTTCACTTGGTACACGAATGGAATCGTTGCTTCATCGTTCTGCATATTCACAATATAGCATCAATTAAGGTTATTTCCAGGGAAAACCCAGTATTTTATCTGTTAAATAACCATCAAATGTTTATTAACACTTTGATCTTTCATCTTGCTAGCAGATCTGATCACTCATATTCTTAGCATGCGTATATATAGTATAACCAAGAAATTCATCAGTTTGTGGTAGCTACTTTTCATCATAGATTTCAATATCCTATATAAAATGTTGAGTTACTACAAAGTCAAAATAAGCTCTTGATCTACCGACTAAATAATATTGGGTATAATTTTCCTGATAGCAAAGAGTAACGAACAAATTGAACGAAGACATGTATAATTGTAGATTGCCCATGAAATGGCCCAGCGAACTATCAGAAGTTGACAGTCAGAGATGATATTATATTGATATAAAATTTTCCTTATGTCACTGTCAGAAATTTTTTGAAAATTACAATGCCGACAAGATATCTAGTCACATGTTACTCTCTTCTTTCATTTGCAATTTCCAATCATTAATTAACCATCATGAAAGATCATGCTTCTGATAATTAGTGATATAGATATGCAACAATTCAAATATGTTTATATGACCAACTTGGATATATAATCACCATTTCTTGATGCCATTGCCATGGCAGCATTCACAATTAATATTATGGTTGAATTTGCATTTAAGCATATATTCTGGAGTTACCATGATGATCTGAATGCCAGCACCTGCTGAAGCATAGTTCACTCCGGTGAAATTGGTCTCCATTTTTATCGAACTGTTAAGCGATAGATAAGCTGGAGGGCTCATTTTGAATCCCATATCCTTTGCTGCATGCATAGCACACACCAATTAAAGTTGCATGCATATACCAAAAATTAACTTGGGTATTTTTCTCAAATAAAAGAATACTTGATAATATGCACTACCTTTCTCAAATATAGAATCATATATATCAATGTAACAAAGAAATACCATTTGCAAACCAAACATTATGAAATGCTGAATCGTCGTTAGTATTTCTTTATATTCATCATTTTTTTTTTACAAACTACAATAACATTACTACCTTTATTTGCTAATGTCTTCTGAAAGTCAATAGTAGTATAGAGCAACGACCACACTACCAATTAGCATTAATTCATTAATTATTTGTAGTCGTGTTGGGTATATTGTGGGCGATTTATTCTAACTGCTTGAAAACACTTAAAAAATCTTTCGGCTAAAGCAAAAAAAAAAGACTGTATAATAACCATCAAACATCCATCTAATTCACAAATAACTATATGAAAAACTATGACACAGAAAATACAATTTAATGGTGACATAACTGTAAAAGATAATAAGGGCAATATGATCGATCAAGTCGCTTAATTACCAATGAAGTCAGCCATGTTGTATCCATTACTGAACCTTCCAGTGGGCTCAGAGCCAGGGAAGTCGATGCCATAGTAGGGGTAGTCAGCCTGGGGGGCGTCAGACGGCAAGTAGTTGTTGTTGCCAACGTCCAGCATGCCGTCCCCGAACACGAAGATCGCCGGTACAGCCGTCTTATGGCCTTCAGCAGAGCCAAGCACTTGAAAGGATGCTATTATCACAAGGCTTAGAACTATGATCCTGAAGTGCCCCATCATCATCACCAAACAAGCCAATTAAAACTCAGGAACACTACTGCATATGTTATTTATACAGCATTCATGTAGAATGTATATATATGATTGAACTGACGATTGATAGGAAGTAAAAGTGCAGTTAGCTAGCTAGCTATTTATATGCACAAATTAAGTGTCAACTATGTTATCAAAGTCCATGGTCTTAATTAAACTGATGGTATGAAAGTCAAAGTCAAGTATTGAGATATGACGCTTATTCAGTAATTCCTATCACATGGCTCATGCTTCGTAGTTAAAAGTCGGCAACCTCAAACCTTTTAAAAGCTAAGTCATATAGCTCTACTCTCAATCTCTTGGCCTACGTAGATTTTTTTTTTGATCTTGCCTAAATAGAATTTTTAGCTGTACGACTAATAGTACTTGTCTAGTTGCAGTTGATTTATTCAGGGTAAGCGCATGGGCTAATTAAATTAAAGGTGATCAATACATCCACTGTGAGCTGAGTCTTTCTAGCTGAAAGAAGCAAGGCATTTACAGTTTTGGAGGAAGTCAGCAAGGTATGGCTGGAGAGTAGTGCTGGGAGAGCAAATGCATACACAATAGCAGACTATGAAGTTTCTATATGTAGCCTACCTTCAATTGGATGTGTTCTATATATGTCCCTGAACATCTATATAGTAGTTGAGATTTATAATTTTCATTCAACGAATGCCTAAGATTCTTAAGCCAGTAGGAGCATGCTTGGGAGTTGGGTAACCCAACTATACCAGTGAAATAATAGCCCCCCATTACTGAACATCCACGGCTAGATCAGTGGAGTAAGGTGCATTACTGATCCAAAAAATGGGTATTGTCGTATTGAGCATTGCATCAGACATTGAATTTCAGATTGAAACATCAATTTGGAACTACAAAAATTGATAAATCGATTATAAATTCGTAGCATTGATCATCAAAATCTCGGAATAGAATATCAAATTGAGGTGGAAGTAGCAGCCTCTTTACAAGAATTCAAGAGCACATAAGGCAACTATGTCAACAAGAGCTCGATAATTTGTGCAGACAATCTGATGAACAAAGCTTGAAATCCCTAGATTTTAATAAAACGTAACACGTCGGCTTAGCTGTCCATGAATCACACTTGAGCACACAAGAAAAACAAATCGCAAGATGCTTCAACCTACCACCAGCAACCGAGGGTGTTTGCAGAAATACTGATGATGCATCATCTCCTCGAGCTGCTTGGAAAGAAAGCGACGCGACGGCCGCCGGAGATGTGGGGAACGAGAGGTGGAGGCGGAGAGGCCGGCGCAGGAAGAAGGAGAGCGAGGGAAGCGCGGCCCTCCCCCCGGCGGTGGCGGCCGGCCGATGACATCCCATCCCCCCGCCACGGTGGTGGCGTGGCGGCGCAGACCGAAGGGGAGGGCGGCGCGGTGGTGGTGAAGACGGTGTAGAGAGAGAGAAAGGAGGAAGCTCGACGACGGCGGCACACTTGCTTTCCGGCAGAATGGGCCGAAATACAGGGACAAAAGGGCTTATTTACCGGCTTACGGCCCAATCCAACAGTAAGCCGGCGCAGCCTCGGCCCCTCGGCCTCGCGCAGAGAAAGCCAACATAAAGAGAGAGAAGATCAGATCAGAAGACGCGATCGAGGAGCGACATTGCCGCGTCGCCGCCCAAAACCCTAACCCCCTCCTCGTCTCCTCCTCACGCGAGTCGCGATGTCGCGCCATCGCCGTCCCGCCGACACAAGCCCGCAGGCCGCAGCCGCAGCCGCAGCCGCCGCTTCTTGCAGTGCAGCTTGCCGCTTTCCAGATTGCTTTGCTGCCATCGAGTACTGCCGAGGAGAACGATCAGTAAATTCAGGAATCAGGACTCGGAGTGGTATGTTTTGTGTTCAGGTGAGTGAGTCAATTTCCTAAATCTCAAATTCCCAATTGCCATAAGTACATGTGAAAAATTGATTCAGTTGCAGTTGTTCCCTAGGATTGAATGTTAGGTTAATTATTTAAGGGAGTACCTATGCATCTTTTAAAAGATTTTTACGATCGTATCAGACAGATTTTTAATCTTTAGATTAAAATCCAATAGACACAGTAAAAGGCAAAAAGCAACTAAGAAACACCATAGTAGACACTAAATTACCATATCTTTAAGAAAAAGACCAAATCCAATACAAATTTCAAAACTTACATGCGAAGATTCAAAAATTACACTGTAACTTACAAAAGTTACAATGTAAGTTTCATAAATTACATTATAACTTACAAGAAAAGAAAATGTACTGTAAATTTAAGTGAGAAAATCGAGTGAGAGATAAGAAAAAATCTTTCGAGTGAGATATAGCAAAATCGATTATTTAATTAATTCAATTGATGTTGCTCCTAGAGTTGGACGAATCGACGAAGGCCCTGACTGCACTATTGTGCTGCACACATGTACATTATAAAAAAGAAAAGGTTAAATGGTTTGATAACTTTATGCATTGAGAAGAAATTATTGGATGAAATTGATATTGGTACCATTATCAATGACTTCGCAGCTAGAAATGTCAGAAGAAATTTTCGAGGTAAATGTTCAATGTTTCCTATATAAATATTATTGATGAATGCAATTTAAATATTTATGACCATAATTCAATATATATATCTATTGATTATTATTATATCGTATGATAAGGGCCTTTATATCTAGTTTCACACCGGGGCTCTGAAAAGTCAGGACTAGCCCTGCCTACTCTAGGAAGGCCTTGTCATCTCCCCTGATTCCTTTCTCTTTATCACGGAGGCAACTGATGTATGCATCCATCATATGAATTTGAGGTTAGTTCAGTTACATTACAAATATAGTTATAAAAGGAAAGTAGGTTTGTTAAATAGGCGAACTTATATCGTCATTCAAGTATTCTGGTTCTGTTAGTACTTTCATTGATTTCCGATTAACCTTCACTCCTTCAATATGCACCATCACTTTGTTATCCTTTGTTTTATTAATGTAGGTAATGAAATGGTCTTCTTTTTTAGTCAACTCTTCAAAGGTCGTACAAATTATTAATATGGAAACATACAATCTATAATAGATCTATACAAAAGTACAATGTTTATTACCTTTAGAATTTTTTATCGGTGTCTGCCTATTCGCTTTCTTTTCTTTTGACCACGTAAGGCGTTCTTTGGTGGGCTTTTGTGTATTTTTTTTAGTAAGATCATCCTTATCGATGTATACTACAAAAGGGTAAGTCAAATCAGTAACACACAAACATAAAATAGAAGTAATAAAATTTAGGATGATGTAGAGAGTTCACACATTCAGATATTTTCTTTGGTGTTTGGTTGTTTTGTTTCCTCTTCTTTTCACCCTGTAATTAGTCTGTCTGGCATGATAGCTTCTTTTTCCATTCGCGCTTGAAAAGGAGGAAAATTAGTACCATTCACATGAGCATATGTAAGGATGAAATAGCATAGTACTGTGTTATTTTTGTTGGTGTTTGGGTTCTGATTTTGTCCTTCTTTTTACCCCTTGATTCGTAGATGAAGTTAGTCTGATTTGTTGGTTTGTATGTTCTTCATGTAGAACCTATAAGCCTCTTGTTGCTTTGATTGCACTCGTTACTGTCCTTATGTTAGGTCATGTTCACGTTAGTATTATGATAAGTTGTAGTAACGTTAGCGAGAGAATTTTAATTCACTTTACCTCCGTTTCACAAGTCGTGTTAATGTTTGGATTTATATAGGCCTCTTCGTGATGATTTGATACAGGCTCTCTGGGATCACTTTGTTCTTGTTCCACATCCTACAATAGTCAACTTTTTTTTATTTTTCTAAAATAAACCGTTCCGCTATATTCTATAAGCGATTGACCGAAAAACCATGGTTTTTTAAAATCGACCCGCTCCGGACGGTCCCAGATTCCATATATAGATTTTTTTTTCCTGAAATTAACATAAAAAAGAGAAAAATGCATCGCTCCTGGTCGGGTTGAGGCTGATAGGAGTGGATGCGGCGGCGGTCACGTAGCACCCTAGGTTTGCGGCGGATAGGGGCGGATGCGGCCGATGTCTCGTACCTCCTGCGGATCTCGGTGAATAGGAGCGGATGTAGCCGCGGTCCCATACCTCCTGCGGATCTCGGTGAATAGGAGCAGATGCGGCGGCCATCCCTTACCACCAGCGGCTTGCGGCGCTTGCCTGCCACGGGCGGCTTGCGGGGAGTTCATTAGCAATGCCTAAATCGTGCGGAGGTTTGACAGATAAAAAGGATGGACCAGGTGCCCCGATCTGATTTTCATTCATCAATACTCCTATTTCTTTCTCCACAAATCTCATCTTCCTAGCACCGACCTTCAAGAAATAGGAAGATGAGATTCGTGGAGAAAGAAAGGGGATTATTGATGAATAAAAAACAAATAGGGGTACCTGGTCCATCCTTTTTATCTGTCAAACCTCCCCACGATTCAGGTGTCGCTAATGAACTCCCCGCAAGCCGCCCATGGCAGGCGAGCGCCGAAAGCCGCTGGTGGTAGGGGACGGCCGCCGCATCCACTCCTATTCACCGAGATCCACGGGAGGTATGGGACCGCGGCCGCATCCGCTCCTATTTGCCGAGATCCGTGGGAGGTACGAGAGCTCGGCCGCATACGCCCCTATCTGCCGCAAACCTAGGGTGCTACGCGACCACCGCCGCATGTGCTCCTATCAGCCGCAAGCCGACAAGGAGTGATGCATTTTTTTCTTTTTTATGTTAATTTCAGAAAAAAAAAATCCATATATGGAATCCGGGACCGTCCGGACCGGGTCGATTTTAAAAAACCATGGTTTTCCGGTCAATCGCTCATAAAATATAGCGGAACGGTTTATTTTGGATAAATAAAAAAAAGTTGACTATGGCAAGATGTTGAACAAGAACAAAGTGATCTCAGAGAGCCTGTATCAAATCATCACGAAGAGGCCTATATAAATCCAAACGTTGACACGACTTGTGAAACGAAGGTAAGGCAAATTAAAATTCTCTCGCTAATGTTACTACAACTTATCATAATACTAACGTGAACATGACCTAACAGGAGGACAGTAACGAGTGCAATCAAAGCAGCAAGAGGCTTATAGGTCCTACAGGAAGAATATACAAACCAACAAATCGGACTGACTTCATCTACGAATCAAGGGGTAAAAAGGACATAATCAGAACCCAAACACCAACAA
The DNA here is from genome assembly GCF_034140825.1 of Oryza sativa Japonica Group. Taxonomy (NCBI): domain Eukaryota; kingdom Viridiplantae; phylum Streptophyta; class Magnoliopsida; order Poales; family Poaceae; genus Oryza; species Oryza sativa. Next base: position 11,141,722 of record NC_089036.1, on the reverse strand, counting down.
AAATAACACCAGGTACTATGCTATTTCATCCTTACATATGCTCATGATTGGTACTAATTTTCCTCATTTTCAAGCGCGAACGGAAAAAGAAGCTATCATGCCAGACACAGACGAATTACAGGGTGAAAAGAAGAGAAAACAAAGCAACCAAACACTGAAGAAAATATCTGAATGTATGAACTCTCTACATCATCCTAAATTTTATTACTTCTTTTCTATGTTTGTGTATTACTGATTTGACTTACCCTTTTGTAGTGTACATCGATAAGGAGGATCTTATCAAAAAAACACAAAAGCCCACCAAAGAACGCCTTACGAGGTCAAAAGAAAAGAAAAACGAACAGCCAGACACCGATAAAAAATTCTAAAGGTAATATCTAAACATTGTACTTTTCTATAAATCTATTATATAGATTCTATGTTTACATATTAAAAATTTGTACGACATTTGAAGAGTTGACTAAAAAAGAAGACCCTTTCATTACCTACATTAATAAGACAAAGGATAACAAAGTGATGGTGCATATTGAAGAAGTGAAGGTTAATCGGAAATCAATGAAAGTACTAATTGAACCAGAATACTTGAATGATGATGTAAGTTCGCCTATTTAACAAACCTACTTTCCTTTTATAACTATATTTTTAATGTAACTGAACTAACCTCAAATTCAGGTCATGGATGCATACATCCAATGTCTCCGAGATAAAGAGAAAGGAATCAGGGGAGATCGCAAGGCCTTCCTAGAGCAGGCCATAAAAACAGGTCTACTCAATGTAGAGGGAGCGCATGTTGAATCTAACAACCCTCGTGATAAACGATGGATTAGAGATATGGCATGCGACTAACTACCATTTGACATGGTAATACTTATTTAAGCTATGTATGTAATGGCTATTACAATTTATGAATGTATCTTACTGTTGAACATCTGCAGATTTTCCTCCCAACTAATATTACAGAAACACACTGGTACCTAGCCATTCTTAATGCCAAGCGACGTGAGGTGCAAATACTAGATTCGCTTGCCAAGCCAATCAATGAACATCGACCCGAACTAGGGCGTGTGGTAAGTGATACACTTCCACTTGCACAATTCAAATTGGTTTTGCCATGTTTTAACCATACTGATGTTGCACAAAACTTCCTACCTGCTAGCTATCGAGAGAGGATTACACGGGACAAAGAATGAACACCCACAGTTAAAACATGATTGGCTTGATTTTGTTATTACCAAATGGGAATACAACAAAGTCAAAAAATTGCTAAAGCAAGGAGACAAGTGGGTGACCCGTAAACTCTTCCACATGATATTCACATTTTTCAATTATGGTAACTTGTTAACCTAATGACTCAATTCTTGTAGCGTCTCGTGTGGCCTATACACCCTTAAGTTCATGGAGCATTGGAGTGGATCTTATCTCCCAGAAAATCAAATACAGGCAACTACAATAAACTCTATTCATATTTTGCACCAATGCTTCCCATTATGAAAACCATTTAAAATGCACTCCCTTTACATTAGAGAAAATTCCTATATACTCCTGAAAATTTACTCAATCCCTTCAATACCCCTGAATTTGACCTCATTCCTTATATACCCATGAGTTTTCATTTTAATCTTCTCTATACCCATCTCCATTAGTTGACCATTAGTTGACCGTTAAATATTTTACAACGACTATATTACCCATCCTATACATATGTGGTACCTACTCAATAAATTTTCATATGAAAAAAATTAACTTATACAAAATACAAGCAATATAATCATTTAATGCCCAACTTAAAAAATAAAACTTATTATTTTTTATTTTTTAAAAAATATGATTAAATCCATACATTAGTTTCACCAGAAAATTAAGAGCAAAAACTAAATTTTATTTAGGTTTAAATTTTTGGGAAGATATACGAAATTCATCAAATTTGATCTGAAATTTATTTAAAAATTTTAAATTTGTTTTCTAATTTGTGACAAACTAATTACATCCCCTTTATTTTTTCACAACGAATCTTTTTTCACTAAATATTTGTTGAAAAGTAATTTTCAAATTTTATGCAGAACTTTTTTTACAATAAATCTTTTTTATTTTAATGAAATAATGTTTTATTTTTAAAAATTCATAACAAATATTTAGTAAATTATTCCTTATTGGTTTTCACAACTCAAATAATTTACACAAAACGTTTCTAGCTTTTAACAATATACCAATGACAATAAAGTAATTTCTACAATAACTAACGGTCAAACTAATGGTCAACTAATGGAATGGGTACGTAAGGGATCCAAATAAAAATTCAGGGGTATATAAGAGATCAAACAAATTTCAGGGGCGTAGAAGGGATTGGGTGAAATTACAGGGGCATGTAGGGAATTGGACCTTTACATTATGCAGAAGGATATGAAAATATTTCGACAGGACTTAGCAGGAATTTTGATCAAGTCCGAACCGAACAAGATTAAAGACTGTCCACTACTACAAACCACGATATAATTACCTTACTATGCTCTCTTCCACTTATTACAGATTTTAGATACTCCTTGAGTATTTCATTGGTCCCAAACGTTGTTGCATTTTGAGTTAATTTTCATAGTTCAGATTTTGCTACGTTGGGGTCACAGACAGTGAAGCACACACATAAGGCTCATGAAATGGAAAGCCACAACAAATCCGATAGCCAAATAACAACGATCATTCTATTCATGGTCGTAATAGTAATGAGAAGGAGCAGTATATAAAACCTTACGCTTCGGGATGACTCATGGCAGTAAGCTGTCCGCGTCACTCACGTGCATCTGCTTCTACGTCGCACCTATACACCGAGAACCCCTTTGCCGGCATGCAGATCCCCTTCACGCACGCCACCGTCTTGCATACTGACCCTGCTCCTAACAATTCAACCAAAATAATCAAAAAACAATACAATGGTTTGAAGAACGAGCAGCCATTTTCTGCAATAATCGGGAGAAAGAGTAGGCTTTTAGAGGGGCTCACACGGGAGATGAAAACTTCAGGGAGGGCCACCATTGGTCGTCAACGAAAATACGAGGAGCAGCTCCATAGCTGCTCCGCCACAGCCGCATACCACCGGCGAATCGCCACAGCCACACCCGAGGTCGCTGGAGGCGGAGGAGGCGGATGGGGCAGAGGGCCGTGAGGGCGCTGGAGGCGATGGACGCGGCGAGGGAGATGGTCGGGCGATGGAGGCGATTAATGGCGTCGAAGGAGGCGGCGAGGGTAGGGTAGGAAGACGGCGGGGGAGGCAAGGGCATCGAAGGGGGAGGAGACGCCAACGGCGTCGGAGGTGGAGAGGGTGGGGCCGACGGACGGCGACGTAGGGGGCGGGAAAGGCGGTGAGGGCGGGGGAGACGGACAGCGACGGAGGGAGCGGAGAAGGCGGCGAGGGCGGGGGAGGCGGACGGCGACGGAGGGGGGCAGAGAAGGCGACACTGGCGGAGGATAGGACGGCGACGGAGAGGGCGGAGAAGGCGGCGAGGCCAAGGGAGGCGGCGGTGCTGGAGGGGACGGAGACGGCGAGGGAGAAGGATCGGCGATAGAGGCGGTGAGGGAGATGGACGGCGACGGAGGCAGGGATGGAGGGGAACGGACGACGGAGGAGAGGGATGGAGGGGAATGGCGTCGATTAGGATAGGATAGGGAGAGGGTGAACAGTTAGATAATGACAAATTACATAATACCCTACGCGAATTATTATCTCTGGACAAATATACCCCTCCACATTTCTACTCTCATTAAATCTGGTGGGAGTATAACTATATCTCAACACTACGATTAAATACGATCAACGGTTCAGATTAATTTTACTACAAGTATAAAGCACCGGAACGAGACTCTTCCCAACTATATTGTATTTCTGTGTATAACTCCCAACAGATGGTTTGGTTTATGTAGAAAAGGTACATACATATTTATGGCTCGGTAGAGCACGGATCGAAGGACGGAATGTTTGACTACTTACAAATCTTGTCCAAATAACCGCATATGCTGAAGCATAGTTGATGCCGCTGAAACCCGCATCTACTTCGATCAGGCTATTATTAAGCGACAGAAAAGCTGGAGGGCTCATCTCCAACCCCATAGCCTTTGCTGCAACCACACAAAAAAAAATCATATTACCATGCATGTCTTGACACAATTAACTGATAGTTTGATACGAGATGATATTTGTGTCGAGGGAACATCCGTCGTTTTGTGCCTGTTGTTTAAAACGTCATATTTTTCTTAAAAAAATTGACAAGATAGATTAATATGGGAATGTATCACTTTATAAACATATAATTCAGCATATATAATTAGAGAAAACAACAAATTTAGCAGTGAACTGTATGTTCTATTTAGAGTCAAATTTATTTTTTTCTACATATATAAATTGAATTTGAATAGTGATATATATCACCGATTTATTTTTTTAAAACACGGTACAAACGCATGCGATATATATCACAATAGTGATATATATCACCGATTTATTTGATATATATCACAACGTGCGCGCTCACCTCTATAAATACACACACAAACCCTACCCTTATAAGTACCTCCGATATATTTTGTTAATATTTCTTTTGATGATTTTCATGAATCTATTCTGTTAATATTTTTTTTGATGATTTTTAAAGCAATACTTAAAAATGAAGAGATGCAGATGGCGGACACAGAAAAAAAACAAGTGTTGGGTGTACCCACATATGCCAATTAAAAGAAAATATATGTCTTTATGCATACAAACACAAATAAGCCTCAGACGCTTATACGGAGTACATAACAAAAATTGTCAGATAGAAGATATAACTGCAACTATTTATGTAATGAAAGATATAAATTAAAGAATTTGTCAAAATATAGCTAGAATCTGAATTCTTTGGTGCTCACTAAAAATAAACACTAGGCACTGCTCTTGTTCACATACCTTTGCCCACTCAACTTAATTTAAGAACAGAAATCACAAAATAGTTTCAGTTTTCAGTAATTTAGTTTGAGGGAAACTGGGACTAAGAGATGAAAGTGCAAATATGAATAAGTGGAGGATATATAGCAATTGTGCGCTTCTGCTTGTTGAGTAAAGACAGTTGCACAGCTTCTCCCGCTTGGCAATACATCATCCTTCTGGTCGTCACCGGCGCTACCCCTAAAACTCTGTCGGCACTCAGCAGTTCACCACGCGCGCTCGCACAGGCACTATTACTTGTTGCTACTCCTGGCTTTAATCCTTAAAATATAAGGTAATTTGAAGAGAGATGTGGCAAATCCTAGCATTATAAATCTGGACAGCCGCTTATATATTTTAGGATGGAGAAAGTACAACTTTGTTTAACGCTTACAACCAGGTCTGACCTGCTGTTCTGGCATGTGCCTAATAAGCTATTATATACTCCCTAAACCCAGCCGCTTATATATTTTAGGATGGAGAAAGTGCAACTTTGTTTAACGCTTACAACCAGGTCTGACCTGCTGTTCTGACATGTGCCTAATATGCTATTATATACTCCCTCCGTCATAAAAAAACGAATCTAATACCGGATGTGACATATTATAAAAAACGAATCTAATACCGGATGTGACATACTATGGTACTCTCTCCTTACAAAAGTCTAAGTCATTTCTTTTTGCACCAAGACCAAAAACAATTAATTCATTCACCCGAGACAAAACCAATGAGCATGTAACCGATAAACACTAAGGAGCTGTTTGGTTGGGCTGTTTTCGGCCCGTATCAGATACCAGCGTGAATTGATTCCCTTACATCTGTTTGTTTTAGATGGACCGTAATCGGTTAGCCCGCAAACGAATCCCAGCCCAATACAAAGTTGATTACGCTCCAGATCGGGCGTTACGCGTTACCGATACGGAGGCGGAGCGGAGCGAACGTGACCTAGCCTTGAGCGCCGCCACCTTGCAGCGCACCGTCGCTGGCGCCGCTCCCCCTGCCCGGCGTGCGTCGTCGACACCGCTGCCCCCTGCCCCGACGCCGCTGCCCCTCCCCTCGCACGCTCCATGACCGCCCGGAGATTGCCCGCCTCGACAAGGCCGACAACCCACTGCTCTGCTACCTTCAGTCCCTCCTCCATCTCCCTCGAGTTCCACATCCCTGACGACTGGATCTGCGAGAAGGACGAGGCTGTTGAGCATCAAGAAGGCATGGCAGAGATCTTGAGGCACACGAAGAAGGCACCAGCCACCAAGGAGGTTCTTCTGTCGTTTCCGCCGTCGCCGGTGAGAACCCTCCCCTCACTGATACCACCACTCTTTATGATGATATACTTGTGATGCTGATGATTGATGATCTTTTTCTTTTCATTAACAAATCATGAAGTAGTTTATACTAGTGAATCATTTGTATTCTTGATTGGTTGCATGTATTCCTGCCTCAGTTCTGTTTGCTTTATAAGTTTACATGAGTTTTGTAGAATCTGTTTTTCCCGATTGCAGGAAAAATCTGGAATAGTAGTTGATGGTTCTTTCATATTTGTTTTCGAGTGTAGGTAAGTTCCGAAATTTTGTCGGACCAACTCATTTTACTCTCTAGATTTTGAGAATTTTGATTTTCATTACTGCCAGGTGATATATTATTTTGCAGAGTGTGAGATTGGAAAAAAAAAGGTTTGTCGTGCATTGCCTTTTCGACAGAATTGTCATCTTGCACATATATAATCAATTTACTTATGTTTCGCAGCATGGACTGTTCCAAACCAATCTACTCGCTGAATCTGAGTCTACTAATCTAGTAGTTTCACTCATGTCAATTGTTCATCCATATATTTCCTCAGTACTTTATTTAGACAGATCACAATGTATCCTCTTGTTGTTTAGTTCATTGAACTTCTGAAGTTCTCACTCCCAGCATGGGTCTTATATTTACTCTTGAGTATTCGGAAGCTACATCTACAAGATCTTGTTCAGAGATCTTCCAGGATGATGCTAGGCTGATATTAGATACAAATTCAAGAAACTAGCTGCTTTCAAATATTTGCATGTCAAAATGGATCCGATATTTACTCTTGAGTATTCCGAACCAAACACCACCCTAGCTTGAGATCGTTGGATCGAGATTGAACTGTTGGAGTTCCACTGCTCTCATCGTGATCCTTCCACAAGGATTCAAGTGCCAATTATTGCTTATCTCATGACTGCTGCGAAAATTAGTCTCGCGGTGCAGCTATTTACTTGTTGGTTAACTGCCTATATATCTGGTATGTGCATAACTGTCCCATGGGCAATTTATTTCTTTACTTGTTATATTCCAAAAACTTTGTTAGCAAATATTTTTTTTGCAGCTGCTGTTGACATTGTTCAACAAATATTTGCTCTACTTTCTGATTAGCATTTAATTTTCTCTTGTCCAGGAAGTTGACTTCAGATGGCCCTGCTTTCCATTTTCTTTTAAAATTCACTTTGCAGAAGCAAATGGAGGGTAAATTTGCAGGTGAGCTAACTTATATTTCATGAAAAGTGTATGATTGGAAACCATAGAAACTATTCCACTTGTTACCAATTGCATAAGTGGAACACATATTTTTGGGTTTCGTGCTCTCCTTTAAACTCACAGTGGCATCTTTTATTTCTTTTAATGTAGAAGTAACATTATAAATTGGATTCCTTGCATCTTTGTTTGAGCATGAGAACATATTTACATGCATGTGTGCTTCTTAACTTTGGAGTCAATGCCCTTTTTAGAATGAAGCGAGGACCTGCCCGATTATTCACTTTCAGTAGTTTCTAGATGCATGTTGTCCAATTATATCACTTGAATTCTAAAGCCACATGACCTTTTCTTGAATTATTCCTGTACATGCCCTAGCTAGAGTGCTACCACTATCCATAATTTCTACTTGAGATTATTAAACTGATGTTCACATTTTCAAGACTGTATACACTTCCCAATGTGTGATAGTATCAAACAGTTGCATGTTATAAAATTGTGAATATTTTTACATAGCTTTGATGTGCTACACGTGTTTGAGAACACTGCTGCTATGTAGCTTGTAATGTGCCTTAGCTTTGAGCTACGTCACGTTCTAAGCGCTCCCTGCTTCGGAAGCAGCCGTTACCCGTTACCATGTTCCATCCAAACAATGTAATGCAAACATGAGACGTTACAGCGGCCAACCAAACAAAACCTGTAAAGTGATACATTTTCTTCCCTTACTGCTGTAGCTGATCCCATTTACGTTTGCATTTCCTGACCTCAACCAAACACCACCTAAAATGGCTTCTTGGTACCTATCAATAATTTAATTTAGCACATAATGATTACAAATAGGACTAAAATGGCTTTTTGGAAAAATTAAAAAATAAAATAAGTCTTAGACTTTTGGAAGGAGGGAGTACTACGAATCTAGAGATACTACGAATCTAAAGACATGTATATCCAGATTCATATACTGCTAGCTAGAATGTGTCACATTCGGTACTAGGTTAGTTTTTTATGGGTTAGAGGAAATAGTGGACTTAGGCCATAGTGCTAGGGAGTAGCTAGCTGATCCTATTTTTTTTTCAAATTTCTTGGGTACGCCAGTGCACACCTGGCACACCTCCTGAAGAAACGTCATCTCGAAAGATGAATGGACTTTCCTAATTTGATACAATGAATAATCACTAGTACAACAACAATTTTTTCCATACAGCCCAAAAGTGATTTTCGCGTACGGAACTCTGGCCCATCTGCTTTGAAGGGTCTGCATAATTCACTATTTTTCCACGCGTGCGGGCAAAATCGGATTTTTGCGTGCGGGTACTTATATGGTTTCCACGCAAAAAACAAAAATTAAAAAAAATTGCAAAAAATAACCCTAGCCACCGCCAGATCTGGGTGGCCCCCGCTGCCAAATTTGAGCGGGGCTCATCTGCCCGCTGCGTGATCTGTCGCTGCCGCCCGCCACTCGCTATCGGCGCACGCCCGCCGCCCGATGCCTGTCGCGAGGCCGACGAAGGCGGATCTGCTCGCCGCCCGCGGATCCGGCCGTTGAGGGCCCTACAGCGGCGGATCAGGCTATCGCGGACCCTACGGTGGCGGATCAGGCCATCGCAGGCTCGGTGGAGGTGGATCCGCCAGCCACCGAGCCGCCCACTATCGCCGATCGCTCCCTCCGCCTGCTGCCTGCCTCGTGCCGCTCACCGCCTGTCTCGTCCAGTGAGGTGAGAGAGGAGATGAGGTGAGAGAGTGGAGAGGAAATAATGAGGAGAGAAGGTGAGAGAGAGGAGTGGATAAGGATGAAAAATTTTGAAGTGTCGAGAGGGAAATGAGGATGTAACTCAGACTTTAGACAGATCCTTAAGAAGCCCGTCTACAAAAATATATTTTCGCATGCAGCCCCTTAAGAGGTCTGCCTGCAAAAATAGGCTTATTTTTACGTGCGGACCCTTAAGAGGTCCGCCTATAAAAATCGATTTTTTATATGGTCCTCCTAAGGAGCCCTATACGGAAAATAGAGGTTGATTTTTGTAGATGCGAAATTACCGTCTGCAACGTATGTCTCATCCAGAAAAAAAAAACCATTTCTGTAGGAGTGAATACCTCGAGTAGTTAGTACATATAGCTAGCTAGGCCACATGCATATAGTGAAAATAAGTGAATTTAGGGCTGGTTTGATTTTACCAATATTTGGTAATTTCAATAGTGTTTAGTGTCTATTTGGTTTGGAGCAAAATTTTGGCATGCCAAAGAAAATAGGGCATTTCAATAGTTAACTTAGGCTATTTTGGCTTCAATGCAAACACAACTTTACCTTAACAAAATTAACCATACTAAAATTTACCAAACTTTAGCTTTAAAAAAATTGGTAAATCTAATTTAGGCTACAAAACAAACCAGCCCTTAATTACCAATGAAATCGGCCATGGTGTAGCCGTTGCTGACCCTGCCGGTGGCATTGCCACCGGGGAAGTCGATGCCGTAAAAGGGGTGATCGGCGCGGATCGGGTCTCCGGCCTCGGACGACGGCAAGTATTGGTTGTTGCCGACGTCCAGCGCGCCGTCGCCGAACAGGAAGATCGCCGGGACCGACGACCGCCGTGTATCGTTGCAGCCGCCGGCGACGACGGCACCACCAAGAAGCATCACTTGGAAGGTTAACGCTGCCATCGCAAGGAAAGTGCCCATTTCATCCGATCCACTGCCCAACTAGCAATTGTTTATAATTTCTGCAGTAGCGAAGTGTTGGAGCTGCCTGCCCCTATAGCTAGCTAGCTACTTATAAGCACAAGGTTTCAAGTGCTTCATGGATCAAGTATTCGTGTTGATCCGGCTAGTTTATCCTATCTATTGTGGTCTCAAGAGATAATTAAGTCAAGTGTTGATCGACGCCAGATGCATATAATGATTCCTCATCACGCATATATATATGCATAATGCATCCATGATCCATGCTTGCATGGCTGATCGATGTACATTGCTTCCAAGATAAAAAGAATATCTCCTAAAAACTTGAATGCTAATTAAGTCGACGGCGGTCAGCTCAGATCTCTATCCGATCCCTCTCTCTCTCTATATACAAAATCTCATGCCTATAGTGTGTATGTCTGCCAATGAAAGGATCGATTGATGATATGGTCAAGATCAATTGGTTATATGTTTGATTAGTTATCAACCAGCCGATGCCGATCGATTCAAGCAATCCAGGACTGCATGCTACCTGTGCGGCTACAATCACTAATAGGAGAACGATTTTTCTATGCGGTCGAATCTGATTTTCGCATGCGGGTGGTCGGCCCGCATGCAACCAAGGGTCTGCGTGAATCGCGATTTTCACGTGTGGGTGCTTATATCGCCCACACGGTAAAATAAAAATCGGAAAAAAAATTTCAAAAAAAACCCTAGAATCGGCAGCGGCGCCGTTGCTCCCGGCCGCTGCCTCCTCCTCGTCGGCGGCGGCGCCCGCCTCGTCGTTGTCGGCGCCCACCTCCCGCCAGCCTCCTGTCAGCGCCGCCACTCCCGGCCTCCACGCCTCCCACCGCCGACGCCCCTCCCCTCCGTCGGATCTGGGGAGGGAAGGAATGGGAGGAGAGGGGAGCCGGATCCCACGTGAGGGGCGGCCGGCCGCCGGATCCATGCGGGGACGGCCGCCGCCCACCGGATCCCGCGCCTCCACCACCGCCGCGTGGAGGAGGCCGTCGCGCACCGCCGTCGCTTTCGCCGCCGACCTCCACACCCGCCTCGGCAGCGGCGGCGGCCGCCTCCCACCAGCCTCTCGTCGGCGCCGCTTCTCTCGGCCTCCACGCCGCCCGCCGCCGTCGCCATGGGCTGCCGCCGAGGAGAGGAGAAAGGAGTGAGGAGAGAGGAGTGAGGAGTGGCGGAGAAAAACCTAAGGGAAATTAAGGATAGGATAGGACTAAGGACTAGGGGAGAGGAGTGGCGGAGAAAAAGAGAGAGGGGAGGGGAGAGGAGAGAAAGTGGGGGAAATTTTAAAGTGGGTAGAAGGGAAAAGATGGAGCGAGTATTTTCGCATGCGGCTCTCTTAATAGGTCCGCATGGGAAAATCGGCTCATTTTCGCGTGCGGTCCTCTTAAATGGACCGCACGCGAAAATGAGCCGATTTTCCCAGATGCGACGAGTTACCGTCTGCACGCAATCTGAAGGTCCCTGTCCAGGAAAATCGTTTCTGTGGCAGTGAATATTGTGTAGCTGTAAGATTGTTACACGTGCGATCACTGGATGTATGGCCATACGATGGCATATTGGCATATATCATAATATTGCATGTTTAACATATTCACCCATTCAGTTATTCAGCACAAAAGAACCTGTGGTTGTTGCCTGCAGTCGGTGATCAAGCTAAGTCGATGATGTTCTTTTGTGCTGGATAGGTTAGCTTAATTGCGTTCATGACACACGAGATGCAATATTATCTGGACGATGACAAGTAGCATCGGAACACAGAGAAAGACGAGCCGTGATGGACGAATGTCGCACCGTACTTTTTCAAAAACCCTCACATTCTCTAGGTTGTAGGATCACAATTACAATGGATTCTAGGGACCTATTTTCCCAACTACCTGTGCAAGCCAGCAAGCAAGAATTCCAGCAGCCTGATGATCAAGTTAACACAGCACATCAGCTATTGTGCACGCTATAATAAAATGCACCATTAGCAGATTTATGTTTTTTTGGTTTCCAACAAGCTAGTTTAATTGGGATATATCATAGCAACAGGGTTGTAATGTGTTACTCCCTCCGTCCCATAATATAAGAGATTTTAGGTGGATATGACACATTCTGTCTCTGTCTATATAGATTCATTGTACTAGGATGCGTCACATCCACCTAAAATCCCTTATATTATAGGACAGAGGGAGTATCATTTATCATAGCATCGAGGGAGTAATGCATATGTCTTCACTGATCACTTTTCGAGCTAAACTACCAAAAACCGGACTAGCTCTGACGGTCGTCATTGATTTTACTAACGTGCACGGGGAAATTCAATTTTCCATGACGCACTTATCTCAAGGTCAGAAAATTAATTTCCTTGATGTGGATACACCACTCGTCACAATAATTATATTTGATTATTCTGACATGGACAAGGCTGTCGGTGGAAATAATGGATTCACGGTGGCAGTTGCAGCTAATTTCGGTCGTTTGAACCAAATGGTGGGAGTGCCAAAAAAAATTGGTCGCTTCACAACACACGCAATTTCGCTGACATGAATGGACCATCAGTAAATTTGCATGCTAATAAAAGATGGAGAGAAAATTATTAAATGGAGACGTAGTGTACGTCGATGGTAAACAGAAATGTGCAATTTTCACGGAGAGGCGATCATGGGGCGTCCTTGGAGGGGCCCTGGTGATCTTGAAGGCTTGATCTTTTCCCTTGGCGATGGCTGATCTCTCCTTTTCAGATGGCAAATTAATATAGAGTACAGAAAATTGAGGTGGAAGTAGCAGCCTCTTTACAAGAATTCAAGAGCAGAATGGGCACATAAGGCAACTATGTCAACAAGAGCTCGATAATTTGTGCAGACAATCTGATGAACAAAGCTTGAAATCCCTAGATTTTAATAAAACGTAACACGTCGGCTTAGCTGTCCATGAATCACACTTGAGCACACAAGAAAAACAAATCGCAAGATGCTTCAACCTACCACCAGCAACCGAGGGTGTTTGCAGAAATACTGATGATGCATCATCGATCTCCTCGAGCTGCTTGCCAGGGAGAGTGGTCACGTACGGTCCGGAGAGAAGCGCCGGCCGCGGAGAGGGTCCTCGACAAGTGCGTGGCTGCTGCCTGCCGGAATCTCACTCACGCGCGCTGCCTGGAAAAAGAGCGACGCGACGGCCGACGGAGATGGTGGGGGACGAGGTGGAGGCGGAGAGCTACATACGCGGCCGGCGCAGGAAGAAGAAGAGCGAGGGAAGCGCGGCCCTCCCCAGGCTGGTTGGTGGCTCCCCCGGCGGTGGCGGCCGCCGGCCGGTCCATGACATCCCCCCGCCCCGGTGGTGGCGAAGAACTGAAGACGGCGGAGAGAGAGAGGAGGAAGCTCGACGGCGGCAACTTTCTTTCCAGCAGAATGGGCCGAAACACAGCGACAAAGGGCTTATTTAGCGGCTTACGGCCGTCCACAAGAAAATAAAAAGGAAAAAGTACACCTAAGGTCCCTCAACTTGTCATCGAGTTACAAAATCATCCTTAAACTGCAAAACCGGATACAACACATCCCCCAACTTACAAAACCAGTGCAAACTAGGTTCCTAAGTGGTTTTCACTCCAGTTTTGTCTGACGTGACAGCTGACTAAGGGTGGATCCTAGATGTCAGCCTCTACTTCCCCTCCCCTCTCATAATTATAATACTAAATTAGTTTCATCAAATCAATAATTAAATATATTTTCATAATAAATTTGTCTTGGGTTAAAAATGTTACTATTTTTTTTCTATAAACTTGATTAAATTTAAAGCAGTTTAATTTTGACCAAAGTTAAAACGTCTTATAACCTAAAACAGAGGGAGTATTTACTTAAATTTTTTAGTAAGACGAATAATCAAACATGATGTAAAAAAGTTAACATAGTCATATATTAAAAACAAAGGTAGTAAGTATTATTATTGTTGTTGTTGCTATTAATGAGCTAAGTATTTTAGGGAAAAAATTACTACTAATGGGCTAGGTTCTTGGAATAAAATTTCTTACTTGAAATATACGACTTAGTAGAACTAATACAGAGCATGTAGCGCTCTATTTGAGCTAAGTAGCATGTATTGTAACAACTAAAAAAAATACCAACTTTTAAAAATCAACTTATTTTACTTTTATTTCTTCCAACGCTAGGCTTAGTTGGTTGCCGTGTTTTGATCTTCAGAAAATTCCATATGTGCCCACAAGTTTTTCCTCAATCCCTTCTATACCTTTAAATTTTTAAATTTTGCATCATCTCATGTACAGTTGTACCACTGAATTTTTCTTTTTATCCCCTCTTTACCCATTATGTTAGATTTTTATAAAATGAATATATTTCCCTCTCTTATACTTACGTGCAACTTATTTTAAAAACATCAATGTTAATGTGATTTTTTATTTATAATAAAAATCAAACGGGGTAGAATTATTTAATAGCAAATTTAAAAGAAAAACTAAAATGTGATCTCGATCATCTCTGATCAGTGTATTCCCATCAAATTTGCTATTAAATATGTGAAAAATTAGGAGATCTCGATCATCTCCAGTGTATTCCCATCAACCGCTTGAAGTTAAGCGGCGTGGTGAACTGGCGTTCTCCGTCGTAAAATGCAGCTGCTGCCAGCTTAGCGGCCTTCTCCGTGGTGTGCCCCACGTCCCAGAACCAGTACTCCCTCCGGTTCCCACACGGCGCTCCGAACTGCTCATTGCAGGGCCCTTTGCAGCACGCAGCATCAGTGTTCGTAAACCCTGTGTACATACGATGACAAACTAACATTAGGAATGCATCATCATTAAAAAGAAATGCAAGAAGTAAATTGTGACGGTTCACGAATAATCTGACAGATTTTGTCAAGTAATTAAATACCATTAGCCGACGGGTTCATGAAGGTGGCATTGGAGAAGCCGTAGAAATCGGCGACAGAGTAGCGGAGGCCGGGGAGGGAGGAGCTCAGCCCGGCCATGAGAGACCCCAATCCGTCGTTGAACTCCCTCGCGAGGGCGTTCATCCGGTCGTCGCAACCGCCGACGGGGCTGTGGCTGTGCGGCTGCTCCGTCACCGCCGGCGCGCACCCGATCGGCGGGGCGTTGACGACGCCGAACCTCCTCGCGCCCAGGGCGTGCAGTGGCCGGACGACGAGCTCGCCGTAGGAGGCGACGAGGTGCGGGATGTCGGTCTCGTTGTCGGGCGGCGGCGGCGACGGCGACGGCGAGTCGAGTATGTTGGCGATGCGGTAGAGGTCGGAGGTGCCCGCGGAGATGAGGAAGAGGGACTTGGAGAGAAGCTCGGTTAGCTCGTGCTCGGTCACGGTGCCGTTCAGCTCCTCCACGGTGTTGGAGAAGTATCGCACTTGTCTCGGCAGTGATACTGATTCTGCGTCGTCCTGTATGGTGTTTGGGAAAATCAGGCGACTGATAAATAGTAAAATGGTAAATATTTATGAAATTAACATGAGATTCGACTCGTTTTACCTCCATGGAAATATTTCCCAACTGTATTGTTTATGTAAGAAAAGGTCGTATATGTAAGAAAATGTTTGGTTTATGTAAGAAAATGTATATATGGCTTAGGCTATGTTCAGGAGGAGGAGGAGTCCTCTTTGGCACGCAAAATAAAGCACATATTATTACATAATTAATTAGTATTAACTAATTTATTTTTTAAAAATAGATAAATATGAATTTTTAAAACAACTCTCATATATAACTTTTTTTTTAAGAAAAACATACCTTTAGCAATTTGAAAAAAGTGTGCACACGGAAAACGAGGAAGGTGAGTTAGGAAAGTTGGAAAAAGAACTGAGCCAGTAGAACACGGATCGAAGGACGGAATGTTTGACTACTTACAAATCTTTCCAAATAACCGCATATGCTGAAGCATAGTTGATGCCGCTGAAACCCGCATCCACTTCGATCAGGCTATTATTAAGCGACAGAAAAGCTGGAGGGCTCATCTCTAACCCCATAGCCTTTGCTCCAACCACACACAAAACAATATCATATTACCATGCATCTCTTGACACAATTAGTTTATAGTTTGATAGGAGATGATGTTTGTGTCGAGGGAACGCCCCATCGTTTTGTGCATGTTGTTTAAAACGTCATTTTTTTTAAAAAAAATAGGTAAGCTTGATCAATATACGATATATCATAAACATATAACTTTAAATTCAGCCTATATAATTAGAGACAACAAATTTAGCAGTGAATTTTTATGTTCTGTTCAGAGTCAAATTTGCTATTTTGTTTCTACATATATAAATTGAATTTGAACAATGATATATCAACAATCTATTTATTTTTAAGAAACACAGTACAAATACAGGCGCTCACAACGTGCACACACTCACGTCTATGAACACACATGCGAATCCTACCACTATGAGCACCTCCGATCTATTTTATTAATATTTATTTTGGTGATTATCACGAATCTATTCTGTTAATATTTTTTTGATGATTTTTAGGCTATAAGTAAAAATGAAGAGACGCAATTGTGGACACAGGAAAAACTAGTGTTGGGTGTGCCCGCACATGTCAATTAAAAGAAAATATATAAGTCTTTATGCATACAAATACAAATAAGCCTCAGACGCTTATACATAATTAACAAAAATTGTCAGATAGAAGATATAACTGCAACTATGTAATGAAAGATATAAATTAAAGAATTTGTCAAAGTATAGCTAGAATCTGAATTCTTTGGTGATCACTAAAAATAAACACTAGGCACTGCTCTTGTTCACATATGTTTGCTCACTCAACTTAATTTAAGAACAGAAATCACAAAATAGTTTTAGTTTTCAGTAATTCAGTTTGAGGGAAACTGGGACCGAGAGGAAATTGCAAATATGAATAAGTGGATGATATATAGCAATTGTGCGCTTTGTGCTTGTTGAGCAAGGCCCTGTTCTATTCTTCAACTCCAAACTCTAACTTACTCATTTTTCATATATAGCACGTTTTTCAAACTGTTAAATGGTGTGTTTTTAAAAAAAAATCTATATAAAAGTTATTATAAAAGCAAATAAATTTATTTCTTAAATTTATAATAGTTAATACTTAATTAATTAATTAATCAGCTTCTCCCGCTTGTGAATACATCATCCTTCTGGCCATCATCGGCGCTACCCCAAAACCCGTGTCGGCACTCAACAGTTCAGCACGCGCGCTCACACATGTACTGCTACTTGTTGCTACTCCAGGCTTCCGTTCCAAAATATAAAAGATTTTGGGTAGATATGATAAATCCTAATACTGTGAATATAGACAGAGAAGCTGTCTAGATTCATATTACTATGATTTGTCACACATCTACCCAAAATCCCTTATATTTTGAGATAGAGAGAGTACAACTCTGTTTAACACTTAACACTTACAACAGGCCTGACATGCTGTTCTGGCATGTGCCTAATCTGCTATATTGGCTGTGTTTAGTTCCTCCTCTAAATTTTTTTTGACGTATACATACGCACATTTGAAGTATTAAACGTAAACTAATAACGAAACAAATTAGAGATTCCGCCTGTAAATTGCGAGACGAATTTATTAAGCCTAATTAATCCATCATTAGCAAATATTTACTGTAGCACCACATTGTCAAATCATGGCGTAATTAGGCTCAAAAGATTCGTCTTGCAATTTACATGTAAACTATACATTTTTTTCACATTTAATGCTCCATACATGTGTCTAAATATTTGATGTGACGGAATTTTTAAAAGTTTGAAGAGAACTAAACAGAACCATTATCTACTGGACTTAGGCCATAGTGCTAAGGAGTAGGTGATCCAAATTTTTTTTTTCAAATTTCTTGGGTATGCCAGTGCACACTACACCCTTGGGTCCGCTCCCTGAAGAGATGTCATATCTAGAGATGAACAGACTTTCCCAATTTGATACTCCCTCCGTTCCATTTTAATTACAACCATGAGTTTCCGTGTCTAACTTTAATCGTCTGTCTTATTTAGTTTTTTAAAAAAAAATTAAAAAACATAAGTCATACATAGATTACTGTTCATGTTTTGTCATCTAATAATAGTAAAAATATTAATCATAAAAAAATCAAATAAGACAGACGATCAAAGTTAAACATTAGAAACTCCTGACCGTGCTTAAAATGGAACGAAGGGATTATAATGAATAATACCACTGGTAGTTAGTACGTATAGCTAGTTAGCTAGGCCACATGCATATAGAGAAAAAGGAAATGAATTTAATTACCAATGAAGTCGGCCATGGTGTAGCCGTTGCTGACCCTGCCGGTGGCATTGCCGCCGGGGAAGTCGATGCCGTAAAAGGGGTGATCGGCGCGGATCGGGTCTCCGGCCTCGGACGACGGCAAGTATTGGTTGTTGCCGACGTCCAGCGCGCCGTCGCCGAACAGGAAGATCGCCGGGACCGACGACCGCCGTGTATCGTTGCAGCCGCCGGCGACGACGGCACCACCAAGAAGCATCACTTGGAAGGTTAACGCTGCCATCGCAAGGAAAGTGCCCATTGCATCCGATCCACTAGCCATTTTTTACACTTTTCTGCAGTAGCAAGGTGTTGGAGCTGCCCCTATAGCTAGCTAGCTACTTATAAGCACACAAGGTTTCAAGTGCTTCATGCATGCTTGATCGGCTACTTTATCCTAGCTATATATTGTGGCCTCAAGAGATAATTAAGTCAAGTGTTGAGATGCCAGATGCATATAATGCTTCCTCATCACGCATATATGCATAATGCATCCATGATCCATGCATGCTTGCATGGCAGATCGATGTACATTGCTTCCAAGATAAAAAGAATATCTCCTAAAAACTTGAATGCTAATTAAGTCGACGGCGGTCAACTCAGATCTCTATCTCTCTCTCTCTATATATAAAATCTCATGCCTATAGTGTGTATATGCATGCTTATATATCCAGTGAAAGGTTCGATTGATGATATGGTCAAGGTCAATTGGTTATGTTTGATTAGTTGTCAATCAGCCGATGCCGATAGATTCAAGCAATCCAGGACTGCATGCTACGTGTGCGGCTACAATATGTTGAAATTATAAGCGCATAATGATTTAATTTATTCCATAAATAAATCATGACATTGCAGATGTAAACTAGATTGAACGCATCATTAGATCTACACATGTAAACTAAGCAGTAAAACATGAGCAGATCAAATATGCGCAACATGTCGAACACGTACCGAGGTGGCGGAAAGACCGGTTGCTCGGCAGGAACTACTCGCGGTTGCGGACGTCAACGAAGGCGCGCAGCACACGAGCAGAGAGGAAGGCAAGCCGTCACGGACGAACAGGGAGCAGTCGCGCGAAGCATTTCCCAAAAACCTTATTGCCGCCTTCTCCCGGTGCAGGACGTCGAAGGCAGAGGTTCCGGAGACCTGCTCTCCCGATCACCGGTGCATGCCGGCGAGCGGGATGGAGTAGTCTACGAGTGACGGCGCAGTACAGAGTAGGAGGCAAACCCTAGATTGATTTCGCGTGTGTTGCGTGAAGGCGGCGGCTCGGTTTATATAGAAATAGGTCGCTTGATCGGGGCGCCCGCGTAACCAAACCGGATAAGTCGCGCGTAACTTATCCGGACTCCACGCCGTTTTCACGCACCGGATTTTTCGGAATGTTTCAAAACAAAACAAATCCGAATTTCCTGCAGCAAAACAAAACTGCAAAAGGAGACTACATCTGCGCAAGGGTGAGGAGCCAATTTTGCGGACCATTTGACGTGTACGTCGTGCACGCGCGCCGCCTGCCTTGCCAAGCCAGGCGAGGTGAGCGAGCGCGCGTGTTTCCCCTCTTCTCTCCACCACACATGCTTCAAGTGGCTAGGAGGGCATCCTCCCTTTTAAGGAGGTCCCCCTCTCATAGAAAAAGCAAGGTGGTACTAAACTTCACATGCATGCCATCCCATGAGGTGGGCTTTTGTGATTTTCAAAAGAATTAATCTTCGAATGGGCCTTAGCCCATCTATTAATTCCAACAATCCCCCACCAAATCTCAAAATCCCACTGAGATTTGCCTTTTCCAATGTACTGTTTATATACCAGCGGTTCGATGGAGACCGATTAAGGTTAAACATCCACCTAGAACTCCAAGCTACACTTACTCACAACTTGAACAATGGACTACGCCTTGAATTGCAAGTCTTGTGCAAGCAAGTTTCACTCAGAGTCTTATCTGGTACTAGACCGTCTGTAGACTACCCCTCGGGTGGAGCGTATAAGTCATACTCCTAGATCTTTAGTAAGATTCCTAGAAGATTCACCCAAAATCTCTATAGACTGCGACCAACAGTCAAGCTTACAAAGGTGAGTTCTTTCAAGAATGCTCTGCAGGACATCATCTTCGCTAATTAAAGCCAACAGAACTCATTAAGGCATAGCCAACCTGCCTTGCAGCTCACGAGAGTACATGCATCTTCACTTAGAGAGGGTATAGATTGGTACTCTCCTCTAGTTTACTAATGGTTTGTTCTTCCCAGGTTCTAATTCACGGGATCTCCGATCACATAGACTGGGTTACCACCATAGTATAACTCACATGGGTCTCAAACCTATCTCCTACGATGCATTGTCTATCACATTTCGTGATAGTCCCTTCGTGAAGGGATCTGCCAGGTTTCTAGCTGTTTGGATGTAATCCAACGTTATAACTCCGGAGTTTCTCAATTTCCTGACAGACTTCAATCGTCTTTTCACATGTCTAGACGATTTCTTATTATCCTTAGAACTATTCACTTTGACAATTACCGTTTGATTGTCATAGTTCATAAGGACAGCCGGCACCGGTTTTTCAACAATAGGAAGATCCATTAATAGATCACGCAGTCATTCTGCCTCAACAGTAGCAGTATCCAGTACCGTCAGCTCTGCTTCCATGGTTGACCTCGTCAAAATGGTCTGTTTGCAAGACCTCCACGAAACAGCACCACCACCCAGTGTGAAGACATATCCACTAGTGGCTTTTATCTCATCCACATCAGAGATCCACTTAGAATCACTATATCCCTCCAGTACCGCAGGATACCTAGAATAGTGAAGCCCCAATTCCATAGTATCTTTCAGATAGCGCATTACTCGCTCAAGCGCACGCCAGTAATCATCTCCTGGATTAGAGGTAAACCGGCTCAACTTGCTCACAACAAAGGAGATATCAGGCCTAGTTGCACTAGCTAGGTACATCAGCGAGCCAATGATTTGGGAGTATTCCAGTTGATTCCTAGCAATTCTCTTGTTCTTGCGAAGCAACAATTGTCGACCTCCGATTTTGGAAATCGGAAATCTCCTATGTTTATCAGTACCAATCCCTGGATCAGTAGTTGGTACACACATACATAGCCGAATCACAACATATCATGAATGAATTCAGGCTAAAAGAGTTAAATGCTTACATTAGGGCCTGGCAGGCCAACAACTATCAGAGAAACAACAGCGGAAGACAAAATAATACAGGGGCCCGGTTGACATACCACAAGCAGTCGACTGGGAAACGAGACCTAGAATGGAATTAAACTCCGATCATCTTGTTAGGTACGCAAGCGCACTAACAAGGGCTTCTCTTCAACACTCTGCTAAAAGATATATATAGAGCAACAATGAGTACAAAAGTACTCAGCAAGCCACCACACAAAATGTAGTAATGTACAGGATAATACAAGGAGTGGCTATGGTTACTTTGCGTAAAGCTGAGTTTTCAAATATCATTTCACAAACCTAAGACCTAGCATAAACTGATCAAGTTTTAACTCCATTGTTCATTAAACAGCGACGGTTCTATCCACCATCCATTGTGTTCCCAAGGATAGCTTCCCGCCACTGGCCATCATGGTTTTCTGGGGTCTACCCCTTCTCGCCTCTCGAGAAGTTGATCCACTAGTACAAAATCATGATGCATATCCCATCCCAATCAGATTAAGAAATTAGAGTCTAGCCAAGTGTAATACATGTCCCGGTGCTCAATAACCGCGAGCACGGCTATTCGAATAGATTTGTTTTACTCACACTGCAGTGGATGTACACTTTACCCGTACTCCGCAACTGCCCAACACATGAGCCTCGTCCCAACACATGAGACGCGTCACGGCAAAGCCTTTCAATAACCTCACATTGGCAGTACCCGCTCCATGAACTTAAGTCCTCATGCACTCTAGGCGTCATAAGTTTCTAGCAGTGAGAGGAGTTCTGGCGCTCCCGAGGAAGAAAACTCACGCAAGTCTAACATCGCATCCTGTAGTTGAACCCAATCTATGCTGTCCTCTTTTGGGTATCTCCTTGTAGTCTTGTAGTCTTGACAAGTCAGTCTCTGGCCATCCGTATCGGGTATCCGCCATCTGGCCATCCGTATCGGGTATCCGCCAACAGACTGCTTGTTCATCCACACACCTAAGTGAAACCACTATGCAGGGGTACTGCCTCCGCTCGGCTATCTACTCCGCTAGGTCTATACCCATTCGAGAAGTACGGTTGTATTGGGGTCGTTTCATGCTTAGCTTCATGGCTCTGTCCTTAACTGACCAGGGATGGCACTAGCCTTTACCGGACACCACCCAAATCATCCAGCCGCCCCAGTCGAAAACATTTGTTTAGTTTTAATTTTCTTTCACAAATCATCTCATCAATGCCATGGCAATGTGGCACTCATGTCTCTACATGCCGTATCTCAACTACCCTCCCCAAGGTAGTTGCCCAAGCATAAAGCATTTGATAAATATGAGAATGCATGAATCTAAATTAGCATTACTCAGCATTTGTCACAAGTGACTATGGACTCATACGTAATTATGGGTACAAGGGAATAATGAGATAAGCAATAATCAAAGGCATGGCATAATAACAAGTAGGATATTCATCATTGCATGCAATTTTATTTGTAAACAAAACAATTTCGCAATTGGGATCAACATGCTCAAGGGGTGGGGTGATGACTTGCATGCTCAGGATAGTTCTTATTCTTGATATAATCTTGATCAACCTTCACCTCCTGGAAGCTGCATACGTTGCCTCACGACTAACCGATATACAAATTCTATAATACGCGAGAAAAACCAATATTCAATCAAATATGCACAAGCAAAATATAGTTGTTGGGGTCGATTCGTGTTTGCAAACGGATAATCTCTTAATCATTCCTATTGTCATGGCGGCTTGTTTAGGATCTAATCATCATAATATAAATGGGATACACATTTCATTAAATCAGAGTTGATCTATCGAGTTATGGTAGGAGTATGACCACATATGCTTCTAATTAGTTTACATGGGTTTTACAGTGATAAAGCATGGTAAAGAGAATTATCCTCACACCTAGTTTACTGTACAATAATCAATTTTATTTATTAGCATATTTTTAAGTTGATCATAATCTAATCATTTGATATTAATTATGTAACAATTATAAATATATTTTACTAAACAGTGAGTTACATACCATTGGAAAGCTTATGAATTTAGATAAATTTAGGTTCAAGTTTCACTCGAATCGGAGCTAAAATGAATAAGTTATACTAGTTTAAAGATTCAATTTCGAATTAATCCGAGAAATTGTGAAAAGTTACTGTTCCTAATAGATTTGTTCTTAATCCGAAATCCTATCCACAACTACATTGACTGTCATGTGGGACCCCGGGTTTATTCCTTTTCCACCGGATTAATTTTTGCTAGGGGAAATATAGGAGTGGGCCCGGCCTGTCAGTGGCTCGAATGGAGGTCGTCTTCAACCTCCAGCCGGGCAGAGGCAGCCGTGCCATGCGCGCTGGGCACAGCCGGGATGGCGCGAGGCCGGCACGGCGGCGGCTGCGGAAAGTACGGAGAGGCTCCGGCGACCTCCCACCACCGTCAGCGACGCGCGGCGGAGTGAGGGCGAGTGGCGCAGCATGGCTGAGCTCGGGCAGCTAGGTGCTAGGGCGATAGGGAGGGTTTCCGACCAAACTGGTGAGGGCGTGAGCGTCTACGGCGTATGGGGATTCGATTTCATCAGCTAGATGGAGAGGGGAGCTCCCGGATGGCTTGTCCACGGCGAGCTCGCCGGCAGTGCAATGGCGGCCAGGCCGGTACGGCCACGGGTGCTATTTGGCGAAATTGGAGCCGATGCTAGCTATTAGAGAGTTAGAGGATGCTATGGGGTCGAGGGATTACGCTAGGATGGAGAGACGGCGAAGGGCGGCGACGCGTGGTGCGGTGCAGACAAAGCAGAGGTGGCTAGCGGTCGGCGATGCCCGAAAGTGTTCGACGCGTGGTTCCCGGTGTCCAGCGGTCCTCAGCTCCCTCAATGGCGACGGCGGCAGCACGGCTCTTCCTCCACTCCCTCCAACCTCCAGCTCCGGCCGGGGAGCCTCGCAATGCTGATCTCTAGCGGTGGTGAGAGAGTGATCGCAAGGTGCTCGATGAAATGTATTCGGGAAGAAAGCTGAGAGGAATGGGGATTTTTGTTGGGGGCTTAGCTTAGGATGTAAGGAAACCATGGGGATAAGATCGCCGGCACATGGCCTGGATGAGCTAGAGCTCTAATGGCAATCGGATAAGGAATATGAGGTGGACGACGCGGATAAGGGTTTATCTCCTTCTCCATTAAGGTTCTGTGGCTTAATCATCGCATCTATAACCTATGTACTGCAGGTCTAGGCGCTAGCTGGAGGAAGGGCATTGTTTTGTCCAGCGGGCGCGGTAGGGATGCGCAGTTTTAACCGATGGACGCAGAGCGGCATGGTGACGATGGCGATGCTCCGTGTTTCTTGGAGGGAAACGGGAGAGCGGTTGGAGGCCGGGATTCACGGCGGAAGAGCGGCTTGGCGTGGCTCGAGTTTGGCGTGGTGCGGCACATGGAAACGGTGCGACGCGGGTGCGGCGCGGTGCATGGGAGGGGTGGATGCGGCACATGGCACAACGCGAGCGCGGGAGTGGCGCAGGTGCGGAGGCATGGCGCGGCGCGGCGTCGGGTGGTAGCGAGATCGATGCGATGCACGCGGCACACGGGAGCAGTGCTGCAAGGGTTGGGAACGGGATGGATGCGTTCCTGATCTGCTGGGCTGGGCCTATGTCGAACAGGTGTCGGGCAATGAACAGTGGCGGCTAGGAAAAGAGAGAAAAGGAAGAAAAGCGAAAGGAAGGAAAGGGAGGGGCTAATCTGCAAAAGTGAATGGGATTGGAATTTGAATTGAGATGTAATATATATATTTTGGTTTTGGGAATTCAAATATGTATTTGAATATTTACTTATTTCCAAATGAATTTGCATTATATTGGGTTACTCTATAATTAACTTAAATAATTGCTGGCTGTGATATAGAATTAATATATTTCCATAGAATACATTATAAGGGTGGTGGTATATTTACTCAATTTATTTACATGACCAAATATTTTATATGAGTGAATCTATTCCATGAGAGACTCAATGAACATTATAAATATTAATATAAATATTCCAGTGGAACGCTCCTTTATATAGGGTCATCGTAGTGGCGATTATTTCATGGTTGCTTAGATGTCCTGACACTTGTCAACATGGTTCAAGTATTTAACATTCAATTTGTAGTCTGCATTATAGAAATTAATAATTGACTTGTACTTTATTCGGCTTGCTATCATGTGCACAAATATTTATAGGATTAATAATAATTATCTTATTCTAATTACTACTTAGTTGTACAGCTTTAGCTTAATCTTCAATCGTGAAAATTAATAGTTTGGCAAGCAATAGCAACCATAACATCTAGCATGATGCAAAAGTTCTAAAAAGTTTAAAATTTTAGTGATTTTTATTGTCAGAAATTTTCAGGGTGTTACAACAATCTACTCCTTCCGTCCAAAAAAAGGCAAACCCTGGGTTTCCGTGTCTAACTTTAACTGTCCGTCTTATATGAAATTTTTTTATAATTCATATTTTTATTGTTGTTAGATGATAAAACATGATTAATACTTTGTGCGTGACTTGTCTTTTTAATTTTTTTCATAATTTTTTCAAATAAGACGAACGGTCAAACGTTGGGCACGGAAACCAGGGTTTGTCTTTTTTTGGGACGGAGGGAGTAGGATCATAAGGTGTTGGAGAAGGCTTACTATCAATGTAGCCAAAGCGATTCAAGATCTTCTCCACATAATGGGACTGCAAGAATGTAATCACATTCTCACCTCTAATTAGCTTAATGTTTAAGATAACATCAGCTACTCCCAAATCCTTCATATCAAAATTTTGAGACAATAATGATTTAACCTCATTTATCACCTCAAGGTTTGTCCCAAATATCAGTATGTCATCAACATACAAGCACAGAATAACTCCCTCACCCCCACCATAGCGATAGTACACACATTTATCTGCCTCATTGACTGCAAAGCCTGAAGATGTCAATGTTTTGTCAAATTTCTCATGCCATTGCTTAGGAGCTTGTTTCAGACCATACAAAGACTTCAACAATTTGCACACTTTGCCTTCTTGACCTTCAACTACAAACCCATCAGGTTGATCCATATAGATCTCCTCATCTAGCTCTCCATTAAGAAAAGCTGTCTTAACGTCCATTTGATGAACGAGAAGACCATGTGTGGCTGCTAGGGAAAGTAGCACATGAACTGTGGTCAATCTAGCAACAGGTGAGTAAGTGTCAATGAAATCTTCGCCTTCTTTCTGATTATAGCCCTTAGCAACAAGCCGAGCCTTGTACTTTTCAATAGTACCGTCAGGCCTAAGCTTCTTCTTGAACACCCACTTGCACCCCACAGGTTTACACCCATAGGGTCGATTTGTCACCTCCCAAGTCCCGTTAGCGATAATGGAATCCATTTCACTACGGACAGTCTCCTTCCAGTAGTCTGCATCAGGAGATGCATATGCTTCTGAAATTGACTTAGGAGTGTCATCCACGAGGTACACAGTGAAATCATCACCAAAGGACTTAGCCGTCCTTTGTCTCTTACTCCTTCGAGGAGCTTCACTGACATCCTCCTCAATGACATGTTTATGTGTATGTTCAGTTTGTTCTGGTTGTGTGATTGAACGGGGAATTACTTCAGAGGGTTGGCTCGAACTACTATGTGTATCCTTCATTGGGAAAAAGCTCTCAAAGAAGGTAGCATCACGAGACTCCATAATTGTACCAACATGCATGTCAGGTACCTCAGATTTAACTATTAAAAATCTATAGGTAATGCTGTAATGAGCATATCCCAGAAAGACACAGTCCACAGTCTTAGGTCCCAATTTGCGCTTCTTCGTTATTGGTATATTGACTTTCGCCAAGCACCCTCATGTGCTTGGTGAAAGTGATGGTTTTCTCCCAATCCATATCTCATATGGTGTTTTGTCCTTATTTCTGTTAGGAACTCTATTTAACAAATGATTCGAGGTCAACAATGCCTCCCCCACCATGCCTTAGGTAGTCCCGTGGTGTCCAACATGTCATTCACCAAGTCAGTCAGTGTGCGGTTATTCCTTTCAGCAATCCCATTAGACTCGGGAGAATAGGGAGGCGTCCTCTTATGTATGATGTCATGTTCCTCACAGAATAAGTCAAACTCGTTTGAGAAAAACTCTCCACCACGATCAAACCTAAGCCTTTTTATCTTTTTGTCAAGTTGATTTTCAACTTCTGCCTTATAAATTTTCAAATAGTCTAGAGCCTCGTCTTTCGTTTTCAACAAGTACACATAGCAAAATATAGTAGCATCATCAATCAACGTCATGAAATATCATTTTCCACACTTCGTCAACACCCCATTCATTTCACAAAGATCTGAATGTAGGAGTTCTAGTGGTGCCAAGTTTCTCTCCTCGACAGCCTTGTGAGGCTTGCGAGGTTGCTTCGATTGCACACAACTATGGCACTTAGAACCTTTGACAGTGAAGAACTTAGGAATTAAACACATGCTGGAAAGCCGAGACATCAAGTCAAAATTAATATGACATAAACATGAGTGCCAAACATTAGCCTCATCATCCACACTGCCACAAATATGGTTCACAGACTTATTGCAGAAATCAGAAAGGGAAAAGCGGAACAGTCCTCCGCACTCATAACCTTTACCAATAAAATATCCATGTTTAGACACGACTACTTTATTACACTCAAAAACCAACTTAAATTCGTCTCTAGTCTGACGGGAGCCACTAACAAGATTCCTATCGATAGAAGGGACATGCTGCACGTTCTTCAGCTGCACGATCTTTCCCGAAGTAAACTTCAGATCTACCGTGCCAACACCATGAAAAGAAGCATGTGACCCATTCCCCATTAGGACGATGGAACCCCGTGCGACCTGATAAGAAGAAAACAATAAGATGTCAGCACAAACATGTACATTGGCCCTAGTATCAACCCACCAATTAGTAGACTGATTAACTAAAAAAACAGTAGGTAAATTACTATACCCGCCTCCATCTCCAGTGTTGCCAATGGTCACATTAGCAGACTTAGAAGTCTGCCCTGCAGGTGCCTTCATCCCCTTGCGTTGTGGACACTTCCTAGCCAGATGACCAGGTTGGCCACACATAAAGCAAGTCCTCTCATCCTGATTAGGATTGTTGTTGTTCTTCTTCTTCTTCTTAAAGTTGGTGGTCTGTTGAGCTTTGTATTTCCCCTTGCTCTTGTTCTGAGCCTTATGCACAACATTGGCACTGGACTGCCCACTATCACCCTTAGACGCAGCATCTTTTTCCCGAGCTTTCCCCTCAACATTAAGAGACGCTATCAACCCCTCAACGGAGTATTCCTATCTCTTGTGTTTGAGTGCAGTACCGAAACTTCTCCAAGATGGAGGTAGTTTCGCAATAATGCACCCAGCCACAAATTTATCGGGTAAGACACACTTAAGGAGTTCGAGTTCCTTAGCCATGGTTTGTATCTCATGAGCCTGTTCGACTATAGAACGGTTGTCAGTCATCTTGTAGTCATGAAACTGCTCCATGATATACAGATCATTGCTAGCATCAGTAGCACCGAATTTAGTATTCAGTGCATCCCACAACTCCTTAGCGTCGGTCATATGCATATACACCTCGACCAGACGATCGCCAAGAACGCTAAGAATGCATCCCACAAAGAGAGTAGTGGCTTCCTCGAATTGCTTCTGCTGATCAGCAATAAGAATTCCTTCAGGTTTGCCAGTACTCACCCAGAAGCATTTCATAGCTGTCAGCCACAGAGTGACCCTGATTTGCCATCTCTTAAAGTGCACACCGGAGAATTTATCTGGCCTCAGTGCATCGGCAAAACCAGCCATAGTAAAATCACAGCGCCTATAATAAGGTTTTTGGATTGTTGAAATTATAAGCACATAATGATTTAATTTATTCCATAAATAAATCATGACATTGCAGATGTAAACTAGATTGAACGCATCATTAGATCTACACATGTAAACTAAGCAGTAAAACATGAACAGATCAAATATGCACAATATGTCGAACACGTACCGAGGTGGCGGAAAGACCGGTTGCTCGGCAGGAACTACTCACGGTTGCGGGCGTCGATGAAGGTGCGCAGCACACGAGCGGAGAGGAAGGCGAGCCGTCGCGGACGAACAGGGAGCAGTCGCGTGAAGCGTTTCCCAAAAACCTTATTACCGCCTTCTCCCGGTGCAGGACGTCGAAGGCAGAGGTTCCGGAGACCTACTCTCCCGATCGCCGGTGCACGCCGGCGAGCGGGATGGAGTAGTCTATGAGCGACGGCGCAGTACAGAGTAAGAGGCAAACCCTAGATTGATTTCGCGTGTGTTGCGTGAAGGCGGATCAGGGCGCCCGCGTAACCGAACCGGATAAGTCACGCGTAACTTATCCGGACTCCACGCCGTTTTCACGCACCGGATTTTTCGGAATCCGAATTTCCCGCAGCAAAACAAAACTGCAAAAGGAGGCTGCATCTGCGCAAGGGTGAGGATGCCAATTTTGTGGACAATTCAACACGTATGTCGTGCACGCGCGCCGCCTGCCAGGCCAGCGAGCGCGTGTGTATTTCCCTTCTTCTCTCCACCACACATGCTTCAAGTGGCTAGGAGGGTATCCTCCCTTTTAAGGAGATCCCCCTCTCCTAGAATAAGCAAGGTGGTACTAAACTCCACATGCATGCCATCCGATGAGGTGGGCTTTTGTGATTTTTCAAAGAATTAATCTTCGAATGGGCCTTAGCCCATCTATTAATTCCAACACAATAATGTACTCCCTCCTTCCCATAATTAAGGGATTTTAGAGGGATGTCATATTTCCTAATCTATGAATATAGAGATAAGCCTATCCAGAATCATAGTACTGGAAAGTGTTGCATCCCTCCAAAATCTAATATATTTAATAATTAATATTGCATGTTTAACATATTCACCCATTTAGCTATTCAACATAGAGGAAGATGAGCCGTGATGGACGAATGTCGCACCGTGCTTTTTCAAAAACCTTATTCACATTCTCTAGGTTGTAGGATCACAATTACAACGGATTCTAGGGACCTATTTTCCCAACTACCAGTGCAAGCCAGCAAGCGAGAATTCCAGCAGCTTGATTAATTATCAAGTCAACACAGCACATCACCTATCGTGCGCGCTCTAATAAAATGCACCATTAGCAGATTTATGTTTTTTGGTTTCCCACAAGCTAGTTTAATTGGGATATATCATAGCAACAAGCTTGTAATGTGTTATCATTTATCATGGCATCGAGGGAGTAATGCATGTCTTAGCTTCACACTGATCACTGTTCGAACTAGACACTACCAAAAACCGGACTAGCTCTGACGGTCATTGGTTTTACTAACGTGCACAAACTCTCTTATCGGGGAAATTCAATTTTCCATGACACACTTATATATCTCAAGGTCAGAAAATTAATTTCCTTGATGTAGATATATACACCACCCGTCACAATAATTTGATTATTCTAACATGGACAAGGCTGTCGGTGGAAATAATGGATTCACGGTGGGAGTTGGCGCACAGCTAATTTTGGTTTGAACCAAATGGTGGGAGTGCCAAAAAATTGGTCACTTCACAACACACGCAATTTCGCTGACATGAATAGACCATTAGTAAATTTGCATGCTAATAAAAGAAAAAGAGAAAATTATTAAACAGATTTGCTATAAATGTGTCACCAGATTTTCTAAGAAAAAACGGTTGAATTGTTGCCCATACGATATTCATGTCAGTGCAAAAGAAAATAATTCAGGCGCAGTGGTGGGGGAGTCGAACTCTGGCCTTCTAGGTCTTAGACAGAGCGACTAACAAACTGAGCGAGGTAGGATTAATGATTTCAATACCAAAATTAAGTTAAAATTCATTCACGAGGTACTTACAGTACTTACGCCATACTTACATACCACTTACACTACACTTACAACGTAATTACATACCACTTACACTACAGTTACAATGTAATTACATATCACTTACACTATAATTACATACCACTTATATTACTAGTTATAGAATAATTACATTGTAATTTCTATGTGTTATTAATCATATGGTTTAAAAAATAAAATACGTACTAGTTCCTAATTAATCGTAAAAGTGTGTACGTAGTTGGAGGTCCACTGAGTCGTTAGGTATGGATTAGCAGTAGAGAAAAATCCGACTGTGTTTGGGTTCGTTTTATGGCGAATGATTTGTAGATAGTCCCTTTATTAAATGGAGACGTAGTGTACATCGACAGTAAACAGAAACGTGCAATTTTCACGGAGAGGCGATTGGGAGGCGATCATGGGGCGTCCTTGGAGGGGCCTTGGTGATCTTGAAGGCTTGATCTTCCCTTGGCGATGCCTGATCTCTCCTTTTTAGATGGCAAATTAATGGAGTATAGAAAAATCTCACTAAAAAAATAAGTCCAAACTCGATCTTCGAGCTAAATAAATGAAAAAGTTTGGATATCAATATTACCACTACTGTTTATATGTTGAATTTGTCTCTTCTATTTCTCAATATGTGAGTTAAAGTTGTTCATAAAACTTTTCATAAAACTTTATGGAGTGGTATATATACATTGCATGAATGTTATGATTTTTTTGAGAATTTGTTTTGATTGTTTGAAATATCCTAATACTGGTTACCGCTGAGTTTTTCGTAATCACTACTAGAGAAGTGATCTTTGCTGGGTTGGAGGATTTCCCCAATAGTCCCGGTTCCAATAAGAACCGGCAGTAAAAATTGTTTTTAGTCCCGGTTCAAAAATTTTTGATCTTTAGTCCCGGTTGGTAGTACCAACCGGGACTAAAGAGGATTTTTAGTCCCGGTTCATCCCTTGTCAGATGCGTGCCAGGGGGCCGAGGATCTCTAGTCCCGGTTGGTACCACTTTAGTCTTGGTTGGTCTATCAACCGGGAGTAAAGATCATTTAGATCTTTAGTCCCGGTTGGTACTAACAACCGGGGGTAAAGATTTATCTTTACCCCCGGTTGGAGTTACTAACCGGGAGTAAATATTTTCTCCTATCTCTGATCGGTTAAGTCCCAGATGAAATATTTAGATAAGAACGGATCATCTCCTCTTCTCCTCCCCTTAGATCCGATCTTATCTCTTCCTCCTCCACTCCCCCTATCCTCCTCTCCACTTCCTCCTTCTCCTCTCCCCTCTCCTCCCCCTCCTCCCCTCCCATCCGCCGGCGGGCGGCCGGCGTGGTGGCAGCCGGCGTGCAGAGATGTACTTGTGGTGATTTTGTGTGTGAGATGATACTTGTGGTGATTTTGATTCAGATCTAAGATGTATTTGTGTGTGATGTATTTGTGGTGATTTTTTAGAACTTGTGATGTAATTTTTTTAAGAATTTATGATGTTTTTGGAGATGATTGATTTGAGGATTTGAAGGATTCTTTTGATCTGTGATGTGATGATCGATTTAAAATTTCACGATTTGGGGATGATTTGGGATTTGGGGATGATTTGGGAATGGAGTGAAATCAACATTCAGTGTTAAAAACAATAAAAAAAAGGAGCAACTGAACTAGCCTGTCTCCATTTTTAGTCCTGGTTGGTAACACCAACCGGGACTAAAAATACATTTTTACTCCCGGTTATTTCACCCGGGACTAAATATGGGTATTTTTAGTCCCGGATTCGTGGTTCCGGTTGTATAACCGGGAGTAATAAAGGGGTTTCCCAACCGGGAGTGAAGAGTGAATAGTGTTGCTCTCGAATAATGTCAGTTGCTAGTTAGTGTCACAGCATATAGTTCATTTTCAGTTAATTTGTGGTACGAACGTGAAATATGATTGAAGCATATCACTACCAGTTTATGTCATAAACCGATATTAATACAACCCTATCGGTTCGTGCATCAACTAGTCCATGTTAGCTTAGGTGGGAAGCTTACGGTGATTAACACTTTTGTGGGAGTCTTTTACCACTATGCTATTAAGAAAGTGTTGGTTACCTGTATGTCACAAAAAAAAGTTTGGAGTTACATGTATGCCATGAGCCTAACTTTCGTTGACCCGTGTGCCATTTTGGATGGATGGAGACATAACAGAGGTGTTAGAGGCTGTGTAAAGACAGTTTTGCCCTTGTGTACAATAATGGGTTTAAAAAATCAGAAAAGTGAAAAATAATTTAGGAAAAGCGTTAAAAACCAGAAAAATGAAAAATAATATTTAAAAAAGGTAAAAATCAGAAAAAGTGAGAATAAATTTTAAAAATGTTTAAAAATCCGGGAAAAATTAGGAAAATGTGGGAAAAATTAGAAAATGGTGGAAAAAATAAGGAAAAATCAGAAATAAATTTTGTAAAAAAGAAAAAAACAGGTGTATGACCATTGCATACCAAAAAATAACGGGTAATCAAATATTGTAGTTTGGTGTGAGTGACAGGAATTCATGTGGGCAGGTATTATTGTCCAATACATGAAAACAAGCATATGCCCTTTTTTTTATTTAATGCTTCGAATCAAGCATACACATATAGCTTCCAAAGGGCACCAATTTCCAAAAGCAATCGCATAATTCCAAATTCCGTTTCTCGCAAAAGACGAGAACTCCAAACCATATACAGATGCATCTCGAAACCCCACACGAGAGAGCAAGAGCGAGAGCGAGAGATCGAGAGATAGCACGAGAGCAGTAGCCGCAGCTAGCACATCGTGATTCGAATCTCACGTGACCACCGCAAATATCTCACTCGCTCATCTGCGGTGGCGGCCATCGACGGAGGGCCCGACGGCGCCGCACCACCTGGTGACCGACGACGACGCCGCCCTCCCGAACCAACCACCACCCGCCGCGCGTGCCGCCCACGTGCCGCGCGACGAGGGAGGACGCGGGAACGCGTGGGCCCTGGAGGAGGAGAGGAGGAGGCACGACGGCCTGGCGCAGCGGCGCGCCGGCCTAGGCGCACGGTGACGGTGGCGGCGACGACGGCTCCGGCGAGGCGAGACGGTGACGGCTTCGGCGAGGCGAGGCGGTGACGGCTCCGGCTCCGGCTCCGGCGAGGCGAGGCGGCGGCGGCTCCGGCTCCGGCGAGGCGAGGCGGCGGCGGCGTGCGGCTAGGTTAGGGTGCGGCGGCTTGCAGCGCAACGGGGAGAGAGCAGGCACTCACGGGAGATAGCGGGAGAGGAGAATAGAGCTGAAAATCCTTAGGGGCAAATTAGTCATTTTTATACATGGTCCCACATGTCAGAGCTATGGAACTGTTAAGTTCTAACAGAAGGTGGACGCACGGGTCAACGAAAGTTTTTTCTCATGGCATACAGGTGACTCCAAACTTTTTTGTGGCACACAGGTAAGCAGCAACTTTTTTAATAGCATAGGGGTAAAAGACTCCCTTTGTAGTAGTGTTGAATTTAACCAGACTAGGAGTTTCCCACACAGTGTAAATGTGTACTAAGTCCACTCACAATGTGTCGGTGTGTGAAGTATGAGTTAAAAAAAAACAGTTTGACTAGGGATCTTGACCACGCCTTTACATATAATGTTGTTTGAAGATAGCAAAATCCATATAAACAAACCACTTATCCATTGAAATGTCAGTAATTGTATCAATTCTTATTAAAATTCTTCCATTCTAAAGGAGAACATTTAACTTATTATTGATCGAATGTCGTAAGATTTTTTTTATGGGCGCCGTGCCTTGCTACATGAGATCGAGCGTGGAGTTATCACTTTTTCCTTCGGATCAGTTGCTTGAAGTTAACCGGCGTGGTGAACTTTGCGGTGCCATTGTAGAACGCAGCGGCAGCCACCATGGCAGCTTGCTCCGTGGTGTAACCCCCGTCCCAAAACCAGTACTGCGCGCGGTTGTCGCAGGGTGGTTGGTTGAAGTAGGGGAAGGGCATGCAAGGCCCGGGGCAGCACGAGCTGTCGATGTTCACAAACCCTGCAAAATTATAACGAGCCGTATCAGAAATTCAGAGCTTGGAGAAATCAGAGGTAAGGAATAAAATGAAATATTAGAGCCCTTCGATCATGAGAAAAATGCTAAGTTAAACTGTTACAAATTTAGACTGACAAAACTTTTTTAAAAAATTTTACGCCACTATTTTTTTAAAAAAAAATTCGATTGGACGGGTGCAATTCGTATATGGAAAACATATTTTTCGTAAAACTAATCATTCTATTCATAAATATATGTCGTGTGAACTTTTTTTCTAGTCTTCAATATGCCAATTTGACCATAATTTTTTATTTAAACAAGTTCACAAAACCCACGTTTATGGGCGTTATATATGAAAGTATTTTTTAAGGTAAATATCTGCATGGCCACACTTTTGGAAGTTTGATAATAAAAAAGGTTAACTGACTAATACTTATGGCCGTATGATCGTATATAATTTTCATATATTTTACAAGCGGTCTTTTATGGTGCCTCCTAAATCAATTGGTATCCACCGTTAATTCACAAAGGGTAATTTAGGAACAAAAATTATTACTACAAAGGATAGATTAGTAATTGACCAATCACCAATTCTCCATCCGTTGCCTAGTGTTCACGATTCCCTTTCCACGATTTCAGTGCTTAACCCTAATCAACTCCAATCCCAATTGAACGAGCTCGGATGCAAGGAGCAGGGGCTGCGCGCGTGACGGCGGCGACCAGCAAGCACGTGCAAGGCAGCGACCGGCTGGCGCGAGCAATGGCTATGACCAGCGTGCGGCGGCGGTGATGACGACCGGCTACCGCAAACGTCGGCTACGACGGGCGGCCGAGACAGGCGCGTGCGGTGGCGGAGACGACGACCGACTGCCGCATTAGTTTGCTGTGACCGGAGGGCGCATACAACAGCAGCGACCTCAGCGTGTGTGAAGCGGCTGAGACCGGTGGGCGCGTGCGGCCTCGGTGAGCGGCGGGCGCGTACGGCGGTGAGCAGGTGTGCAGATGTATATGTACATATCGGTAAAAGTATGATATAAACGTTTAACTACGAAAAGAAGCACACCGTTCTTCCTCCTGTGCTGCATGAATGCAGCTTGTCTTGTAACGGATAGGAGTAGGATACAGATATAAAAATAAGACGATTTTGTCCTTAGCCGTACAAATCTACTACTACTTAAAAAATAAGAGGTGCTTCCATCGTCTGTCAAAAAAACCGGGTGAAAAAAAACCGGAACGAATCCGATTCATCAACTCTACTACTACTTAAAAAATAAGAGGTGCTTCCATCGTCCGTCAAAAAAACCGGGTGAAAAAAAACCGGAACGAATCCGATTCATCAACGCGGTAAAAGAAAAATCGGGAAAAAAAAAGAATATGTCCGATTCCACAAAAATAGGAAACAAACTCCCATCTGTTATACCAAGTCCTATTCGGTTAGCATCACCAGGAGAACCGACACCATTCACAGAGAGAGAGAAAGAGACGACGCCGCCACCTCTCCCGCCCCCGTCGGACCGCAGCCGCCTCCATGCCGCCGAATCTGGCGGAGGCGAGGTCCGGCCCGCCGCCCCTCCCACCCCCGCCGGGCTGCAGCTGCCTCCACACCGCCGGATCTGGCGGAGGCGAGGCCCGACCGGCGTTCCATGACGTCCGCCACCACCACCACTGCCGCACCTCCCCACCATGCACAGAGAGAGAGAAAGAGACGACGCCGCCGCCTCTCCTGCCCTCGCCAGACCACAGCCGCTTCCATGCCGCCAGATCTGGCGGAGGCGAGGTCCGGCCCGCCGCCCCTCCCGCTCCCGCCGGGCCGCAACCGCCTCCACGCCGCCGTTGTTCGGGGAGAGGGCGCCGCGCCGTTGGTTGTGGGGGAGGGCGCCGCCGCCGCCGCTCGCGGGAAGAGGGGCGTCGTCGCCGCCGCTCGGGGGCGCGGAGGGGAGGGCGGCGATGTGAGATGGGAGGGAGGGAAATGGGCTAGGGTTTCGGCGGCTGAGGAGAAGGAGGGGTTTTGTTTCCCCGATATCGACGCTCGGCCGTCCGATCAAAACCCTAAAGATCGGACGATCGGTGTCGTCCAGGCCGAAATCAGCCCAAGAGGGATCGAGAGTGAGGCCACTTTTCTGGCCCAAGCCCAGGTTGTGGCCTGGGGAGGGGAAGTGCACTTGTGCGTGCACAAAAGGCCGTGGACCGACCGGCAAGGGCCGGAAATAAGTCTATTTTAGGTCCCTCAGGCCCAAAAAAAGAGAATAAATTCATTTTTAGTGCTCATTTTTTCAGAAGCATTACAATTATAAGTTATTGAATGTGTTTATTTCGAAGCAAACCTAAAAGGAAGTATTTTCTTTCTTTTTCCAAGTAAATAATTGTTAAATGACGTTTGTATTAATAAAATTAACAATTAAGCTCTGAAAAATTCAAATATAATTTCAAAGAGTGTAACTAATCATGGAGAATTTAAAAAAAATTAAATTTAACCATGTCATTTTATTTCTCACACTTGCTTTACTTGTAAATTTATTTAATTATACACATACCTACTTAAAAATACCAAATATTTCAGCGAATTTGTATTTTAATTAATTGCATATTTTTCTAATCTGTACGCTTCACATTGTAACACACAGGCACTTTTGCTAGACCAAACAACACTTTTGGTCAATATACACACTCCGTAATCACCCGGTGCAACGCACGGGCACTTTTGCTAGTCAATTAATAAAACTCAATTACCATTTTAACCTTCCAGCTTCCAGCCCACCCTTTTAATACCTATCTCCTAGTACCTTCTCTCTTTGAAGTGTTAGATCATTAGAGATCAACGATCCTAATTAATTCCAAGCACATAAAAAGGTCTCATTTTACAATAGAAATAAAACAGTCAAAGTTACAAATATATTGAATAGCATACGTGTGTTGATATCCAAAATGGTGTCATTTTTTCTTTTTTGCGAGGACAAAATGGTGTCATTAATTTGTGCGCGTTAGAAGAGAGATCAGGATTTACCGGCAGCCGATGGGTTGGCGAAGGTGGCGTTGGAGAAGGCGTAGAAATCAGCGAGGGAGTAGCGAAGGCGACGCTTCTCGGACCGGAGGCCGGCGAGGAGTGCCCCGAGAGCCGCGTTGAACTCCGCGGCGAGGCCGTTCATCCTCGCGTCGCACCCGCCGCCGCCGCCGCTGCCGCCACCGCGGCGCGTGTCCACCGTCGGCCCGCACCCGACGAGGCCGACGTTGACGACGGCGAACCTCCTGGCGCCCATGCCGTATAGCGACGTGACGCTGGCGTTGTAGAGCTCCACGAGCCGCTGCACCTCCGTCTTGTTGTCCGGCGGCGACGGCGGGAACGTCAGGAAGTAGTTGCAGTCCGGGAGGAGGTCCATGGTGCCGACGGCGAGCAGGAAGAGGGACCTCGAGAGGAGGTCGCTCATGGCGAGGCGCCCCAGCTTGGACTCCATCTGTGACCTCGTCGTGGCGAAGTAGCTGATTTGCTTCGACAGTGGGATGGTCAAGCCTGCGTTCTGTATGCATCATGCTGATTATTGGGCGATTTGATTTCATAACATTGACATTGTCACGCCATATATGATGGATGAAAGACACAGACACACAGAACGCATACAAGTGAAGGACACCGAGTATGTGAGTGTGCCCCTAACACATACTCCTAACATTCCAAATTATAGGGACACCATCTTTTTAAGAAAAATTAAACTCGGTAACTTTTGATTAATAATCATACTAACCATATTATGCTATATTATATATATATATATATATATATATATATATATATATATATATATATATATATGTTATATCACTACATTCACAGTTCAAAGTATTTTTCATGTGATACTAATTTTATATTTGTTGAAAACATAACGTAGAATAAATAATGGTCAAAATATCATTAAATACCTTAATTATAAAAAATATATGTATTATAATATGGGACGGAAGAAATATTAGAAAATAGAGACCAACGTAAAATTCTTGACCTAACTGTAACCTTCTTAATAACGTGTGCATGTATACTTAATTACGAAAATCCCATGGTGTAGCTTTAATATGTGTTATTTTGTACTCACTCAGTTCTTAAAAGATCATCTATTAATGTATGCAAACTAGTCGTACATCCAAATCTTATTAAATCAGTAATGAACACAATAATATATAAGGATTTGATATGTGACAATAATAGTGGTGTAGATTTGTGTTTAAAAAACACCTTCACATGGTACTGACGTACTGTGTCTCTAAGCTCCTTTGCTTAAAAAGGAAAAAAGGAGTAGAGTTGACTCACTGTGGAGTTCCGTATGCCAGCATCTGCAGAAGCATAGTTGACTCCAGTAAAACCGTCCATGTTGACCGGACCGGAGAGAGACAGGTAAGCTGGAGGGCTCATCTCATATCCCATGTACTTTGCTGCGTTCAACCGCATTGCCATACATATCATGTATAATTAAATGAGCTTATGGGCATATGCATCATGGACGTGCATTACTAGTCAAAACTCAAAACATACTCAAACATTTCACTTTCTTGGCTAACAGTTAATAACTAATGTATATTCCATTTGTTGGGAAATATAAAATGCATCGGGTTGGAAGGATGCTTGGGATGAAGAGATGTGAAGAAATTTAGACGAGATATGATTCATAGGACTAGTAATATATAATTAGACCCTGTTTAGATGAGACTAAAACTTGTAAGTCCCTATCACATGGGATGTTTGGACACTAATTATAAATATTAAACGTAGACTATTAATAAAATCCATCCATAATTTTAGACTAATTTGCGAGACGAATCTATTGCTTAATAAAATTGTCTCACAAATTAGCTTTCATTTATGTAATTAGTTTTGTAAGTAGTCTATATTTAATACTATAAATTAGTGTTTAAATACAAAGACTAAAGTTTCCCTGGATCCAAACACCACCTTAGCAATGGTTTTATTTATGGATCAAATTTAAAGCATATATTTGTAGACAGAAAAAAGTACATGATTGTGTTTTTTTTTTCGAAAAAGTTATAGACGTTTTGTCCACATGCATATACTGCTCCTACCGATGAAGTCGGCCATGGTGTAGCCGTTGCTGAACCTGCCGGTGGCCTTGCCGCCGGGGAAGTCGATGCCGTAATAAGGGTGGTTGGCGCGAGGAGGATCCCCGACGTCCTCGTCTCCGGGCAAGTTGTTGTTGTTTCCGACGTCAAGGGTGCCGTCGCCGAACACGAAGAGCGGCACCGGCTGCGCCACGGCGGCGGCCGCCGCGCCTGCACCACCGGCGAGCAGCACTACAAACGACACCACCATCACCGCAAGAGTGCTACTGCTACGCTGCATAATGAACTCTTGATGGGAGAGGCTGGCCAGCAAGCTGATGTGTAGTTATAATCACACGGAGTTAAAGTCAACTGTAGATACGCAAGTAACCCCTAGTCTTAAGATGGATTATAATCCCTTAGTGGTTATTAAGTACTACCTCAATCTCAAATTAAATAAGTACAACCGTGGGAATCCGTGTTTGACCATCAATCTTATATGAAAATTTTATGAATTTGTTTTAAAATTAGTCGCACATAAAGTATATTCATGTTTTATCATCTAATAATAATAAAAATAATAATCATAAAAAAATTTCAAATAAGACGAACCGTCAACCGTTAAACATGAATAGTGCAAAACTGCATTTATTTTAGGACGGACGGAGTACTATATTGCTACACTTAGTTTGTACTCCATATCAATCAACCCAGCCATACTGCTACCCACTACTTTCGCCCATCCTCGCTCCCACTCCCAATCCCACTCCACAAGCCACCAGAAGATACGGGCGATGGGCGATAACACTGGCACAGTGAATTACCGATGTTAGGAGAAAGTTCACCCCAGATAGACCGGCTGGATAGAGAAGGCGGTGGTTCGACATCTGCAGTGACAGATTAACGTCAGCGCCTGTCATCGGACCGCTAGCTAGGGTACGTAGGACGAAAGCACCAGTGACTGGCGGTAAGTGAGCACCCGTCACCGATGATCCTCATCAGTGATAGGGTTTAGTTGAGGCCCGGCATCGATGTTCTGTGTTGGACCACAAGGGTTATTGAGTGTTATCGTAAAGCTTAATCTCTAACAGGTGTTTGGCAAGGCATCGGGATTAAATAACAATGTGCAAAAAAAACGTAGATTTTGCCAATTGCCTGTGACAACATTGATGTACAATCACTCACCTAAGATTTTCCTGGCTCAATACAATCTTTTCCAACAAGTTATCTTGGACTCCCTCTTCACTTAAGAAAGCTTAGGAAAGTTGACTTCCTACCTTTAATTGAAAAGAGTGGATCGCGAATTCCAGAATGGAAGGGCAAATTCTTCAGCTCCACAGGAAGAGAAACTCTGGTAAAATTAGTCATGTCCTCCATTCCAATATACCATTTGTCAGCTCTTTTAATACCTAAATGGGTTTTCAAAAGAATCAATAAACTCATAAGGGCTTTCCTTTGGAAAGGTGAGGAGCCAGAAAATGTTAAGCTAGGGGCTAGTTTGGTGAATTGGCAAACTGTTTGCAGACCAAAGTAGCTGGGTGGACTTGAAATCATAGATCTATAAAAATTCTCCTCGGCCTTAAGATTAAGATGGATTTGGCTAAGGTGGACAAACCCATCCAGGCCTTGAGAACAAATGGATCTCCCTTACAATGCAGTGGATATCCACTTTTTCCAAGCCTGCATAAAAATCACCCTGGGCAATGGACAGAAAACCCTCTTTCGGAGAGACAATTGGCTAGATAATAGATGTCCAAAAAACATTGCATCAAAACATTTCAGACTCTGGCTGGGCAGGTGGTTGTCGAGGGCCTAGAACTTGGTGTTGCCGGAGGTGAGGACCAGTGGCCAGGGCTGACAGAGGCAAGGCCAAGAGGGCTAGTGGCTGGGGCCAACTGAGGTGAAGGGTTAGCGATGGTGGGAGGCCAACAAAGATAATAGGGTGACGCTTGGGGGCTTGGTGCCGCTACGGCCTATAAGCGGTCAACAATGTGACCTAGTTGACGGTGTGAAAGCGAGAGCAAAGAGGAGCAGATATTCAAGTGAACGAGTGTGCTAAAAAGAGGGATGGAGGTGTCCTGTATGTTCTTCTCTCCTTATAAGGTTTTTACCTTTTTTTTTTCCTTGATGGGCTGGGCGCCTAGGCCATATGGTAATATTTTTATAGGGTCATATTAACACATCACTGTTAGATAGTTGGATACTTGGGCTGTTGTGTTTGACTCGTTAGCTGAATCTGGCTTAGCTCGTCAACAAATCGATACGGGCCAAGTCGAGCGAATTAACTTTTTTTTTTTTACTACGAATCGGGCACCTGATTTGTAGATTCTTCCAAATTCCAGGGTGTGTTTCGCAATTCAGAACCCAACAAGATGACAAAGAAAGTGATGAGGCGAGAGGGTGAGATCACCTCGCTCGCGGTGTCGTCACCTCTCCCCTATCCACCCAGCCACTCCTTGCCCCCACTTGTACGCCTCCGCTTAAACCCTAGCAAACGCCCGCCTCCTCTCGCCGCCGCCAATGGCGATGCCGGCCGCCCCTTCCTGCCAGGCGCCGCCCACCGGCCTCCCCCTGCTCACCCCACCTCCTGCCGCCCGCACCCTCTCCTTCGCCCGTCGCCTCCGCTCCCATGGCGCCGCCGCCGCCGCCCCCGTCGCCTCCAAAGGTGAGTTGTTGCAAAATTGGACTTCACCTGAGCGGGAATCGTTGCAATTAGAGCTCAAAAGTAGATCCACCGTTACTTCCAGTTGAATAGCTTATGGTGCGCATACGATTGGAGCTCGTACCATTAAGATTTTTTGGCATTTCTGAATCGGTCGTGAGTCCGGTGTTTCTTACCACAGGGGGAGAGTTCAGCGTCATATGGTTTTCGGTTCTTTTCCATTTTGAATTTCAAATTAATAGCGCTGTGTAAATAGCAATGATGAGTGAGGACGAAGGTTTAGCGTAAATATGGTTGCTGGTATGATGTTTAACTTTACTGAGGATTTGAGTCCTTTGTTGAGAATCAATCTGCTCTGAAACTAGATCAAACTAGACGATTAACCAATTCTGTAACCAAAACTTACTTTGTGATCCTCTAATGGTCTGCTAGCCTATTCTTGTTTTCCTTCAACATCTATAAGTTTTAAGGTTTTAGTGCCGTGTTATCTTCTTCTTCTTCTTCTTCTTCTTCTTCTGTAGTACTCCTGTAGGTGCAAAATTTTACTGATAAGTTCAATAGTCTTGAAAATTAACAGCATCAATAGTTCATGCATATGCCCTATATGGTTGTTTCCTGTGACCATACTGTATATTCTGGAATTCTATCTGTGGTTGCTCTAGTTTTTGTGTGTTAGAATTCAGGTTTACCACTTGAAACGAAGTCTTTATCCTGCTGGCATTTGATCCCTTCAGGATTTACCATGTGCCCAATGAAACAATCAAATCTCAGCATTAGTCTCTCTTGTGTCAACCTATTAGGCATGCACGAATCACTGCATGGTGCCACAGTGTAACCATCTGTAATGGCTCTATTCTTGTATCTGATGGTCTCCATAGATTTTTTGTATATGGGGCATCTATCTAATTTTGAAGGTTTTACCCTCAATGTGTTTATTTTCTGATCACAGGTCACCTGTTTCTTAGTCAACGCCAACCACGAACCTCTAATCTAGAAGCAGTTGGTGATGTGACAGCAGTTCCTGAGGATTATACAGAAAACATGCCCTCAAGCAGTGGATCTACAAATGTTGCTACGAGTATTTCATCACATGAAGATAATCTGGCAGGAAG
Source organism: Oryza sativa Japonica Group (assembly GCF_034140825.1). NCBI lineage: Eukaryota > Viridiplantae > Streptophyta > Magnoliopsida > Poales > Poaceae > Oryza > Oryza sativa. Next base: position 11,097,492 of record NC_089036.1, on the reverse strand, counting down.
GGTTGCCAAGACAAACCAGACGTCTAAAGAAAACCAAAAAATGATTAAAATATCTGACAAGTTAATTGGTGTATTTATGGTCGATAAGCCTACACCAACAGATTGGAGAAAGTTATTGTCTTTTAGCAGGGAATGGGATAACATAAGGCCACATTTTTTCAAACGCTGTCAGGAAAGAGCAGATGCAGAATCAAACCCTGAGATGAAGCACAATCTTCTCAGGCTTGCTAGAAAACTGAAAGAGGTGATTCACTTTAGTGGTTTCCAGGAAGCCTATCTATGCTTTATTTCAACTATTAAATTTAGCCTTTATTCATAACAGTTTTTTTCCTCGCTCACTTTTCAGATAGATGAAGATGTACAAAGGCATAATGAACTACTTGAAGTAGTAAAATCTACACCATCTGATGAAATTGGTTCTGTTATTGCTAAGCGCCATAAAGATTTCACGGTGGAATTTTTCAACCACCTTTATTATGTTGCAGAGTCTTATCATGATGACCCTGAAAAACAAAGAGGTGAGACATACACAAGAACGTCTATTTGCAACATTTGGCCTTTTATTGTAACATATGTTGGTACTCTGCATAGCTTTCCTTGTATTAAGGCCCTAGTAACTTCCCATATGAATCACATGTCGAGGAATATAGATACACTACACCACCAACAACAGCTATTTTCTAGTTTTCTCAGTCCTTACTGAATGTATATCATGCTATTGTACAATATGTAGCATGGGTCTACTTGCTTGTATAGTTGGAACATATTTTTTTCCCTTTATTTTCAGCCATTAGTATTTTGGGAGCTTATCATTTTCCTTTTTGACTGGTTTGCTTGCAGAATTGGCACAACTTGGAAATGATTGTGTAGATGCTCTACAAGCTCATGATGACACATCTGGGAGTCTTGAAGCTCTGAGTGCTGCTGAATTAAAGTTGAAAGATATACTGAATTCACCTTCCGTGGATGCTGCATGCAGAAAGATAGATGACTTAGCTGAGAAAAAGGAATTGGATTCTGCGTTAGTCTTAATGCTTTCAAAAGCTTGGTCAGCTGCAAAGGGTACTGACATCACAAAATCTGAGGTAAAACAGAAAAGCATTCAAGTACCATTTGGAACATAGAGTAGCTATGCCATATATGTACCTAATTTACAAATTCATCAGTTTGAGTGCTCACTGGAATGCAATACATTGTGCAGGCTAAAGATATAATGTTTCATCTATACATGACTGCAGTAGCCAATCTCCAGAGACAAATGCCAAAGGATATCAGAATACTAAAGCATCTTATAATGATTGAGGATCCAGAAGAACGCTTGAGTGCATTGAATGACGCATTTACTCCTGGGCCTGAACTTCAGGGGGATAATGTTGATACATTATACACGTAAGTGTTCAATATATTGAAATCCCTTTCATAATAGATTCTGTGGCTGTTCTTCCTTTCTCTTGTCAAGTCTTGGTGACATAGTTAGTGGATTGCAGGAGTCCAGAGGTATTACACACTTGGGCCAGTGCTATTGTTGATGCATATTATAACAGCAGAGAAGGCACTCTCCTTAGGCAAGCAAGGGACTTGATGAACCCTAAAATCATCAAAAGAATTGAGGAGATACTAAAATTAATCAAGGATAAATACCTCTGACTCTTTAAGAAAATGGGGGTTTCACATTCATACTTTCCTAGTGATTAGGCAGTATAATTAAAGAAATTGGATGGCCTTGCATACTCTGCTTTCTGCGCAGCATCCTGCTCATCGTTCCAATCGGATTCTCCATTGCTGCTTGAAATGGACAATGGTTATACTTGACTGATTAAATGCAGATTGATGTAGCTTTGTATGGTGTAAAAGTGATTGTAGCATGTGATATATCAATGCAATTTTCAGTTAGAAGTCTTGCCTTCCTTTCTTTTTGCACTTATATGCTTACTGGTTAACAGGGTTGTAACTCTCTGATAAATATAGATTTTTTTCCCTCTAAAGTTGTATGTATGTCTCCAAGATCCTTGTGATGAGTTAGTTAATGATTCAACTCGAATAATTGTACAGATCCTTCTGATCTACCACATATTTACTTAATGGTATGGAAAGGTTTGTTATAATTGCAGCTGGATGATATGAACCTAGCTGGTGGGTAATGCGCACTATTATGTCAACTATTTAGCACAGTCCACAAGATTAGGATGGGGGTATACCTAATTCCAGCTTCAGCTGGTGAGTTTGTATATTCATTCGATTAACTTGTTATGTTCTGTTCATTCTATCAAACATTTTTGCACGCTTGAATGGATTAAAAGATGCTAGTATTGAATTGGGTATTAGTCATGTGTCCAAGTAGTGGATAATTGATAAGTTATCTTTTGTAGACAAAATTTCACATCATTCATTGCCAAGCCATGTTTTCCTCTGATGTTAAGTCATGTTTCCTATTACCACTTGACTTTTTGTAATGAGGCTGATACTTGATACAAAAGCTTCTGCGTATGTTTACTTGCCAAGATAAACAACTTTGAGTCTGATATCCATGGAAGGTTCACTGCAAGTAAACTGATGTATGTATTTTTATTTTCTTCAACTTGCAGGTAAATTTTAATGATTTTCACTTGAGAATATGCTTATTCGGTTTGACCCCAGAACTATATTATCTGTGACAGAAATGTTAAATTTCCTTTCCTGGGTTTTCCTTTTCAAATGAGCCATAAGAAACATTTTTCTTTTGTCAGGTAACCATCTGTTGACAAATTAAGTTTTTTTTTATCATACTATACAGTAGTATACTGTATACACCCTTGAGATTGGTCAGGAATTGTGAAAATAATGAACTTGAAAATCGTGATATTTCTTGGCCTTCTTTTTATAGAATAATGCTGGAGTCAATTGCTATGGCGTTACAAAAAGACATCCATTTGGCATTTGCATTACCCCTGTCGGAACAAGCACACCAAGAGATGCCACATATGCAATTTGTGGACTTCAATTACAGCCCCATCTCTGAGTATGATAAATGGGTGTATACCTGGGGAAATGATATATATTCTTCACAGAAAGTTTATGCAAGGAACTTCATGTTTACACAACAGATTCCACACTTAAATGGATCTGGAAGACCAAGTGTACAATGAAGATAAAAAGCGTTTGGTTGGCCACTCCTAGTTGACAGGCTGAACACCAAAGACATGCTTGATAGGAAGAATTGTGCACCTGAAGAAAGTAATTTGACATGTGTGCTTTGTGACCAACATACAGGGAAACATTCCTACACCTATTTTTTGATTGCCCATTCAGCAGGCAATGCTGGAGCTTGATCTCAATACACTGGAATACCTCTTGATCTGGGTGAGATGCTAAAGGAGGCCAGAGAAAGTAGCAATACGGCTTGCTTCGCAGAGTGGCATATTTGAAAACAAAGGGATTGCAAAAATTTTAAGAACAAAACACCTTTGGCCCAAAATTGGAGGACTCTTTACAAGAATGACCAACTCCTCTCCGTTCGCCTGAATCCTATAAAGAGGGACTTTTTTTTGGATTAATGACTTGTAATTTTCCCTTTGTACTTTGGTTCTACCCTCTGAATAAAGAAAATCCACACTACTGGGGCCTCCCTTGCAGTACTTGAGTCAAAAAATAGGCTGAGAGTACCAGTTTGGTAGGGCTGGTGCTGCGAAGTCAAGGATTCGTTCGTACAAATCAAAGTAGCAGCCTCAGATCAGACCCCATTTTTTCTTTCTTTCGACGGTAAAACACGTCACCGCAGTGATATGCTACTGAACTCGATGGCGATGTACAATCGATGGCGATGGTGCTGAACTCGATCGGTCATTTGGTCAGAATCTGAACAGAAAGTGTGGGGGAGCTTGTCCCAGCTATAGCTTTTCCTAGAAGCTGCTTCTGCTATAAGCTGCCCTAAACAGTTTACAGCTAGCCGAAGCTGTTCTAAACAATCCATAGTTTCTGAGAATCTGTAGTTACATATTCTGAAAAATGAATTAAGAAGCTAGAAGTTGGAGAAGCTGAGTTTCAGAGTTTTTTAGATTTTTAAAAGTTGGCTACTAAACAGCTGCTTCTCAGAATCTAAACCTCCCCTAAACAGGCCATGTATCGAGAGTGACGGATTGGTTCGCTGTCATGGCAGACAGCTGGGATAACTATTCTGCGAGTTGTTCTTTTGTTTTTTACTCCCATTTTCTTGCCCAATGGTAGCGGCAATGGGACTGGTAGCACAGTAAAATCATGATTCGTGATCTTATCCCGCGGAGGGAGATCATACATGGCTAACGAGGAGAGATTGATAGTCCTTCGTTAATTAACACGGTAATCTTTTCTTTTTTTTCTTTTGAAGATAACACGGAAATCTTAACTCGTAAATGTGCTCCTGCTTTTTATCTTTGGTGCATCCGGTAAGGGGTGCTGGTGTGCTTCCGCACAACAGAAACTTTTTACGTTTTCTTTAGTTGATTACTTGTTTTTATAGTACTGGTTGTCTCTGTAGCTCATCTTAAAACTTTCTGTTGGATAGAAAAGTTTTTACTGATTAGGAAGAAAAGAAAAATGAAGCTATGGTCCAGTAGATTTTTTAGTGGGATTGGAAACCCTGATAGCCGTTGATTGGCTGTAATCTAACGGTTTCCAACACAACGTACCTAAAAACGTGGGCCACGTATCACTTTCAAGATTAGATGAAAGGCTAGATAAGTAAATTTGTATCCGTTAATCTCTATCTCTACTTATACTTTAAAAAAAATAAGAGGTGCTTCCATCGTCCGTAAAAAAACCGGCAAAAAAAACCGAGAGAAAAAGCCGGGCGGAAAAAGAAAGTCCGATCAGCGAAAAAATAACCGGGCGAAAAAAACAAATCTGTCTGATCCAATAAAAGGGGAAAAAAGGAAAGAAAATCAAAACGAATCCGACTCCATCGACGCGGTAAAAAAAAGGGTAATTTTTTTTAAATAAATGTCCGATTCCACGTAAAAAGGAATTATATGTGATGTGGTAAAAAAAATCAACCGGGCGAAAAAAAACGAGCGAAAAACCGGGTGAAAAAAAAGTCCGATAAAATAAATGGGGCGAAAAAAAACCCGGGCGAAAAATACCAAATCAGCCTGATAAAAAAAAAGCGGGGCAAAAAAACAGAAAAAAAATCGAAACGAATCCGGCTCCGTTGACACAGTAAAAAAAGGGCGCAAAAAATAAAAAAAATATCCGATTCTAAAGTAAAAAAAAAATCGAATCCTATTATATCTAGAAAGGTCCGACACTACAAGAGAGTGGCGAAAAAAACCTTTCGTAAAAAAATGCATGAGAAAAAAAAAATAAAAAGGCCAGAAAAAAGCCGGCAGAAAAAAACTCTAATTTCTATTCGTCATTTTAGTAGTCCGTTTATATCTCTTCTTTATCTCGAATCTAATCTAATATAACTATTTTAAAAGAGAAGTTTCTACCGTATATTAAAAAAGAAAAAATGCACGAGAAAATAAAAACGGTTTAAAAAAACGCGTGAGGAAAAAATGTCAAAAAAAAGCGCAAAAGAAAATGCGCTAGAAAAAATTTCTGTAATCCGTAAAAAAACACGTGAGAAAAAATATTTCCATCGTATGTAAAAAAAGCAAAAAAAAAATAAAAAGCATACGAGGAAAAAACTGTTAGAAAAAAACGCTAAATTGATGGACACTTGGTCGGATAGGATCCAGTGTTTTTTTCATCTCCTACACGACTTGTGTTTCGTCAATCTATTCTCCTATATTGGAGACCTTGCACATCTTTGTAGGCAATTATTAGACTATTTTTGTGAAGTGTAGCTATTATTCTTGATAACATATTATATGGAAATAATATTAGAAAATAAACATATTTTAATTGTTATTTAAAGAAGAGTGTACAATGACTCTATTTTGTGTATACTTGACCATACGAGGCAGCGTAGGATTTGATTGGTTGCAAGAATGAGATTAAAAGAATATTTTAGATTATATGCATGTTGTCATATGAATAATCCAATTATTTTAGGTAAAGCAAACATCGTAAGATTGCCATCATCGAGGTTGGGCCATTACATTTAAGATGTTCCAATTTTCTGATTGTCATCGACATGGTTATGCATGAAAAACGTATATTATCATTATGTTTTTTTTTACCCGTTGCAACGCACGGGCATGCTTGCTAGTTACTTGAAAAATACAAGGTTTTAATCGATCGATGCAGTACATATTATTGGGATCCACTTAATATTATTCGGAGTTGCTTTTAGCAAGAGGATAGTCAGACCTTGATTACATCGAATCTGCTTGTATTTTTGGATCTGATGGCCATCATCAAATGAGATTTTCTAAATACCTTAACATGATGGAATTTATTCAATTAGCAGCGAGCAATTAGGATAGTTGAGATTGATTTTTTTTACTTAAAACCGAGTGTTAAATTATGTTCTATTTCTAAATTACCCTTTAAGAGATTCCCAAGCACCTTAAGAAGTACTCCCTCCGTTTCGAAATATTTGACACCGTTGACTTTTTAGCACATGTTTAACCGTTTGTTTTATTCAAAAACTTTTGTGAAATATGTAAAATTATATGTCTACATAAAAATATATTTAACAATGAATCAAATGATAGGAAAAGAATTAATAATTACTTAAATTTTTTGAATAAGACGAACGGTTAAACATGTGCTAAAAAGTCAAGGGCCTCAAACATTTCGAAACGGAGGGAGTATCTCGTATAATTCCCAAGCACCGTAAGCTGAAAAAACTTATAGTTCTTTATAACAGTAAAAAAATATTCCTTTCAAATTTGTTTGCCCAAAAGACAACTTTTTTCTCATGATTATGTTGAGTCATTGCATCGGTTCAATAAAAAACTTTATAGTCTTCAATAGAAAGTTTTCTGGAAAAAAATTTATGTTCAACTATTTTAGTACCCCAAAAGGTTTTTCTATCACAGGTTAAAATTTCTTTTACTCTTTATGTGAAAATTAAAAGTTTTGCAACTCACTGTATTTCGGTAAATACTGCCATCCAGGGTACAACCCTTCTTTTTCTGAATCTTAAGCGTAAAAATAAGAGGAAAACTCCTTTGTTCTGTCAGAAATGTATAGCCAAATAAAAGATCAAAACGTTTCTTGATACCTCATCCCATTTTCTTGGTATATTACCAAGAAGCCGGCTTGCTGCCAACCGTTGGCCTCGTCAGCTGATGTCTTCTCCATGCGTCTCTGACGTTGTGTTCGTCCGTAATGCTGCATACTTCCTTCAGATAATTAAATTGCTAAGTTTTTCCCCTTCTATCAACTACTCCTTCCGTCCAGAATATAAGGATTTTTGGGGTTAAACATAAGTATTAAGAAAATAGGTAGAATTAAATGGGAGAAGGTTGTAATTGGTTAAGAAGTGGAGGTATGTGAGAAAATTTAGTGATGGAGGATTGTGATTAATTGAGAAGGAGAATGCTGGTGACGGAATTATTATATTTTTGGGACAAACCTTGAGAACTATATGTTATTATTATGTCTACGAGTATCATCTAGCCGCATCATGCATCACCTTTGGATTCAGACATCCAGTCCATCTATAAACAAACCATTTGATGTGTACAAGATGACGTTTGACACTTTTTTTTACATCAAGCACAAACTCGTAGACATCTTAACCTAATCGGCGTCACTTGACATTAACATAAAGAATCCTCGAGCATATGGCTCATTAGTTAATTCGTATATTTCTCCATATAGGCCAAGAGCCCAAGACACAATTGTAAACTATACTAGAATAGCCTTGGTTAATTTAATCTCAGCATTTTTAACTCTTCAGAAACAGTGACAGATCGATGATGAAATGAACAATAAAACATTACATTGATGTTGCAAGGAGCCTGTAGGGTCAACTCTTGTTACGACAGATTGATGTGCAGATGAATTATATATATGCACATATAGTAGCATCTTCCTCCTCTTCTTCTACCCTCTGTCCATTGTATCTGCAATTCTGCATTAAGCTTGAAAGACAGTAGGTACAGAGCTGTCTCTGTAGCTACTAGATAGTCATCCTCTTGTTGAACTTCAGTACTGAAAACAAGATCTGAATTTGTATTTGTTTCCCAGGTTAGATTCTTCTGTGTTTCTGAAGCTGTTTTGTTTTTGCATGTGGCTTCACTTTTTCTTGTGTTGATGCCAGCAATGCCTTTCTCCATTTTGTTTTAGGTTCCATCTATCACTTTATGCAGTGAAAGTTTGTAACTACAGGAAATTAAGGGCGTGGTTTGTATAAAATGGGCTGTGTATCATCAAAGCAGTTCAAAAGAGCTGCACAACATGAGGATCCTGCTATTCTGGCCAAAGAGACTACATGTAGGATTTGATTCACTGGATACACCATGGAAAAATATTTACAGGTTCTCTTTTGGAAAAACCCTGAATAATAATAATTGTAATTTATTGCTATTCTTCTTGCAGTTTCAGTGAGTGAAGTGGAGGCCCTCTTTGAGCTGTTCAAGAAGATAAGCCATTCCATATTCAGAGATGGTCTCATTCACAAGGTACTTGCTTAAAAAATCTGCTCAAACTTGTGAGATTGACCATGTAGCTCTGAAATTCTGATGAAAAATATGTCAATTGCAAACGGCCCTTTCCATGTACAGGAGGAGTTCCAGCTAGCTCTCTTCAGGAACAGCAACAAGAAGAACCTTTTCGCCAATCGGGTCAGTAGCAGTGATACCCAGTCCATTTCATCAGTGGATTTTATTTCAACATATAGACCATGATGTATTGGTGCAAAAAGGCATTATCTGAAGAAGCACAGTTCTACATATGTTTGGCTGAATTGTAGAACCTGTTCTTATGTGAAAATGCTGACAGTGTTTCACCACAAGTGCAGATATTTGATCTCTTTGATCTGAAGCGCAACGGTGTTATCGATTTCGGGGAGTTCGTTCGATCCCTCAGCATTTTTCACCCGGAAACGCCTTTGGGAGACAAGATTGCCTGTAAGGAGTTCCAGCTCTTTCTCATTATATATGGTCAATTTAACCATCTTGATTTTGTTTTCTTTAATAACTACCTTCTGTTTATGCCATTTTGGTATTTGACAGTATTCTTTTTTGTAGTTGCATTTAGGTTGTATGACCTGAGAGGAACTGGATGCATTGAACGTGAAGAGGTATGCATTTTAGAAATTAGAATTACTTATCATCTTTTTAGTTCCATAAATCAAACATGCTACCCATATACTGTGTAGAAATGATTCAACATATAGTAATTTCCATGCATTAATAGTCTACAGAACTGATGGTGACGGTACACATCTATACCATCAAAGAAACATAAATGGTGTGTTTCCAAATATTTGTTGAATCCAGTTGATATTTAATTTAAATAAATCCTTACATATCCATAAGAAGCCTCAATTCAAACTGGCTGAGTGTGAAAAACTGGAAATTTGTATGTGTACCGTTGGAAAATAATATGCATACCGTCTTACCGTTTTAACTGACAGTCCTGGAGTTACTGAAACTATTTTTCTTTCTTATGAATCAAGCAGTTGCACGAAATGGTGCTTGCTCTTCTGAATGAATCAGATCTATTCCTATCTGAAGAAGCTGTAGAACAAATCGTGGATCAGGTTAAGTGCATTCAGATTAAATACTACCTTCAGTTTTTCTATTTCCCAGGCATTTTTTAGCAGATTTCAGTTCATTTCTTTCACAAAGTTGCCACTGCTTTCATGAATAAATCATATCATTAACCTTTATGCTAACTTGAGCTTTTACAGACGTTCAAGCAAGCAGACTTAAACGATGACGGGAAGATCGACCCCGATGAATGGAAAACGTTTGCGAGTAAAAACCCGGCTTTGCTGAAGAACATGACTCTTCCATACCTAAAGTAAGTCTGTCTACAAGTTTCAGGTTTCACTCCAATTACGTTTTACTGTTTTACATCACTTTATCACTAAATATAGGGGCTGTTCAGTTTGTTACCATTTTCAACCATATCAAATTTAGCATTGTCAAATTTTGGCAAGGTAGCAGTCTAAGTACATCCCAAATACTCCACCATACCTTACCATGCCAAAATTTTGGTGATTTTCTAGAAACCTCTCGACATAACACTATACAAGAATATTTAGCATAGTAACAAACCAAACAACACCCACACACTTTTCTACCCTACCAAACTTGGCCAAATTTTGGTATTGCCAAAATTTGGAAGGGTTAATTTTGGCATCAAAGTGAACAAACCCATAAAATTTGTAATTCTGATGCCTAAATTGTTCACTTTGTGTTCAGGGACATAACCATGGTATTCCCCAGCTTTATTCTGAACTCTGAAGTTTGTGAGGAAGAGTTGTAACATCCATGGTACCCTCTGTGCTCCATTTATATTTCTCACAAAGGGGCATGACTACATGGGGAAACCATGGGAACAGAGCTAGATGAATCACAATCATCAGACATGGGCACACAGTATGCAGCAATAGTGAAGACCTCAGCACTGAAGAACAGTATGCAGGCTAAGGATAAAATGGTTCACCTGTACATGACTGATCTTCAGGTCACGATGATATCTCTGATGGATCGCAGAAGTTGAGATGCATTGTGTTTGGGAGAGTTTCTGGCAGGGCTTGTTTGGCACAGCTCCAGCTCCAGCTCCACCCCTCCTAGAGCTCAGCCAAACAGTTTCAGCTCCACCAAAACTGGGAGTGGAGCTGGGTGGAACTCTCTCACAAAATGAACTAGAGTTGTGGAGCTGGGTTTACGCAGCTCCACAACTCCACTCCAGACCCAACTCCTGGAGCTAAATTTAGGAGTTGGAGTTGTACCAAACAGGCCCATGACTTCTCCTGGAATTTCCAGTTGCTAGAAGCCCCCCAAAACAGTCCAAATTTTTATCCAGATTCTGAGAAGTTATAGTTGTAGAATCCAGAAATTGAACTAGAAGCCAGAAGCTGAGTTTCCCAAATTCTCCAGATTCTTACCAACTGTTTCTCAAAATCTTAAGCTCCCCAAACATGGTAGGATACCATCATGGTGCGTCGCAATCTTGAGACAGTAGTCATACACATGCGCATTTGTTGTGCATGGATGGAAATTTTGTAGTAGGATTTGTGCAAACTTATTCCGAACTGATCTTGTGACGATTTTCAAGCTATGTTTGATGTCGCATTTTCTTCATTTAGCAATGTTGTGTTACAGTTACATAATAAGTAATGTCCAAATGCATATTTAATGTAGAAGTTGAAACTATTTCCATTATTATGAAATGTTCTATTCCACCGTTGCTAGAACGATGACAATAGGTGACATATTATATTCCACTTGTTGAATCTTTATGTGGTTAAAAAATGATTATAGCATTGGATCAGAAGCTGGTTGGCCAGAGATAGCACTCAACCCAATAGGGTTTAATTCTAGACTAGCGCTATAGAAACACGTGTCATTACTTCGAGGAGCAAAACATTTTTTTTAAAAAAAAGGAGAAAAACCGTACTCCTAGGGGTGGTATTTATTGATGATTTGACATTAGTATCCACCAATTTTAGGACTACGTGTGTACTGCATGTGTTTGGTTTGAGAATGAGCTGAGATGGGTTGGACTTATCCCTGTTTTTGAGATGAAATGGTCTTATCTATTCGTTTGGCATATGGGATAGGGTGATCGTACTTTTTAAGAGATGGCCCGCATGTCAGCAAGAGAAAAAAAAGGTTTGGATTGGTTTGCCGGTTTTGAGGAACAAGATGAACTCAGATCTTAGTGGAATATTCCCTTTTAGCAATCATCATGTTCCATCTGTCCTCCAACCAAACACACTGAAAAATAGGTTCAACACAATCCGATCCATCCCAACCCTTAAACCAAACACATGCTAAGAGATGGTCAACATGTCAGCAAGAAAAAATAATGGGTTGGATTGGTTCACCAGAGGAATATTCCCTATCAGAGACCATCCCATCCCACATGTTCTCTAGTCAAATATGCTGAAACATAAGTTCAACCCAATCCGATCCATCTCAACCCTTAAACCAAATACATGCTAAGTGGATATGCATATGCCTGAGCTCTACAAGATTTTGATGCCTCCGATGATACTTCAAGCTTATGTAAAGAACATGCATATGCTTACGCAGTGTTGGGTGTGCACTAAATTGTAGTACTCTAAAAACGGATGGTTTGGTGATACATAGGATGTGATATGCCAATATGGCACACACTTAAAAAAGTTTGTCTTCTTCTCTAAATATCTTTACATGCTTTGGACTATCGCCATGAAATCCATTGGTTTACACCTTTTTTTTTAGGAAAGAACTGTAGGGGAAGCCCCCACAGTTAAAGGATATTATTAAGATATAAAAAATAGTATTACAATTGGTTTAACCAGGAGATTAAAGTTGATCTCTCATCTAATTTTAAGCAAAAAACAAGAAGGGATAGATCATTCTTAAAGAATGCCATCCAAGAGGGAACAGAAGGCAAAGCATTATAAAAAATAAATCCATTTCGTTGCTTCTAGATGTTCCAAGCTGCATATAAAACTTTCTCTAAGAAGTGCGAAGATCGATAAGAGCTCCTTGCATGGTTCAACATATTCTCAAAGGACAAAGAGAGATTACAGACTATACCAAACTGCGCCCAACACTCTGTACTGAAAAAAGGTGTTGAAGGGTTTCTCTTTCTCTAGATGAACATAACACACAGGTTAAATCACTTCCATCAGGGGCACAAGACTTTCTATCAAGCATATCACAAGTGTTTAACCTATCAATCAATAGAAGCCAACCAAAAACCTGAACTTTCATAGTACAATTACTCTTCTAGATCCATTTTAAATAGGCAGGGGCCTGCACATGCATGAAGTTTAAAGTTTATAGCATAAACTTTCTGAGAGGAGAACTTATCATTACCCCAAGCATAAGACCATTTATCATTGGTTTACACTTTGAGTTGCTACTCTGCTCATTGCTGGAGACAGGGCTACTCTTTTTTCTAATAATGGATTTGCGTTCTCCAAGTCTATACACCAGTAATATCCAACAATTTTTAATTCCGTTTTCGATCTATCGCAACTTCGGCTTCACACCATTTTCCTAAACTAAAGCAATATATTCGCATCTATATATGTGTTGTATCGTCAGCGGTTTCAAATTCAAGTTCCGGAAAAATGGAGGCGTGAGATATGGTACGACCATAAAGTCCATTTCATTTTCATCCCTACTTGTCACTCTTAATAGGCTCACTAATATTGTATAAATAAAATTGGTGCTCCTGTGGCATGATCAACACTATTGAGACATAGGTCTATTTAACTCCCAAGATCTGAACTGACTTGTTTCTATTCTCGTTGGTTGTTTTTAACACTTTTTATCGTATTTCTTACATACTCCCTCCGTTCTGAATTTTACCCAATTCTAGAGTTCAAAATTTTTCACAAAATCAACTCCAGAAGGTTCGTTACTTCCATGTCCCTTATAAAAATAATTATTGTAGCATAGATTCAGAAGCTGGTCGACAAGATATGGCACCTAACATAAATGGATTCAGATTCTAGATCTAGCACTAGTGTCCACCAATTTTATGATTATGTACTCAGTAGGTGATTTAGCATGTCCACCATACTCTATAAGATTTCGATGCCTCTATTTCAAGAGTATGTAGAGGACATGCATGTGCTTACACATGGTGGTGAGTGCGCTCTAAATTGTACTAAAAAGGGGTGGTTTAGTAATTGGACGTGATATATCAATATGGCATACAATTAAAAAATCTGTCTTCTCTAGAATGTTTTACGGGCTTTGATCTATCGCCATGACACCCATTGGTCTGCAGTTTGAGTTGCTACTCTGCTCGTTGCTGGAGCCTAGAGGCCAGGAGAGAACTACTTTTTTTTTCAAATAATGGATCTGCACTTCCTATAGTCTTTAGACCAGTAATATCCAGCAATTTTTAATTCCATTTTCAATCCGTCTTGGCTCCGACTCGACACCATTTTTCTAAACTAAAATAATACGTCTGTATCTATATATGTCGAATTCAACTTACGAATTAAAAAGGAAGACGCCGACCCATTTTTATCCCTACTTACTACGTTTAATTGGCTCATCAATATTATAAATAAAATTGTCGCACTTGTGGCATAGCCAACATTGTTGTTGGAAACATAGGTGTATTTAACTTCCAACATAATTGTAATTCTTCTTGTTTCTTGTTGCACAAAACTAGGGAATAACGTTTTCAACGCTCCAACTGTTGTACTGGCAATTTGTCCTATCATGGGGCCAAGCTTCTGTATCCAAAATTCATTACAAAACTAATTCGTATTTTTTTTCCTATAATTAACATCAGGTTTCTTCCGTGGATCATGCATGCTTTGGTGTTTCCTACCATCAGTCCATCACTTCACTTGACTTGTGCAATAAAAGGTTGACACTTGAGACAAAGCTACTGCTGTGTTTACTTGCCAAGATAAACAACTTAATTACAATATCCTTGATAAGTTAATTGCAAGATAACCTAACGCATGCAAATTTTTTACTTCAACTTGCAGGTAATTAAGTACATACTGATTTGATTTGATTTGACCGGGACTTGTACAACTGCCACGGAAATTCAAATTTTCTTTGTCTTCAGTTCTACTCCAGTATTCAAATTAGTGGCTTGCATCTATTAGGCGGGCATTATTGGCCAAAATAAACAAACATGGAGCAAAGTTAGAGATATATTGATTTTTCATCTCCAACAACAGGCTCGATATGATATATCGCCCTTTGATACGATCAAGATTAGTAAGCCCATCAATTTAATTACTACCTTCATTCTAAAATAAATGCAGCCCTGGGTATCCATTTCTAATGTTTGACTGTCCGTCTTATTTGAAAAATTTATAAAAAAAAATATAAAATTAGTCACGCATAAAATAATGTTCATGTTTTATCATCTAATAATAAAAAAATATTAATCATAAAAATTTTTAAATAGGATGAACGGTCATACGTTGAACATGAACAATGCAAAACTGCACTAGACTGACTGAGGGATTAATTAGCATCAACCTATAAATCCAAAAATCCCATGCGCTAATAACGTAAAAGTCAAATTACTGTACGATGCACTGTATAGTGTATACATCTTCAAATATACGTACTGGCCCGTGCAATTAATTAATGAGCAATTTAACGTACCGTTGAAAATACAATGTTCAACTTATTGATTTTTTTCTAAGGAAAAAAAAGTCAAAGAGTCGTAGCTGCTTAATGGTTTAATTACGTTTTCGATAGAGCGAAAGAGACAGGTATTGCATATATTGACACTGGCTGCGTTCGTCTGTCTGTCTTCCGATTGTCCCCGTCTTCTCTGTCTCGTTTTCGATATGCACGGTTTTCAAACTGTTAAACGGTGTATTATTTAAAAAAAACTATAAAAAGTTACTTTAAAAAATTATATTAATCTATTTTTCAAGTTAGTTTTAATAAATAATACTATTTATGTGCTAATGAGTTGCTCCGTTTTTTTCGCGCTAGAAGGGAAGATTCCCAACCAACGCAAAAGATTTGTCCACAAAAGCAAATGTATGCAACATGCCGCTATGCACGTTAACTTCAACTAGTGTATAGGCTACTGCTATTAAACAGTAATTGATCGTGATGGGATTACGGTCTCTTGGAAAAATATACTCTTTCTGCCTCGTGTTGGGTATGGTCGAGGAGAATCAGACTTTGGAAAAAGGACGGGATAACGTGGTTTTTTCAAAGTGTTTCTCTCAAGATTTTAATTTTAATTTTTGTTTAATTCCTGACCCTGTTTGAATTCCGAATTCCCTTGCTTAATTGATGATGAATTTAGCTGCCGGTATGAATTTGGCAATACGATGCATGCATTCGCTAATAGGTGCTAATTAACTATAAATTTCTATGTGGATATTCGATCTCCAAATATGTATATATATAGTCCACTCATCTTAATTAGCCTTTTTGGAATGAGTTTTTTAATCAGTAAAATTTCATGTTCAAGCAGATATGCAACCACTGATTATCGTGGAAATGCTAAATGATACATATATGGGTCAGGATTTCTTATTTCATAATAGAAATTTTTATTGAACTCACCAATATAATTAGGAGGATGTAATGGAAATATCCACTACAACGAAAATAGTTATTCCAAGCCGCCAAAATGCCTTTTGCAGATGGATCGCCAATAAGCAAATACCTATAAAAATCATAATTTTCACATATAGATCCCTAAGACGCCCACCTATGTTAATTTCATCATGCATCTGGTACCAAATTATGTCAATCAATATATATTAGGAATCTCTCCTTTCATTCTGTAGGTGTTTATCACAAACACTCAAGCTCTCTGGTGTGCCGCACGCTTAAATGCAAAAACCACGGCAACACAGGTGCGGTTTTCGTTTATGCAGACCACAAGCTACTAGCATCATTTTCTTCTCTTTATATATATAGACTCAAATTACAGAACTAACAGCCGGCGAAATCACTCAACCGAGACTCACGCCACGTGTTGGAAACGTTCAAGCAGCATGCAATACATGCAACTAACCACAGGCGCATTTGTCTTAACTAATCTTGCATACATATCTACTGCTTCAACTGATTCACCTGGCTAACTTGGACCTCGATCGTCTTGCACCACTCCACATGCATGCAGCTCTGCTTGGTCTTCTGACTTGTTCATGAACCCTTTTGCTCCATTTGCACCACCGCATCTCGTCCATGAGCTGAAACCAAATATACCATGCATATAAACTCTAACAATCAAATCCTTTCTCTTTTGGGGTGTTGATCTGTGTTGATCAATGGTTGCATGCATGTCTAAAAGTTACTCTAATGAGAATAATTTTTAATCTTTTATTCTGGTGGGCCCAAGACACAGATATCAAGTCACAGTTTGATTGGCCGGCCTTAATTAAATAGGGTGTCGTGCTAGTATTTTTTATGATGCGGCAAGAAATTAATAAAGTGAGAGATAAAATAAGTTTCATCTTGATGAAATCTTATCTACACTGTTTCCAATACAGTTTCTCTTGCATGTTCTACCTACGAAACAACAAAAA
Organism: Oryza sativa Japonica Group; assembly: GCF_034140825.1. Lineage (NCBI taxonomy): Eukaryota > Viridiplantae > Streptophyta > Magnoliopsida > Poales > Poaceae > Oryza > Oryza sativa. The sequence continues at coordinate 11,080,433 of NC_089036.1, read as the reverse complement.
CAAAACCACATGTATCGTATGAGCTATTTTAATTCTCAATTAAATGCTTTGTTGCTTATGTGGCACTACTGGAAACATGCAAATGATACTTCCTCAGTCCCATATTATATGGGATTAGGGGTTAAAAGCGTGTCTCAAAATATAAGGGATCAGGTAGGTAGAGTACTAATACAAACAGACATCGGGCAGGGAGAGTACTAATGCGAACAGAGAGCTGTCGGTGGAATTTGTCCCTACCTTATCCTCTCACCGAGTCACCCATCGACCACCGCTTGTTCCCCTCCCGATTTTCTTTGCCTTTTCTCTATCCCCTCCATCAGCGCCTCCCTCCCACCCGCATCTTCTTCCACCTCCCCCCATCCATCCGAGCTCCTTCCCTTCCACCTCCCATCCGTCGACGCCAACGCCGGTGGTGCGGCAGCCAACGGTGGCGGCCAAGGGCGGCGGCCAACCTGGCCCATGCGCCACCGCCACCGGTGCCCAACCTGGCCCGTGCGGTGGGGGCACCGCCGGGGAAGCGAATCGAGGTGGTGAGGGAGCGGGAGAACACACTTCTCTTGTTCGGCCGGGCCGCCACGCACGCCGCCGTCGCCTTCGTTGAGTTCAACGTCCATGTATATATATACAGCGTAGCCGAGTTCGATGTGTATGCTTCCATTTCCATGTTGTTGGTAGTACCTGTGTTTGTTTTGGACTTTGCATTGGATGTCAGTTTACGCTTTGGATTGTTTGATTTTGACACCGCAGCAACGCAATGCAAGATTTGGAAGCTAGCGTGGGTATGACTTGGATGTAGCCATTGATTGGTGTGGTACTGGACATGAAATTTGCAGCAACGTTCTAGCCAGTGAACTATATGGGATAAGCCTCACAAGTAGGAGTATCAATTTAATTGACTCTTGTCAACATGTGCATTAATGTCATTGTATACTGAGAAATGCTTACTCTGTCTTTGTGCCAATCATTTGCTGGCAAGCTTGTAAACCCAAATATTCTCTCACTACTAATGCCCAGTACTAAGGACTGGTTTGGTTTGTGGTCTAAATTGGCATTACCAATTTTTATCAATGTCACATTTTGTCAACTTTTGGCATGGCTAATTTTGGTAAAGGTAAAATTGTGTTTGGATTGAAGCCAAAATAGCCTAAATTAACTGTTGAAATGGCATATTTTCTTAGGCATGCCAAAATTTAGCTCCAAACCAAATAGACAATAAACACTATTGAAGTTGACAAATATTGGTAAGGCCAATTTAGGCCTCAAACCAAACCAGCCATAAGTAAATGAGGGGTACATGTGTCTTTTGCCAGCCTCCTTATTTTGGATGAATAGTGCCCAGTCCCATATAATGTGGGATGGAGGGAGTACCTCCCACTGAGAATGACCTAACAATAACACCTTTTGATTTGATTTGGAAGCTATGTATCAAGCAAAAACCAAAGTTTGAATTGAATTACAACCATTCGCTTTCATAGAAATCCAAGAAAATAAGTCGATTTGAACTTTAATATCCGATACTGTTTAACTCTAACCCACTGAATCATTCATATTTCAATCTTGAGTTTTTCTTTTATTTCTAATAGTAGACAAAAACTTCAACAAGTTCATAAAAAAATCCATTTTACATTTTTACTCCCTCCAATTCACTTAATCATGTAACTTTTTGTTTATTTTACTTCTAAACTATCACAATCGGTCCACCTTACATCTTAGGTGCCTACATCTTAATAGTATTTATATTTTTTTTCTTTATACAAGTTATTTTAAGATGAAATATTTTAAGCCATAAAAAGATGATACCATTCTCAAGTTTTATATTCTCAATTTTTTTCATGGCTATTTGCTTGAATTTTAAAATATCTATGTTTAGATCAGCCTTACGTAATTTCAACCTATGTAAAAAAATATTGATAGGTAAGTTGTAATGCATTTATTCATCCTACTGAATTTCAGTGCAAAATATAAGTTATATAAAGAGAAAAAAGCAGAGAAATAGAGTTATGGAGTAAAGTGGATCAGTTTCAATAGTTCTTAGCTGAAGATTAGTATATAGGTTTAAGTGCTCTGGTAAAATATTCTTTATAGGGAGTAAAATGAACTTTTTTTCTTCAAAAAAGTATTGTTTGCACGGAGGAGTATTTACTACTGTCGACATTTGATGTCTCGACTACGGTATTTGGACAGTATGGGGATCATCGGTGCTAGGATATACGCGAGACTGAGGTAAAAGAGATGGAGACAGGGATTTTTATACAGGTTCGGGCCCCTGAATTGTCAGGTAATAACCCTACATCCTATTGGCCAAAGCTGGTATTGCTCTTATTCATGATAATCACACCAGTATAATGTTTGGGGTAGCCTATCTAACTGTTGTCGACATGGCGGTCTGACGATCTGACTCGTAGTCGACAACAGGGTAGCCTTTCTCCTCGAATCCGTGCCCGGCGAGATCAGAGATAGCGCTTTCGTCTCTCCTGACAGTATCTGGAGACACCGTAGGGTACTAGCCGTGCTTATCCCTAAAGTCGATATCCGGCGGCGTGTCTTGCATATGTAGGCTTCTATGTTGTGGCTTCTATGTCAATTGTGTTGGGTGTTGATCCTCTGTGTATGTTGATTGAGGTGGTCGTGTGTTGATTGTCATCCCTCTCCTCCTAGGAGGGCTTGTATTTATAACCATAGATGTCCCCTTGTCCAAGTAGAACTAGGAAAACCAATATGGATACAATCCGAGTAGTTCTTGTCGTTTCCATGTAGAACTCTGGTTGTCTTTCCTTATCCGAAACTCCCTCCATATCCGGAGTCAGTTCCCGTATAAGACATGGTATGTGGTGGGTCCTGCCGAGATTTAGTCAACTACTATTAGGTATGTGGTATCCATAACCCTGACAACTACCTAGATAAATTTTGTGTGAGAAAAATAAATTCAATTGAACCAGAAAATGGTGTTTAAGACAATTGCATTCAAACTATTCAATTGTAAACTGAACTTATCCTGGTTATAATATATAATCAACTGCTCAATGCAGAATTGTTTTGTGACTTTTTTAAGTTCACTTATTGATTTATGAAATCCAAAAAGAATCATATCACTACAATGGTATTTTTAATTTCATAAATTCATTAAAAAAATCTTGCCTGCTGCAAAATTGGAATATTTCAGCTAACTATTCTTATAAAGTGATAAGCGACATACATATAAACAACAATATGTCCATGGTGACTTTATTAATATCAGTCAAGTCTCTCAAATGTGCTCATACGAATATGATGTGCTTACTTATATCCATAGGGATGAGTGTGTGTATACAAGCATCTATGTTTTTACTATGTTTTGAAAATAAAGTTTGTTAACCTAAGAAGATACATTTATTTAGTTTTAAACATTTTTTCTCTTATTATATTTTGTTTCTCCTACCAATTTTTTTTTCTATAATATATATACTCTTATAGAGGAAATAGTAGTAGTAGTTGATGATAATAATAATATTATTATTAATAATGTATCACATCTAGTTCTAGATTTGTTTTTTAAGTACGTCATCTTCACATCATCTAAACCACTATAAATTCGGTGTTAACATTGAAAAGCGTACGGTTTTGAGTAAAATAGTGTCTGATGTTGACATTGATTTCCATAATTTTATAATAGTTCAGGGCCGGGGTGATCTTTTCTAAATTTGTGCGCTGAGATTATTTCTTTTTCCTCGTTTTAATTAGGATATCGTACAATTAAATTTCAAGTCTTCCTGGTGGAATGACCGGATTAATTAAATTGCTCGTGGTTATTCCAAATTTCAAAGGCTCACGCCTGCACCACTCAAATCGACCAAACAAACGTCAGAAAACTTCTCAAACGAGTACTACATCCAGAAACTTCATACTACCACCTCTGTTGTCGATTACTACTCCTTCCGTCTAAAAAAAAAAGACAAACATGAGTTTCCATGTCCAACGTTTGACTGTCCGTCTTATATGAAATTTTTTTATAATTAATATTTTTATTGTTGTTAGATGATAAAACATAATTAATACTCTATGCGTGACTTATCTTTTTAATTTTTTTCATATTTTTTTAAATAAGACGGACGGTTAAACGTTGGACACGGAAACCCAGGGTTTGTCTTTTTTTTTTTACGGAGGGAGTAGTTGCTAATGTTGAATGTGGCGCATAAATTATTTTTAACTATTATATAATGATAAATGGAAGTTGGGTAATTATATAATTATAATAATGATCAGTACTTAAAAAATGGTTTTCGCATAGGAGCCCTCCCTAAGCCTCCAGACGGACTTTGACATTGTCCATTTTCGATAATATCGGTCCCAAAGAAGAGCAAAGCCCTTATGCGAAAAAAAACAATTTTTTAGGCGTGTCAGTTAACATGCCTATCTGTGAACCCATTTTAGCAGACGGGTTTGTTAAGTGACCTGTCTGCCACCAAGCTGGCTCTTCTCCCTTTTATTTTCTCAGTCCCCTCTCCTCTCTCGAAAAAAATCATCTCCTTTCTTCCACCTATGGTTAGCGCACCCTCTGCCCCCTTCCCTCGCCTCTCCCCCATCCCAGCGACTAGTGCGTAGTGGTGGGCGCACGCTTCCTCCAGTAGTGGCAGTAGTGGATTTGGACGATGCAGTAGACCCAGGCTAATAATATAGCCGTTCTGATAGGTAAGTTTCTTTGCAGCCTTCTCTCATTCCACCCATATAATAGTTAGCTCTTTACAATTAATATAGGACCCACTTGTCTCTCCCACAGAATTTCTTGATTCTTGTGTCCAAGTCGGGTGTAAGTTTACAGACCGCTTCTCCTCTTTCTCCTCTCTCTCCTCTCTTCTCTTCTCCACCTCAACATTTAGTCGGCTTATAGCCTAATATTATATTTGCTAGTAGAGATAGGAGCGAACGATCCGCCGCCACTAGCCTTGGGGATGACGCATCCACCAGAACGGCTAGAGCGGCCACCAGTACACCGTCTCCCCCTTCCCGACAACCAGCGCGTGGTGGCGGGCATGTGCTTCAGGCGACGGCGGCAGTAGTTTTTTTTTTTTTTTTTGCAGTCCTGCGGCATAACGCTTTGTATGCGAAAATTCCATTTTTCACGTACGGTTGAACTGCCCATTTTAGGAAAATCGCTACTATTTTTTATGAACATCTAGGGACAAGCGGGTGTTGGGTTCTACACTGCCTGTGAAAATGTAATATAGCCGTTTGGGAAAACCATTTTGTAGTGGATATAACTTACTTTTAAGTATTTATTTTTTAAAAAAAATATCTTCTGTTCTAAATTATACTACCTCCGTTTCACAATGTAAATCATTCTAGTATTTTCCACATTCATATTGATGTTAATTAATCTAGATAGATATATATATCTGTTGAGATTATAGGCATATAATGATTTAATCTATTCCATAAATAAATCATGACGTTATATATGAAAACTAGCATGAACGCATCATTAGATCTACACATGTAAACTACACAGTATAACATGAACAGATTAAATATGCGCAACATATTGAACACGTACCGAGGTGGCGGAAAGACCGGCTGCTCGGTCGAAACTTTTCGCAGGCGTCTACGAAGGCACGAAGCACGCGAGCGAAGAGGAAGACGAGCCGTCGTGGACGAACAGGGAGCAGTCGCACAAAGCGCTTCCCAAAAACCTTATTGCCGCTTTCTCCCGGTGCAGGACGTCGAAGGCAAAGGTTCCGGAGAGTTGCTCTCCCGATCGCAGGTGCACGCCGGCGAGCAGGATGGTGTAATCTACGAGCGACGGCGCAGCACAGAGTAGGAGGCAAACCCTAGATTGATTTTTGCGTGTGCTGCGTGAAGGCGGTGGCTCGGTTTATATAGAGATAGATCGCCTGATCAGGGCGCCCGCGTAAACCGAACCGGATAAGTCGCGCGTAACCTATCCGGACTCCATGCCGTTTTCACGCACCGGATTTTTCGGAATGTTTCCAAAACAAAACAAATCCCGCAGCAAAACAAAACTGCAAAAGGAGGCTGCATCTGCGCAAGGGTGAGGAGCCAATTTTGCGGACCATTCGACGCGTATGTCATGCACGCGCGCCGCCTGCCCAGGCCAGGCGAGCGAGCGCGCGCGTGTGTTTCCCCTCTTCTCTCCACCACACATGCTTCAAGTGGCTAGGAGGGCATCCTCCCTTTTAAGGAGGTCCCCCTCTCCTAGAATAAGCAAGGTGGTACTAAACTCCACATGCATGCCATCCCATGAGGTGGGCTTTTGTGATTTTCCAAAGAATTAATCTTCGAATGGGCCTTAGCCCATCTATTAATTCCAACAATGTCTAGATTCATTAACATTAATATGAATGTAAGAAATGCTAGAATGATTTACATTGTGAAACAGAGGGAGTAGCAATCTAGTACTTCATTCGACATGTTACCTTTTCTTGACGTTGGTTAGTTTAGGGCACCCTTTGATTCGAAGGAAAAGCATAGGAATTTTGTAAGATTCTAATCCTATAGGATTTTTTTTCCTATATAGCCCTTTGAAACAAAGGATTGAAAAATATTGAATCCTATGAAATTCCTAAGGAATGCCCAAATCCATATAAGTTTTAGAGGATTTTTAACATGAGGTCTAACCTCATGGAAAGTTTCCTATGAGTCTATCTCTCTTACCTAATTCCTATGTTTTTCCTGTGGTTCAATCAAACAATCATTTATGTATTTTTCCTACGTTTTACAGTCAGAATTTTATTTTTTTTCTATTTCTCTGATTTGTCAATCCTTTAATCCGAAAGGGACCTTAATTTTGAGCTATCATCAAAGAAAATGGAGGAAGTATTATGTTGTGTTAGGCCACTGGAGGAGTAATTAATATTTAAACTTGAGTTGCGCAAGTGGCAATTACAGAATGGAGGCTATTATGATGTGGCCCTTTCTATCTGCATGTGCTTGCACTAGTAGTGGCTCTCGAAGTATGGGCCTGTTTACATCTCACCCTAAATTTTACAATCTGTCACATCGAACGTTCGAACAACTGTATAAAATATTAAATATAGGCTAAAGAGAACTAATTATATAGATTGCGACTAATTTGTGAGACGAATGTTTTAGGCCTAATTGCCCCATAATTTGACAATGTGGTGCTACAATAAATATGTGCCAATAACGGATTAATTAGGCTTAAAAAATTTGTCTCGTGGTTTTACTGATGGATTCTGTAATTAGTTTTTTTTATTAGTGTCTAAACACTCCATACAATACCCTATATAATATTCGATGTGACACTCTAAAACTTTACACGGCTTTACCTAGACACCCCTATGTATGACACGTACCCCTATGTATGTTGTGTCAGCAATCATATCCGATATATCCCATTCATATCTGGACTCCTAGGTTAGCAGCATTAGGTGGGAATATAAAATTAAAAAATGCTGAATTTTAATTTTGTTGGTATTTAATTAGCACTATGATTTTATTCGAAATGCAGGATTAGTGTATAAGAAAATTAGAGAAACCTTTCTCTTTCACTACTCTTTTCATCTCAACACCTACTTTTTTTTTTCGAACGATCAGACCGTTGATGACCTTTTTTTCGAACGATCTAAAATATCAAATTAATTTTATTAAATCTAGCATAATTAGTTCATTTAGAAATACTACTATACTTTTCTATAAACTTAGTCAAACTTAAATTTAATTTAGTTGAGAATATGAGATATAAATGAAAAAAATAAAACAACTTATAATATAATTACAAACGGAGGGAGTATACGAGATATATATATGAGATTGGAAAGTTAGTAAATTTTAAACGCTAAAAATTAGTATGTTTCAGTACAAGAAGAGTAGTAGTTAGAAATTGGAGTATCACATGTGTCGACGTTTGAGGTCTCGACTACGGTTATTGCATGATATGGAGATCGTCGGTACCTGGGTATATGCGAGATTGAGGTAAAAGAGATGGAGACAAGGATTTTATACAGGTTCGGGACCCTTATCTGACAGGTAATAGCCCTACTCCTATTGGCCAAAGCCGGTGTTGCTCTATATTCATTAGAATCACACAAGTACAATATTTGGGATAACATACCTAGCTGTCGCCGACTTGGCGGCATAGATAACCAACACGTAGTCGACGACAGGGTAGTCTTCCTTCTCGAGTACGAACTCATCGTGATTAGAGATGGCGCTAGATCCCTCTTGTCGGCCTCCGTAGGCACCATATTGGATTTGTCTAGGCTTATCTCTGATGTCGATGTTTGGCGGCATGTGTTGGTGTCTATTCTGACTTGTATGTCGATCTGTGTGTTGTTCTGTCCCCTCTCCTTCTAGGGGGTCTTGTATTTATACCTATAAATGTCCCCTTGTCCAAGTAGAACTAGAGAGACAAGTATCGATACGATCCGAGTAGTCCTTGTAGTTTCTATAGAGAACTCTACTTGTCCTTACTTATCCGTAATTTCTTCTATATACGAGGTATGATTCCGTATAAGATATGGTGGGCCCCACCAAGATTAATCGATTACTATTGGGTATGTGGTATCCATAACCATGACAGAACTCAAACTTAATTTTCTTAATTAGATTTGGATTTGATTAAGATTTGGGGGCTTAGGGTTCTTTCAAATTGGGGATTTTGGGAAAATTGAAACCGATTGATCTCGTTTGACTCAAAATTGTTCATGTCGAACCAAAATGGCATTGATGGCTTCTAATCACATGAATAATCTGAATAAGAAATTAAATAGGTTAAAGTTAAGCTTTGATACCACAATGTTGGAGTTCTAATTCAAGATCTTATTGCTTTAGCCTATAAACAATCACCTTTCAATTACGAAAATTAATTCTCTGACCTGGGATGAAGCCATTGAAGCTGATATCCAATTTTGCTTTTGGTTCTTCTTTCTCTTCTGGATTTTACAAAGGAATTAGTTCGTCACCTCTTCTCAATGCATTTTATCCTTTTTATTTGCGTTGGTGGGGCTCTGGGGCAATCCAGATAGGATTTTTTGTTTTGCGAAATCGGATGTGCTCATATGCACGGACGAAAAATTAGCATGTTGACGAACGAAAACATGGACAAAAACAAGATGACGATCAGAAAGTTACGAATTTTTTAATTAGTTAAGATAAGATATATTTCCTTAGCCCCTCTTTCTTTTATGTTAGCCTGATTAACTAGCTGGAAACCATTTTTTTTATTAAGATACCATGCTTAAAACCTCTGCTACCTATTCATGAGCCTACACGTAAACCGAGCTCGAGTTTGACTGAGCTTTACCCAACTTGAGCTTGAACCTACATGAAGGTCATGATAAGTTCGGCTTGAGCTCAGCTCAAACCTATGCTAAGCTCGGGCCTAGGTACCTAGGTTTGCCTGAGCTCGGGCCGTTAACAACCCTATGCATCGCTAGCTGCAAATAATAAAGCCTCACTTTAGCATTTGTCTTAGAAAAATAAACTTTGTCGAGGTACTATAAATAGCTAGGAAATATTTGGAGCGGAAAATATTGCTTTAAAATACTCAAGCATTTAATGTAAGTATATCCAAGAACATTACTTAAGGGGACTTCTTTAGAATGCATGATTAAAAAACACATTAACAAAAAAAAAGAGTGGGTTACAATAAATTAAATGCACGTGCAGTACAAATAATTGAGAAATAGGAAAAATATAACATGGGTTATTCAAAATATTCGAATTTAGTTAAGTTTATGAACTACTCCCTATGAATTTGGACGTACGCTGCGTCTAGATTCGTAGCCAGAAGTTGATTTTTTATGGGACAGAGCGAGTAAGTCAACTTGTGCTCAAATTATGGTGGTGTATTGGAGGTACAGTAATATATTGCTTGATTTCCCTTGGGCTTTGAGAATCTCTACTATTATAAAAATTGAAGATGTTTTCGCTAGTACTTTGGTATGTCATCCGTGTATGAGTCGGTTTTTAATTTCGTTCGCTTTTGGAAATACATATTCGTATTTGAGTTAGGAAGTTCGTTGGTTTTTTGAAAATATAGGAGTCGTACAAGAAATATCTTTGAAAAACTCGCATGCTAACTTGAGATAATCGGACTCCTAATTGCAGCTCATGATTTTCTATCTTTTCTCTACTATTATAAAAATTGAAGATGTTTTTGCCAGTACGTTGGTACATCATCCGTATATGAGTCGGTTTTTAAGTTCGTTCGCTTTTGGAAATACATATTTCTATCTTTTCTCTACTATTATAAAAATTGAAGATGTTTTTGCCAGTATGTTGGTACATCATCCGTATATGAGTCGGTTTTTAAGTTCGTTCGGTTTTGGAAATATAGGAGTCATATAAGAAATCTCTTTAAAAAACTCGCATGCTAACTTGAGATGATCGGACTTCTAATTGCAGCTCATGGTTTTTCTAGAAAAATATATATCCAAGTGAATTCCCACAGTGAATTTCACCTTAACTAACTCCTATAACAATAATAAGATTAAAATAACCTTCACCCGTTGCAATGCACGAGCATTGTTTATAGTGAAAGAAGAAACATGTTTTCATAGTTATGGATACCACATACCCAATAGTAATCGATTAAGCTTGGTGGGGCCACCATATACCAAGTCTTATACGGAATCATACCTTGTATATAGAAGGAGTTCCAGATTAATAAGGACAAGTAGAGTTCTATATGGAAACTATAAGGACTACTCGGATCGTATCCATACTTGTCTCCCTAGTTCTACTTGGACATGGGGACATCTATGGGTATAAATACATGACCCCTAGGAGGAGAGGGAACAGAACAACACACAGATCGACATACAAGTCAGAATAGACACCACATGCCGCCAAACATCGACATCAGAGATAAGCCTAGACAACCCAATATGGTGCATACAGAGGCCGACAAAAGGGATCTAGCGCCATCTCTGATCTCAATGAGTTCCTACTCGGGAAGGAAGATTACCCTATCGTCGACTATGTGTTGGTTATCTATGCCACCAAGTCGACAACAGCTAGATAGGTTATCCCAAATATTGTACTTGTGTGATTCTGATGAACATAGAGCAACACCGGCTTTGGCCAACAGGAGTAGGGCTATTACCTGTCACATAAGGGGGCCCAAACCTGTATAAAATCCTTGTATCTATCTCTTTTATCTCAATCTCGCATATTCCCTGGTACCGACAGTCTCCATACCATGCAATAACCGTAGTCGAGATCTCAAACGTCGACAGTGGCACGCCAGGTATGGGGATTTTGGTGCTACAAGGTTTCGACAAGATGGGTTCAAGAGATGGATTCTCCGACAACCTCTGTAAGTGTTTGTATATGTAATATTTGTCCGTTGATCCTCTTTTCTTATATCGCCCTGTCTTGAAGTCGATCCTATCGTTCCTTTGTGCTATTTTGAATGCGTATTAACTAAGCCGTGTAATCAGAATTGGTTTTCCCAACTTCATGGCTGGATGCTAGAATTTCGTCATCTTCAACTTGGTTTGTTATAAGATTTAGCTGCCTTTGTGGAAAAACGATTTTTCCATAAAGACAGCTGGGGGCTAGGAAGAGTCCCAGACTCCTATTGCTGATGGAAGCTTTAGCGAGAGTACTCTTTTATTGTCATGTGCAAATTCAATATATTTTCAATTTTAAAATTCATATTATATTGTATTACCCTTGGGGCTATTTGTATCTAACAATCTGTCTGAGTATTGATTTCAGGATAGTCATATTTCAGAGCTTTGTCACAGATTCCACAACTACTTGATTACTCGAGAATGGTTGGACAACTACTCGATTACTCGAGAACGATTGGACAACTACTCGATTACTCGAGAACAGTTGGTGGAGTTCGACAAAGATTACGGAATGAAGCGATGGTGTACCCGCTGAGATGAAAATTCTTGACTTCAACCCAAATTCTTGATTACGACAAGACAAGGAATGTAGTCACATACTCCGCACCTTCTCGATCAACTGAGAACGGTTAAGCGATCACGACGACTGTTGTTCCAAGGTCTCCGGTCGAGAACATCAACTCGTTCATTTGCGTTGATTTCAGGCTCGTTTATGGCAGTTGTTTAGACTTCAATTCAAATTCACTTGTGGACCATTGATCTTGTTTCAATGATGTTGAGTACTCCATGTCTTCTCGATTGTTATCGAGAACGACCAAGTGAGCATGACAACGTTGACAGAGAAAACGCGGATGACAACATGAATTCATTTGAGTTGAAGTCGGGGGGTTACTGTCATGGTTATGGATACCTGATTTGTAGAATTCAATGAATTATAGATGTTGCATGCTTGTATAAGTTTTGTATGTAATTATTAATAATGTAAAGGAAAATGATTGGATGTTGATTTGTAGAATTCAATGAATCCTATATACTTATATAGTTTAGTTAATGATATTTCTCTCTTCTCTAATTAAGCCACATCACCCCAATTATTTCTAGTCATTAGATGATAGATTTATGGTTCAAATTGTCTCTTCTTTCTTCTCTCATAACACCAAGTAATCACAACCATTTTTAGGCCTCAAAATTCATAGGTATCAATTTATTTAAGTTTTATTATTTAGATTTCATTTTATTTGAACATATTATGCAACTTAATTTCCCATAGCAACGCGGCGGGGTATTCATCTAGTTATAGATGATGTTGCATGCTTGTATAAGTCTTGTATGTAATTATTAATAATGTGAAGGAAAATGATTGGATGTTGATTTCTAGAATTCAATGAATTATAGATGATGTTGCATGCTTGTATAAGGCCCTGTTTAGATCCTCCAAAATGGCAAAAGTTTTGTCATTTTGAAGCACTTTTTGCCATTTTGGATCTAAACACTAGTAGCAAAAATTGGCAATTTGGCATTTGGCATTTGCTAGTACATAGTAGCAAATTGTGCCAAAAAGTGCTTTGGGACCACTCCCTCTCTCTTTCTCTCTCTCACTTTAGTGCTAGAATGTGAAGCATCTAGGCCCCCGGTGTTAATTTTGGTAATTAATGACAAGCACTAATTGTGGACTAACCGTTGTCTTTGAGCTATACATTTTAAGTTAGGTCCACGTCATATGCGTGCATGGATGATTATCGATGGATTAAAATTGACGGCGCAAAGCAAAGGGAAAGAAGACGGTAAAACTAGCGCTTTAACTTAGAATTGATCGAGGTGTAGGGCGATCAAATTTGCTAGTTTAATTTTAGTTTCGCCGCACTATTAAGAGGGGTAATGACCTAGCAAAGAGATGATTTTAATTGCCACATTAGGTCATTGCATTTTCATTTGTGCTCTCTTTTTCATTACACAAATTCACTGGGTTCGGCCTGACCAGGGGCGGTCAGACCGGCCGGCTACATAGTGGCGGTCTGACCGGCGGCACTTTCCCGGTCAGACCGGCCTCCTGGAGGCCGAGATGATGCTGCTCGGGATGGCCGATACAGAGCCGACGGAGCCGTAGTCGGTCAGACTGAGCCGATGGCGGTCTGACCGAGCCGAGGCCGGTCTGACCGGGCACCCCATGTCGGTCTGACCAGCCTGGCCGATGGGGCCCTCTGACAGGGCTACAACGGCTAGTTTTCTAGCCGTTGCAGAGTAGCACGGTCTGACCGGCCGCATACCTCCGGTCAGACCGGCAGAGCACAGAGTTGGGGAATTTCGCCCCCAACGGCTAGTTTTGGTGGGTGGGAGTATAAATACTCCCCCACCAGCAGCAAGGGGGCTCTCTTGGCACCCAATTCAATTGCATACACTCCTTGCACCTCTCTCACACTCACTTGAGCTTTGTGTTCATCCATCTAGTGTGTTAGATGGTTGTTTAGCCAAGAGTCAAGTGCATTTGCTTCCATTGTAGAGCTAGTGTGGCACTTGATCATCTCCACACCGGGTCATTGCTTGTTACTCTTGGAGGTTGCCGCCTCCTAGACGGCTTGTGGAGGAGTTGCCCGGTGACCTCTCCGAGAAGATTGTGGAGGAGGTCCGGCGCCGGTTTGTGAGTGGTTTAGAGTTCACCACCTTCGGAGTGAAGGAAGAACTACCCCGAGTGATCGAGGCTTGGGTAGTCCTCTCCGTGGGCCAGCTCCCGCCTTGCCCACCCCTTGACGAAGGGGGCGTGCGGTGGCTTCGTGGTTGAGCGGTGGAGTTGGGCTCGCCTCAACGGGGAGTAGGAAACCGGCGAGTTTCCGAACCTCGGTGAAAAATCTCTTGTCTCATTGTCTCATTTGATTGTCGCATTTACATTTGTGCAATTTACTTTTCTAGAGACACACTTGAGATCATATCACCCTAGGATTGCAAAACATCGACATAGGAGCGTGATTTACTTTCCTAGAGATATATTTGAGCCACTATCACCCTAGGTTTGCAAAACATAACTTAGTTGCTTAGTTAGAGTTCTCCCTCACCAAGCCTAGCAACTTAGGTTAGATTTGATTAGGTGTTATTTAGTTTTAAATCGCCTATTCACCCCCCCTCTAGTCGACATCTCGATCCTACAAGTGGTATCAGAGCTTGGTCTCTCTTGATTGGGCTTCACCGCCTAGAGAGAAGATGTCGAACGAGGTGAACCATGTAGGGAAGGCTCCCATGTTTAATGGCACAAACTACTCCACTTGGAAAATTAAAATATCTACTCACCTCAAAGCTATGAGCTTCCATATTTGGAGTATTGTGGATGTAGACTTTGCCATCACCGGCACACCCTTGACGGAGATTGATCACCGCAACCTCCAACTCAATGCCCAAGCCATGAATGCCTTGTTCAACTCTTTGAGCCAAGAGGAGTTCGATAGAGTGAGCAACCTTGAGACCGCATATGAGATTTGGAACAAGTTGGCGGAGATCCATGAGGGTACAAGTGAGTACAAGGATGCCAAGCTTCATTTCCTCAAGATCCAATATGAGACATTCTCCATGTTGCCTCATGAGAGTGTGAATGACATGTATGGGAGGCTCAATGTCATTGTGAATGATCTCAAGGGGCTTGGGGCAACTACACCGATCTTGAGGTTGCCCAAAAGATGCTTAGAGCCCTATCGGAGAAGTATGAGACCCTTGTCACCATGCTCATCAATTCCGACATGTCAAGAATGACATCCACAAGCCTCTTGGGGAAGATCAACACCAATGACATGTACAAGTTGAAGAAGAAGGAGATGGAGGAAGCCTCACCCTCCAAGAAGTGCATTGCTCTCCAAGCCGAAGTTGAAGACAAGAGCAAGAGTAAGGTGAATGAAGTCAATGAGGACTTGGAGGAAGAGATGGTCCTTCTTGCTAAAAGGTTCAATGATCTCTCGGGAAGGAGAAAGGAGAGAGGAAGGGGCTCCAACTCCAATAGGAGAAGAAATAGAAGACTCAATAAGACTCTCTCCAACTTGAGGTGTTTTGAGTGTGGTGAGAAGGGACACTTTGCTTCCAAGTGCCCTTCCAAGGATGATGATGGAGACAAGTCATCCAAGAAGAAGAGTGGAGGCTACAAGCTCATGAAGAAGCTTAAGAAGGAAGGGAAGAAGATTGAGGCTTTCATCGGGGAATGGGACTCAAATGAGGAGTGCTCCGCCTCATCCGGGTCCGAGGAAGAAGGTGGTGATGATGCAAGCTCCAAGAAGAAGAAGATGATCGTTGTTGCCATCAAGGAGGCTCCATCACTCTTTGCTCCACTTTATCTCATGGCAAAGGGTTCCTCTAAGGTAACATCTCTTAGTGATAGTGAGAGTGATGATGATTGTGATGATGTTTCCTATGATGAGCTTGTGAGTATGTTTGAGGAGCTCCATGCTTATAGTGAGAAGGAGATTGTCAAGTTCAAGGCCCTAAAGAAGGATCATGCTTCTTTGGAGGTCTTGTATGAGGAGCTAAAGACCTCTCATGAGAGACTTACCATTTCTCATGAGAAGCTTAAGGAAGCTCATGACAACCTCCTTTCAACTACTCAACATGGAGCTCACATTGATGTTGGCATATCTTGTGATTTGCTTGATGATAGTGCTACTTGCCATATTACTCATGTTGCATCATCTAGCATTTCTACCTCTTGTGATTATCTTATGGATATGCCTAGCCCTTGCTCTAGTTCTAGCTCGTGTGTTTCTATTTGTGATGCCTCACTTGTTGTTGAGAACAATGAGCTTAAGGAGCAAGTGGCTAAGCTCAACAAGAGTTTGGAGAGATGCTTCAAGGGTAATAACACTCTTGACAAGATTATGAGTGAGCAACGGTGCATCCTTAACAAGGAGGGACTTGGATTCATTCCAAAGAAGGATAAGAAACCTTCTCACCATGCCACTCGTTTTGTCAAGAGAAATGGTAAGTATTGCTCCAAGTGTCGTGAGGTTGGGCATTTGGTGAGTGATTGCCCCGGAGGTAAGCCTCCTAAGACATGCATGTTTGATTCTCATTATATGCTTAGGAAGGCTCATGATGGTAACATTGTTGCTAGATATGTGGGTTCCCCTATACTCGGTGGTAAAAAGAATGCCATTTGGGTGCCCAAAGCTTTGGTCTCTAACCTCCAAGGACCCAAACTAGTTTGGGTACCTAAAAGAGCTTGATCTTCTTTTGTAGGTGAACTACCGCACCGGTGGGAGCCATTGGGTGCTTGATAGTGGATGCACTCAACACATGACCGGTGATAGGGCTATATTCACCACATTTGAAGTAGGAGGGAATGAACAAGAGAAAGTGACATTTGGAGACAATAGCAAAGGAAAGGTAATTGGGTTAGGTAAAATTGCTATCTCCAATGATTTGTCAATTGAAAATGTCTCTCTTGTTAAATCTCTAAATTTCAATTTGCTTTCGGTTGCTCAAATTTGTGATCTTAGCTTGTCATGTGCCTTCTTCCCACAAGAAGTTATTGTTTCTAGCCTTCTTGACAAGTCTTGTGTGTTCAAAGGTTTTAGATATGGAAATCTTTATTTGGTTGATTTCAATTCTAGTGAAGCAAATTTGAAAACTTGTTTAGTTGCAAAAACTTCATTGGGTTGGCTTTGCTATAGGAGGCTAGCTCATGTTGGCATGAATCAATTGAGCAAACTTTCAAAACGTGATCTAGTTGTGGGCTTGAAAGATGTGAAGTTTGAGAAAGATAAGCTTTGTAGTGCTTGTCAAGCCGGCAAGCAAGTTGCATGTTCTCATCCTACTAAGAGTATCATGTCCACATCTAGACCATTGGAGCTCTTGCATATGGATTTGTTTGGCCCAACAACCTATAAGAGCATTGGTCGTAATAGTCATTGTCTTGTGATTGTTGATGATTATTCTCGCTATACTTGGGTGTTCTTTTTGCATGATAAGTCTATTGTTGCCGAGATTTTCAAAAAGTTTGCAAAAAGGGCCCAAAATGAATTTAGTTGCACTCTTGTGAAAATTAGAAGTGACAATGGTTCCGAATTTAAGAATACCAATATCGAGGACTATTGTGATGATCTTGGTATCAAACACGAACTTTCCGCTACCTACTCACCTCAACAAAATGGTGTAGTGGAAAGGAAAAATCGTACATTGATTGAGATGGTAAGGACTATGCTAGATGAATATGGTGTTTCCGATTCCTTTTGGGCGGAAGCCATAAACACCGCTTGCCATGCAACCAATAGGCTTTATTTGCATCGTCTCTTGAAAAAGACTTCCTATGAGCTAATTGCTGGGAGGAAGCCAAATGTCGCCTATTTTCGAGTTTTTGGTTGCAAGTGTTATATTTACCGAAAGGGTGTTAGACTAACCAAATTTGAAAGTCGGTGTGATGAAGGGTTTCTTCTAGGTTATGCCTCAAATAGCAAGGCATACCGGGTCTACAACAAGAACAAAGGTATTGTGGAAGAAACCGCCGATGTTCAATTTGATGAGACTAATGGCTCCCAAGAGGGGCACGAGAATTTGGATGATGTAGGTGATGAAGGCTTGATGAGAGCTATGAAGAACATGTCTATTGGAGATGTCAAGCCTATTGAAGTGGAAGACAAGCCATCCACCTCCACTCAAGAAGAGCCATCTACTTCCGCCTCGTCAAGTCAAGCTCAAGTTGAAGTGGAGGAGGAGAAGGCACAAGATCCACCTATGCCTCCAAGAATACACACCGCTCTTTCCAAGGATCACCCAATTGACCAAGTGTTGGGTGACATTAGTAAGGGTGTTCAAACTCGATCTCGTGTCGCTTCGATTTGTGAACATTACTCGTTTGTTTCTTGTCTTGAACCAAAACATGTAGATGAAGCTCTTTGTGATCCGGATTGGATGAATGCTATGCATGAAGAGCTCAACAACTTTGCAAGAAACAAGTTGTGGACTTTGGTTGAAAGACCTAGAGACCATAATGTCATAGGGACAAAATGGATCTTTAGGAACAAACAAGATGAGAATGGATTGATGGTGAGAAACAAGGCAAGGTTGGTGGCGCAAGGTTTCACACAAGTTGAAGGTTTGGACTTTGGTGAAACTTTTGCCCCCGTGGCAAGACTTGAGGCTATTCGCATCCTTCTTGCATTTGCATCATGCTTTGATATAAAACTATTTCAAATGGATGTGAAAAGTGCTTTTCTAAATGGTGAAATTGCCGAACTTGTCTTTGTTGAACAACCTCCCGGTTTTGAAGATCCTAAAAATCCTAACCATGTTTACAAACTCTCAAAAGCTCTTTATGGTTTAAAACAAGCTCCTAGGGCTTGGTATGAAAGATTGAGAGATTTTCTTTTGTCAAAGGATTTCAAAATTAGAAAAGTTGACACCACTCTTTTCACAAAAATCATTGGTGATGATTTCTTTGTGTGTCAAATTTATGTTGATGACATCATATTCGGTTCTACTAATGAGGTATTTTGCAAGGAATTTGGTGATATGATGTCTAGGGAATTTGAGATGTCCATGATTGGAGAGTTGAGCTTCTTCCTTGGACTTCAAATCAAGCAACTCAAGGATGGGACGTTCGTGAGCCAAACCAAGTACATCAAGGATCTACTCAAGAGGTTTGGCTTGGAGGATGCGAAGCCCATCAAGACACCTATGGCAACCAACGGACATCTTGACCTTGATGAGGGAGGTAAACCGGTAGATTTAAAGCTTTATCGTTCCATGATTGGTAGCTTGCTTTACCTTACCGCATCTAGGCCGGATATCATGTTTAGTGTTTGCATGTGTGCACGGTTTCAAGCCGCTCCTAAGGAGTGTCACTTAGTGGCCGTGAAAATGATTCTAAGATATTTAAAGCATTCCTCTACTATTGGCTTGTGGTACCCAAAAGGTGCTAAATTTAAGCTTGTTGGCTATTCCGATTCGGATTATGCCGGTTGCAAAGTGGATAGAAAGAGCACATCCGGTAGTTGCCAAATGCTTGGTAGATCCCTTGTGTCATGGTCATTCAAGAAACAAAACTCCGTAGCCATCTCTACCGCCGAGGCGGAATATGTTTCGGCGGGTAGTTGTTGTGCCCAATTGCTTTGGATGAAACAAACCTTGTTGGACTATGGTATATCCTTCACCAAAACCCCACTCCTATGTGACAATGATAGTGCCATAAAAATAGCCAATAACCCGGTCCAACATTCTAGAACCAAGCATATTGACATTCGCCATCACTTCCTAAGAGACCATGTTACCAAGTGTGACATAGTCATTAGCCACATAAGAACCGAGGATCAACTAGCCGATATTTTTACCAAGCCTCTTGATGAAACCCGCTTTTGCAAGTTGAGGAATGAGTTAAATGTCATAGACTTCTCTAATGTGGCATGAGATGGTGCACCATGGTTGCTTCTTTTGCATATTGTATATTTGCTCCTATTTGCTCTTATGCTTTGGACTTATTGCCATTTGGTTCTTCATTGCGAAAATGGAGCATGTCACATTAAGGGGGAGTTTTGGACTCTTGCATGTGCTCTACTTCCTTTTATATGTGAGCAAATCAACTAAAAGTGCTAGTAGTGTTTTCAAAATGCCCAAGTCAACATAAGTCAAAAGTTTTGCAAAATCAATGAAATTTGAAAACTATCTCTTGGAAAATGTTTCAAAAGGGTCCCTATATGTTTTCCAAGCCTCACATTGCTAGAAAAATGATTTTTGAATGAAAAATGCTATTTTGGCTCTCTTTTGAAGAATCTAGATTCTTGTTTTTGGCCAAAATGAGATTAAACCCCAAAATGAGTTTGAGAAGGAATCTGAGAAAAGTTTCAAAACAAAGTTGGTAGAGAGGAGGATTTGAAATGTTTTTGGTATTCAAATCATATTCAAAATCCAAATATTTCAAAAGTTGTTTGAAAATCAAATTCGCCCAAAAACCCCTATAGACCATAAATGGTCACCTCCTAGCACTCAAGTAAGTTTTGTTGCAAATCTTCATAAATTTCAAATATTATGAATGGTTGGCAATATTTCAACTCACACATTTCAAAATTGCTCCAAAATTCAAATTTTTGTTGAATTTTATTGTATGGGGGTAGCCGAACTGTGCAAGGGCTATGCACAGTCGGCTGGGGGGCCAGGCGGTCTGACCGGCGCTATATGCGCGGTCTGACCGGCCTGGTGGTGGCGGTCTGACCGGCCTCTAGGAACCGGTCTGACCGGCTGCATCCTGGCGGTCTGACCGGCCACGTATAGCCGGTCTGACCGGCCAGGGATGGTGGGCCCAGGACTTTGTCCTTTCTTCCTCCTCCTCCTTCTACCCGACCCCTCCTCATCCCATCTCATCTCTTCTCTTCTCCAACTCAAAAAAACTCCTCCTCTCTCCTCTCCCAAACCCTAGCCACCTCCCTCCACCAAATCCATCCGGTTCAACTGTCAAAATCACTCCGGTTACACCATAAGTAAATCTCCTCCTCTTCCTCTCTCTATTCCATGGATTGATTTGAGTTCTTATTGAGTTTGTGATCCATGGCATGGAACCCTAGGTGAAGGAAGAGGTGTTCATCGATTTGCACCAATAGAGGGTAGTTTCTTGGTGTGATTCAACTCCTTCAACCGGTAAATCCCTCTCCCTCTTGTGCATTGCTCTCAAATCGGTCTATTTCAATCTTTAGGGTTAAGGGTAGTTTTCCCATTGCTTCAATAGACCTACACCTTGATGTTCTAGTTCCAATCTTGTGCAACACTGTTCTAGCAATTTTTAGAATCATTTGTGTGGATTGTGGAAGGATTTGGGTGTGCTCGTGTCAGTGGCGGTCTGACCGGACGCGGTCTGACCGGCCGAGGGCCGGCGGTCTGACCGGCCTTGAGCCGTTGGTCTGACCGGCCGTGGCTCTCGGTCTGACCGCCCCTGACAGGCAGCACTCGCCCTTCCTCCCACTTCACTATGTGGTTTCTAAAATTGTTGCTCATCCATCCTTTGCTCCTTGTTTTTCAGCTATGCCTCCCCGCACTCGGCATGGTCGTCGTGCTCCCACGCCCGATCCCGTTAGTGAGAATGAGGAATCAAGCGGAGATGAGTATGTTCAAAGTGATGAGGACAATATGGAAAATGTTGAGGGTGATGAGATGGAAGTAAGTGATGATGGTGATGACAATGAGAGTGCAAATGGTGAAGATGATGAGGCAAGTGATGATGGGAGTCCTCTCGATTCCTCGATCCAATTTGTGCTTAATTTGAGGAATGCTCAACAATACACTATCCTCCGTCATCATGATCAATTCCGGAGGCCTAACGATTGTAATGATCCAAGATTTCATACACGGTTCCAAAAGTCCGTGTATGTACAAGTGTATGCCAACAAAGCCTTCGCCGAACACAAATGGATCTCTTGGAGGCACATTGGTGAGACACCGGAGTTTGAGAATTTGCAAGAGATGTTCCGGACCATTGGGATTGATAGAATTGTCACCATGAAGCAACCTTTTGATGAAGATCTCATCCGGCAATTCTATGCCACCGTATGGGTGTCCGGCGATTGTGATGCAATGAAGTGGATGTCGGGGACCCTCCGATGCTCTATCAACCGCCGTGAATTCAAGGAGCTCTTGCACATTCGCTTCAACAACGGGGATGACCTTCATGATGAGCACACCCACAATCTCTTTCCCATTGATCACTTTTCTCAGTTTTATGAAGAAGGGGGAAGGCACACATATGGAAAGGTGGCGGGTTTAAGGGCTCTCCCAAGTGTGATCAACCGCATAGTAAGGGCCACCATCCTCCCAAGATACGGCAACAATGATGACATACGCGGAGTTGCTTGGCATGTTATTGATGCCATTATGGATGGTCGTCGGTTTGATGTTATCAACCTTATGATGAAGGAGATTGCCATCTCAAAGGGGACTATTGGACAAGGAATCTATTATGCTCCCTACATAATGAGGTTGATTCAAAGCAAGTTGGGACAAATTGGTCAAAATTTAAAAGAACATAAGGAGTACAAGCCTCGTCTCCAACTCTCCTCCCCTAGAGCTCCTCGTGTGCGCCAACCAACTTTTGATCAAGGTGCAAGCTAAAGTGCAGCCCCCCTCCTCCTCAAGGGTATGATCCAAGTACTTTATTCCATCCACAATATGCCTACTTTGGAATGCAACCAAATGACTTCTTTAACCCGGTCCTTGGGGCTATTAATACCCTCAGTGAAAGCATTCAACGCTTATCCACCGGGCATGAAGCATTGCGTGAGGATGTTCGTGGCTTGCGCACCGATGTTGGCAACTTGAATACTTCGGTGGGAAGATTGCATACTAGGGTGGGTGTATTGGATTCTCGCGTCCAAACCTTGGAGAGTACCCAAGCTTTTGTCTATCATCGCCGCCGTGATGCTTCTCATCCTTCCACTTCGGCGCGTCCTCCTTCTCCTCCACAAGAGTGAAGACCTTTTTGGTGCTTGATGCCAAAAGGGGGAGAATAGCGTGTTTTATGTTTTGTGGGTTGGGTCTAGTAGTAGTGAGGTTAGTCACCTCATATTTAATAGGTTAAGGAGGATTGGGCTATATTTGGTATGGGTATGGGCTATTACTCTATATTGTGTCATTTTGAAGCACTTTTTGCCATTTTGGATCTAAACACTAGTAGCAAAACTTGGCAATTTGGCATTTGGCATTTGCTAGTACATAGTAGCAAATTATGCCAAAAAGTGCTTTGGGACCACTCCCTCTCTCTTTCTCTCTCTCACTTTAGTGCTAGAATGTGAAGCATCTAGGCCCCCGGTGTTAATTTTGGTAATTAATGACAAGCACTAATTGTGGACTAACCGTTGTCTTTGAGCTATACATTTTAAGTTAGGTCCACGTCATATGCACGCATGGATGATTATCGATGGATTAAAATTGACGGCGCAAAGCAAAGGGAAAGAAGACGGTAAAACTAGCGCTTTAATTTAGAATTGATCGAGGTGTAGGGCGATCAAATTTGCTAGTTTAATTTTAGTTTCGCCGTACTATTAAGAGGGGTAATGACCTAGCAAAGAGATGATTTTAATTGCCACATTAGGTCATTGCATTTTCATTTGTGCTCGCTTTTTCATTACACAAATTCACTAGGTTCGGCCTGACCAGGGGTGGTCAGACCGGCCACATAGTGGCGGTCTGACCGGCGTGCCCTGGCCGGTCAGACCGGCTACATAGTGGCGGTCTGACCGGTGGCACTTTCCCGGTCAGACCGGCCTCCTGGAGGCCGAGATGATGCTGCTCGGGATGGCCGATACAGAGCCGACGGAGCCGTAGTCGGTCAGACCGAGCCGATGGCGGTCCGACCGAGCCGAGGCCGGTCTGACCGGCCACCCCATGTCGGTCTGACCGGCCTGGCCGATGGGGCCCTCTGACAGGGCTACAACGGCTAGTTTTTTAGCCGTTGCAGAGTAGCACGGTCTGACCGGCCGCATACCTCCGGTCAGACCGGCAGAGCACAGAGTTGGGGAATTTCGCCCCCAACGGCTAGTTTTGGTGGGTGGGAGTATAAATACTCCCCCACCAGCAGCAAGGGGGCTCTCTTGGCACCCAATTCAATTGCATACACTCCTTGCACCTCTCTCACACTCACTTGAGCTTTGTGTTCATCCATCTAGTGTGTTAGAGGGTTGTTTAGCCAAGAGTCAAGTGCATTTGCTTCCATTGTAGAGCTAGTGTGGCACTTGATCATCTCCACACCGGGTCATTACTTGTTACTCTTGGAGGTTGCCGCCTCCTAGACAGCTTGTGGAGGAGTTGCCCGGTGACCTCTCCGAGAAGATTGTGGAGGAGGCCCGGCGCCGGTTTGTGAGTGGTTTAGAGTTCACCACCTTCGGAGTGAAGGAAGAACTACCCCGAGTGATCGAGGCTTGGGTAGTCCTCTCCGTGGGCCGGCTCCCGCCTTGCCCACCCCTTGACGAAGGGGGCGTGCGGTGGCTTCGTAGTTGAGCGGTGGAGTTGGGCTCGCCTCAACGGGGAGTAGGAAACCGGCGAGTTTCCGAACCTCGGTGAAAAATCTCTTGTCTCATTTGATTGTCGCATTTACATTTGTGCAATTTACTTTTCTAGAGACACACTTGAGATCATATCACCCTAGGATTGCAAAACATCGACATAGGAGCGTGATTTACTTTCCTAGAGATATATTTGAGCCACTATCACCCTAGGTTTGCAAAACATAACTTAGTTGCTTAGTTAGAGTTCTCCCTCACCAAGCCTAGCAACTTAGGTTAAATTTGATTAGGTATTATTTAGTTTTAAATCGCCTATTCACCCCCCCTCTAGTCGACATCTCGATCCTACAGAATGGCAAAAGTTTAGTATGCATCTAAACTCCAACTAGTAGTTTTGCAATACCAAAACTTTTGCCACCAAAACTTTTGCCATTTGCCATTTGCCATTCCAAATGCATCTAAACAGGCCCTAAGTTTTGTATGTAATTATTGCTTGTGGATGATGAGGTGACATGTTTGCATGTTAAGCTTTAAGATTTGTGGATTATAACTTTATAGTAAGATAGGTAGCCACATCTTTTATTTCTTCTACACGGAACACAAAGATAGATACGCACATAATACACTTATGTATGCATGCCCATAATCCCCTTTAACATATGCAATATATATAGAGAGAGGCTATAAAATATATAAATCCATAAAGGCGTAAATCTAACTAAATTTCTAGTCACCAAAGATACGCTTCCTCATCTCGCGTCTACAGCCATGCATTATGGTGGTGTTTGGATCTAGGGACTAAACTTTAGTCCCTGTCATATCTGATGAATTTGGAGTATTAAACATAGACTACTTATAAAACTAATCACATAAATGAGAGCTAATTCGCGTGATAAATTTTTTAAGCCTAGTTAATCCATAATTAGCACATGTTTACTGTAGCATCACATAGGGTAATCATGGATTAATTAGGCTCAATAGATTCGTCTCGCGAATTAGTCCATGGTTATAGAATGGGTTTTATTAATAGTCTATATTTAATATTTATAATTAGTATCCAAACATCCAATATGATAGGGACTAAAAACTAGTCACATCTAAACAGGGTCTATATTATCGATCGACTACCACAATTTATGCATGGGAAACTATGCATCAGTCAACATATATATATATATATATATATATATATATATATATATATATATATATATATATATATATATATATATATATATATATATATATATATATATATATAGTGACCATATGTACTGGTGGTGACCTGGGACAGATGGACCGCAGGTGACCATATGTAGTAGAGCCTCCCTCTTCATTCGATCTCTCATGTACTGTGGAGGCTGTGGAGATCACACGAAACTACTGTGAAAATGGATAGCTATCAAAGGTGTCTACCACTACATACATGTACAACCTGAGATTCCGACTGATCATATACATGAATGATCGATACACAGGACTTGAATATACTCCGTTCGTTCCATATTACTTCCTCCGTTTCACAATATAAGTCATCTTATCATTTCCCACATTTATATTGATGTTAATGAATCTAGATAGATATATATGTCAAAATTCATTAACATTAATATGAATATGAATATGAGAAATGCTAAAATGATTTACATTGTGAAACGGAGGGAGTATAACTCATTTTAACTCTTTCTAATCAAACTTTGTTGAGTTTGACTAAGTTATTTATAGAAAAAAATAAAAACATTTAAAACAATAAATTAGCTTAATTAAATCTAACATTGAATATGTTTTGTGTTTAAAAAATATATATATTATGTTTTTCTTAAACTGCATCAATATTAAACAAGTTTGATTAAGAAAAAAGATAAAACGATTTATAACATGAAATTTGGTGCCCTTACGTAGACGAATCGATAGGTCATCATCTGAGCAGTGCATCCAAGGCTGACAGCTCGTCGTCACGGCGGACAGGGGTTTGATTTATACCTTTTAATTTCACTCAGGAAATTTTGGTCCTCTTCTTTTGATCAGAATGCTCGTGTCCACAGATCGAGCACGACTCGACGACCTTGGCTATATTAATATGCCAGATTCACAGGTTATATATGTAGGGATGATTTTAAACTAAGATTTTGCAGAGAATTAAGCGTGTTACAAATAATGGAAAATTTCGATTAAGTTCGAGAAATCATTAATCTTTTGTATTATTGAGGAGTTATAAATAATGGTGACCAGCTTAACTATATTTTGCGTCTTAATTTGAGTGGTGGTGGGTTTAAGCCTGGCCGGTCGTCGTCCCAACGGTGGTGTGTGTTCCTAGCCTTTTGCTTTTTATGTTTCTTGTAATAAAGACTCGTCTTTCGGCTTTCTCCAATATATGTGTGGTTGTCAATTCTTCTCCAATTGTTTTATGTTTTCAGGATGGAACAATATCATGGTTTAGTGGCAACATAAATGAAAAAGAAAAGCATCTCACAAGGTCTAAAAGCAGTTTTATCAAACAAGATTACAGAACTTCAAGGTTTTGCTCTTTTTCAACTGCCTAAATTTATTCAAACAAACTATCATCTAAAGTCGCATAATATAAAAACCGCTTGGGCTAAACCACATGTTGTGAGTAAAACTTTTTACTCACATTTATATACAAAGTACACAAATACATAGCACGTAAAATTTCATTCCCGCACATCATAACATTCTATAAGGTATACAGTGCGCTAGCTGCGATATAATATAAGAAACATATACTTTTTTTATAAATGTAGTACTACCGATTGAGGTTGGTCTGCTACCCCAAGTATGAAACTGCATATTCTACCCATGAAGTACTGAAACCAGTTTAAATAACTCATGTGCGGTTTTATATGTGGTTTTATTTTATGCACAATAACAACTTGAGTATGATTTACATTAGTGTTAATATGTAAATAGATATTGTAAAAAGAGTAAAATTGTGAGTACATTGGTGCCAACTGCCAAACGGCTTGAGTAAAAAAAATATTCACAAGTGGAATTGCTTAAGTAATAAAAGAGTAAAATTATGAGTTGTTATATTTAGATGGTGATCTAGCTAGATCGTGGTTGAATAGGTGATTGGTATATACTCCCTCCGTTTTTTTAAAAAAAAAAATTACACAGTACAACACAGACACTCACAATGCACGCACACTCACCCCTATGAGCATCTTCGAAGACTGGGCCGGCAAATTATGGAAATTGACGAAGTTAACACAGACGCTTCGCTGTTGACGGGTACGTCATCTACCACTGAAAGCACAAAGCCATTAAATCCTAGAAAATTCACTCCTATGGGGAGTCAAACCCAGGACCTAAGGTGCTACTGAGGCTCTAACCACTAGGCTACAAGCTCTTTCGCTACTCCCTCCGTTTTCAATGTATGACCGTTGATTTTTTTTATACGTTTGCATTCGTCTTATTCAACAAAATTATGTAATTATTATTTATTTTATTGTGACTTAATTTATCATCAAATATTATTTAAGCATGATTTAAATATTTTTATATTTACACAAAAATTTTGAATAAGACGAATGGTCTAAGCGTTGATAAAATATATATGTGTGTGTGTACTCTCCCTAGTCAATCAACTAAAGGGTTTAACATTAGTTCATAAACATAAGCATTCTGAATACTAGTACTTGTCAATCAATTTTCATTCAATTCATCTTACTCTTAACCACCATCACTCACAAACATCCCTCATTTATTAAGGGGCAATAGAAATTTTCCCCTTGAACCTTAATCATATCTACTTAAAAAAAGAATTATTATATTTGTAACCAATATTATGGTAATATATATTTAATTTTGTCATATTCTTTAAATATAGACCTTTAATTACTCAAGAATACATTTTTGCATGCATTGTTAAGAAGTTTTTACTGTCAGGGTTATGGATACCCAATAGTAATCGACTAAGCTCGGCAAGGCCCACCACATGCCATGTCTTATACGGAAAAAAAACCTCGTATATAGAAGGAGTTCCGGATAAGGAAGGAGAAGAAGAGTTCTACATAGAAACGACAAGGACTACTCACTACTCAGATCGTATCCATATTTATCTCCCTAGTTCTACTTGGACAAGGGGTCACCTGTGGGTATAAATACAAGCCCCCTAGGAGGAGAGGGGACACACCCACCACAATCTACAAAGCCACAAGCCAATACAAGCCAATACGCCGTTGTATATCAACATCAGAGATTAGCCTAGCCATGCCCTATCCGGCACCTACATGGGCCGGCAAGAGGTATCTAGCGCCATCTCTGTTCTCGCCGAGTACAGATTCGAGGAGGAAGATTACCCTGTCATCGACTACGAGTTGGTTATATAGCCGCCAAGTCGACGATGGATAGATAGATTATCCCAATTATTGTATTTGTGTGATCCAGATGAATAAAGAGCAGCACCGGCTTCGGCCAACAGGATGTAGGGCTATTACCTATCAGATAAGGGGCTCGAACCTGTATAAAAATCACTGTCTGCATCTCTTTTACCTCAATCTCGCATATACCCTGGTACCAACGATCCCATACTATTCAAATTCCCTAGTCGTGACTATCAAACGTCGACAGTTACGACCCATCTTATTTTATCAGCCTATACTATATTTTAGATAGGGATGAAAACGGATCGAATACGGTCGGAAACTAGCTCTATTATATTCGTTTTCATAATTTTTTCGGAATCAAAATCGGAATCGGAAACCCAAATATGAAAACGAAATCGAATATTATCGAATACAAATATGGAGTGAATACGAAGCGAAGCGAATACGGTGATGAATATTAATCGAAATATAAAAACCCCTCAATACTACACAAACGATTTTTGTGTACAAGACCCTATGATTTTTGCAAACGGACCACAACTTGCCGCATTGGTATTTTCGCATACTACTCCTTAAGATGCCAAAATGAGCCCATTTTTGCATGCGGACCACTTAAGAGACCGCATGGAAAAATACAGACGTTAATGAGCCGTATGCGAAAATAAATTTTAAAAATTTGAAACTAGTTTATCTCACTCATAAGAACTCCAAATTGGATGATTCTTTTTCCTAAATGTTTCTAAAATCATGCTCTATCATGTTATTGTGTTTTTACTACTATTATTTTGGCCATTTTTTCTTGTGACTTTGTTTTATCAATTAAAAATTTGAATTTCAAAACTTCAAATGATATTTTGAAGCAGTAAATAAAACATAAAAGTTGTAGAACTCATCAAGACATAGAACTTTTATTTTGGTCATTTCTTCATCCGACGAAGTTATAGTAATATTGTTCACAAAATTTATATACCTCTCTTATAGATTGTAAAACCAAATGAGAGATATGTAAATTTTGTGAACAATGTTACTGTCACTTTATCGGATGAAGAAATGACCAAAATAAAAGTTATAGATCTTGATGATTTATACAACTTTGTTATTGATGACTTTTTCAGTTGAAATCATTTAGTATTTGAAAATATTGTTTGAAGTTGTCATATTTTCAAATTCAAATTCAAACTGTTCAAACAAAGTCATATAGGAAAATGACCAAAATAAAAGTTATAGATCTTGGTAAGTTATACAACTTTGTTTTTGACAATTTTTCCATTTGAAATCATTTACTACCCGAAGAATTATTTGAATTTCTTATATTTTAAAATTCAAATTTTATATAGTTCAATGAAACTCGGATGGAGAAATGACCAAAATAAAATTGGTAGATCTTAATGAGTTCTACAACTTTGTTTTTGACAACTTTTTCATATGAGTTCATTCAGTATCATAAAATTCAATTCGAAATTCATTTTTTTCAAGAACTTTGATTTGACTCCTCTGGGTTGGGCTGGCTTATGGATTATGGCAGCCTTATGTGTAAGTCGGATATCCGACGGAAAATATCGGATAATATCTGACGGATATCACCTATATCATATTCGTTTTCATATCCGAAAAAAAAATCCGAATTCAAAAATTTTCAGATATATCCGACCGAAACTATCCGAATCCGAAAAAAGGTCCGGTCGGATGGAAATTATTCGAATCACTTTCAACCCTAATTTTAGAACAAAAGGCTGACGCCCAGCTTTACTGAAAAAGTATAAGATGTCTGGATACAATCAGCCTATAGTATATCACTATCATCTGCAGCCAAGTGTACATAAACAACATGGTAGCTTGGTGTGGGTTGAATTTAGCATCTGATTGGCTTTCCCTGCCAAATATTTTGCAAGATTCGAGTTCCACGGGCAATGTTAATATATTCACTTTCCCCTGATAATTAGAAATCATTGGTTTTCACAACAAACTTACTACAAGTGGACCAAATTAAAAGATAATTAATCAGCATGTTTCACGTATCGATCTCACCCAATTAATTAATTTTCTTGTTACATTATATATATCCTAGTTGGCAGCCAGGCAATCGCTGTCGTCGGCTAGCTCGTCATTGTCGATATGGTTTCTGATGCGCGTGCCTGACACTCTGTTCATGCGAAATCCTGCACGATTTATATATGCTGTTTTTTTTTCTCCATTGATTTACCCTTAGACTTACGCTGATTTTCTGTAGGTACTTTTAACAAGCTTTTACCGGGGTAACTAATTCAAATTTAATTTGAACCTTGTGCTTAGTCTACTACACCTATATATGGTTCGTACATCAGCACGCCACCGTGCCGCCAGGGCCATTTCTCTCCCCCTCCTGTCTCTCTAACTGAGTGACTAGCTAAGAGCAGGTACAATAGCATGCTATAAGCCAGCTACAAACATATTTTAAGAAGATAAATGAGAAGAGAGAAGGGCAGCGGGCTACAGATTTATAGCCAGCTGTAGCACGGACTTCAAGACACGACAGGTGGGACCGTGTATTAATAGTATAGTATGTAGCTATTGTATGAACGAGCTATTAGAATGGCTATAGATAAATTGGAGGTAGTAGTTGGTTATACTATTAAACTTGCTCTAAGAGCATGGTTGATGTGTGTAGGACCAGCGAAGATGCTACGAGTGAGATTCACCACGAGAATAGTAGTTCGTTAAGAAATCTATAATGTAGAGAACTAGCAAAGGTGTTACGGGTGAGATCTGTTGTTATTAAAAGTAGATTTAAGGATTGATCTCTTCCTCTCATGAGTAGTGGAATGTACCCTCTATCTCCTTTGAAATTCGGTGCCATAGCTAGTACTTGTTACTACCTTGAAAGTTGAAACCTATTTAGAAAAATCATGCAACGTATAGAGTGGACTCTCTCCTTCTCTCTTCCATAGATCCCCTAAAAAGTAACAATGCACGTGCTCTAAATATAGAGGACATAACGGTGAAAATAAGTTAAGTGTTGGAAACTCATGAAAATCATATCTAAAAGTTTTGTAAATTCATGAACAAATTACTAGAGATAGGTCTAGATATGAAATACATTATCATCAAATCTCAAATCCAAACTCAACTTCGCTTAAGAGAAAAAAAAAGACAAATTTCGGATGAATATAGTCTTGTACCATCCACCTGAAATTTGTCTTTTTTGTTACTCCTAACTGAAGTTGAGTTTAAACTTGAGATTTAATGAGAATGTATTTCATATCTACACCTATTCCTAGTTTTTTTTATGAATTTACAAAACTTTTAGGTATGATTTTCATGAGTTTCCAACACTTAACTCGTTTCCACATATATGTCCCCCTAGCTTGTTTTCACATATATGTCCCCCTAAATGTAACATAATGGTGAACGATATCTGTTCCAGACGTTTATTATTATTATTTAAATAATATAATGTAGGCACTCATATACGCGTGCATACACACATTTCTTATAAACGCGCGCTTGCACCACTACACTATGGCTGCCTAAGCGCCTGTCTGAAGCCCTGAACAGTGAACACTTAGTTCTGCTTACTATACATTCTGCTGCTGTCTGCAACTACAAGGCACTCAGGAAATTGTGCCATTCAATTTCTTTACAATTTTACCGAATTCTTCTGAACAGATGAGAAGAGCGAACCCTTTAAACAGATGAGAAAGCGGTGGCGCGACACCGGAGATGGTTTCGCTTCTCTTCTGTGTTTCTCAATTGTACCCTCTCACGATAGATGGTCAGATTTGATTTTGTACCTCCCAGTACTAGTACCTCCCGGTAGACGGGAGAAAATAACGCCAAAATTAGGTCCTTGATGAACAGGCGCTCCATCCCTTGTTAAGCGGAAGAGCATGCGTCACCTTTGGATCCCTCCTTCCATATATATAAAAAAAACCACGCTTGATAGCTACAAGGCGACGTTGACATTTTTCGTTAAACATCAATCACAATACGCCCGTTTTGGATGCATGTATCTTTGGTACGGCCTAGTTAACATCACTTAACTAAGAACAAAACCGTCGTTCTTATGGTCCATTACTCAACAAGTATATATTGCTACATCTAGGCTAGATACACACTGTAAACTACTAGTATTAATCTATTCCCGCCATTGCTGATTATTTTTCAGCAATGACAGATGCTGAACTTGAGCAATATAAAACAGTAGTAATAATTTAATGTTGCAGATCGTGTAACAGGGAACCATTTCAAGTCAACTCTTGCTACACACGGTCGGCACAGCTGGGGCTGTGCCACACTGTGGAGCCCAGATGCTTGCTATGCATGTGCATATATAAATATATGTGCCATCTTCTTCTTCTATGTCCATTGTATCTGCAATAAGCTTGGAGGTATTTGGGACACACTAGCTACACACACCCCCCCCCCCCCCCCCCCCCCTCTATTTTGCTCATCAACTTCTTCTTCTTGATGTCCAGAAGTTCAAAGGCACCTCTGTTTCTTCCCTAGGTGAGATTAATTCTTCTGTGTTTGTCGATTCAGGGCTCCTTTGGAACGCAGGAATTTTTATGGGATTTTCATCCGATTTAGTCTAATTCCTCTGTTCCAAAGGAGGTCTTGTTGTTTGGCTGTGTTTCTTGTGTTTTTAATGTTTCACTTAACTTTTTCATGTCACTTCACTTTTTTTTGTTAGCAGCCTCTTTATCCTGTTCTTTGAGGTGACTGTTATCACTTTATGCAGGAAAGCCGTTTCTTAACAACAAGATAAAGGTGTGGTTTGTATGGGCTGCATATCATCAAAGCAGTTCAAACGAGCTGCAGAGCATGAGGATCCTGCTATCCTGGCCAAAGAGACCACATGTAAGAACTCACTGAATTACACCATTCTTCAGTTCAGGAATGGAGAGTGATTAATTATGCTTTCTCCTGTGTGATTTACGTCTTGTAGTTTCTGTGAGTGAGGTGGAGGCCCTGTATGAGCTGTTCAAGAAGATAAGCCATTCCATATTCAAAGATGGGCTTATTCACAAGGTTAACTCTCTTGAATTTCATTTTTAATGGAGGCCATCTTTTTGACAAAAGTGACCATTTGGTATTGAAATTCTGGTATTTTGTCAATTCTGAACTGCCATTTTCTTGAACAGGAGGAGTTCCAGCTAGCACTCTTCAGGAACAGCAACAAGAAGAACCTTTTCGCCGATCGGGTCGGTTTGCCTTTTTTGAATTTCTGAGTATTTTGCTGTCTCACTGCAAAAGCTTTTCTGAGCTAATTAAGCACAATTTTATGGTTTCCGTTAAATTATAGAACAATTCCAGATGTGTGAAAGACTGACAGAGTCTTCTCATTTCAAGCAGATATTTGATCTCTTTGATCTTAAGCGCAATGGTGTTATTGATTTCGGGGAGTTTGTTCGATCCCTCAACATTTTTCACCCGGAAACGCCTTTGGCAGAGAAGATTGCCTGTAAGAAATACCCTACTTCAGCCCTTCCACATTGCATTGCATATGGTTAAGTTGTACTTAATTACAATCTTCTTTTCTCAGTTGTCTTAAGAAATAGCTTAGTCGCTAATATTAAAACTACCTCAAAACAATACTTGCTGGTAATCAAGGATTTTTAAAAGATAGAAGCAGAAATAAGTCAGTTAGTTGGTCAGAGTATTCTGGTATAAGCCAAGAATCATCTTCATCTTTTGTCATGATTTGCTTTTCAACATCCTGGAGTTGTTTGCAGTCAAATTTTGTCTTCTGTTCATGTCATATCAATCTTCATTTTATTCATATATCACTTCTTGGTTTGGCATCTGACAGTATTCCCTCTTGCAGTTGCATTTAGATTGTATGATCTGAGAGGAACTGGATACATCGAACGTGAAGAGGTATATTGAGTTACTAAACAATATCCTTAATTCTTTCCATTGAACACCTTGATGTGTAATTGGCTGGGTTCAATAAAGCTTCCATTATCTAAAGAATATGACTAATTGGCTATATTTTGTAGAAATAACAAAACATAATGTAATTTCCATGCATAGCTAGCCTTCAGTACTGATGGCGATGGTACACCAGTTTTCTTGGCGATATCAAAGAAAACATGCATAAATAATGGTTGTATAAATGGTGAAGAATATATGTATTGAACCCTGTTAAAGACTTGTTTAAATCCTAAAACATCCAGAGGCTGAGCGTGGAAAACTGGAGATACAAAGTATTGTTTCGGAACAATATTTGTACTGCATTTTCATTTTGACAGAGAAAATCCTAAAGTTACTGAAACCTCTTTTTTTTTCCCTTATGAATCAAGCAGTTGTACGAAATGGTGCTCGCCATTCTGAATGAATCAGATCTGCTCCTTTCTGATGACGCTGTTGAGCAGATTGTGGATCAGGTAAAGCACATGAAGATGTAATACTAGTCTCAATTTATTTCTTCCCCATATAACTGAAGTTTGAATTTATGCTACTTTTTGACAGACGTTCAAGCAAGCAGACTTAAACAGCGACGGGAAGATCGACCCGGATGAATGGAAGGCGTTCGCAAGTAAAAACCCTGCTTTGCTGAAGAACATGACCCTCCCATACCTGAAGTAAGTACCATCTACAATTTTTCAGGTTTCTCTTCACCGTAGTTACCTTTTACATTGCTTTCAACTATAAATGAAATTCTGATGTATTGCCTTGTCGATTTTCGTGTTCAGGGACATAACAATGGCATTCCCCAGTTTTGTTCTCAACTCTGGAGTTGATGATGAAGAGTTGTAGCATCCATGGCTACTCAGCTACTCTCCATGCTCTTCCTTATATTTTTCTCTTATGAGTATGGCCAAACCATGGGAAGAGAGATAGCTCAGCTTGCTAAAGCATCAGGACTTCAGATACAGAGCTTTGGAATTCAGAGTTTCTCTAGTTGCAGCAACAGAGAGAGCTCCAGCTGTCAGCACTTGGAAGGATAGGATTGCAAATCAGAATCTAAACAAGCTACAAGGTGGTCAGCTGAGGAGTTGATTGTAATTAAGGGGCATGTTGATATGGAGGTTGTAATTTGTCTCTCTGTTATGGGCAAGGCTGTATTTTGTAAACTGACCGTGTAAAGCAGGACAAGATGTTACTGCTTGTTGATTAGTGCAGTAGGAGGCAGTGGAAGCAGTGTTTTGATCTATAAGAGGATAAATCAGTTGATAACAGAACATAGCTAGTACCAGAGTACCATAAAACTTGTGTTCTTGGAAATACCTTTGATGTTGCCCATATGGATTCACCAGAAAAGCAGAAAACTGCAACACATAATAACATTTCACCATAAATCTATAACCGTATCAGAAGTTAAACAAAACATGTGAGAATTGGGGAGTTAAGCACACCAGGTGAGTTCTCAGCAATGTTTTATGTTCACCTACCAAGCACCTCATGCAGTTTGGCCATACAGATCCTTTACAGTGCAGTGCCCACATATGAACATGGTATTTCTACACAAATCTGTATCTACGAAAAAATTTTACTAGCTCTCAAGATATACACTTCTCCGTGCCGCCTTGTTAAGTTTTTCATTTTTTGGTCAGAAAATCACAAAAGCTGAGCAAGTAACTACAATGGAGTTTAAGGGTTGGTTCAGTTCTACTTGAGTTTTACCATCTGCTGCAAATCCACAGGATAGCACATCTTGGTATGCTCACCAGACCACACATTATCAGCCAGGATTCGGTTCACAGCATCCGTGGGGTGGAACTCGTCCCACCAGACATGGCTCGACGCGTCGCTGCACGCCATCTGTGGAAGAACACACATGAACAGGCCCCCATACTTCCCCAGCCCACAGCAGGCATCAGTGGTGGTCAGAAAACCTGCACAATGTGATTCCATCGTAATGTGAGTTCTTCCCTAAGGACAGAAAGGCAATCTGACAGTAGTAACAATGATACATCTGCTCACCGTAGCGGTCACGATTCTTCAGTATGTCCACAGACCCCTCAAAAGTATCACAGTAACTGATCATAGAGCCTGGGTGCTGGCGGATGAATTCACTAGACATGTATCTCAGGGCATAGTTGAACTGAATCACGACGTTATTGATGTAGTCGATGCATTCCCCGTCTTGACTGCCGTACTCCCAGAGAAAGTGAGGTGCGCAGCCAACAGGAGGGAGGCCCATCATGACGACCTTCCGAACATTGATATTGTACAAATTCTGCAGGAAGTACAGAACTCTTATATATAGATATAAATAGCTTAATAATCTAATCTGACAAGAACTGCATATGGCTAAATAATAAAAAAATGCATCATTGTAACTGATTTACTAAGGTTAAGAAACAAGAAAGCAACATCTCAAGTCAACTTGGATGAGTACAATGGTAACAGAAATTTCTGCTCTCAAATGTTGGACAGTACAAATAAACTCATGGCGCATGCAGCCTCAATCAATGTGCATCGCATGCTCTGCCAAAGATTTACTGAATAGAAATTTGGGGCCATTTTTACCAATTCTTTTGCAAATTAAAATTATCCGTTCAAAAAAGGAAAGGGGATAAATTAGGGAGAAAATCAAATTGTGCATTATGCATTTATGCATGATGTGAGAATTATGTTTGTATCATGGTAAGATCATGGGCATATTGGTAGTGTGCATGGTGTCCTACAAGTTGAGCAAAAGTAACACGCATTTAGCTTGCACTTCCAAATGGGAGGCAGTACAAAGTACAATCCACTCTGGAAGTATGCGCAGACCAAGAACTAAGGGACTCAAACACAGTATTCAGTCCAAGACAATATTCAGTATCGACTTTACATCAGTCCCTATCAGATTTGGGGCCGCCTTATCTGATCAAAATGTTAAGAATTCAAAATGAACATATAAAAAACAAGTATGTCCTTGTTGAGCAACGTTGCAACGTACTACCTCAAATCTGAAACTAAGGTACGGTAGACGGAGAATGTAAAGTACATAACACCACAGAACTGCTAACAGCCAACGATATAAATATCCATTGAGTTAATCAATTCCATGTATTTATCAGTTAACTTTCCCATATTACAAATGTACAGATGAAATACCCTCCTATCCTTTTAACCTAATTCATAACTACAGAAAAACTGTACAGCCTGAGGATTTCAGTAACTCAAAGAAGCTTCAGTCCAAAACTGTACACGGTTTTAAACTCATCCACCATTTGAAAACTTTAACCTACAGAAAAAGTGTACTATATCAGGTTTCTCTATAAACATTTGAAAATTTTCTAGCCCTTGAAACATAAAAATTAATGTTCATAGCTAGTTTTCCATAATTCATGTATCTGCAGTCCCCAGAGGTCCACACTCCTCCTTTTCTCAAACATATTCCTAACCAGGAGTACAAAGAACTATTCACATCTGGGTGGTGGAACTGAGAGCAGATACCTTTCAAGCACAGAATATTTACGGGCCGTAAATTACGGATCAAATTCATACTCACAACATTGGCCACTGCTAAGCACGATACTACAGCCTTTGGGCAATATGCAACACACTGATCAAAAAACTAAAACTGGAATCATAAGGAGGCAAGAAATGTTGCACAGAGAGAATAAACTGGAGAACAATAACCACACCTTGATTTCCTGCCTCATTGCATTGACAAGAAGCTGGTTGAACTCCCATGGGAGGTAACGCATCTGGACGCCAGACACATTGCGCAGGTAATAGTGGATGAAGTCGTTGCTCCCGATTGAGAAAAAGAACACGGACTTTCTGAAAAGGTCAGTTGTTGCTGCCTCCCCGAGAGCCAGAGAGAGCTGCTCATATGTGTCCTCAACCTGCTGCACCTGCTGGCTCAGCGACACATGCATTCCCTGCAGTGCATCCACAATTGCAAGAACAGAATCAAATTAGCCTCCTTTATCTAAAAAAGAACAGAATCAAATTATGCATCACATTAAATTATGAAAACCAAAAATAGGTAAAAGAATGCTCTTCTTCAGAGAAAAAAATAGTAGAGAGATACTCCAATACAGAACAATATAGAGGCCATTATTTACGGCCATACAGATAACTACAAATAGTCACACTATGAAATGATTGATCCTCATGTGCCTGAAGTAGGGCTGTAAGTGGGTCAGCCGCGAACCCACTTATAGGTCAAAATAAACGGGTTCGCGGCTTATTTTAGCCTATAAGTGGGTTTCGCGGGTTAGCCACTTACACCCCTAGCCTGAAGGCTTGATACACAAGAGATCAGCATGAAGGTTTATTCTGCACAAAGTAAAGGTGTCACATCCCTTGTTCTAAACATATTTAAGCTAGAACAACCACGCCATTAAAATTTAAGAATCTAAAATATGTTTGCAAGAAATCATAACATAAACACAGAAAATATCGACAGATTCCAAGCTAGGGGACTGCCAATGTTGGAGATTTTTTAACAGTATAATTGCACATACTTTTACAGCTGCTGGAATGCCGCAGTAGTAAAGAATACCACCACAAAATAATCTTCAAATGTATAGTTCACGAGACAAAATAGTAACAAAAAAGGATACATCCGATGAGCAAGTATTACATACCAAAAGAGAAACCTTCATAGAGAAGCATTAAGTGTGTTCTTTAGATTGGTGTTCTTTAGACTGGTGTTATATAGTTAATGATCATGTCGATTTAGTTTCAAGTACATTTAAGAATAATGAAAAGGTATGCAAATCAACAAGCTTGACTCTAACCAAGAGGCTCCAATCCTTTATAGAAAGTTAAAACATATAGCCACATAAAGGAAAACTTTGCAGCAATGTTCATACGTAAACATTTCTCCTCTTTAGACACCACCATGATGTTTTATTGAAATGACAAAATTAGCATTTGCAGCTCCACAAGTTTTTGTTGTTTTGGGCACAAAGATTGGAGATTCAACAACATAAGCAGGAATAAAGATTGATATGAAAATGGAATGTTCAGGATGATATACATCAATTTCATCACATTGGTGCCGGATCAGTGATTCTTACTAACTCCTTGATCATCCCAAAAGCCATAGTATAGAACAAATGCAGTTTTTTAGTTTCAGACAATAAAAAAATTATGATAAATTAGCTTTGAGTAGATGGCTACATATATCTCCTTTTGCTTTATGCGTGCAGGAAAATAAAACAACCATACAACTTATAGCACTGTAGCTTCACAAGCAAACTTGGACAAGGCCAGCAGCATAAATAAACCCCCCATCAGCACCAGCATATCAATCGTCTCGTGTAGACAATCTCACATCTGGTAGGAAGCATATATAAGTCATGAATTCCTAGGAACTAAGAAGGGAATTTGATGCCCTGATAATCCACACTAGTTGGAACACATGGAAGGAAGGGAGCAGCCGAACAGGAGAATCTTTCAGCATTAGTTCAAATGGTTGAGCAAGTATTCTTCCTAACTAGAGAGGATGTAGACACTATGAGAAGAGTCATTGCTTCTAGTCTGTTGTTGAAACACCCTCCTTCTGATTCGTCCTCTAGAGAAGGGTCTCACAAAGACATTCCTGCTAGATTATAAGCGTGAAATAGAGTTGTTGGGAAGTTAGGAGGACAAACCAGCTCAGAACCACTGCTGGAGAGAATGCCAGCTGCCGCGGATGCATAGTTGACACCTTGTATCATCCCATCAATGTTGCTGAGGTCGACACTGCCGACACCCATGCGCATGTTCTGTTCAAGGTATGGAGGCACAAAAGGAAGCCCCAGCTTCTCTGCTGCAAATGCACAAAAAAGTCTAAGATTAAGAAATCACGGAAAAAATAATTTAAAAACAGAAGAAAGAACAAGATACTATTGATTCATGAAAAACATAAGTACTGACAGAGACGGGCAAAAGAGATAAAGAACACCAGCTAAATGAAATTGAAGGGAAACATCTTTCACATAGTGAGCCAGTAGCCCTAGTTAAATGTTTCTTTCCTATGCCTTTTCCCTCCTTACTCTCCCAAAGAAACTAATGAGTAGATATGACTTTCTTAAAGCAACATTAACAAAGGTTGTGCAGCTGTGCTTCCTGTGAGGACCTTGAAACTGTCCAGAATGTGGTGGACATTGGACAAGAGAGATTTAACAGTGTGTGGTGGCAAAGAGACTGGAGCATGTAGACAACTGGTCGGGACTCAGGACTATCAAATGGATACATTGCAGGATTCTGGCAATGTTTTCTGGATGCATGGACTAATGGTGTACATTATGATGGCACTTCTTAATGTTCTGGCATTCTGCCAATGCATTGCCTCAACGGCTGATAACGGTGGTGGATACTGGATACTGATTTGGAGAGGAAGCCGCAGGATTCTATATAGATACGTGAGATCCAGGTGGTCAGCTCTGCAGGAGTGCTAAGAACAGCAGGATCAAATGATGCCCAGACTGTGGTGGTTGTGCTGCAAAACTGGTTACTCTTCAGCTTCAGCAATTGTTCGGCAGAAACCCACAGACGAACCAACAACTGAGCAAGCCCCTCGCATGCGAGAAACCCAAATACCCAGATTACACTAAACCCACAACATTGCTATGTGAGATCAAGGAGAGGAAGCCGCAGGAGTCTATGTATGTGAGATCCAGGTGGTCAGCTGTGTAGGAGAGTGCTATGAACTGATTACTCTTCAGCTTCAGCAATTGTTGGGCAAAAATCCACATACCCCCGATGTATGAGATCAGATGCCCCAAATTCATAGGAACCAACAACTAAGCAAAACCTTCGTATACCAGAAACCCAAAACCCAGATTACACTAAACCCACAACATGCTGCATCCATAGGCGTACGAGAGGCAAAGCAGCATCGGATCGACGATTCCAGAACCACCTGCAACCTTTGAAGCGGGGGGGGGGAGGATTCACGAGAGAGCAAAGGGGCCACAGCCATGGCGCCGCCGATCGAGAAGGTGGGGGGCGCGTACCGATGTAGTCGACGGGGATGCGGCCGTTGGAGAAGCGCCCCGTGGGGCGGCGGGTGTCGAAGTCGCGGCCGTACGGCTCGCGGTCGGCGCGGGCGAGCGTGCCGAGGTAGTTGTTGGTGCCGACGTCCGCCGTGGAGTCGCCGATCACGAAGAGCGCCGGGACGAGCGGCGTGCGGCGCGGGGCCGCCGCCGCCGCCGCAGGGGAAGGGGGCGGGGACGGGGGCGGCGAGGAGGCGGGGGCCGCGGAGCAGCAGCGCGGGGGAGCGGAGAGCGGGAAGAGCAGGGCGAAGGCGAGGAGGAGGAGGAAGGGGAGCGCCATTTCCGGCCGGCGAGCGAGCTTGGGTTGGCGCGCGGCTGAACTACCTGGGCGCGGCGCGGCGCGGGTGGAGCGGGGATTTTTCACGTGTGGGGTGATGGCTTGGGTGCACGTTAGACTAGCAGCCGACCTCGCAGTTGCTGGGCTGGATGGATTGGTTTCTGGGCTT
This sequence comes from Oryza sativa Japonica Group, assembly GCF_034140825.1. Lineage (NCBI taxonomy): Eukaryota > Viridiplantae > Streptophyta > Magnoliopsida > Poales > Poaceae > Oryza > Oryza sativa. The sequence continues at coordinate 11,038,468 of NC_089036.1, read as the reverse complement.
ATATTACCAGCCCACCCCACACCATTCCCGTGGGTAATAAGGGCCTGTTTACTTTGATGTCATTTTCAACCTTACCAAATTTTAGTAAATTTGCCAAAAAAGTGACTATATTTAATTTGCTGCCAAATTTTGATAACTATATAAGAAATCCTGCCAAAATTTTGGCAAGTTGCCTACCAAAATTTGGTAAGGTTTTTTTTTTCATCAAAGTGAACAGGCCCTAAGTCTACTTTGCTTCCCTCAACTCATGCCCATGGTTGAATCGCATCCCTATAACCTATCCTCCAACTCACAAAACCATTACAAATTGACTCCTTGAACGGTTTAGGAGGCAGTTTATCCAATCTTGTTGAGTCAGCCCGTGGACCCCACATGTCAATGTCTTTTAGAGGAGCACCAGACATGAGCTGATTCTACGAAACATGCCGAGCGTAGTCTGACCGGTGATGTCCCTCCAATCGGATCGGCTGCTGCCTCTAGTCGGACTGGTGGTATTACACCCGTCGGTCCGATCGATGCGTCCGGTCTGACCAGCAATAACACATCGGTCGGACCAGCATACAGTATCGTAGGAGTGAATCTAGGATCTATTGTATCGAGGGAATTGTGGGTATTTTTCATCGGCCAATCTTGTTGTACAGAAAATTTTGGTATATGAAAATATGAAGGAATACCATGCATATGCTCGTTGTTGCATGAAATACATGCACCACCAAGGAACCGGCTATTTAGTCGATTCTCTAACTCACTCATGTGATCATCTAGGGCTTTCCAAGGTAGTACTAAAGGTTTTCTCAAAGGTAGTATTCAAAGAAGTAAACCGATTATTTAAACTAGAAATAACATCACCATCACAACTTCATATGTTAGAATAGGCACTGCTAGAATCGTTGTTACCTTTGATTTTGCATGGATGGGTAACATGAATTTTTGTTGCTTGATGATGCCTTGCCTCGTCTTACGGTAGTACGAAGCCATCTTTTGAAGCAATTCTTCAAGTTGAGTCTCAAACACCTGGCGATCAGTTTTCAACAACTCTCCATAATATGCGGTCATGATGTTGTCTTGATCAAGATTGGTGCGAGAGCCCATGTTGGAGAAGTGGGGTTTCAGCTATTGCAAGAGTGATCATTCCCTATCGAAGTCGCCAACAAATTCATGATCGGGACCCTGTCATGGTTAGCACGCGCCAGTTTGCCTTATGCTCGGTAGACCAGCTAGGATGTCCTCGAGCTAGCCATAGTGCCGAGAAGGGGACGACACATACATAGATACATACCGATGTAGTCGATGGGGATGTGACTGTTGGAGAAGCGCCCCGTGTTGTGGCGAGTGTCGAACTCAAGGCCGTACAACTCGCGGTCGGCGCGGGTGAGTTATCCGAGGTAGTTTTTGGTGCCGACATCAGCCGTGGAGTCGCCGATCACGAAGAGAACCGGGACGAGTGGCGTGCGTGCGACCACCGTGGACGGGGACAGGGACAATGGTTGCGAAGAGGAATGGGCCATGGAGCAGCAGTAGAGGGGAGCGGAGAGTGGGATGACGAACAGGGCAAGGGCGAGGAGGAGGAGGGGGGAGGCGAGATTTGGCTTGGCGCACGGCACGCTTGGGTGAGAGATGCTAAGACAATGCCACTGAACTACCAATACGAGGCTCGGGTGGAGCGGAGGTGGGGATTGCACGTGTGGGATGGCTGGGTGCATGTAGCACAGTAACATGCAATTGTTGGGCTGGTTCAATTGCTTTATGGGCTTTTATGATGAGCCTAATCCACCATTGCTAGGTAAGAATCTGCAGTATTTGGAAAACTTTAGATTCTAAGAGAAGTTACTAGAAGCTCCTCAAACAAGACCTAAGTTGCTGATGGAGTGTTGCGTGAGGAAGAAATATAGGAATTTCCTCAATGTGCATACCACCATTTTCGTTCCGTATACTATTCGTATTAGAATTATTCGAAATTAGAAACAAAATCGACATAGGGTTTTTTTTCTTTACTATTTTAGTCCTCACATGTGCATGATAGGTCTCCCATTTATAGGTTTAATTTTGAAAAGGCTACCGGATCTATCTAGCAAGGGCTAGCACCCCCGCCCATGAGACAAGTATTAGTCCGCTTGAAAGTTGTTGTAAATTTATAACAAACTACAGTGCTTCTAGACAAAAATTATTTGTTTTTGGGGGCAGAATATGCATAAGATGTGTGTTTATTTTGTATTAAGAAGAGGGTAATGTGCATCTTGCTAACCCAGCCAACAAGTGAAAAAGAAAAACAAACATAAACACAAAGTGTAAACAAGATTATCTATCATGACATCCATTGTGCGACCAAGATACTATATTGTGATGCTACTTTAGCAGCCCAACTTCACACCAAAGCACATCTTTTTCCGCATCACGTGTCACTTCGGTCTAGGTCTGTTGCCATTGGTTAAACACTCGATTGTTCCTTTCCTTCTAAATCAACCAGGTGGCTAAAGTGACGATGGTGTCGAATCCTCGGTGAAGCTACCCGCTTACTTTCTTCTTGCACTCACACCACCATGAGAGGAAGAAAGTTTTTTTTTTTGCAAAGAAGCATGGATGCCCGATGGCGATCAGGATCAGCTGCCAAAATTGATGAGATACATGTTTCGATGTGATCAATTGTTTCTTCCTGTTGATCATAAAGCACACTTAAGGCTGGGTGAGGCAAACCTCGCTTACTCAGCCAATCGGTCATCCAACATCGTCAGTTAGCAACTAACCATGCAAAGTACTAGCAACGCTAGGGGCTTTTCTCTCCCAAATTAGGAATGTTGGGAAGTTGACACTCTCAAAGAACATCGCATTGTAAGCAGATCACATCGAGTAGCATCCAGGGCTCTCCCGATGCCAGGTGAAGAAGTCTGGATGCTCTTGGCTCAAGTCAATCGAGAAAATCATCAGCCAGACCTTGGTATTCTAGGATTGCCGGAATTATTTAATTTCTATTGATACTGGCGCATTAGTGCATTACTACACACCGGTAGTTCCATCTCTCATACATATGTCCTTGCATGTGCAATCATTCCTCCTTATCCATGTTTACTAAGGTGGCATACACGTGCCAAGTGTCTTTGCAGAATTTTAGTCCATAATTAATAATATATAACTTAATTTTTAGAGAACTTTTAACCAATTTTTTTTAAAAAAAACTCAATATGTAGAACTATGGACACAAGCTAAGGTTTATATCAACGTTATTAAAAAACACATAACAAATAACTGTGCTTGGAATAAGGATGGTACCAAAATTAACACAAGACAGGTAGACTATTTAGGATGTTAAAGACGAAAAAGAAGCACATGGAAGATAATTTGGTCAAATTCATCTCGAGACAAGAAAGATCCAATCATTGGAAAGTATGATATTTTATATCTACAGAACAGTTAATTTCAAGACAACTAACCATTACAAATTCCTCTTATCCAACAACAACAACAAAAAAAAGAGAGTATAGCAGCCCCATCGTTTGGCCTAAACAGCCAAAGAATAAGCTAAAATTTGAATTTTTGAACTTGATTTTGAAGTTGATTTTGAAATGCTTTTAACGTAATTTTTGTTAATGTTGGCTTTTAAGTCGCTACGAACAAATCTACAAAAGTTTTACTTATAAATTAACTTTAATTTTCTAATAAACCAAATAAGCCATTTTAAGCAAAATGGCAACCGATGGAAGCCTAGGATAGAATTGGAGAGAGGCAAAGGGCAAGAAAGACCAGACCCAGTCAAGCAAAGCAACCACACTCACTCACCACCCTCCTCACACCGCCCTCCTTCCATCCATGATCCAATCCAACGAAAAACCGAGACATCCCAAAGGCCTCCCTCCTCTCAACAAACTTACTTACAATTAGCGCCGCCTCTCTCTCTCTCTCCTCCCCTTCTTGGAACGAACGACCAACTCCAAGTCGCCCTCCACCTCTCCTCCGATCCTCTCTCTCTCTCTCTCTCTCTCTCCTCCTCCACTCCGATCTCCGCCTCGGATTTGAGATCCTCGTCTGCCTTCAAAGGGCACCATACCTTCTCCTCCGCCTTTGTTGTTGGGTGTGGAGGATCGCGGGTTGGGGAGGGAGGGGGGAGGTTTTCTTGGGGCGGCGATCTTGCGGGGTAGCGGCGGCTGCCTGTGGCGGTCGGTCGATGCGATCGGGCGAGGCGGCGGGGGCGGTGAGGTCGTCGTCGGATCAGGGGAACAGCCGCAAGAAGCCGCGGTTCGACGCGGGGGAGGAGGAGGAGGAGGAGCTCGCCCGGATGCCGCTCGCCGACGCCTTCGTCGGCGCCGGCAGCAGCGGGGACGGGGACGGCGCGGCGGCGGGGGCGGGGGGTTGCGCCGCCGCCCCGAGCGTGGAGCTCCTGGACATCGTGCAGCACCCGCTCCCGGGCTACGGGGCGCCCGTGGCGCTTAGCTTCAGCCCCGACGACCGCCGGGTGGCCTTCCTGTACAGCCCCGACGGCACGCTTCACCGGAATGTGTACGCCTTCGACCCCGCGCAGCGGCGCCAGGAGCTCCTCTTCGGGCCCCCCGACGGCGGCGGCCTCGAGGAGGGGAACCTCTCCGCCGAGGAGCGCCTCCGCCGCGAGCGCGCACGGGAGCGCGGCCTCGGCGTCACGCGCTACGAGTGGCGCGCCCGCCTCCCCGGCACCCCCGCCTCCCGCGCCGGCATTGTCGTGCCGCTCCCCTCTGGGGTTCGTATCTCTCAAACCGCAAACCCTTTCCCCCATTTAGTTCTTCCTTGATTTATATTATTACCAATTCAGTTGAGTTAGTAACTTAGTATTAGATGATACGCATTGCCCTAATCAAATTCGGTAGTTTTATACTTTTATCCTTGTGTATTGGACCACTTTCTCGGATTAAGGATTTGGTATGAGGTTGACATTCTGATTTTGCTATCAGCAACTGCACATGGATAGGCTTAGGCTCATTAATTTCCGTTTCGAGTGTTGAATTAATGGAAGGCTGGTATTGGTTTTGTGGGGCAGTGTTGGGTGACCATTATTATGGTTCTGGTTTGGATGTCGCGGGATGAGCCATATTTGCTCTGTAGTCGTTAGTGATGGCTATGAAGTTGAGTTTATCAGTGCCTGCAGGTCTGTGCTTGAGATCGCACTTCCTGCATTCTTGGTATAGTGCTGCATCTTGTATTGGTGGATTAGGTAGCTGACATGTTCCTAAATAGTGATCTCGCTACTGATTCAAAGAAATAAAACTCCTCTGTTGTGTTGATTATTGTCATCTATGGTTAGTTTTGTGTTGTCAGCGTATCATGGATATTCTTTTTCTGGTAGTTTTTGATGTTTCAGATAACCTTTGTAAATTTTCAAGGATGCTAAATATCATGAGTTTCATGGAAATATATCTTTTCTATTTCCATAGGTTTACTTCCAGGATTTGTCTGGTGCTGAACCTGTACTCAAGCTGCAAAGTTCAGCCACATCCCCCATCATTGACCCACATCTGTCTCCAGATGGGAGCATGATTGCGTATGTGCGGGATGATGAGTTGCATACAGTGGGGTTCTCTGATGGGCAAACTACCCAGTTGACCTATGGTGCAAGCGAAAGTGGGAAGGTACTTCTTTGGAGTTCTGTTAATGATACTCACATTTTAATAGGAATATGTGTGCATTGTGTTGTTTGTTATCATACCAAGTCTTGTTGAGCAGGTTGCAAAGAAAAGTTTCATGTTGACTTTCTAGAAGTTTATTAGCTTTATTCTTGGCATGTAACCCAACATGACTATCATTGGAACTAGCATGTAACCCAACATGACTATCATTGGAACTAAGCAATATATTGATTTTTTTTGTCAACAATATATTCAATGTGTTATAGTTCAAATATTTCTTTCTACCTCTTGGTAGGGATTGTTTTTTGGTTGAACCAAAGTAAGCTTAATCCATAGCCAAAGTCCAAACAGTGGGATATTTACCTTCCAAAGACACACAGCAGCCGAAACTATTGCAGGAGGCTGGCGGTGTTTATAAAGACTACAAGTTTTATAAGTTAGTCTTTTAACCAAACTTTAGAGGGTGTTCTAGTTAACTGCCGCCATTAGTGCTATGGCTCAAATAAGCTTCTAGGATAAACTTGCCTGCTAAAAGAACTTTATGTTCCCCTTTACCAATAATATCTCATAGTTTTTATTAGCTTACCCATGTAGCATGTATATTATGCTATCAGTATTCTTCTAACATTCAAAACATGCTGAGTTGTGCATTAGTAGTTGCATGATCAACAGAAATATATACCGGGGATTAAATAAAGTATGCAAGATCATACATCATGTGTTGTTACTGCAACTTCAGAATCTAACATTTGTACTTGTTTCTTTTTTTCCCAGATCCACGGACTTGCTGAGTATATTGCACAGGTGCACATGTTGATCCATTAGGATTGGTATGGAATTTGTTTTGATGGCTGCTGCCTAATATTTTGTATCTCCCATTGTAGGAAGAGATGGAAAGGAAGATGGGATTCTGGTGGTCTCCTGATAGCAAACACCTTGCATTTACTGAAGTTGACTCATCTGAAATCCCACTGTATAGAATTATGCACCAGGGTAAAAGTTCGGTTGGTCCAGATGCTCAAGAAGATCATGCTTACCCCTTTGCAGGGGCTGCTAATGTCAAAGTGCGCCTTGGAGTTGTTTCTTCCCATGGAGGAGAAATAACTTGGATGGATCTCCTATGTGGAGAACCAAATAGTATCCATGGTGATGAAGAATATCTTGCTAGAGTAAACTGGATGCATAATAGTGCTATTGCTGTTCAAGTTCTCAATAGAACTCACTCAAAACTTAAGCTACTTAAGTTTGACATCGCTTCAGGTAAAAGGGAGGTCATACTAGAGGAAGAGCATGATACGTGGATAACATTGCACGATTGTTTTACTCCTCTGGATAAAGGAGTGAATAGTAAACATCCAGGTGGATTTATTTGGGCCAGTGAGAAGACAGGATTTAGACACCTGTATCTTCATGACAAGAATGGTGTGTGCTTGGGGCCCCTCACACAAGGTGATTGGATGATCGACCAAATTGCTGGTGTCAATGAGAGTTCTGGAGTTATATATTTTACAGGCACATTGGATGGGCCATTGGAGACAAATCTTTACTCCACCAACCTATTTCCGGATTGGAGCCTTCCCTTGCAAGTCCCCAAGAGGTTGACTCATGGCACAGGACGTCATTCAGTAATTCTTGACCATCAGTTGCTGAGGTTTATTGATGTGTATGACTCAATAAAATCTCCACCTGTGATCCTGCTATGCTCTTTGCTTGATGGAAGTGTGATAATGCCTCTATATGAGCAGCCTCTGACTGTTCAGCCGCTTAAAAAGTTTCAGCAGCTGTCTCCAGAGATAGTACAGATTGAAGGAAAGGATGGGACTGCTTTATATGGAACTCTTTATCTCCCTGATGAGAAAAAATATGGACCACCCCCATACAAAACACTCGTTAACGTTTATGGCGGTCCCAGTGTCCAGCTTGTAAGTGACTCATGGATAAGTACAGTTGACATGAGAGCTCAGTTCCTGCGTAGTAAGGGTATATTAGTTTGGAAGGTAACTATTCTTTCCTCTATTTTTTTTTCTTTGCTCTTTGTTTAACAAGATAGATTCCGATTGAGGATTTTTTTTTTCTGTTTTCACTTTGGTCCATAATGTCACCAATCTTAAGGTATGCTGTGCAATGCATTGCATGGGTAAAATTCTAAACTAAAAATGATTTTAAATAAACTTATGGCCAAGATAGCACCATTTAATTTCTTTTTGTTTAACAAGGTATGCTGTGCAATGCATGGCATCTCATCCATTAATTTTTCCAAAGCACATCAGTATGTCATTTTGAGAGTTAACATGGACTCAACCTCAGATAATGCAATAGTGCATTCAAGCATAAAATTTGCGTTGAGTCAGAAATATTAGCACCACTCCACTAAGCTAATAAGGGTTCCTGCGTCCACAACTATGTCTGGAAAATATTGGCGCCTGTAACCTTCCTGTCATTAGGAATTAGCAAAACATTACAAGTGTCCAAAAAAGCCCCATGTAATTATCCTAAGTGACGTGTGGGTTGAAAAGCCCAATACAATCCAGCAGCCAATATTTTTTATTGTAGTAATGTCTGTCAGTTGCAAGCAAACAATTATACTACCCCCTATCCCTAGCGACTATGGCAAGTGGTAAGATTGATGATACAATCCATCATGACTAACCATATTGCTTCTTGAGCAAAAATAATCTAAAGTTTTAAGGTGGGAATTTTGAAGTGGAAGCAAAATGTTTTGGAACGGATGTTTCTATAATCATATATTTACATGAGTTTTTTTTTTTGCTTAGAATTATTCATATATGATAAATTTATGCTGGCTGCTATATGCCTATATATTTCCGCATTTGTTGATTGCTCATTATGGAGTATAATCATATGCCTATATATTTCCGCATTTGTCACTACATTTATCATTGGGCTCATGAGCCATGGCAATACAAGTTGTTTGTAACACTGAATGACTGACTGTCTCCTGGCAGATGGACAATCGAGGAACCGCAAGACGCGGTTTGCAGTTTGAGGGACAGCTCAAATACAACATCGGTCGTGTCGATGCTGAAGATCAGTTAGCAGGTGCCGAGTGGCTAATAAAGAAAGGCCTAGCAAAACCCGGACATATAGGTCTCTACGGCTGGAGCTATGGTGGCTTTCTCTCGGCAATGTGCCTCGCGAGATTTCCCGACACGTTCAGTTGTGCAGTTTCTGGCGCTCCGGTGACAGCATGGGATGGGTATGACACTTTCTATACCGAGAAGTACATGGGTCTGCCCTCGGAGCAGCGCGACGCTTACAGATACGGGTCGATCATGCATCATGTGAAGAACCTCCGAGGGAGGCTGCTGCTGATCCACGGTATGATAGACGAGAACGTGCATTTCAGGCACACGGCGAGGCTCATCAACTCGCTGATGGCGGAGGGGAAGCCCTACGATATCCTCCTCTTCCCCGACGAGAGGCACATGCCGCGCCGGTTAGGGGACCGGATCTATATGGAAGAGAGGATCTGGGATTTTGTAGAGAGGAACCTGTGAATGTGAAGAGAGGAAGAGAGAGAGAGAACTACCTGTGGTGTATAAATCTTTTGCTCGCTGTGGGCATGACTTGGGATGTTGTTACAGTATGTTGAAGCTATTTCATTTCCATCATCATCATCTGTAGTTATCCGCAGACTCCAGGGATATGATTCTTTTGGCTGTGATAAGGATGGCAGATAGATGTTAATTTCACATTGCCTTTCTCTTTCACCCACAGCTTGGTGTGTGTGACGTGGAATGTAATTACTGCTGCTCTAGAATGCCGGAATTTTGTGGTATATTTCCAGTAGGAATCAAGAAAATTTTTATTACGGCAGGAAAGCACTAGTACATAACGTTACAGGTTGCACTGGCCAAACCAAACCTTCGGTGTCGATTCATGCTGATCGATCTGTGCCGGTCGTAACTCGTATCCACGATTTCAACTAGTCGGTCGTCTTCAATATTTACGCCAAGACTTAAACTATAAACATACTTCCAACCCTAAGTTTATACTTCCAACCCTAAAATAAGTTTATTCTTCATTCATCTCACACGTACCAATACAAAAACTAAAATACCTTCACTTTATCAAATCTCAATAAAATTATTTCTCCTTTTGTTTACTCCCAATCCATTTATCTCTTACCTTCATAAACTTCGATGTAATGATTATTAAAAGATAACTTATTTTGTGACAAACCGAAGGAGGTAGCCTAGTATCGGATTTGCCTACTATTACGAATCTGGACATATCATTCTTCAAATTCATGGCATTGGCAGTCCAAAATTGTTATATATTGGGATGGATAGAGTATTTTCTAGAATTCTTCACAGGAGCCCAGGAACATCCATGGCATTGGCAGCAGCTTGACTGCTTGTCGTTGTTGTTTCAAGATCCTTTCTGCGAACTTGCTTGTTACTTTAGTGTCTTAAAATATATCAACTTTTAGCATTTAAAATTTATTCTAAAATATAATAATTTCACCACATATATTCCATTATCAACTAATCACAATCTTTCACCATTCAAATTCTTCACCTACTTTTTCTTCCTAATCAATTACAAATTTCTCCCATTTAATTTATGTACTTTCTTCAAGCGCTAGCAAAGAAGAATTAGGCTGTGTTCTTCCCCCACATTTCCCAACTCACCTCCCACGTATTCCGCACGCATATTTTTCAAACTGTTAAACTGTGTGTTTTTGTAAAAGATTTGTATATGAAAGTTGCTTTAAAAAATCATATCAATCCATTTTTTAAAAAAAATATTAAATACTTAATTAATCATAAGAAAATGCGTCGCTCTGTTTTGCGTGTGTGGGCCTCACCTCTCGAACACAGGCTTAGAAATCAATCGTTGTAATATTTGTTTTCTTGGTATATAATCCTTGTTTGGGGATCATTGTGCAATGGTTGCATTGTAAACATTTCGATCTACATAATTTATAGGCTTATAATATGACACCTTTGGATGTATCATTTGTAACTCCGAAGTTTCACAAGATTTTTTTTACCATTTTCATAGGAAACTATTCAATTATTACCAATCGGAAAAAACTTCATGTTCCCTTATAACGCAATTCTTATATTTCCTTTTCTATTTATCTAGAATTAGAACCCAACTTGGGTTTTCACTTTTCACAAGCGCATGTTATAGAGTACCACCGTCAAGAGCGTTGGAGCATACCCGAGTTTACTTCCTCCATTTTCATATTAAAGTGTTTTACCGAAAATAATATACAAACGACCGGAGCGTCCGACTTTTGGACAACGACGTACGCGGCATCAGCAACATGCTATACGTCACATGAAGCCTCACGCCATCATGTACTGTGCTGCTTTGCCGTTTCGATTGTACACCGATCGAATGTAGAAGTTGTACATATAGCAGGGTTCGTGTTTTACAAAAACTTCTAAAGTATTTGTTATTTTCAGAAAAGATCTACTAGCGATTTTGAAACGAGCAATGTCTAATGTCAACTACTCTCTTATTTTTCATATTATAAGTTATTTTGATTATTTTCCTATTTAAATATAGAAAAATTTAACAGCATCTAAAACATGAAATTAGCTTTATTAAAACTAATATTTAATATAAAATATGTTTGTTTTGTATTAAAAATATTACTAAATTTTTCTATAAATTTTGTCAAACTTAAATAAGTTTAACTAGCAGAAATAGTCAGCCTATAAAAGCTCATAAAATTTCAAATTCGAAATACAGTAGGACCTAATGGCCCCAGCTCACCGTTGGCCTGACTTGCAAGTTGCAACCCCGGGTTTCTTTTTTTGTAAGTCATTCATTACTGGAAACAAACAGACAATTAATTAATTAATAATTATAATTAATTACCGGAGTTACTTATTCTAAACAGTAACCGACTCCTTTCCAACGTGTTCCCCACGAAGCCGGCAACCCGAAGCCAAAGCCACCGCCTTCCAACTCCAAATCCAAATCCAAATCCTACTTAAGTTAAAATCCCACTCCCACCACGGCACCACGCTAAGCTAAACCCACACCACCTCGCCCAATTAAACCCTCACCCATTCTTTTTCTTTTCAACAATTCTCTCTCTCTCTCTCTCTCTCTCTTCCGAAGGGCGGAGCAGTTGATCGGCTCCGGCCACCGCCAATCCGCGCCTCCGCCGTCGTGGTAAGATGATCCATTCGTTCTCCGATTCACTTTCCGCGATTTCTCCCTCCCGCGGGAGCGATTTGGTTCCTGTGTTATTGATGGGTAGGATCGATGAGGAAGTGGTGCGATTTTTTGGATTCGGGTTTGTGTTTCTAACGCGTGTTGGCAATGGCGATCGATCGTAGACTGCGCGACTTCGGAAGCGGAATCTCGCGGGGGTTCGCGGCCCGTCGGAGGCCGAGGCGGAGGCGGAGGCGGAGACGGAGAAGGGAGGCTGGGAGGCTTCGTCTTCGCGCCTCCTCGGATCCAATCTGTTTATATCAATTCCGGTGAGGGGTCTCTCTGTTGCTTGTGCTGTTCGAATCCCCTGGCCGAACTCGAGTTCCTACTCGATTTATATTTTTTTCTTCTTTTTTTTTTTTTGAACTTCTACAGATGCTGTGCTGCTGCGCCATTGGAGTAGTAGCAGAGACGATCCTGCCGCCTCTGCACGATTCCTTCGGTTCGGGTGCGAAATGCTCAGATTGTTGCTATGTGGTTTGCTGAAATTGCTGCTTTGAGTACCACGATTGCTCACCTAGGGTTTGATGATTTGTTTCTCTTGAATGTGCAGGGTTGAACGCATTGGGGGCCAAGAAGGGATTATAGGCGCATTGGTGTCAAGCGGTGGCCCCTAGGGTTTCCTTGTTGATAGGAGACCCTAGGGTTTGTTTTTTCATCAATGGGTCACATCCACTAATTCATAGTGCAAATAGCTGCTTCTCTAGTGCTGGTGGCTGTGCACTTGTGCTTGTTGCATCAGTAGCTTTGGCTGCCTTGGCTGTGTTGCTTGAGATCAGCAAAGATGTCGTCAGCCGGTATAGCCACACTGAGCCCCCTGCTGGACCAGTTTTGTTTTGCGCCCCATGGCGAGCCCCGGTTGCAGCAGCTGGATTCTATTGTCATTTTTCTTGCCATGCCAGGGGTGGCACCCATGCCAATGCGTGTCCTGCACTCAGACTCTGTTGCCTCGGTCAAGCTCCGCATCCAGCAGTTCAAGGGCTTTGTCACTACCAAGCAGCGGCTGGTGTTCAGTGGGCATGAGCTGTCACTAAACAACTCCCATGTCAGGGATTATGGACTTACCGATGGAAATGTGCTTCATCTTGTCGTGCGGTTGGCTGACCTCCGTGCGATAAGCATTGAGACTGCCAATGGGAAGAAATTTCAGTTCCAGGTGGAGAGTTGCTGCAATGTTGGGTATCTCAAGGACAAGCTCTCAGCTGAGAGTGGACAGCAACTTGGGAGTCTCAAGGACCAAAGGCTTGTGTTTGACGGTGAAGAGCTTGAGGATAACCAATTGATTGCAGATATTAGCAAGAAGGGTGCTGCAGTTATCCACTTGTTCATCCGCAGGCCAGCAAAGGTTCAGACACAGCAGGGTGATAAGGAAACTGTTGTTACAGTTGTTACTCCCAAAGACAATGATAACCTCCAAACAGATGCTTTGAACCTTGCGAAACCAGCTAAGGGTAAACCTGCTCCAGTTGAGCCAATCATTGCTAATGGAAAGGTGAAATTGTCTCCTGCTGTGATGGAAATGATCTACTCAACAATTTCTGGTATAGAAAACGGGTACCTTCCCGTGATGTCAACAGAGGGTTCAGGGGGAGTCTATTTCATGAAGGACTCTTCAGGTGAAAGCAATGTTGCAGTATTCAAGCCTATTGATGAGGAACCAATGGCAAAGAATAATCCCAGGGGCCTTCCTTTGTCAACTGATGGTGAGGGGTTGAAAAGGGGAACGCGAGTAGGGGAAGGTGCATTAAGGGAGGTTGCAGCATATATTCTTGACCATCCAGTTTATGGATGTAAATCGTGTGATGTTCCTGGATTTTCTGGTGTACCACCCACAGCGTTGGTCCGTTGTTTCCATATGGGGAAGGGATCTAATAAGGTTGGATCATTGCAGCTGTTTGTAGATAACAATGGCAGTTGTGAGGATATGGGCCCTCGAGCTTTCCCAGTTAAAGAGGTTCAGAAGATTGCCATACTGGATATTAGGTTGGCAAATGCTGATCGTCATGCTGGGAACATATTAGTGTGCCAAGATGGAGAAGATCACTTGAAGTTGATTCCAATTGATCATGGGTACTGCCTGCCAGAGAAGGTATTTGATCATTGCTATCATGTGAAACAATTGTATTTATGTTCACTCGCTTGAATTGGTAAACTTAAACTGCTATTTTTGTCCTTAGCATAGTAATTAGAGATCCCTAGTAATTATTTAGTGTTGTTGGAAGTTTAAACAATGTCAGTAATATCCTCGTATTTTCTCAATGTTTTTGTCTATGTTAATGTGACAATTTCGGCACTGATCCAGTAAACAAGGCCGTGTGTCCTTAATATTCATTTGATTTGAATCATTGTTAGCTGGCATTATTTTTGTACAAGTTAATTCCTTGTATGCTATCTTGCTTAGTTCAATCAATTTTTCTGTACCAGTTTACGAGTCTTTACCTTTTCCCCTTTGCAGTTTGAAGATTGTACCTTTGAGTGGCTCTACTGGCCCCAAGCCCGCGAACCCTTCGGTCCAGAAACCGCAGCATACATTGGATCACTAGATGCTGACAAAGACATTGCGCTTCTCAAGTTCCACGGGTGGGCGCTATCTCCCCAGTGTGCCCGAGTTCTGCGCATCAGCACAATGCTTTTGAAGAAGGGGGCAGAGAGAGGCCTAACGCCTTATGACATCGGCAGCATCTTATGCAGGCAAACAGTCAAAAAAGAATCTGAAATCGAGGCCATCATAGAGGAAGCAGAGGATGCCATCCTTCCAGGAACTAGTGAGGAGACATTCTTGGAGACCATCTCGGAGATCATGGACTTTCACCTTGATAAGCTTGCTGTGAAGTTAAAGAAGTTCTGAATAACTGATCGAGTTACTCGAATTGTGCCCGGTTGTAAGTATGTATCGTAGTCACTAAATGAAATAACGAGTTTGGCCGTTGAACTCATTACCGTGGAACATTTTGTGAATATAACAAGGATCATCCACTTTTTTACCTGTACTTGTAATGTAGACTGTAGTTGCATCGAGTGTTCTTTCTGCTTGGTAATTTCAGCAAAACCTAGCACCTGAGAAGCTTGTTTGGATCATTGTCAATGTAAACCTGTTTAAAGTGTTGGCATTGCCAAATCCTGAGAACAATGTTTGGATCATTGTCAATGTAAACCTGATGAAAATGTTTGGTGAGGGTTGTTTGGTTTGCTGCCAAAATTCCACTTGGAAATGTGTTCACACTACATTTCAATTTGCTTACCAATATTTTGGCAATGCCACCTTTTTTTTTTTTGAAAGGGAATGCCAATTATTTGGCAACAAATTAATTGGATTGCCAACTTTTTTTTTTGGTATTATTAAGATTGGGTAAGAACCAAACAGCTCTAGAGATTGCAATGTCTTCTTCTATCATGCTGGACTGAACATGAAGAGCTAAAGCATTTGCTTTTATGCAACCGTAACCATTTTTCTATTCTCGCAGGCATTGACTGGTATGGTTCCTGTGTTATTTTAGAAGATCTGATTCATGATTGAACTGTCCCACTATCTTAAAATTTTCTGTGATACTATATATATATGGACCAAGCGTTGAGTAGAAGTATAAATAAAACCAAGGAATCAAACGAAAAAACCGCTTGTCATGAGATCTCGGGAGTGAAATGGTCCTGTTAATGCGGGTAAATCTCAGCTCAGCGTAAAATTTTGGGGCAAAGGACAAACGTTGCAGTTCGGTTTTCAACCAACCTAGCTCAAGGCTGGTGGTAATCATAAGCAACAGTATGCCTCAAGATGTAACATATTGTTGCGACAAACATTGAACTTTAACACTATTACCACCGGAGTTTTCAAGTCTCCACAATCAGAATACAGTACACACTCAGCATGGGAGGAGACCGCAAAATTGCATTAGCTAGCGAGTACACAACAATTTCACATAATGTTTTTCAGTGTTCGTTTTCAAAATTTCCTTTCACTGGATGTTCCACTTCTGCTCGAGAGCACTGCATATTCGATTCAAACAGCAGGCAGCACTGAGAGGGTAATTGCAAACTGCAAGAACAATGTGCAGAATATCAACACGAGTCAAACGAAACCATCTGAAGACAATGGATATCAACACAAGTAAAAGGAAAAAAAAATCTGAGACTGTCTATATTTACATAAGTCACAAAGGAAAAACATTTTTTTACGAACTAAAGAAAACATCTTTGAGACAGTAAATGCACGCAACATTCCAGGCATCTCAGGAAAGGCAACAGGGCATTTGTGTTACAGAGCTAGATTGTAAACCTGTCTTACAAATGAGCGAGCATATGATAAATGCAACTTGCTTGAAACCTTTATGTAATAATATTTTTAACAGCTACTTCCTCCGTTTCACAATGTAAGACTTTCTAGCGTTGTTCGCATTCATATAGATGTTAATGAATCCAGGCATATATATGTGTCTAGATTCATTAACATCTATATGAATATGGGCAATGCTAGAAAGTCTTACAATATGAAACGGAGGGAGTAGACAATAACAAAAGAATGCAGCAAATAGATGATATCACCATGATCCTGCAAACTGTTTGCTCTAACTCTAATTTTAATTGAAGGTAACTTACTTTGTATGTAATCATCTGAGTATTCGTTGTCAATCTTTCCATGAGCCATAGCACCTACCTGAAATCATGTGCAGACTATAAGAGATGGACCAGGAAGAAAGAATGGAACAAAAAATAAATCAACTCGACGGCATAGCTTAACTCACCACAAACACAAGGGGTACATCGTCACTGGATTTGGCAACATAGTCAAACAAATTGACTGACTTCTCAGCACTATATGAAAGACCTAAGTATAAAAAAACTCATGAATTAGCAACAACCAACAGTGGACCATTACCTGATGCCCTGATCAAGAAAAATGTGCTACTAAATGTTCATTGGGTCACGAATTATACTATTTGACCTAGCTAAAAGTGCATCTTTGCAGGTATATTTTACAAATACTACTTTATGTTGTGATTCTCATAGGAAAAAAATGAGTAGAAATTCTCTACACAAAACTAGTAAACGAGGTTCTGGAAAATTGTATGTCATGACATTCAGTTCTCAAAATTTTGGTTTCTGTCATCCAAATTTAATCCTAGTCTAACCAAAGATGATTTTAGGATGTTACTCTAGCTAGTTTAAGGAACTCTGGATTTACTTATACCTAAGATTAACACTACCACTAAAAGAATATGGATTCTTACCAATCTTCTTTGCTCCAACTGGTAGATAGCGGGTGACTGGATTTTTAATGACATTAAGAAGCTTCTCCCGCTTTCCAACTGCTGTAATGCTCAACTTCTGCAATAATTGTGCTGCAATATTGTAGAAATACTTCATCAGCACAGTTCACAGAAAACACTAAAAACACAATATATGTGCAATTACAGCCATTATTAACTTACACATTAAACCGCAAAAACGTTTGAATGTACGTGGCATGCGGACGTAAGGCTTGATTTCAAACAATACTCCCTTTTCAGTCCTAACATAAACAGCTTGTAACCTCCCAGCTTTAGTTAGTGGGCTATCAAATATTGCAAGAAGAGCCTGCAAAATATTAAGAATACAAATTATGTTGGCTTTGAGAAAGCAGGTATAAAACAAATGAGAGAAATGAATGACTGGCTTGAACAATTTCTTTTTCATTAATCACTTAGATGTTCTTTGTAAAATCACCACGAGGCTCTTTCAAGAATGACTTCATTCTGGTGTTATGTGCACAGCACCAACTACAGAAATCAGCTACTACTTCTGTCCCAAAAAGAATGCATTTCTAACTATGCACCTGATAAGAGTATGTCTAGATGCATAGCCAGAATAACATTCTTTTTGGGACGGAGGTAGTATCCTTTACCAGAGGGGCCATTCTGTGGTTAGCCCCCAAAAGTGAGGAGGTAAATGCCATGGAATGTATATATCCTCAATAGGGGAAGCCAAAATAGAACACAGATAATGATGTGGTACGGAATGATTTCAAACAGAAAATTGGATGTCTGCTTTCGTTCAGTTTCAAACAGGGGTTGTACAGATGTGAGAGAGGACAGGCTTTAATCATGTGCCATTAATCCCTGGGAGCTCCGGAAATACAAGAAATTCGAAATACCTGGTGAATGATATCAGGCCTGTAATCAGCTGGATTCCTGTTTTGCTTCCTCAAATAATTAGCATGGTCATCCGAGTTCAGGATTTGCATAGTCTACACAAAGAGTCAAAAGAATCGTCAAAAATATCATTCGTGCAGCTTAAGCTCTTCAATCATCAGAGCTACAGACTGATATGTTCAGATACAATATAGCTAACAAAGAATTGTCAAAAGTATCATTCGTGTAGCATTAAGCTCCTCAATCATCAGGTATACAGAATGATATGTTCAGATACAATACAGCTAACTCGTTAACAAAGTATACAGCTGAATTATCTTCTAGCGCAAACAAATTTATCAAGATAAGCATAAGAACAGAACTAATCCAACTATCCAAACTGTACATCCAAAGCCAGAAACGGATTGGTCGAAAAAAAAGCGCAAGAAAAAGGTGTAATAAATTTGTTGGCGAAGCTTCGCCCCATACCTTGCCGACTTTGCCGACCTCGAGGCAGGCCCTCTCGAGCACGAAGATCGCGCCGGGCCGCCGCTTCCCGTCCACCGGCCGTGGCACGACGGGTAGCCCATCAGCAACCTCCCCGGCCGCCGCCGCCGCCGCCACGTCCTCCTCCTTCCCCTCCTCCTCCTCCACCCCCTCCGGCGGCGGCAGCTCCTCCGCCGCCTCTTCGTCGACCGGGGGCTCGCGGGAGGCCCCGCCGTCGTCGAGCTTCCGCTTCTTCTTCCGCCCCTTCACCGCGTACGGCCGCCCCATCGGTCTCCTCCTTCCTCTCGCCGCCGCTCGCACGCGTTGCAGTGGTGTGGTGGGGTTTCGAGGGGGAGGAAAGCTAGGGTTTTTGGAGAGGGTGGCGGCGATTTCTTCTTCGTCCGGAGGTAAATACTGCGAGTGATGTGAGCCACTCATCCAATTAATGGACAGCTGAGACTTTTTGGCAAAATAAATTTGTATAATATTTAGAAGGAGAAAACTAGAACTAAATTTGTATAAGTATTTAGGCTTAGGGTGTGTTTGGTTCACAGTCAAGGTTGGATGGGATATGACGAGCCAGTTTTTTGTTTGGTAGAGTGAATATGGCAATCCAGTCTTTTGTTTGGTTCCAGGGATGAAGATGGATTTGGTGATCCATTTTTTTGTTTGGTTAGAAGGAGTAGGATGGATGAGTGGTTACAATCACCTCATCATTAGAGGTGGTGAGTATACCCCTTCAAATTCACCAAACTAAAAATTATCAATGTACTGCAAAATAAAAAATCTAAAGAGAAATAAAAGGGGAAAAAGGAGAAAAAAAGAAAAAAAGTTGGTCCTTCTTGCTCTTCACGCCGGCCGCCGCCTCACCTTCTTGCACGCCGGCCGCCGCCTCGCCCGCTCCTCTCAACGGCCGCCGCCCTGCTCCTCTCGACGGCCGCCGCCCCGCCTTCTCGACCGCTGGCCTCCGCCCCACCTCCTTCCCCACCGGTCTCCGCCACGCTCGTCTCACCTCTCCTCCAGATCCGGTTGTCGCCGTCGTTTCCTTCTACACCGGCCGCCACCCCGTCTCCTTCCCCACCGGCCGCTGCCCCGTATCCTCCAAATCTAGTCGTCGCCGTCGTCTCCGTCCCCACCGGTCGTCACAGTCGTCCCCGTCTCCTCCGGTCGTCGTCGTCGTCTCCGTCCCCCCACCGGTCGTCATCGTCGTCGTCGTCTCCTTTCCTCCTCCCGTTGCAGCCGCCTTTGGGCTTGCCGCTGCCGTCCCCTCATCCTTATTCCGTTGCCGCCGCCGTGCACCGGGTCGCTGCCACCGCCGCCTCCTTCATCCCGCTGCCATCGCCGCTTACCCACATCGCTGTTTCGCATGGTGAGAAGGGTGACACGACCCACGTCGTCGCTCGCCCCGCTCACCCGAGCGCTCGGGCGGCTCCATCCGGCCAAATCGGCCAGATACCACCATCCGGCATCTAGAGGGAATATTCCCCTCCGGGCCGCCCTATCCCACTTCCGCCCACCAACCAAACACCCACAAATAATGGGCCGCCATGTCCTATCCACCCAAATCCCTCCATCCAAACACACCCTAAGCTAAGGCTGGCAACCTTTCGTACTAGCACATAAATCGAAACGATCCATTAACGCATAATTAATTAAGTATTAGCTTAATAAACTTAAAAAATCAATTAATATGGTTTTTTAAGCACTTTTCTATAAATATTACTTTTAAAAAATGCATTGTTTAACCGTTTGGATAGCGTGTGTATGGAAAACATTAGAGTCAAGTTAGGCAATTGTTCCGAACGTAGCCTTAGAAGGAGGTGACTATATTCAAACTCCCTTCATCCAAATTTAATCATTATATATTAAAAAAGCTGGATCTTCACAATGTTCAATTGTCACATTTGAATTGGTTTCTTATTGCGTCTTTGATCCAACATGGTGACCCTTTCGGTTCCATATGGGATTACTCCGCTACCCTCTAAAGGTTGGACCAATAGAATTTGACAAACAACTTCTAAATTCCTATTATGTTGTAGCAACGCTTTTCTTCTCCATGATTTGTGTATTAACTGCAACCACCTGCATGAGATGGACGGTCGTTTTCATGTAGAAGACATGATGGAAGTGAAGGGAAGTGGGCAGGTAGACATTCTAGGGAAAGGGAGTGCCATGGCGCTGAGGTGAACATGTATGATTCCTGTGATGTTCGTGCTGTGAAGAATTCCTTGGCCTGATGACACAAAAGTTCATGATTCCTATGTTGTTGTGGATGTTCAAGGTAGTGTTTGTGACCGAGAGCGAGATATATGGTGCACATGAGAAAAAGCTTCTTCTATTGTCCCAACATCGGGTTTGGGAGTTTTTATTTCCACCTGATCCCTAAGTTGAGCTTAACTCCACATTTGAGCATGTCTAATATAGGGTTAAAGGACCCAGCACATTTTGCCATACTTCTTTTGCGCAAATGTGGTCTAATGACTTGCCATTATACTCTCCATCCCTTTTGATCTTAGAGCATGTACCTCGTCCCTTTTACGAGCTACTAGCTACTTGTTCAAAAATACCACGCGGTGCATGGTACTATATTAACATAAAGTAAGTATATAGTATGCTAAAACAACCACATTAGTAATATAGTAATTGATGAACAACCACGTTAATAATATAGTAACTGATGATCAGGCTACAGGCCGATAATCATGAAAACAAATCCTCAAGTCTACAAGGATACAAATCCACGATTTACCTCCTTGTAGTTCGTTTTAACTTGCCGATGCTACCATCATAGCTATAGCCTTTAAAAACTAGAGGATGACGAGGATGAGACATAATATTTGATAATATTTGATGTTAGAGGATATCTATCACATGCATACATAGGATGTCACGAGAAAAAAGCCAAAGCTTTAGAGAATTCGTATCTACTATATCTGTCTTTATAAGTGTGCTCATAGTATAGAAAGCAAATATTATTGATTACTAATTGAATTTTTATCTATGAGGAGGAAAATATCAGTTTCACTGGTCTTACACTCATGTAAAATCATTTTTGTTGTAGAAATATAGAAAAACATACAGAGGGCGCTATTTCAGCCCTCTATTTCCAGTACTTGTGGAAGAATATTCCACCACTATCTTAACACATATTTTATATGAAATACGGTTGAACCATGGATTGAATATGAAACATCAAGCTTCAATTACTGAAACATCAACAAATCCACAAGAATCAGAGACAAATTGAAACACTATAAAAAATCCCACTGCAACATTTAATCCAACACAAAAAAAAACATCAAGATACATTGGCTGAAACATTAAAAAATTCGCAAAATATACCACCCATAAAAAATACATTGTCTTCTTCCTATCCTGTAGTGATGGCAGAGGAGGGGTAGGCCAAACTAAAGAGCTCTGAAACAACTTTGCCACTAGCGGAGGACAAGGCTGAAGAAACGACATCGCTGGCGACGAAGCAGGGGCGACAAGGCTCGAGGATTCCCGCCCAGCGGTGGCAGGTGGGAGAAACGATGTCAATGCCGACGAAGCGGGAGCAATGGCGCTCGGGGTTTCTTGGCGGCAACGACGGCAGACCAGAGAAACAATGTCGATGGAGACGAAGGTTGGGACGCCGCCGCCCTCCTGTGTGAGTGTGGGAGAAAGGTAAGGGGGTCCAAGAGAGAGGGAGTCACAAGTGTAAGCGAGTTAATGGAAAAAAGCCCGATATAGATATTTTATTATCACAATATGGTTAGCGTTCTCTAAAATATACTCCCCATATGAGATCGAAAAAGAAAAAAAAGAGAGCCGTTGATGCCCACCATCCAACGGTGGGAAAGGACGCGCTATCGTATCGCCCCTTCCACGGTGGAGCCGCGTCGTCTCCCCTTTCTCGGCTCGACTCGCTCTTGACGCCCTCCCACCAAAGCGTCCTAAGCGCAACGAGAAAAAGAGACGAGGGCAAAAGCACCCGATTGCCCCCACCCCATCCCCTCCTCCCCCCCCCACCCCCCCACCCCCACCTCGCCGCCGCCGCCGCCGCCGCCCGCTCCCCGGCGTCTTTCGCCGGCGACCGCAGAACCGACCCCTTCCGTTCCCCCGCGCCCCCCTCCCTTGCCGCGGCCTCGGTCTCCCGCCCCTCGTCCCCCCTGCCTCTCCGCACCGCCGGGCAACCAGATCCGCCCGGTTTCCAGGCATCCCCTCGTCGTGGTAAGCCCTAGCTTCTGATTGTTTGGTTCCGCCGCGTGTGCCCCGCTGAGAAATGGAATACTTGTTTTGGGATCCCGTGCGATTCGTTGTCGGAGTGCGCTGTTGGATTGGATTAGATTGGATTGGTCCCCCGGATTTGTTCGATGCTAGGATGCAATCCGTCCGTAGGGTTCGTGGCAGATATGTTCTGTTTTGGGCGTGCGGAGGGTTCCTGAATTTCCTATGATCCTAGCCTCCTAGATGCATCCGCCAGCCCCAAGCGGACAAGCTCGAGGTAGAAGGCGAGGCGAGATCGGGTTACATGGTGATTGGGTTCTTGTGGAGCTGTTTTGACTTGTAAGCTGGGTATTTTTGGCATGTTGGCAGTTGGCATATGATGTTAACTAACTGTAGGGGTTTGATCTTGGTGGTTCGCCGCTAGACTCTTTCACCCCTATAGGAATCTATACGGTAGTTTTTTGGTGTGTGGCAATGCATCTAACTTTTTTGTTTTCATCGGTCTGGTTGTTTTAGCATATTGTATTACTGTATCAATTTTCCTTTCATGTGCATATCAGATATGAACCATATTGGTAGTCTTAGGGGCTCTTTGGTTGCCTGGATCTACCCTGGCTCGCATGGGAGATGCAGACGCGTCCGCTTGTTTGGTTAACTGCATGCCCTTTGGAGCCTGGCTGAGTTCATGCAAAAGTAGGTTAGCCAGGCCCGAGAGAAACGGCCGATTTCTTCTTCGCTCCTCAGCCTGGCTCACTCGATGCAAGGTGGATGCAGCGCGGGTGCAAGCGTTGCATCAGTGCGTGCACGTGCGTGGCAGGGGTCTAGCATCCGCTCACCTCCTCCCTCTCATTTTCATCTTCCCATTCTCAATTGCTCTCCTCTTCCCCTCTCTCCCTTGCCGCTGCCGCCACCAAATCCCCTGCGGTCACCGCTCGTTTGGCGTCTTCTCCGGTGGTGGACTGGCAGCTGACCTCGAGCTCCCTCGGCCGACCCCAGTGGAGAAGCTACTGCCGCTATTACATCCCTTGCCATCTCCATCGCGTCGATGCGCTGCCTCTCTTTTCTGTCGCCACAACTGCCTTCTCCGACCGCCAGGCCACCAGATCCGGTGACCATGGTGGCGTTGAGCAGCTGGGAGCGCCGATGAAGCAAGTCAACGATGAGATTGAGGGTTTTTTTTTTTGTTTTCTCTGTTCTATTTTCTACTGAGAGAAGAGCAGAGGAGCGCGCATGTCAGATCAGGATGAGAGGCCAGCGAGGAGCATGGTACTGGCCGGCGACAGAGGAGCTGGGAACGGCTGGCGGCGATGAGGCAAGAACTCATCTCCTCGACAACAAGGAGGAGGACAAACGCTTCTCTCTCTTTTTTTTTCTTTTTTTTTTCCAGCGCTTTGCTATCAAATGGTGGAGGAAGTTTTGTTGACTTTTTATTTTTTGAGAACTCAAGAAATTTCACTTTTGGTGCAGAGAATGCCGGGTGATTTTTGATGCCAATATTATTCTTTGTATGTGAAAAATTGTTTATACCTATTGTCTAGATTTGAAATTTTTGTAGGTAACCTCACCCAACTAAATGAAGAGGTAACTAGACTCAAATCTATCCAACCAACCAAACAAAATCTTTTCCAAACCGCATCTCTCATGCACTCAACCAAACAAAATCTCATCCCAACCGGGCTAAACTGATGCAAACAACCAAACAGTTGCATGTGTATCTCTTCATCCAGGCTAGACTCAACCAGGATGAGAGAGATGAGCCAGGCTAGGAAAATGCAAGCAACCAAACACACCCTTAATGATTCATTGCTGAGCTGTTGATCTATCCTTGCTTTATGCATTTTTGGCATAGGATGTGAGCTCAGAATGTAGGCCTTCCTTGGACTGACTTGCTCTCCATGTTTTTACCAATGAATAAATTGTACTTGTCCAAAAGTAAGAATTGAAATTCTTTTTGTTTGCATTGTTCCCATGCATTCTTAACTCACAAGAGCAGGACATCAAATGTGTTATGAAATCTGTTGGCAATGGCAAGCATCCCTGAAACACACAACATATGCAGAATAAACTTAAAGAGCAAGTGTTTGATGACAAGTTTTCAAATTTTTCAATGAAAAACCCATCTTAATGAATATGCACACTGCTGTACAAGCCTGTTTGCAAAATTTACACTTAATATGCTAGGTCCATAATTGCCTACAGCTCAAAGCACAAAAAGATGTGATCCATCCCTGAAATATCATGTGCAGAGAGTATTTCCAACGAGTGCACAGTTCACCAAAATAAAATCTAATGAGATGAAACCTTAGCTCTTTTAACCTACTAGAAATAACTAAACCGTTGAATATATATAGCATGCCATGTCACTTTTATTTTTATCAAAATTGGCAATATTATGTCATAAATATGATTTTCTTACTATCTAGCAGACTCACTAAAACTTGGTAGTTTGAAGCAACCGTTTCTAGTTGGGCTTGGTTTTATATTCTAAGCAGTCTTTTGATGAGAAATGTTCTTTGGTGCCTTAGCGCCTGGCTGCTAGTAGAGCATGACTTGCATAGTGCACCGTGCTTTGGATAATTTGAGATGCATTTTCTTTGCTGCATCTCGCTATTGTGCATGTGTGCACCTTGTTTGCCTTTGGCAGCACTGCTGCTGGAGCTGGATGTTCTGTAGTACAATTTTGTGAATATCTCAAACAGAAGAACATTGTGCGAGGTGACCTAAGGTCAAATGATAATCTAAGCATCTGTGGCAAGTTATATCTACCACACACTGGTTACCATAGGGAATCTATCAAATGGTAGGTTGTTCGTGTCCAGTCACTCTTGATGTGCTGTTTTCTAATTTTTAATTGGAGTATACTGCATTTTCTGATTTTCATATGTTGGATTTTGGGATGTTTGTGTCAGTGTTTTTCTGAAGAATTGTTCTAAAAACTTCTTACTTAACTTCTGTTATATATCATACAATTTCATTAACATTTTACATCTTGTTGTATCTGGTTGGTTCAATTAATTTTTAGGTGCATATATATATTGAAGGCCTGAAATGGCTGAACATTGGGCAGAAGGTTCAAAGCATGCTTCTGCACAAGCATCGTATTCTAGATATCAAGCAACATCTGCAAGATCTAGGCAAAGGTAATTGTCTACTTAACATCATCATTTAGTTTTCTGCTAGAGAAGTTGGTACAATCCTATGAGAAACTAACTGTTACAATTCAATTGATAAAATGTATTCTTTCTTTTGATTCTGTGTTTGGAACCAATATTGCATCCATGTGCAATATTTGACACAGTAAAGGTGGAATTATATCTGCAAACCCTCTTGTGACTTATTAAGTTTGATTAGCACCCTGGCCTTATTTATCTTCTTCTACTCTTGGTACAGTATTTGTTAGCATACAAAGCCCTTTTAAAACAACATTTGTGAAAAGAACCTCACATATTTGTTCCAGAAAATGGACCAAAGCTATGGGAATATATTCTGCATACTGTTACACCACTTCACCTAGAGGTCAGCTGTGTTGGATTAAGTGTCGTCTCCACTGGTAGAAATGTCAAAAGGTCAATACCACATGAATTAGCATTAGTATTTTGATAATGTTATGGCCTATTGGACTATAACATTAGCATTATGCCTAACCAATTTCAGGGTAACATTCATCTTGAATGTAATTTGCAAAAGCTCCTTTGACCAACACATTGTTGTTATCATAATACTTAAGTACTGCGGGAATAGCTTAATGGCAAATGCAACTCCCTGATAGAGTAGCACCATCAGTGTTAATGCCACCATTGAGCCATTGTGGTATCCCCATGGCCCCCTCCAAAAATAAACTGCATGAGGGGTCATCTTCTGGATAATATAAAAACATTTTCAGTAACCTGTTTTCTAATGGCATTATAATATGAGATCACTTGTTAAATATATAACCTTTGGTTTGCCCATTATTGTCAGGAACATCTTCGATCTATTAGCTCAGCGAGAGATTTCCCCTCGAACAAAACACCAAGCTAAAAAACTTTGGAGCAAATCTCCAGGAAATGATGCTGATTCCAATGAACTAAGATATGCAGCTACAGATGCTAAACATGATATATATTCATGGTACGGGGTCTTACTTTACCAGGATGGTTTAAGCACAATTTGTCATGTCTGTAGTAATGATTGAGTTACATATATTGTACTTTCGATTTTACACCTAATATTTCTTTGGTAAATATTTATAAACCCTATGAACTATTCTTCATTGTCTATTTTAACTGTTGAGTTACATAGTTTTGTACTCTCACTCTTATACCTAACTTTTCCCTGGAATGAAACCTTTTCTGTATACAGGGCAGAATCACAGTCCCTGCATCACTGGTCTGCCAAATATTGTCCTCTTTTGCCACCCCCCAGGTCTACTATCGCAGCTGCATTCAGCCCAGATGGGAAAACACTTGCATCTACACAGTAAGTTTATTATTTGCGGAATATAAGGATTAAAGTGAAGGCATGTGGACTAACTCCATCTCTTTTGAGCAGTGGTGATCATACTGTTAAAATAATTGACTATCAAACTGGGAAATGTTTGAAAGTGCTGAGTGGACATCGGCGCACGCCTTGGGTGGTATGATTATGAACACTGTCATCATGTTCCAGAATGTGTGCTACAAGCTCTTATAGATAAAGGATAAATCTTACCCTGTCCCTGCTACAAGTCACTGCTTTTGTTACCTACCTTCCTACAAGTAATTTTGGTTTATTGGCACCCTCAAAGTCGTTTCAGTCTGTAATAACCCTGTCCCTCACTGTTGCCTGTAATTTCACGATTCACTTGACCAATTTGTTGGGGGATATTTCATCAAATCGTCACAATCAGCTGTTCTGCTATCATCATGTGTTGCACGCCACATGGGTCCTACTAATTTACCATTACCACCCGTAGCGCAATAAGGGGAAGATAGATTGGGGGGTTGGGGGGCACTGTTGTAGGGGATATAGTTGCACTTTTGGATGGTACAATGATTTACAGGGGGTGCTGATAAACCAAAATGACTTGGGGTTAAGTCACAATGACCTTTAAATAAACAACTCAAGTACTGATATTTTTACTAACCATCAGGCCTTATATCAGCATGTCATGTTTGTACCCATATCCTTATCCACCACTTGGCAGCTTAGTCCATAGGGAGCATTTTATATATGTTTTACATAAAAATGCATAAATGCTGTTTTTGCAGTCTTATTTGCCACTTATTATTTTGAGTTTCTTCTGTTCTATTTCAGGTTAGATACCATCCATTACTTCCTGATATCCTTGCTAGCGGTAGTTTGGATCAGGAAGTCCGTCTTTGGGACGCTAAAACCTCAGACTGTATTGGATCTCAGGACTTCCGTAATATATCTAAGCAGATCCTAATGAGTATGTCTCCTTCCATGGGTGAAATCTGAATACTAACCTTTTCAGTGATGTTCTCTTATTTGATAGATCGGCCAATTGCATCAATAGCATTTCATGCAAGGGGGGAGATTCTGGCAGTTGCATCAGGTCACAAAGTGAGATTATAGTGTTAAATTTGAAAAAAAAAGGAAGTCTTTCTGTGCTTGTTTTATGAACAATGATCAAATAACATATAGTGCTCAATGCAATGTATTGTGCCAGCTGTACATATGGAACTACAATAAAAGAGATGAGGCTGCTGCTCCAACCATTATATTAAGAACCCGCCGCTCACTAAGAGCTGTCCATTTTCACCCCCATGGTGCTCCATATCTTCTTACTGCAGAGGTAGAAATAATATACTCCCTCAGTCCCAAAATATAACAACTTCTCTACCTACATTCTCTTCTCAACCAATCACAACCTTCCCACATTTAATTCCACCTGCTTTCTTAATACCCATGTCCAACCCTAAAACTCATTCTGGGACGGAGGTAGTACTGTTTTCTGCATTTTTTGCTTTCTTTGCATAATTTCATGTACCGATTGATCTTATGCAGATATTCAATTTCAGGTTAATAATCTTGATTCTGCGGACTCACCATTGACCCTTGCAACCTCTTCGGGCTATTCAAACTATCCCTCGGCTGTGTTTTTTGCAAATATTAATTCCAGAAACTGTCCACATCATGAGGCTAATTCATCATCACCTTGCTTGCTTTGGCCTGCATACCTCAGGGATGATGGAAGTTTATGTCTGATTCGCAATGACTTGGTTAGTAGTTCAACCAATGTGCATCAGAGACCATCATCTTTAGCTCAAAATCCATTGGCATCAGATGTTGAAAATCAACAGCCTGACCAACTTGTCACGCCTATGGATGTGTGCCCTGGAGAACCATCTACTTCTCATGCTTCTGCATCTGGTTTAAGTGGAGTTGAAATGCAGATTGACAGGGGGCAACCTAGCTCCAGATTACTGGGCAGTAGCTCCACTAGTAATCATGAGAGTTCTACTGCTAGAGATGATGTGCAAATGCCCTCCCTGAGCAACAGCGTGCCGATTCCAGCAACATCTCAGCCTTCAGAACATGATGGCCGTCATGGTATGCCAATGAATTCGTTTACCACTTCTAGTGGATTAGATGTTCACATGATCCTAAGAAATTCAGAGGGTGGAAATCATCATCATGATCTCTTCAGTGACTCGCGTAGCTGGGAGCTTCCCTTTTTGCAGGGCTGGTTCATGGCCCAAAATCATACAGGTTTGCACCCTGCACCTTCCAAATGATGATGCCTTTGTACTGGAGGCCTACCTTCTTGTGGTACTGGCACTGCTGAGACTGATTAAACTGTGTAATTGAACTTGCAGGTGCTTCTCCATCTATTCCGATTGATGTCGGCAGTTCTAGAGGATCAAATCGACATCATGCTTCTCGTCGTCATGTTGTGGGCTCATTACGTGGGGTTGGGAGTTCACTTCTAGGCCCCCAAATTGATGAAGCTGAGGTTCATGCTGCATCATTAGGTGTTGGATCTGAACTTACTACCTCACTGCTTGCTGCTGGAGCTGCTGAATTACCTTGCACAGTGAAGCTTAGAATATGGCGGCATGATATCAAGGATCCATGTGTTACATTGGAACCCGAGGCATGCCGGTTGACAATTTCTCATGCCGTTCTCTGCAGGTGCTTCATTGTACTTTTGGTTTTCTTGTATTCACATTTTTCCTGCACAACACAAACTTTTATTTCCTTTCTGTTGTTTCCTGTATTGCTTTGCCTGAATATGTACATAAGTGGATAAGTTATGGTGTGCAGCAACAACAAAAACTTACTGTTCTGTTTCACAATGTTTGTCCATTAAGAAAACCAAGAATGTGGTTATTACAATGTTTTCACTCATTAAATGCTTTGAAATGGGTAAAATGGTTGCATTTTGCTATGCATGTTTTTTTCTCGTTAAATTTTTCTTAGATTTTGTACTTCCTTGGTTTGAGCGCATGGGGTGCTGTGGAAAAACATTGTTAGACGGAGGGAGTATCTTTTAGATGTTTGACATGAAGTGCGTATTTTATTTTTGACAAACTGTGCAGTGGATTGTTGACCCTTCTTTGCTTACTCTAAAGTTAATAATTATTGCAGTGAAATGGGTGCCCATTTTTCCCCTTGTGGACGATTTCTGGTAGCATGTGTTGCCTGTTTGCTGCCTCAAACTGAAGGCGACCGTGGTAGCCAATTGCCTGTGCAGTATGATTCTGCAGGGGCCGGAACATCACCAACTCGTCACCCTCTCCCTTCTCACCGAGTTATTTATGAGCTCCGAGTTTACTCTCTTGAGGAGGCAACGTAATTTTCTCAACAGTCTTGTTACATAGTATGCTCTTTTGCTAGGTTTCTCATTTGTAAACGTTCTAGTTATTTTGAAATTGTGAATGTATTTTCCTTACAGGTTTGGCAAAGTTCTTACATCAAGAGCGATAAGGGCAGCTCATTGCTTAACTTCCATCCAGGTTAACATCTCATTTGTTTGTGTGTTTGTTGGTTTTTTAGTGCTGCAAAAGATAAGCAGGCATCTCTGCTGCCACCCTTCTACTGGGAGCAGAAACATATTATATACCTCAGATAATTGCTGTCGAACTTGTGGCTTGTGTCTCAAGCATTGTCCAGTAGCAGCATTATAAAGTTGACTGGCTTTTGCATTTTTGACCTAAACTTGAGAAATATTGATATGAAATTCAACAACTTTCTTCATCAGTTAATTTGGTGAGCACTTGTTTTTCTGCAGTTCTCACCCACTTCAGAGCACATACTATTGGCATATGGTCGTCGTCATAACTCTATGCTTAGGAGCATTGTGATGGATGGGGAAACTGGAATTCCTGTATATACTATCTTGGAGGTACATATAGTTAGATTATGCATAAGCATATCAGTGAAAATACTGGAAATTCTGTTTTTGCTGCTTATTTTAAATATTTCAGTCTGAACAATTTTCTTATTATAGTTTGTAACTCCTAGTGTCCTTTTGTTTCTGTATGACTAACAATATGATTTAGGCCCTGTTCTAAACTTCAACTTCCTCATTTTCCGTTAGCACGCTTCCCAAACTGCTATACGGTGTATTTTTTGCAAAATGTTTTTATATAAAAGTTTCTTTAAAAATTCAAATGAACCCTTTTTTCAAATTTATAATATTTAGTTATTAATTAATCATGTGTTAATTGCTTGCTCCGGTTTCTGTGCCACTTACAAGCTCAGTTCTTACTTATGAATGAAGCCTTAATCTCATTATTCCTATTCATCACGTTAGGTCTATAGAGTATCGGACATGGAGCTGGTAAGAGTTCTTCCTAGTGCTGAAGATGAAGTAAACGTTGCATGCTTTCATCCTTCCCCTGGAGGTGGTCTTGTTTATGGGACCAAGGTAAATAGCAAATTAGATCAATCAACAGTACACAACATATATTTGCTTTGCTAATTCATGCACTCACACATTTGCATCAGGAAGGAAAGCTCAGGATCTTGCAGCACAATGGTGCAGATATCACAAGCACAGGGTTGAATTGCTTTATCGAGGAAAATATGCTTGAGGTAGTCCTTTTTTCCCCAGTTGTCATATCCAAGGTTTTGAATCCTAAAGACTGGCAGTCGTATTTTGAATTCAATTTAATTGGCATGTGTAATGTGTAATTTTCATAGATTTGTCATATAAGATACGTTAATACATCACAATTAGATTGAAACTGTCAAAATTAAAACTGTAGTGACATGCATATTTAATACTACAATATTCCATATTCCTTTTGCACAATATATATAACCAAGATACCTGTTTCATCTAACATAACATTTTGAATACCGGTTTCGAAAAGAAAATACTGGTCCCTCCAGTTATGGGACATGTTTGAGTCCAAATATTTGAATTCCAAAACCGGTTGGCACATAAAATACATCAATGCATCACAATTTGACCAAAATGGTCAAAATGCAATCTTTTGTAGTGAAATGGTTTGTATCAAATCCAACAGTCTATATTCTTTTTGTGAAATATATGTATAACCAAGACATCGGTTGTATCTAACCGTATGACGGCAAGAGGCGTTGATTGAAAAGGGCTTGAGCTGCAGTGACGAGTGATGGGAGTTTCATATTTTATTTCCTATTTTCCTCGTTGAATGTGCC
The DNA here is from genome assembly GCF_034140825.1 of Oryza sativa Japonica Group. Lineage (NCBI taxonomy): Eukaryota > Viridiplantae > Streptophyta > Magnoliopsida > Poales > Poaceae > Oryza > Oryza sativa. Next base: position 11,006,271 of record NC_089036.1, on the reverse strand, counting down.
TATTTTTTTCCTACTCTATCATATAATTCAAATGTACTTACACATGTCACTGCAAGAAAATATACAGTTTGTATTAAAATTTTGTTTTATTCTGGCTGGTATGCCAGATACCTGCTAGCCAGCAGATCCTGAACGGTTACCAGCTGGTTACTGTTGGGATTCCGATCTATGATGGCAGGTGACATTGACTAGACTGCCTCGAGCTGCAGAAACAAGCAACAAGGCTCTTTTTAGATTTCCCCTATTGAATGCGTCTCTCCTTTTCGGTTGTTACACTTCTCTGTTACAAATGATGTTGCAAGAATATATACAGTTCGTATGATTTATAATTTAAAATTGAATTATTCTGGCCTGTACGTTGGATACTAGCTGGTGGCTCTGGAGCGGTAACTGTGCTGGTTATCGCCGGGATTCCGATCCCTGGTCATACCTTGTTAATTATCTGGTTTACTTAGTCTTATATTGTACCACCACAGCCATATTTTATGCATTTCTCGTGGCCCATGTGTCTGGTGGTGGTTTCATTCTCTACACTGGAAGTTTAGTGGATGTTTAACCAGCATTTACATTTCTAAATGTAGGAATTCTGGATTTAACTATCATGGGTTATGTCTGGATGAAAGTATGAACTAGTTGCTATTATGCATGGACTCGTTCAATGCTGGCTCTGGGCTTTAAGAAATTTACAAAGCACGAATCATGTTGTCTTCACAAATAAACTAGTTGCTTTATCTTGGTTGTTGAGCCTAAGATAATCAGTTTGAGTGGCACTTTGCCATATGGATGCAGATTTTTTTAAACTAGTTATGTGGTTTTTGATTTATCAAGGTCAATCACTTTTTTTTTATAAGTAACTATAGGTTCAAATATGCAAAGCTAAGACAAGATAGTCCATGTTATTATGGGTTGTTTGGTTTGATCAGAATTCGGTCCATCGTAAGATCGTTCCTCAAATTTGGTTCAATGACTAGTATTCCTCATTTTTCCCACTTAGTATATATGATGACCACATTTCATTCCGCAAACCAAACTTATTTAGGATCAAGTGGTCAATTGACAATCTCATTCGGCCATTCCTCAAACCAAACAGCCCTTTAGAGTTTTACTGGGTCTGTGTCCGAGCTCCAACCCACTAAGGGGCATGTGTTACCAAGTCCATGCTATCAGCGAGTTTCCACTTTACAGTAATCTGGTACGAAATAAAGTTGGAACTAAACAGCATGACAATTGGCCGAAATTTAACAATGGGCCGAAATTTAACAACGGGGATGTTTTCTGAACAAGTCATAAATGATGCAACAGTTCACTCCGATTTTCATGATAACTCTAATATATCTTTAAGCACACGATAATGGAGTACAGAAATTGGCATTATCCATCACAAATAGGTCAAAATTGTCTTACCTCATTATTTCCAGGGAACTGTAAATAAATTATTGACCATGGATTTTCAGTTGGGCAATCATCACTTTTTGGAGTCTTCTATTCATGTTAATAGTTAAGACTTTTGTCGTGGACATTTAGCCACCACAAACTTAGTTTTACTTGATAACCTGTATGATTTGCTACTTAATACATTTGAAGCCAATGGTGGCCCAGTTATGGTTGCTAGATCTTTTGCAATTTTAATCAGATTGTATGCATTTGGCTCACTTCTGCTGAAACTAGCAAGATTCTCATAAATTAGTGTCCTATCTCATATTTTATTAATATGGTATCTATTAATAGGGCAAACTTAGGGGCAGCAACCAGACACCTGTGACCTGTCCAGATACAAGCCTTGTTAGGAGTTTATTTATTTCCGTGAAAATCTTTCCTTTTGCTTGTACCTCATTTAATTTAATGCTATTGTGTCAACAGGTTTGATAATGATAGTGCTGCTATTATGTGCTCATATTCGGTCTAATAAAATCGATATAACGGTATGTTCCTTTCTTTGTTGTAGATTCAGAGATATGCGCTGGAAGGCTGAACGATTGGTTGCCATGTGTTATGTGTACTTCTCCAGGTAATTACCATTTATCAACATCTCAATTTTTTTTCTGTGTCTGTTGCATTCCTGGCCTCAAACGTTATCCAGTTCACTGGTTGGAGGGACACTTTGCTGTTTCTGTTCCTTTTGGTCATGAAGTATAATCAAACTTTCTGTCTATAGGTGATACTATGACCAAATATGCCTTTTCTGGTTGGCTTGCTGGTGACTGAAATCATGATTGGTTGTCACTACAGGAATTTTCCTCTGCAAAGTTTATCATTGTACAAGTGAGCCTCAAGGAAATCATCAGATTTCAGCAAAGTCATGGCAGATTCTCAAATGAGTTTGCTAGAGTGCCTTGGGGATAGGTATGGAACTGTTGCGTAATTTGGTTTGGTGACAGTCTAAGATTACCCATCTTGTTTTGTTCCACTAAACCCACCGACATTGATATCATCAAAAGATCCCTATTGCTCCTTAATACCATTCCATCCAAGCCTTCTTTTTACCAAAAGCAATTATGTTAGATGAAATAACATTCATTGGCATCTTGGCTTTCCCTCCTATCTTCAGTGCAGATGGACATTGAAACACAAACATACCACACATTACTCATTGTTAGCAATGTGCAGTGCCACTGTGTGCTAGAAAGCTTGAGTTTCTGGAGCTGCTCGATCTCTATGCACAGTGAGGCGATGAACATACCACACATTACTCATTAGTCGGAGTAATGGCGATGGTGTGCTTGGTGGTGGGTCTTCATGCGGGATGCCTACTTTTCATGGCTGCAGCGAGGTGAAAAGCTTGTCAAAGCTTGTCAGTGCAGAGGTCCTTGATCTTGGTGTTGCCAGTGAAGACTGTGTTGGATACGTGTCCTCATCTCTTCCCTCTTAATTGCCAGCACCACCCATTCACCTTTGCCATCATGTTAAGCATCCTGCCATGTCTCTGCACCACCTCATCCTCTCCCTAGGGTTGGCTGCAACAATGTAGAGTGGAGACAGACAAAACATGAGGGTGGTCAGAGTTGGGCACACACTTTAGACCCCCCAAGCTGATATCTTTCTCTTCAAACTCTGTCTTCGTTACAAAGTTCTCCGATTACCATAGACCCCCCAATCTAATATCTTTCTCTTCAAACTTAGTCTTCATTACAAAGTTCTCCGGTTACCAGATCTTTTTTTGGTAAAGGTTTGTCTTGAGAGGTCCGATACCAGCTTTCACACTTAAATTGATCTGTCTGGATTAGCCAGGCCAAATTGTAGTGCCGAAATCGTTTTATGGCTGTTGCGAGCTTAGCCTTGGATGGAATGGTATTTGGATGGAATGATGTTAAGAGGAACATGAGTGATCTTTGGATGGTATTAAAGTGCTCATGTGAATCAGTGGTATAAAACAAAGACGGTAATCTTTTGGTGTCACCAAACCAAAATTTCCTTATAATATACCATAATACTCATGCTATATAGGTGTATGTATTTGCTTCTCTGCTGCTGGGTATGATTAATATGAATTCATTATCTTTGTATGTGCATGAGATTTATCAATAAAATTTCTGCCACGCTAAAAGTAGAAATTACCCTGCACAGAATAATAGATGGCCCAGAAATATAAAACCTGCTTCAAATCAATATTTTTAATTTTTGCTCGAGGGAGTAAAGGAGTCAGTGAAACAGGCTAGCTGTTTTGTTCTGGGAATTTTGTCGCGACCAGTTTGCCAGCACGGCTTGGTATGTTCAGGAACAAATTGCCCTTTATTCCTTGTATATAGTAATTATATAAGGAATAATAATTATGAGCTTATATATAGTAATTATATACCCAAGGACACAAACTTATATACGTTGTTGCTAACGTTTCTGCATTGGGTACTTTTTTTTTTGTTGCAAACTGACCATATAGCTGACCTGTGTTACACCTGTGCTATTATATTCTTTCCCGCCAAAGTGACTAGTTTTAATGGATTGCCATTTGCAACTTAATTCAGGTCTGTGCAGAGGGAGTTGGAAGATGTAAATCAACACAACCATGTTGCTGCTGTCAAGTCATCACGATGCTGTAATTACAGAATTGTACATGTAATCTTTAATCAACTTAACTTGTATTTTAGAAAGCACACAATGCTAACCCTTTTCTTTTCAATGGCAGAGGTATTTATTGTTCCCCTTGTATTTTTCGTTGTGTAGTCTTTTATTCCTTGACGGGGTACCAAATGCCAATGATTAAAGTAACTAATCATCAATTCATCTTTGGTTCAAAGATGTACTCTGAACTTGGCGAAGCATCCTGATATCATTTTGGTTTGTCCCTACAATTCCAGAAACCGATAGACCTGACAAATCGTTGTATAGTCTCGAGCAAAAGAATTTTATTTGTTGGGCAAATTTTGCTACCAGACATTTGCGACTTTGTGGTTTTAGCTGTAGGGCACCACGCGAAGTCACTTTTGGAGGAACACGCTTTGTAAATGTGGTTATTTCTCAGGAGACACTCACACTCCATCCATTAAATTAATGTTTTCATGTTGACTAAATTACCCCTTATCTCTTCCTCTCTCTTCCTCTTTTCTCGCTTCTCCCTTGGGCGACATCAGCCTGCTCGATGGCGGCGCCTGGAGCACGAGCGACCCGCTCAGCGGCGGCGCCCCGCCGCTGAGCGCGCGCGGCCTACCTTGGCCACATCCACAGCGGCGCTCCTCCGCTGGTGGCGTGCCCAACACCACACCACCAGACCGCGCCCCTCCGCCTCCGAGCGCAGGGGAGCACGATGGAGCTCGACGCCGGCTGGGAAGCTGTACTCCGTGGGTGGAACGGGAGCGCGTGGACGCCGGCTAGCCCCATCGCCGATGCCATTGATGACGGGAAAGAAAATAAACGCCATTTTATTTTAATTCTTGTTAGAGAAATATGGCTGAACATATGTTCAAAACTAGCAAATATGTGTGCTAATTAATATGCTCAATTAATTTTGTTTATCACTATGCCTGTATCACTACTAGCACGGCTTGAAGCTATGAAGCGTGACCGAAGCAAGTGCTTATTTAACTTATGGTGAATTATGCAAAATTTATGTTTGTATCTGTGATTTGTATCGGCTCGTAGAGGACCGAACCTGAGAGCGAGAATCTCGCCTAGGCTTGTATCTGCTAACGGGACCAAATCAGAGGGTATGGTAGGATGACATGAAAAGAATATGCATGGAAACCACTCCTAGGTCCGTATTCATCTGGCCGGACCATAGGAGAAAGTGTGAAATCATGTTAAAAGCCATCAAATGAAACGAACTTCCTTGTCTCATACGCGTTGGCTGAGACGAAGGACACAACAAAGAGGAAAAATTCCTTTGGCTTGTACTCATGATGGCCAAGCCTAGGAACATGTCAAGAACATAATTCCCTAGTTCGTACTCATTGGCCGAACCGAAAGACAGCAAAAAAATACATTAACACGAGCAGAGGAAGGAGAATTGAGAGATTCCTCGACTCGTACACAATGGCCGAGCCTAAGAACGAAGGAGGATCATGATTCCCACCTTGGAACACCTCTTATTCTTCCGGCACAGCAGAGCGAGAAACTAGCACGGCGGCAATTGCTTTGCAGTAGCGAACTACTCCCTCTGTCCCATAATAGGTGACGTTTTTGACTTTTTATTTGCAACGTTTGACCATTCGTTTTATTTGAAAAATTAGTGCAAATATAAAAAAAGATAAGTCATATGTAAAGTATTTTTGATAATAAAGCCATTGACAAACAAAATAAATAATAATTCCAAAATTTTTTGAATAAGACGAATGATCAAACATTGACAAACAAAAACTCAAAAAGATAAGTAATATGGGACGGAGGTAATAGCAGCGATTCAGCACAGCAGCCTTTCGCCTTAGCCAGCCCTCACACCAACCTTCTTGGAACCTCTCCCCAGCGAACTCCCCTTTGCCTCTAGCCCTGATCCTCTATTTATCGAGGAGGATTAAAGGGGGTTAATTTGCTTTATGTGATTTTGAACAGGATCCCGCGCGCGCGCAGAGATCGTGGGGTGGTTGTGGGCAATGGCTTGACTGCATGCACATCCCTTTGGCTGATATGTGGGCCCGTTCAGTTTGACGGGACGAATGTGCTGGTATTTGCTGCATGCATGCATGATTAGTGGTGATCGTGGGTAGGTTATGGGCTTGACCACTTGTCTCTTTGCTTTCACTGACGTGTGGGCCCTTTGGACTTGACTGATTTTTTTTCTTTAAATTTCAGTTGTTTGTAAATACATGCGTGTCTCTTTCTTGATTTCAAATTTTATTTTTTTTGCATGCATGACTATTCTGTATGTCCTATATTTTGACTGCATATACTCCCATTTAATTGGGCGCCTCAATTTATTTATTTATTTACTTTTATAAACACTTTGGATATGAGTCTTTTCTCTTTTTTTTAAAGAGGCACACGTATATATTCTAGTGCATCATTTTCTATCGAGCGGACTGTCACTGCCGTAAATTTATTTTATACGACACGCATCGCGTCTTGACATGCATATTATCACGGTGGCTTTCTCAAGCCAACATCTAGACATCGAGATAAAAATATTGGATAATGTCAAACGCGACCCCCTTTAATTTGGCGCGCATGTAACATGCATTTTTATTTTAAGTCACGACTATTTAGAGTATAATTTTTTCACTAGCCAGCTAAACATCTATTTTGGCTTACATTTTAATTTTTGTATGCTATTTTATATGGTGAGTACGCCTTTTCTGAAAATATTCGGGGTGTGACTATTTCGAGGTAGTGAGAAAATCCCACTTCATGGCCATATGTTTTAGGCCAAATTTCGTATGCGGATACGACGAGAAAGCTAAGTATTAGCGTTCGCCGGTCCGACGAAAAGCGCATGAAAAATATTTGTTCACGCTATATTTATGTGGAACGCGTATATGCATTCCTATTTTAAGCCAAAAATTATTTTTGTCCAATATAAGTGAATTATATTTTATTTCATGGCCATTTATTTCGTGGCCGCTATTTATTTAAATTACTTCACCATCTGTCTCCCAATAAAATTCTTATTTATTATTATATATATTTTGTACGCACTATATTTAAGATAATATATTAGTTTATAATTTAACAAATTATATTTATATTTAGGACACGAGCCAAAACCCGTGTCAACAGCCATCCGCAATGAGGTGGGCTCGGAAGGCCTCTGCCATACTGGGGGTAGCGACGAGGGTGGGGCACGCGTCCGGGTGGCACCGGCAGACCAGCAGCAGCAGCAGCCACGCGTTCTGGTACATCTCCAGCAACGTCGCGCCGGCGCCGCCGGAGAAATCCATCGCCACGGTGGTTGGACTTGTCGCGTGAGCTCAGAATCGAGGAGGAGGGATCCGACATGTGGCCCAAGGGCATTCATTACTTTCACGTGATTTCTGTCTCCTCAACCAAAAAATATTATTTTAATGGGTGCGATGTCCACCAGCAAATATTCAACTTTTGAGAGTATTCTTTCCCAAAAGTGACTTCGTGCGGTGTCCTACAGTCAAAACCACAAAGTTGCGATGTCCTGTAGCAAAATTTGCCTATTTGTTATGCTTATTTCAAGCATTTGTAAATTTTTGCTAAGCTTCCGCCGTCTGATCCAAGTTTGTCAATTCCATTCGGGAGGCCATCCCGGTTTGGCTCTTGGAATTAGGGGTGAGAAAAAAAAAACAAACCAAAAAGACTGAGGTTTGGCTCTTGGAATTAGGGGTTAGTAGAAAAAGACTGAACTGAAAGACCGAGACCAATTTAGTCCTAAGTAATAAAAGACTGAATTTTGTATGGTAAATCCGGTTAGTCTCATTGGTTAACTGAAAAGGCCAAATTTAAAAAAATTGTCAAAATACAACCTATAATCCACTAAGTTCAATAGGATTAAACTCTAATTTTCACATCTCTACTTATTCAGGCATGTAACCTAATAAGAGTCTTCTCATACGTGTTTGCGATTTTTTTTGTGATTTTTGTGTTGAAAATTTCAATTATTTCTTTGCATATATGAAAATGTTACTGAATTTCGGTCAGGACTGATATTTTTGTGTTGAAATTCGGTCTTCACTTTTTAAAGACGAACTAACATAAAGACCAAATACCGAGACTGAAATTTTCGGTCAGACCGAATACCCACACCTACTTGGAATATAGTGTTCTAGTACAGTCGATACTGGTGTACTATTATACAGTTCAATAAAACAATATAAATATATTAATATACGATATATTATCAAAGTTTCACATGTAATCATGAATTAATAAACCACTAAAGCTACCATTTTTCTCTTTATTTTATTTTTTTGGGCGCCTCGGGATGCTGCCACGTTTTTTTTTTCTCCTTTCTTTTTTTTTAAAATTTTTTGGCGTCTTGAGATGCTGCCACGTTTGTATTGCTCTGGAGCATGACTCGATCGGGTGAGAGGAATCGGCAACACGCCATTCAACTGGTCATTGCGCTGTTTTAGCACGCAAGGGGTGTAAGTGGGTCAGCCGCGAACCCACTTATAGATCAAAATAAACGGACTTGCGGCTTATTTTAGCTTATAAGTGGGTTTCGTGGGTTAGCCTAAGCACGGCCGTGTACATCCGCGAAGGAAAAGACGCGTGGTAGTATTTTTGCAAAAAAAAAACTCCTCACATTTACACTGAATATGCATATACCCTCGAACCGACTAAGGCACCGGTGTGTTTTATCCGGAAAACTACTCGTCTTTGACAGAAATACAATCCCAAGAAGCGAAAATTCCGCTTATAAGGATAGCGCTCTAAAACAGGGAAACGTAGGGTCTTTCTTAAAAAACAACCACATATATACTACTAGCAATATTTTGGGTCGGAAGAAGTAGAAAACTTGCCGCGGCTTTGCCGCCTTACGGTGATGATCAGTTATTTGAACATTCTCTCACGTCTAGAGATATGTAAAGTTTAGGAAAGTTAGCACGAAACATGGCACTTGACAAAAATATAAAACATTAGTCACTAAAGAAAAAAGTTCATCACTCTCCAAATTTGTTTGGTACTATTTCATTTCAAATTCCAAAAATACGTGATTCTTGGGGGCACACCCTGGCATATATTCAGTAACGAAAGTTTCATAAACTAACTATTCAATAAAATTCAAGGGTCTATGCTATGAGCAAGGGAGCTTCTGGATCTACTGAATGTTTAGATTCCTTCATCAAGTTCATCTTCGCCTATAAAAATGAAATGGAATGAAATCAGTACTGTTAAACACATGCCCAAAAGCATCCCTTAACACTGAAGTAACTGTTCAGATTATGCTCATATGTTCTGTTCACTGCTTTAACGAAAACATAGATAAGGCATGATTAGCTGCTAAGTAGTTGGAGAAAATTGCACAAAGAAAAAGAAACAATATAAATTTAGAAATTTTAATATCTGCAGGAATGTTGGAGATCATCATAACACTTCCCTACTCAAATCCATATGAATATTTTCAAGTTCTTTGATGAATAAAGCATTTTATTTACTTTTAATACTTTTATTTTGCTATATCATAAAAGAAGTTGCCAGGAAAAAAATTCTAATGTGGTGCATCGAACAATTATCTTATCTGGAACATTGTATAAGGGTGATATCAACCTAACAGCAAGCATACATGTCAAGCACATGTATTTCGCAACAAAATCAAATTATTTACTACTCTCATATGCAAGCAATAGGACACTGTTATCTGCAGATGCCACACAGTTCTATTTAGCTTCCATAGTATGAATGAAAACTACCATGCCAGTACATATAGAAATATGTAGAGACTTTGAATGTTGAGGTGTTGAACATTTCAGAACACTTCACAGAGCAATAGCACTTGGCAAATTGGCAATTACATACTCCCTCCGTACTCATAAAGGAAGTCGTTTAGGACAATATTTAAGTCAAACCTTGGGAATATAAATCATAAATAACTCTCAAGTTGTTGAGTTTGAAAATGTAAAAATTATATGAATATATTTGTCTTGAAAAATACTTTCATAAAAGTATACATATATCACTTTTTAATAAATATTTTTATAGAAACAAGAAGTCAAAGTTGTGTTTTGGAGACCGTGTCGCGTCCTAAACGACTTCCTTTATGGGTATGGAGGGAGTATCTCGGAACCTCTTAACTAGTTAAACTGTAGCAGTTGATGATCGTGGCAGTCCTTAATCATTGGTCAAACCCAACAATGTTTTCAAGTTTTTTTTTCTCGAACACACAGGAGAGCTGCACATCATTATATTAATAAGAAGGAAAAGAGTCCAAAAGGACTCACACAAGCACATTAGGGCAGGTTTTAGTACAAAACGGCTTGCCAAAGAAATACAAAAGGATTATGACCATCTGAAATAGTTAGATGGAATGTTTTCATGTTTTCAGAGGAATATTATCTGAGGAATAAGCATCAGCTAATTTTGTGCCAAAAGCTACGCTAAGACAGGATGAAATAGTTAGTTGGAATGATTGGGCATAAAGTATTCTATCCCAGATTTCCTGGAAAGGTGGGGGAAACTACCAAGCTGAAGTGAAGTAGGGGCACACAGAATTTCCAGTGGAGTGCTGAATTGGATATAGGAAAGACGAACGTGAAAGTACTCCACTTGGCCAATACTATTTTATATTTCACTTATTAGCTTTCTCATAAGGGATTTTAGTCAAGCAACACCTTTTGTGACGTTTTTTTTGGGGGTATTGAGGGGTCCTTTTGGATCCCTCGTTTGTACATATTTCTTCTTCTTAATAAAATGAAGCGTAGTCCTGTGTTTTCAAGAAACAAAAGGGATTTTATTTTTGGGTATATTATTCTAGAATTTCCCACAGTTCTCTTTACCCTGGTGTCTCCAAAAATTATATCTCATCTGGAACATTTGTTTTATTTAAAAAAAGTAAGGATGGCTACCAACAGCAACCTCCTGTCAGGCACATGTAAATTAACCACCAACTATAAAGCTAATAAGTAGTTCAGACTGAGCAGCAGCCGTACCCAGAAGAAATACAACATTTCTGCCTTAGATCTATGTTCACATGAATGTCAAAACAAATGATAATATATACTTCCTCTGAGACTCTGATTCCAAATACAAATGGTTTTTTATACTTGTGCACAAGGATTAAGAAAGTGATGAAATCAGCTCGTTGCCCTTCATTTATACACAGTGGGGACATGTTCACGAGTGGTAACATGTATTCATAAAGGACAAAGAAGGAAAAAAAATGAGAGTAAAAGGTGCCTCAAGTTATGACTTATATTTGGAAATGAGTTAGGAATTCAAAGATGACTTATGCATGGAATCAGAGGAAGTATAATCTTACCTTTTTCACATCTGAATATAGATCTTCAACCCTTTTCTCTGTCTGCTTTGCAAATGACCACATTTTGTATATACTAGACTCCATCTTTCTTGATTCATCAATTAGAATCAAGAAGTACCACCTTCTCGATTAAGAAAGTGGTGTTTGCAGACAGGCTATCTTAGAGGAGGTGTTTGCAAATGACCCAAGAAGCACCACCAACCACACAGAACACAGCGCCACAGCGTCCAATCTCCTCTCTCGATTTGACATACCTTAGGCGACGGCTGCAACTATTTGTCGGCGTTGACCCACAGCTCCCGGAACCACGGCGTGGAAGGGGGCAGATCGGACGTACGTGAGGACGAGGATGCCTTGCTAGCTTCGGACGTCTGTGCTGCGTCAGCTGTTCCCCTGAAATCCATCAACCGCTCATGGGTCACAGCGGATTCCGGGGAGCGAAAAATACTTTCTTCGCACGGTTTGTGGGTGGAGGGGATTTTGCTTCGCCTCCAAATGACACGCTTAGCATTGCTTACCTCAGGAAGAACAATGCATCGCCAGGAACCAATCTTTTTTTGAGCTGACAAAGACACTCCAACCGGTTCACGGTTGTAAGCAGATGTCTCCATTTGTTGTCCTGAAAAAAATTGGAAAGATATGAGATTGCAATCCCTGCAAGTGATATGTAGTGTAAGTATTCCAAGAAAAACATCAGTAGCTGTTACTTATTACTCTGCACAATGGCAAGCATAAGTGAGAAAAAGTGTTACACCAAAACATCAAGAACAACAGTGACAAGAAGGTTAAAACAGAATCAAACCAAATAATGAGATTCCAAGCTCACCACGGAAGATGTGATGGAAAGGTCACTCAGTTCCATGGAGATCTTTGGCAACCCAAAACAATGACGGGGCCAGAACACCAAGTAATTTACTGAGTGTTTTATGTCACAGCTCATAAGTCACAACTAAATGTTCTGTCCCTCCCTGTGTACCTCTGATTTGCTGATACAAACTTCCCAACACATCGTAGATAGAAAACCTATCTTGGTGCTGAACATCACTGGCTACAAACAAATGCCGTGTCTTCTCAACCTCAATCCAGCTGCATCCTGCAGGTTTTTTCATATCCTTGGATTTCATCAGTTTCCTGACATGCTCAACACTTTCCCATTTATCATCAGCCGCAAAGATGTTTGACATGATCACATAGTTCCCGATGTCCTCAGCCTCCATGGAGAACAAGCGATCAGCTGCAAGCTGACCAATTTTGACCTCTCCATGGACCTTGCATGCCCCTAGCAAGGAGCCCCATGCATTGGCATTGACCACATGAGGAGGCATATCCAACGCAAAACTGTATGCATCTTGGAGACGCCCAGAACGGGCAAGAAGGTCAACCATGCATGCACAGTGCTCTTCTGTTGGTTCAACTCCATAGATCTCTCTGATGGACTTGAAAATCTTAATTCCAGCATCGACAAGCCCTGCATGACTGCAGGCTGACAGAAGAGCAGTCAGAACTACATGGTCTGGCTTAATGTCAAGTGTAAGCATTTTGGAGAATAGTTCTACCGCCTTTTCTGCCATTCCATGCATTGCATAAGCTCCTATCATGGCTGTGAATATGACAAGGTCCTTATGCAGGCTAACTTGAAAGAGGTTGTATGCATTGGCTATGTTCCCACACTTAGAGTATGCATCAAGAAGTGCTCCTTCTAGATGAATATCTTCTAGGGATGCTCTAAGCATGTAACCATGGCATTGTTTCACAAGTTGCACTGAGCTCAGATGGATGCAAGCCGAAAGAATATTTGTAATGCTTATAGTATCAGGGTTTAGTCCTTCAGATTGCAACTGATGGAACAAGCAAAAAGCTTGATCACACAAATCGTTCTGTGCATACAACCGGCTCATCAGATTCCATGTAGTTAAATCTTTCTCAGCCATATGGTTGAAGGTCATCTCAGCATCCTCCACACAATTATTTTTTAGGTAGCAAGAAATCATTGTATTGCCAGTAACAATGTTCCGTCCTGCAAGGCTTCTGAAGAGTGTTTCTGCATCATGCAGGTAGCCACACTTTGCATATGCGTCTAGAATAGCATTCGCAACTGAAGAATCACCAGTATAACCGACTCGCAAGGAATATCCATGAGATTCTTGAACCATCTTAATCCCACAGAACGTACTCATGCGGATAATATTCAAGATCGTGACAGAGTCCCACTGAGTTACGTCATGCCACATTTCACCAAGGAGTCTAAAGAACTGTTCAATATGGTGTTCACTGTTTGCACAAGCAGAGAGAATTGCGTTCCAGGATACTGAGTCTTTGTTCTGAATAGTGATAAAAGATCGAAAAGCAGCATCAAACCTGTCACACTGGCTGTAAAAGCTGACAAGAGCATTCATTAATGATGTTTCTTGAAGAAGTTCAGGATGTCGAAAAATATAACCATGAACCCTGATGCCCACTCTGAGATTGCCTACTTGGGCACAAGCAGTAAGTAGGCTGATAAGAGAAACAGAATCAGGAGCCATTCCGGCAAACAAAAGCCCCTGAAACAGTTTCAATGCCCTTGAGGGATACCGATTCATCACATATCCCGCAATGACAGTGTTCCATGTAACGATATCTCCCATTTTTGAACTTCTAAATATTGATTCTACAGCCCTCATTTCACAAACCTTGGAATAATGTGCCATCAGCGCATTGCTAACAGATATATCCATTTCTAAACCATGTCGGACCACAAAACCATGAATTTCTTTCCCATAGTGCCTCCCATACTCCACAAGTGAACAGAAGGGAAGAACATTAGCCAATGTTGAATAGTTTGGAAGGCATTCCTCTGAGATCATCTGACCAAACAGTGCAAGTGCTTCTTCAAACAACCCATTCTCAGAATATCCCGCAATGATTGAGTTCCATGAAACCACATCCTTGCAACAAATTGTAGAAAATGCTAGATGCGCATCATCCATAGCTATGCTCCCACCACATTTTGCGTACATTGATACCAAAGCATTTCCAGACAGAGTGTCAAACTCCAAACCAGTCTTGATGACATAGCCGTGGATACTCCTTCCAGCCCTCAGCACCCTCAACTTTGCGCACACCGGAAGGACGACAGCGACCGTGACTGCAGTTGGCATGCTCTCATCTACACCACTAGCAAGCATTGCACGGAACAAATGGAACACATCGTTGTAAAGTCCAGCACGGGAGGAGGCAGTGATCAGGATGTTCCTACATACCGCGTCGGAGCAGCTCATCTCATCAAACACCGTGTGGGCGTCCGCGAGAGACCCGATCCTCCCGTACATGTCCATGACCGCCTTTGCCACCACCGCGCCATCCGCGTACCCGACCTTGACAGCGAGCCCGTGGAGGCACCTCCCGAGCGCCGCGCCGCCGCGGCAGTCGGGGAGCGCGGACGACGATTTGACCGCCGCAGCGAGCGCCAGCCTGTTGGGGCGAAGTCCCCGGGCCAGCATCCACCGGAGGAGGGAGGTGCACCCGTAGTGGTCCCCTCCCACTGCGCGCTCCCTGAGCAGCGCGCTGCACCGCATGCGGTCGTCCAGGGCAGGCACTGCATCGAACACGTCGGGCGCACCACCACCGCTTGTGGCTGCGGCTGCGGCGCGGAGGTGGTGGGAGAGCCGCCACTGCCCCCTGCGGAGCGTGGCGTCGGCATAATGGCGACCCGGCGGCCTTGCGAGAGGGAACATAAGCATAGCCCCTTATATCACCAGTATTAATTTCCATGACTGCAACACATAAACAAATCATTGATGCAATGAAAATGTGACCATCTCGTTAAATAATCTCATGGTACGTGATGCAAACTTTATTTTTCAGCTTCTCGAACAGCAGGCCACAAGATCACCATAAACTTCAATGTAGTACTACCTCCGTTTCAGGTTATAAGACTTTTTAGCATTGCCCACATTCATATAGATGTCAATGAATCTAGGCACACATATATGTCTAGATTCATTAATATATGTCTAGATTCATTAACATATATATGAATGTGGGCAATGCTAGAAAGTCTTATAATATGAAACGGAGGAAGTACCAAATTGTCAATCATCTCAACAACACAACTCACACAAGAACACCAGAAATGCCACAAACTATCATTATAGAGGAAAAAATCAACTTGACCTATGCACTAATTTGCTTGAATATTAATGCTAAAACCGATCATACACACATCAAGTCAGGTACAGCCATGACTCATGTACGATTTTTTTTAAAAAAAAATAGCACTTCTTCCCTCAGCATAAGCATCTCAATATGTTATTCCCTCATACATGTACACTGAAAAAACTATGAGTGGACATATTTTGTAAATATATCCTTATGACCAATTAAGAAGGACTCAGCAGATTCATTTACATATGGAGCATTCATATTGTGGCAGCTTTAATTATAAACATGTAGAGAAAAGTGATAAAAAGTTAAGTCATTTCCCCCTTGCAGATTAATTGTTCAGAACTTGAGAGATCAAATATCTAAGTGCACGTTGGAAACGTACGAGATCAAGTATATAAGAAGGATAAGCAAAAACTGTATTTTGGTTGATTCTAAAATATACTATTTAAGAACCGAATCTTAGTTGATCATGATGGCAGAAAAACCATGGTCGGAGCTACTCTGCCTAGACTCAACTGAACAACAAACTTAAGATCCCCTGCAGGTAAATATTTGAGAACTTTCATCTATACTGAAGAAAGCCACAAACTCATATCAGCGGCGGATCCAACTTGGGACATGGGGGTTTGGGTGAAGAAACAAACTGTTATTACTTGAATTAAGAGAGGTTTAAGGCTATCAAATTAAGGAGGAGGAAAAGAGCTTCTTCCAGATCTAGAAGAGAAGCTAGTAGGGTTCACGAACGCAAGCAAATTCCAGTCCCGGTGGGGTGGGAGAGAGAGAGAGATGAATCAGAAAGGGCACGCGGATGCTCACCAGGATCCCCTCCCCTCCGCTGCTCTGCTCGTCTCGCCGCCCGGCCCTCCCCTGTTCGTCTTGGCGGCGGCACAAGGAGCGGAGGAGACTTAGATTTTTCTTTTTCTTTTACGCGATACCCGCCCTTTTCTCAATATTTTTAGAGTAAATTGCACTATGGTATAGTAAGTTACATTATGAAAAAGAAGGAACTATTACCCAAGTTGCATAATGAACCATGTCTATACCAAACTTTTCACTTAACATTGCTTGGACCAGGTATAGCAATCTAGGTTTTTCACTGCCAGCGCGGCTCCAACATCGCGTTTACTTAGTAGAGAGATGAAGTGGCTCTCGTAGGGCGGGCTCAAGGCCGACGTCGACAACGCCGGAGGAGATTGTGCCAACAGCGTGAGTGGTGGACGGCAAGTACCAATCCCTATTAGCCAATCCATTATCCAGCCTCACACCCTCGCCGACGCGCTGTCGGGCGCGGTGAACCATCCACTCCGAAGCATGGCGGCAGCCGGCAGGTAATGCCAGGCATACTGGCAATGGCGTTGATCTTCTTGTAATGCTAGTGTGAGCTGCATCATGAACTGAATAAGGCCACGCTGCGAATTAAGTGGCAATGTCTTCTACTTCGTGCGCTTCCACCATCGATCTACAGCCTGCATAACATCCTGTTAATCATATCATCCGTTGCTTCTGCCCAAATGAAAATCGTAATCCCGTTACCTGTCCCGGTCCGGCAGCGGCGCCAACAGCCACTGGAGGTGGAGGCTGGGAAAATAACCGAGAAAGCAAGCATGAATCAATCCATTAACTCCTCCCAAATGTATGTGGCTCTAATCTTTCTCTAAGCTGTACTGTCCTGTGCTCCTGGCCACCGCCTCCTCTCCTAACTTCACCAGCGCCGCCGATCCCCTTTCTGGTTTGCGTGATGATCGAGGCTCGCTCGAGCTTATCGTGATGTTAATTACATGGCTGGAGTAGAAAAGTCATCTTAGCAGCCAGCCCAACTCTCTCAGCCTGGTCCATGTTGCAAATAATTGCAAAGATATATGGCCTAAATTGAAAAGACTAACCATGACCTGGTCCATTGTGAAACAATGGTCAATTCAGTCAATATTTTTATTATTTTAAAACTAGCTAGGACTATTTCTTTATATAACTGGTGACCCATGTATCATCAATACTTAAGAAAAAATTAAGTGATTGTGTCGACAACAAATTCTTCATACCACCAGCAACCACTAACTGCACCGCCATCACCGCTCTTTCTCCATGAGCCACCATCGTTCCTCCTCTTTGCCTTTACATGCGCAGCCTTACCCTTTAGTAACCGACAAATCTTTTTCTCCTCTCCTATCGTGATGCACACTATTGTTATGGTTGCTGTTGAGGTCGGGGATGTCGGGCTTACATGGACTTTGGGAGGTAGGAGCTGACCTAACAAAGAGCGAAGGAACTATATCTAGGCTCCTTGCTAGATCTATCGGTTATCCAACTATCGGAGGGAAAAAGAAAATGGAGAGAGAGAGAGATAGTTAATGTGCGGAGTAATTGCTGAGTCACCGGACTTGGAGATGGATAGAATAAGGTGGTCCAAATTGAAATGTAAAGTTAGCTATTGTGTAAATATAAAGAATGGTTAAAGAATAACATTATATGAAGCTTTTAAGAATTTTTAAGAATACGTAGTATGGACTGTAATTTACTCCCTTTGTCCCACAAAAAATGAATCTAGAACTGGTGTGGCATATTCTAGTACAATAAATCTGAACATATGCATGTCTAGATTTATTTTACTAGGATGTGTCACATCCAGTTCTAGGTTGGTTTTTTATGGGATGGAAGGAGTACTTTTTTCTCTAGCACAATTAAAGATAATTGTCCATTACCCGATAGTCTTGTGATATGCTAAGTATGGTTGGGTCGGTGTACTTAGCTATAACTAATAATCTCATGATATATTGATGCATGACGATACAGACTTCTACTCACACGGGCTAATTAATTATGGTTAGATAGATTCCTCTAAAAGATGATAAAAATAATACCATCATTTTTGCTCAATAATAAAGCATTCGACTATGGTCTTCTTTTCTCATTGCATGATATATGATGACTACATTAGTAGGTATTTCCATAATTCTTTCATATTGTTTTTTATTTTCTACATATATGTTAATTTGAACTAATATTTTTCTCATAATTAAATAGATAATAAATCATTTTCCATATTTCTCCTATAAAATGAGAATAGGGTATTTTATATTTTGAAAATTATATTATAAGTGTATGTAATTTAATGTGTAAGATATGGACTTATAGTATAAGATTTAACTTTTTTCTAAAATTGCCGCATCATAGTAGATAGGTAGTTAACCGAACAACTATAAAAAACAGAGACAATTCATTGTGTGTCACTGATTTTGTCCTTGCTCTACAATATGTCGTTGGGTTTCTCAAGTTCTAATATGGCATCACATTTTACTTAACTTCTATAATATACCATTGTCATCTAGTTGGCCTCAGTTAGCATTATACAATTTTATCATACAGATAGTAAAACTTACAAAGTTTGAGATGGGCAACTTCTCTGTCTCGTTTATAATATGATATTTCGGAATTTTCGGCCAAATTTTGGAAATTTTTTTCCTAGGGATATTTCGATCATTAGGACAAAATTAAGTACTAATGGAATTTAAATGGACGGTGATGGTATATTATAGAATTTAAGCAAAATACAATGACATACTGTAGAACTTAACAAACTCAGTGGTATATTATAGAACAGGGACAAAGTCAGCGGCACACGATGGATTCTCTCTAAAAAATAATCTAGTTGAATTGTTTCTTTTTTATTCAAAACAAAACATTATTACCTAAATATGTTCAAAGAACTTCGAAAGAAGTAAGAAAAAGAGGAGGTTAGTCACTAGCGCAAACACATGAGGGTGGTTGCTCACATTCATGGTATGGTATATACTCACATTAATCGATAATATACTAATATTATTAAAATTGTTCTTTGTAGTAAATGGTGTGAAACTAAAAACTTTAACCTTATATTCTATTCTTCTGTTGTTTCATCTTCTTCTTGTTTTCTCATTCTTTTTTATTTTTGATAATAATATTACTACAACCAGCACTATTACTTGCACATGAATACTACTCCCTCCGTCTCTAAATATAAGAGATTTTGGTTAGATGTGACACATTCTAGTACAATGAATCTAGACATAAAGCCTGTCCAGATTTGCTGTACTAGGATACGTTACATCCAACTAAAATCCCTTATATTTAGGAACGGAGGGAGTAGCAACTAGCTCATGTGTGTGTGCTCCATAATATATATTATCTATGTTTTTACATGAGGAAACAATAACTATTATCTTTGTTAATGATATTATATTTATAAAAGGTATTTGACTAGTTTTTTTAAGAGAAAGATACTTTTGCTAAACATTATCTAGAATGCTATAAAAGTTAATAATATTAAACGATATAGTCATATTTTTTTTTGGATGAACTAGTGATCAACACTTGTTATGAATCCAATAATCATAATGCACTATATATATTGTTCGAGTGAGTTATGACATTCACTATTTACTAGTTACTCCCTCCATTCCTAATTGATCATCATATATTTTTTTAGAATATTTCCAAATGATCATCATATTTGTATTCATTCATTAAGTCTATTCGTTATTTGTGCATTCGATAAATGTACATTGATATCCATGCACACAAGTATTTATAACCATTATACAATGTTTTGATTTGCACAAAGTATTTATAACCATCATGCAATGTTTTGATTTGCTATTGGCTAGGAAATAATGGGATGGTACATGCATCGAGTTTGTTATCCGAGTAAATGCGAGAAGACTAATTAGCGCGTACGCGCGAGATGAGTTACTGGCGCGCACGGACATGTGTCGTTAGTGTAACGCACGAGCGGTGCTATGGAAAAAACCGATACAAAAAAAAGCGATTAGCATTTGGACTAGCTTGGTTAGTTCTGGATTTGTTTTCTTTTCCCGGATAATTAGGCATAATCAATGTTGTTTTTTTTGTAACTTTTCAAATATAATTTAAGTCTTTCGATTACCCAAAGTTAGAAACTTCATATTCCAAATTGAAAACTTTCAACACTAATTTGAAACTTTCAACTCATATTTGCAAACTTTCAAGTTAAGATTTGAAAACTTTTAACTAAAATTTAAAAACTTTCAACTTAAATTTCAATTATTTAAAAAAAATCAACTTAAAATTTAAAACTTTCAACTCGGATTTTTAAACTTTCAAGTCAAAATTTTAAAACTTTCAACTCAAATTTGAAAATTTTCAACTTAAATTTAAAAACTTTCAACTTAAACCATGAATTCTTTATTCATATTTGAAATTTTGGTGTATCCATATAATATGATGATCAATTAGGAACGGAGGGAGTACATGCCTATACATCATATAAACCTTATAGTTTTTGCCTACAAGTTTTGCCCATGGTACTGTTTTACTATACTACTGTTCAGCCAACAGCTAGTCAGCGTGTCTACTTCGTCTGATCTGCCACGCGTCAACGATCCGTCCCCTCTTGTGTGATCTGCCACGCGTCAACTATCCGTCCCCTCTTGTCTGATCTGCCACGCGTCAACGATCCGTCTCCTCTTCTGCTTCTACCCTCCCATGAGGTCGCGATTAGTTTCTCCTTTGGTTTCCCTGTCGATCCCCTTCCGCGCTACCTATTCTTCTTCGCCGCCGCCTGCTAGGGTTCCTGCTTCGTCGCGGCCAACGCCACTGCCGTCCACCGCCATTCTTGACCGCCGCGGCTGGCCGGGTGAGCTTCTTCTACGCCCCCGGTGACCATCTCGCGTCGCTCCTCCGGCATCTCTTCAGCACCTCCACTCCCCTCGACCTCGCGGGGCTGGATCCGGAGTCGCTGCCTTCTTCTCAGGCTTTCAGGGCCAGCCGTCGCTGTCTCCGTGCAGGGCCAGTGATCACCATCGTTGCTTCCCATCGTGCTAGGTGCGGATGCCGGTGTCTTCTTGCGGGTCACAGTGTTAACTGTAGCCGTTGTTTTATCTCCTCCCTGCATTCCTCGCAGGCTTGGTTTTGCAAGATTTATGGTGCATCGACCGCCCATAAGCACGTGGTAACCAAAACGTGAAAATTCACGTGGGTGTTCCTGCTGATTGGATTCCTCAAATTAATTGTTCAGTTCTCCTTGCAATCCTTTTTCTCACTTCTCTTTTTCATATCAACTTTGCATGACTAGCGGCAGCCTGTACTTTATTTTTCTATTTTTCTATGGTGTTGGTAAATCAAGTCTAAAGATATGAGGTAAATCAAGTCTAAAGATATGAGGTTACATATGTTTTACCTACAATATGCTTATGAACTTTCAATGTTAGAATGACATATTTTGTTGATACCTGCAGTTATTTTTTTAAGCACAAACACTAAGATCACATATGTATGTTCTGTTTGTTGATTACCTTTTCCTCAGATACACATGCTCCAGTTGGAATGTGCATAGCCATTATGTCTTGCTTTACATGTTAATTAATTAACTGATTTAGTGAATGTTTACTACAGTGATTGGTCCGTATCACAAAGTACAATGGACAAGTGTGACTGAAGGTAATTCACTAGCCTTTTATGTATATTTATAGTTATAAAAATGTCTGCAGTGTGCATCAGACAAGCAAAGAGTATATATGGGCGGCGATGGCACATTCCTATGGAAGGGATTTATGAGTCCAATGTCAAAATCCTCTCTATCAGTCCATATAATAGCAATTGCCTACCATTTATATGTATGTCACCCCATCAGAGTTATATTCACGTGTTCTTATATTCTAAATCCATATGTTGTTGAGATGTGTTCTTCAATCGATATCTATGCAGAGTGTCCTATCATAACATTAACAATGTTAGACCATATTTTGGCCCTTTTCATAGAAACCTACCAAAATAGCACTTAGACTGACTTGGCAACAAAGAAGTTACTTGGTCAGATATATTTTTATGTTTGAGCTTACTTCCATAGTTTCCATCTATGCAGCGCTCAAATTTATTCACCCGTGTTGCCATTCGCTTAATAAACCCTATTGTTTTGTCCTATAAACTTTCCCCACGTTAGATGTCTACCTCGGCTGCCACGCCGTTGCCTGATTTCGCACCGTCGTAGTTGCTCCTAGGGTTCAGGTTGAGTTTGTGCCATCCTTTATGCCTTTATTTTTCACAGTGATTTAATTTGTGTTTATTTTCTATCACTTAATCTCTGCTAAATGTGATCTGCAAGTATTGATTGGCTGGTGAGTTTGCAGTGCAAGACTCGTGGCTTTGTTTTGGTTGACGAAGGTAGTTTGATCTAACTATAACTTTTAGTTTTACTTTATTTTACTTCTATCCATACAGTCTCGTAGCCTCATGCTTTCAACTTTCTGATGCTATAGTACAGGTGCTACATTCAGCTGTGCTCTTATGAATTGATAAATAGGTTTATTCCACTGAAGAAACACTTCTGGTAGATATGTTGTGCCAAAACAGCACTTAGATTGGATTGACAGGAAAAAATGCTTGCTCAGATGTCCTTCTATTTTGTGCTTACTTTTATGGTTCACATATATGCGGTCTTAAAATTTATTCAGCTATGTTGCCAGTGCTTTCTACCTATAGAATTGAACTTCTTTGGTTTACCTCCAAGGTAAGTACTATCTACATATAAAAGTAAAAATAATAGTTATAGATTCAGTATGCAGACATTTTTGTTCTCCACAACATTCTTATGCATAGAAAGCAAGTCCATCTGTTTGCATGGGTCTAGCAAATGGTGTGGGATTGCTATTTCAGTTTCTTTTTGATTAATCGGGGCAACAACATCAAATTAAAAAAACATGTGCATCTTCCTCCTTTCAGTAGCGGAGCCAGGATTTCAAAGTTGGGTATTCCCGTCTAAGCGCTGAGGCGCTGGCCCTGCCCCTCGTGGCCACCGGCCACCCAACCGGCCTGACCGCCCGAGATTGGCGGAGTGGCGGGCGTCGGCCACCGCTCGCCACGGCAATGGCCTCCCCCTCCGCGATAGCACGGTCCAGCTCCCGCTGCCGGTTGCCGCCTCGCCGCGCCGCCGCCTAGGGTTTGGAAATGGGGAGCGGCGCGAGGGGAGCCGAGCCAGGGAGGGATGGGTCACGGAGAGAGAGCAAGAGGGGGCCGTCTAGAAGGGTGGTGGATAAGTGGGTCAACTGATGTCTGATGGGTCATGACGGAATGGGTCGGGTTGGTGGAGGCGTCGCAAGAGGCCGGTTGGGCTGTGTTTGGATTGAAGAATTGAGGATTTAGGTGCACTAATATGTGTACATGTGTATATACTAGAAGTATACTTGTTTTGTGATAAAAAAAGTTGGGTATTCCTGGGAATACCCAGGAATAATGGTAGCTCCGCCCCTGCCTCCTTTATGCAGCTGAAGTGATGCTTCTTATACCCAGGTTATGTTCAGAACACAGCCATATGTGCAGTTTAGTCGACTTGCTTTCCACCTCTCTATATGGAAACATGCATATCTATGTGTTAGGATTAATTCCACTGCTTGTGCAATCCAGTTCAAACACTGAAGGTTTATTCTACTTATCTTTTGCACCTTAATTTCACTCATGAGCAAACTGTCTTGGTCTCTGCAGCTGCATGGGAGGTGAAACGCAGGAATTCGGCAAGAATGACATGCTGCAATTTCGTGGTCTCTTCAAGCACGTGTACTAATTATCCTTACATTCTGTTGCTAAACTACTGATATCTTCATACTAGAAATATGAAATTATTTTGTTTGTCACATCAAGGCTTCGTAGCAGCCAACTGCATGTACTATTTCTTTTGAACTAAAATAGAGTGATAGAAGCCCAATGAGGTACTACTGAACTGCTAGCAGCATCTATCTTATTCTCCTTATAGCTCAAAATGTATTGCATAGTTATCAGTCAAATGAAACATGACTCCACTATCTAACTTATTGTTCTATTTCTACCAGATTATGTAGTTCTGCAACATTCAGCGACTGTAATGGCATATATTTTTTTTATGGCATCTCAGATTTATGTCCCGGGTTTTTCTGCGCACAATATTTTTCCCTTTTTGGTAATTTACATAACTACTCCCTCCTTCCCTAAATGTTTGACACCGTTGACTTTTTTAAACATGTTTGACCGTTCGTTTTATTCAAAAACTTTTGTAATATGTGTAAAACTATATGTATACATAAAAGTATATTTAACAATAAATCAAATGATAGAAAAAGAATTAACAATTACTTAAATTTTTTTAATAAGACGAACGGTCAAACATTTTTAAAAAAGTCAACGGCGTCAAACATTTTGGGATGGAGGTAGTATAATCTTTAGGTGTAAATTAGAACATATCATAGATACTAATATAATTTAGGTGTGAATTACTGATATTATAACATATATACTAATCTATAGGTATAAAGAGAAAAACTAAAATAGATACTAATCTTTACATATGAATTAACACTTGAACTGCTTTCAGAGGACCCAGCAAAGTGGCATGACATGGCTTGCATGTAACATAGCTGTACCTTGCAATATTCTTAGGTATTTTCTTTGGCTCTGTGTTGACTGGAAGTGAAACTGTAATGTTTGACATAATCAAGCACTGCTTTGAGGAACTACAGGAGAGATTAATACTTTCTTTGCTCCAATACCCACCATTATGAGTTTATTTTTGTTCTTTTCTTAAACTGCAGCGGTTCAGAAAGGAAATTTTAATGGTTAGGGCACCAACAATTGAAGCTGTAATTCCCTGTTCCAAGTTAATTCATGATTCTGGAGACCTTAAGTATCATGGAATGTAAGAGTTTTATCTTTGATTCTTTTCCATGTTACCTCTGTGCTTGATATTAGGCACTTTGATGCCCATTAAAAAAAATATATCCTTTCATATATATCTTGCCTTTTTGTCATGTAAAATGAGTTCCCTTCATATCATCTCTGGGACTTGTGAAGTCAGTTAT
This sequence comes from Oryza sativa Japonica Group, assembly GCF_034140825.1. Classification (NCBI taxonomy): domain Eukaryota; kingdom Viridiplantae; phylum Streptophyta; class Magnoliopsida; order Poales; family Poaceae; genus Oryza; species Oryza sativa. The sequence continues at coordinate 10,980,978 of NC_089036.1, read as the reverse complement.
ACATATAAAATAAATTAATCAAGTTTAGCATGTTTGCCCATCTATGTGATGTTTGCACATTTGATTGGATAAGTGGTTGCAAATAAAATTGAATATAACATCTATGTCCATATATGGCTATGTTCGCACCCGCGGCAACGCGCGGGGTACCGTCTAGTTACAATGAAATCTACATATAAAAAATAAGATTTAGTTTATTTCTAGTCTAGTTTTTTTATGATGTATTGGATTTTTTACATTTCTTTAGAGATAATATTTTATAACACTTAGATAATTTATTGTTTTATAAATAGATTAGTTTATCGTGCCCCTATTTATAAAATCCTACATCCGCCACTGACTCATATATGTTAAACTTGATTTACACTATATAATATATCACAAATAGATATTTTTGAAGTGCAAAATCACTTTCTAATATGCACTTGTTTGTACTACCTACCCTACTGTGATGAATATAGGAGTATAGGGCTACGTTGTAAGCACTGCCCATGCACTGGACCAGCGGTGTGTCGGTGTGGACAGCGTGGGGTCAGCGCTTTCTGATATGCACCTTGTTTGTACTACCTACCCTACTGTGATTAATATAGGAGTATAGGGCTACGCTGTAAGCATTGCCCATGCACTGGACCGGCGGTGTGTGGGTATGGACAGCATGGGGTCAGCGCGGACGGAGGCGGTGGTGACGATGTCTTCCCGGATGTGGAGGTGGCGACAGCTGAGTGGAGGCGGGCAACGGATCGGGGATCTACAGTACCGGCGGCGGGATAACACGACGGCAGCGACGTGACAGTCGGCGGTGGAAGAGGGCAAGGGGTGGGAGGGGCGATTGACAGAGGGAGGATTGTGCAGCGGAGAGGAGGAGACCAGTGGTGAATCGGGGTGAGGGAGTCGATTGTGAGGAGGGCGACGGGATTTGGGGGCCGCGGGTTGTTACTGATGTAATAGCTAATTAAAGCAGGACTTTGATTCCTCCGAATGTTATTGTTTCCGAATGTTATTGTTGCATTGATTTAATTCTTTCCATAGCATCGTACGGGCAATTTGCTAGCATATAATAAAATTTGACTCGTTAAGTGCTATTCTACAAACACTTTTAATTCGCTAAATGACACTTTAATAAATTAAATCGACCATCGATTTTCAACCATTTAGACAGTAATATCTATTTTGTAAAAAAAAAACCGGAAACCCCATCCCGAACTTTCCTTGCATTACTTCATCTGTTTTATTATCTTCATGACAAATTAAAATTATTTTTATGGGCAAAAAACCCATAAATAGACCTCTATCTACTATGTCTAGCGGCTCTCCCTATGTCATTTTAAGAATGTTTTCTAACTCACTACGTGGTGATACTGAATTAGATAAAATACTAGAAAATCTAAGAAAAACAAAGTATTCGACTATCAGTTTCTTATTTTAGGTCGTTAGTTATTTCCTTTAATAAAAGAAAACAACCCAAACATCTCTCCCTCCCTCCGCCCGTGTATGATGTTAAAGTCCATTTAACATCTTATATATGCTTCTAAGCCACTACATAACATTATTAAATTAGAGAAGAATCTGGTAAGTTCTTAATAAAAACATCCACAAAATTGTGACTTAAATCGATGGACACATTATTTTAGGTTGGTATATCTATTTTTTTCCAAAAAAAAAATCCCAAACCTCCCCTCCCTCTACCCCCATGCAGTGCTAAAAGTCCATTAAACATCGTATGCTAAAAGTCCATTAAACATCGTATAAACGCTTCTAATCCGCTACATGATGTTCTTAATTATGGACAAAAACAAAACATCCAACAATCAGTTTTGACTCAAATTGATGGACACATTATTTTAAATCAATTGAGACATTATTTTAGGTCGTTAGATCTATTTTTTTTTAAAAAAAAAATCCTAAACCTCCTTCCCTCACTTCCTCCTCCGTGCAGCATGCGGTTTTAAAAGTTCATTATACATTCTATAAACGCTATGTTACGTTGTTCTCTTAAATCAGACGAAATCCTAAAAATGATGATAGGAAAACAAAACATATTATCATTGGTTTTAACTTAAACATCCAACCCATTATTTTAGGTCATTAGATTAATCATTCAGAAAAACATCCCAAACCTCCCTCCCTCCCTGATTGCCCGTGTGCAGCGTGCACAGTTCCTTTTCTCTTTCTTTTTTTTATCTCCCTGACAATTAAAATTAAAATTAAGGTAGATCCAAACAACAGGCTAATCTAGCACACAGTGTTTCTTTTTTGTTTTCTAAGAGAAGTCTAGCAGTACTATTTGATGGCATCAGAGATCTGTGATTCTTCAATCAAACTCTCAGAGCAAGTACATTCTTATGTTTCAAGGCTGAGAGACCCCAAGTTGGTAGCTTTAGCTTTTAGGCCCTGTTCTTTCATGATTCTGGATTCTAGGTTTTTGTTTGCATGCTTCCAAGCTCTTAGATGGTTTGTTTCGTGCAAAATTTTTATAATATAATTTTTATTGTAATACTTTTCTAAAGCATCTTTTCAACTTTGTTGTAGTTAATTTATTCGTTTATCCCTTAAATAGATATCATAAAAAAAATAGATTATCCATCAATCCAACGTGTTTAGCTATCTCAATCATGGCCTTAGCGCTAGCTAACAGTGCGGCTACAAGAATTCATATATAGTCGAGCAAATTTGCAACCTAGGAAGAGTTTGTACCAGTACATGCATTTCTGATTTCTGTATATACTATAAAAATACCCGTGCGTTGCAACGAAAAACTAAAATTATAACAAATATAAAAATATTAGATGATTAAGGTTTAGTTTTACATATTGAAATAAAAAAAGTTCAACTGAAGGGACCTAAAGTGAACTTATTCCGTGCGGAGTGTACATGCGGTCCATGAGGTGGCCCAATAGTGCGGGCGGCCTGGGAACAATTCGGGGACAACTTGAGCGACATAAAGTAAACTTATTTGTGCGGAGCGTACATGTGGCCCAATAGTGTGGGCGGCCTGGGAACGGCGCCCGGCCCGACGCGGGAGAAGCCGTAGCCATCCGATCTGATGGACGGTCCTGATTGATCCCGATCTATACAAATACTCAGCAGCCCAAACCCTAACCCTAAAACCATTTCCTCTTCCCCATCTCTCTCTCACTCAAAACAACGTCGGCGGCAGCGCCTCTCCCCAACCTTCCTCCCACCAGCGCCGCCGCTCCCCCTCCCCCTCCCTCCACCGGTGACCGGCGCCACCGCTCCATCTCCCCCTCTTCCTCCTGTCTCACCGGCACGGCGCGGCGACTGGGAGGGGACCCACCAGCAGCGCCGCTTCCCCTCGGCCACTCCCCCCTTCCTCCACCGGCGGCGCTCTCCTTCCGGCACGAATCCGGCGGCGGCGGCGGCTCCCTCAACCCCTTGTCACCTCCCTCCCGCGGTATATCCGGCGGCGGTGGCGGTGGCGGTGGCGGCGTCGGCGGGAGGAGGTGGATCCGGCAGTGGCGGCGGTGGCTCCCTCCGCCCCCTCTCGCCTCCCTCCTGCGGCAGATCTAGCGGCGGTGGCGGCCTCGCGGCGGCCATGGGTGGATCCAGTGGTGGTGGCGGCTGCGGAGGACAGATCCGGCGACAGCGGCGGCGGCTCCCTCTGCCCCCTCTCGCTTCCCTCCCTCGGCTGAAACGACGGTGGTGGCGGGCGTCGGCAGCGCAGCTCGGCAAGCCACTGCCGGCGGCCACTCCGCGCCCCTTCACCGGTTTTGGCCATGGGAGGCGGTGGCAGCAGAGGCGGCTATGGAAAAATCTGCTCGATTTCTGTTCGATTTGTTTTTTTTATCTCCGTTTGCTGTTCTTCTATTCTTATATTTGGGATCTAACATAAACTGGATTAAAACTTTGTGTGTTATTTGATGCGCACTCTGGATGATTTGTTGTTTGTTGGACTTATGATGTTGCGGACGAAATTTTTTTAATTAGGTTAGGTATATATTTGGGAGGGAGCTATCGGGGTGGGAATCGGACATAAAATTTGGGTGCTACGGATGCGATCGATCTGAGAAAAAATATTGGGAGCGATCTGGAGGCGGAGTAAAAAAAACCGTGCGCCATTGGGAAGTTGAAAAAAAGACCATGCGAAAAAAAACCCTAGCGCTATTTCCATTTGGGGGTGACTTATGAAATTTTTCGGCAAAAACACCTTGAATTTTTATCTATACTAATATAAAAAGAAGGAGTTCACCACTCCAATCCAGGAGTTCACCACTCCGATCCTATAGGCCAAATCAACTATACTCCATCCCCAGCGTCCCACGGCCCTCCCACGGTCCCACCTCCCACCATCGCCTTGCCCACACTGGGGATACCATGACTCGGATACAGAAACAAAATCTGTCCCACCTCCCACCATCGCCTTGCCCACACTGTGGATACCATGACTCGAATACATAAACAAAATCGCATGATTTCCTCCCAACCTCCACGAGAAAAAGTACAATATGCCACTCCATTCGGTGGGTTTAGATAAAATGCTATCCAATACATTGTAAAGGATAAAATACCACTCAATAGGTTACTTTTAGGATATTTTGCCACTTTGAGAGATTTTAAGACCAAAATACCCCTGGCCGTGGATAGAGAGGAAGAGGGAGGAGCGGAAGGTTGACCCGGACGACGCTAATGCTCGCCGGCGGCGGGTGGCGAGCGCACGGGGGTGGGCTGCGACAGGTGGACAGGGGGAGGAAGACGGCGGCGGAGAGGGAGGAAGACGACGACTGTGATGGGGGAGGAAGATGGCGGCGATGATGGGGGAGGAGGGCAACGCCGATGGGAGGGAGGAGGAGGCGACGACGATGACGCGGAGGGTTCTCCAGCGCTGCCCGCGCGTACGCTCACCCCCTCCGGTGCCACCCCCGCGCGCTTACCGGCGTCTTCTTCCTCTCCTCGTCGCCGCTAGCGGGAGCACAGATGGTGCTTGTTCTTCCCTCGTCGCTGCCTGTGGCCGTGGTCATTGGGAGGAAGACGGCGGCGGCGATCGGGGAGAAGGGCAACGCCGACGGGAGGGAGGAGGAGGCGACGACGATGACGTGGAGGGCTCTGCAGCGCTGCCCGCGCATGCGCTCACCCCCTCCGGTGCCACCCCTGTGCGCTTATCGGCGTCTTCTTTCTCTCCTCGTCGCTGCTAGCGGGAGCACGGACGGTGCTCGTTCTTCCCTCGTCGCTGCCCGCCGCCGACGACCACGGCCGCTGCCGTTCGACTCCTCTCTCCGGCTCTCTCTCCCTTCCTCTCTCTCTCTCCAAAGTAGGGGCATATTTGTCTTAAACCTCCTCAAAGTGGTAAAATATCCTAAAGATAACCTATTGAGTGGCATTTTATCCTTTGCAATATATTGGGTGGCATTTTGTCGAAACCCACCATATGGAGTGGCATGCTGTCCTTTTTCTCCAACCTCCACCACACAATTTTCTCCGCCTTCATCGCCGGAGTCTTTTACCCCTGTGCCATTAAGAAAGTTAGAGGTTACGTGTGTGCCACAAAAAAGTTTTGAGTCACCTGTATACTATGACACAAACTTTCGTTTACCTATGCGCCACTTTGGATGGAATCAGCACTAACGGAGACTAATGGAGGTTTAAAGGTTTATTTTGCCCTTGCTCTATTTCAGCCACTTTGAATGAAACATTGAACATTTGAAAGAGAAATCGGCTCACACACCGCATAAAGGCTGAAATGTAGGTTGAAGGAAAATGAAATAAAGTAAACATTCTAAAAAATTGAAAATAAAGTTAAAACAAGAAATAAATATGGAAAAATTAGTAAATAATTTTAAAATTATGGAAATAAATAGAAAACTGGGAATAAATAAGAAAAAAATTCGTAAATAAATTTTAAAAAATCATAAATAAATATGAACATATGAAAAAATAAGGAAAATTCGTAAAAAGATAAGGAAAAAAAATGCGTGCATAAGTAAGAAAATGCAAAAAAAAAAAGAAAAAGCAGAAATAATACTTGGTTATAGGATCAACATTCAAGCAACAGCTAGCATTACAGAATCACACCCAAACTGAACAAACTCTGAACTCTGCAACAATATGTAGCAGCAAGAAAGCAATAAATGCAACAAGCTGTTCGTCCTCACAGCTGCTTCAGTCCGTCGGCGAAGCATGAGCTGAACCGCGCCATGTCGGACTCCGGCAGCGCCACGCCGATCTAGATGCCGACCCTGCCGTCGCGCGCCTCCGCCATGGACACCGTGCCGGGCGTCTTGTCGATGGACAGGAGCTCCACCTTCATCGGCCGGCCCAGCCCGAAGTCGGTGTCGTACACGGCGTACCGCGCGAGCCGGCGATGGACATCGGCCGGTGCGGCATCAGCGACACGATCTTCTGGAACCACCCATCGGCACCGTCCAGAACGCCGTTGTCGAGCCCCCTGATGGCGGCGCCGATGCCCGCCGCCGCCGTCACCACGCCGCCGGCGCCGAGCAGGCCGGCCATGTCAAGCAAGGGCGGAGGCAGTTGCCGAGGTACTCCTGCGGCACCGAGCCGGCCTGGGGGAGCCGGCCTAGGCGCGCCGCCGGATCTGGCGAGGTGACGCGAGACGAGGCGAGGCAGCGGCGGCGGCGTGCCGGCGCCGGCGACGACCGGCGGCGGCTATAAAGGCGGCGGCTAGGCTAGGGTGAAATTGCTCGGGAGAGGAGCAGAGATGAAAATGCTTCAGGGGCAATTTAGTCATTTTCATACGTGGGTCCCACATGTCAGAGCTTATTATCTAACAAAAGATGGATGGAATGGCAGATAGGTAAACGAAAGTTTGTGTCATGGTATATAGGTGACTCAAAATTTTTTTTTGGCATATAGGTAACCTTCAACTTTCTTAATGGCATGGAGGTAAAATACTCTCGTCGCCGCCTCTTCCCCTTCCGCGCGGTGCCTCCATCCACCGCTGCCGCATCGGCTCCTGCCTCCTGTCGCCGCTTCCGCTGCTCCTGTCGTCACCGATGCCGCTCCCGTCTTCGCCGACGACGCCGGTGACTCCCTCCACCGCCCCGCCTCCGTGCCGCTCGCCACCACAATTGGACCTGCTGGTCCAGGGTTCCGTTGGCGCCACAGCCCCGTCGCCGACCGGTGGTCCAGCCTTCCGCCAGCGCCACTGCTCCGTCGTTCTCCGGTGGTCCAGCTTTCCGTCGCGCCTCCGGTCTTGCCGCCGTTACGAGGGGCATAGTCTGCCGTAGGTACTTCCAGCCGTGCGTCAAAATTTCTTCTGCTGGTGAGATCGAGTGAGACCCCATTGACTCAAATTGACTCTTCTGAATCCCCATTAGTCTTCTGTGTGGATTCTTATTCAGCTGAAGGGTATGCACATATATTAAATCTCTCCTCTTAATGGTGTGATTCGGTTCTTATCAATCCATATGTGCATCATTGCAGGCTATATCCTATCAAGGTGACTGGTGTTGCTCCATTCAGACTAACATTGTAGACTTGTAGTTGCCATGCTGCGTCTCTTCCAGATTACTTTATAGAGAAATTATATTGTACAGGTTTGAGAATTGTTCAAGTGATACTGCATTCCACCATTTGATTTCTTTAGCTAGGGATACTATAAAATTGTCGTAATACAAGCTTATACGGATATGCTGGGGATGGGTGAACAGGATGGAAGGCATTTTTTATAGGCCCTTGTCAGATGATGGCTTTTGGCTTTAAGATGCTCTATGAGAAGGGTCAAGGAGATTTTGTTCTGTTATTTATCATTGATTGGCATTTGGTTGATATATATGAATTAATATACTCCATAGGCACAACAAAAAGGTAATATTCATATATGCAGGATTATTTCTTTGCTTTAAGTTTTTACTAATTTTTACTATGGTTATTGGTCACTGGTCAGATAAGGTACATACATATATTTGCGTAGTATAAACATATTAAAGAAACTCAGCTTAGTGTATGCAAGGGGGCATGGAACAACTCTGATTCTGAATAGGAATAACTTCTTCCTTTTTCTGGGCTAGGAATTTGAGTGTTTACTTTTTCATTAACAAGCCTTATGTGCTCCTAGCTAGCAGCTGCCGGTGAATTGATAAAATTTTGGTGATTTTGTCCTAACGCTTCAAATTTTGTTTTGGGTAGATCCAAGGACAAATATATTCTCCAAACAGATGAACTTTTATTAAAGAAAAATAAGATATTTTATTTTGAGGCACAAGTATGTGCTATAGCCCCAACCTCTACCCAGGGGCACACGACCAAAACACATTCCATGATGCTCCAGAAGTCTAGCACTGCTACAACATGCATAATTTCATCTTTATATTGGCATTGATCCGGGATTATCCTAGCCATTGTCACATGCTGCTAAGAGGCGGTCCTTTTTTCCTTCTTTGTGAGAGGAGGCAACCTTCATATAAGCCTGGTGGCATCTCTGACCACATGCTTGGAGGATGGAATTAGGCAATGTGATGCACATGACTTCAATGAAGCGAGTTAATCGGGGTTGTAGATTTGGAGGATGGCATCAGGGAAGGTGATGCACATGACTTAAGTGGAGCAAGTTAATCACGATTGCAGGTTTGAAGGACGCCATTACTTACACATAATTCCCTGTCAGAATAATATTTGACATTCATATGCTTGTACACATATGAAATCCCAAAATTATCTACCTGAATGTTCTTGTTTGCCACATGCATACCACAACACTATTGACTATTTGTGAATTATCTGAAATTTGCATTTTACTTATGTATGCTGATGGTTCTCTCTGCTCAATCTCAATTCAAAGAGTTACATGTCATTTTCCTTATAATCTACTGTTAAGTTCCTATTGAATTTATATTCGCTGAACTCTACCCAACCATGTTTGCTGTTGCTCCAACCAAAATTAGGAGGCTTTATAGTCTTTGTGTGCCATACAACTTTATATGTGAATTTGAATTTAGTTTTACATGGTCTGAACTTGGGCTTGCATTGCTCAAGAACTTGGTTGACAACATTCTGAAATTGTCCTTGCATTATATGGCATCCTGTGTAGTGTAATTAATGTATTGTTTCTATTCTTCCCTGTGAACTATTGGTTATGTACTGAGTTAATAATTCCTGACAGCCTTTAGAAATGTGGAACACTTTCCTTTTTTTTGTTACAAATTTCCTAGGAGCAAAAAAATTTCCAATCACATCTCATGTTGTGTCCTCCAAAAAAACAAAAAAAAATGCTGTAATTTTCTGTCATGCTGATGACAAATTCTTTATATATACCTCAAACATGCTATTCATTTTCTATATTTGGAGTCTTTGTCCTTGCAATATGTGTGAACCATAGATGTCTAACATTTGCCAGATTAGTGATTGAACATTTCATATATTATTTTCTGAGCATTTGGCATATTAGTTTCTGACTTGTCCTTATGATGTAGGAGCATCTGAATTTAGAATCTGAACTTCGACAAGCATCTAAATATTGTTCAATGTTTTAATTTGCTGTGAGCTAATTAAAGTTATGAATTTCTCATAGCTCAAGTACCGGAAGTTTAGAAATTCTCCAGACAATGTAAGGTTTGTGTGGGTTTAGTGTCTGACCTTAGCCATTGCAATATGTGTAAACAATATACTCCTATTATCATTTAAGGTTGAACATGGAATGTACTCCCTCCGTTTCATAATGTAGGTCATTCTAGCATTTCCCATGTTTATATGGATGTTAGTGAATCTAGGCATATATGTATGTCTAGATTCACTAACATCCATATGAATATGGGAAACGCTAGAATGACCTACATTATTAAACAGAGGGAGTATCTTTTTTTTAGAACTACATGGAATGTATCTGAATTCAATGTGTGGACATACCATTGCCATTTTTTTTGAAGTCAATGTATAAATATGCCCTTGCAAGCACTGTTTCTTCCCATACTTTTACTTTTTTAAATATACATTGGAAAAACGTGCCTTGCACGGGCATTATTACTAGTAATAGGTAAAGATATACCAAGTGCGAACTGCCAATACTTTTTGCTACGAGAAAGGAGAGGGCATAGGTGTGTTGTGTTTTCGGTATATTGGTGGGATTGAATTAGCACCGCCGCTGGGAAAGAACCAGGGTATGATGGAGTAATGAATGCCTGACTCTAGCTAGTGACAAGGGTTTACATGAAAACATCTATAAACTTGAAAACTATTGCAAAAAATACTCAAAAGCTTTTAAAACGCACACATATAAGTGAGAATTTAGATAACCATATAAAATTGTAAGACCAAACTAAACTTCGTTTTGGAGTCATGAAATTAAGTAATTAACAAATGGCTAAAAACATTGATCTTCAGTTTTTATTTTTTCTTACCTATTTTGTTAATATTGTATCTAATAAATGAAGTCAATTTTAATTAATCTTGTAATTTTGTAGGTTTACTAATAACACTTTGCAGTGTTCAAAATACATAATCTATATATTAGCGATATAGAAATGTTCAGTTTTGAGCTTAGAACATATCCCCCTGATGAGAAATCTGCACAAAGAAGTGTAAGAAACGTCAGGAACACATGTTGTATCTGACATGAAAGAGCAACAAACAAAATAATAAGAAAATTATGTGATTAACTGCTATATATCCTCCTGGTTATGCATGCTTTTAGTTCTGTTGCAAAGAGTGACGTTGAACCCCCACCAAAGAACAATCTTTCCAATTTCCACAAATGACAGCAGCATTTGCACTTAGACAATCCAACCAAACCACTCAAACTCATTCTCAAGCAATGCAACTAAATAAATGAAAATTTAAAATACCATATTATTTTGCCATGGTTTATTAAATATAAATTAGAAAAATTCTAAATCGTTACGAGTCATTCATGTTAAAATACATTTTCAATCATGTGCTATAAATTAAATAACATGATATGGTTAGAGGTAATGGCTAGCACAGCATGTGTATATATCAGAAGCCCATGTATCAGATGCTAAAATGCCATGGCACATTTAACAATGTCCTCGATAAGCAAAATATGACTTATAGAGAAAACCGTAATTTTGGCTCAAACTGAAGATCAAGACAGAGAGAACAATAATTTTGCTCAATCTGAAGACCAATAACTGCACTGAAAGGAAATTCTACCATTATAAGTACGAGAATCAGTCCACCATTTGGGTAATTTTGTTTGGCAAAATTTGCTACAGGACACGTAAAAAACATGTAATTAGCTGGGATTAGCTGGGAGACACCGCGAAAACGTGATATGGCTGATGGACACTACAAAAATTGTGTAATTGGTTTTAGGACACTGGTCGTATTATTTTATTATTTCTGGGTCAAAAGAGATGAGATATTTTCCTAAATACCCGGATTGCCACTTCTCTTTCTTCGTTTTCTCCTTCGCCGGGAACGCGCGCGGTGAGGGTGAGGTCGGCGAGGTCGGCGCGAGCGGGGCGGTGGGGTGAGCTAATTACATATTTTTTGTGTGTCTTGTAGCAAATTTTGCCATTTTGTTTTACTAATTACATTATGAGGCAAGTACTAATTGCAAGCATATTCTCATTTTACCCACTATTATCTTGTAAAAAGTCGAAAACTGAAGGCATTCCTAGGCCCCTGACAAGTCTTGTAAATCAAATATGTTAAAGATAAAATAGCATGTTTATCTTCTTTCTGCTTTTGCCGATCTCCTATCCAATCTTCCCGATTCTGTTATACATCGGTTGAGAGATTCTGGTATGGATGTAGCTATATATGTACACATGTTCCGTGATTAATCGATATCGCGTTGAGCTATCCCTGCTTTCATGGTATCAGATACTCCCGATCCAATCGCTTCCGCTAAACCCTAAAACCTCATCGCCGACGGCTCTCTCTCCTGCCGGCGCCCATGTAGTCCGTCGACGACACGGCTCTTACCGCGGCGGTCGCCTCCATCACCGACGCCGCCACCTCTGCCATCCGGCAGGTCCTTCGGCCCGACGACTCGGCCTCACCTGACGACCGTGCCGCCGCCACGGCTCTCATCGACGCGACTTCGGCCGCGACTGCCAAGGCCGTCCAAGCGGTGATTTCTGCTCTCGTCATCACGCCTATCAACGACACGGTGGCCACAGCGTCAAGTTCTACCTTCCCGACAACGGTCACCGTTGACGCCGCGGCTCTTCGCGCCACCCTCGGACTTCCTCCAGCCAGCGCGACCACGCAACCGCCCATCGGCCTCGGCTCTTCTTCACCGGCCGACCACGCTAGCCTGTTCGCTGCACTCAGCCTTCAACCACCACAGCACGAACGAGAACGCTAATTAGCGTTCAGTCGCGCGCCCCCTCCCCCGCGCGACTGGACGCGTGTCGCGCGCGGGGAGGAGGGTGGAGGACGGCGCGTGGAAATTTTTTTTTTCTGGTGGACGGTTTCTTTTTTTCTTTTTTCTGTTTTTTTCTTTCCTTTTTTTGGTTTTTTCTGTTTTTTTCTTTTCGTATCTTTTTCAGTTATTTTCGTTTTATACGTATACAGACTTTGTATACGTCTATACAAACTTTGTATACGTCTATACAAACTTTGTATACTTCTATACAAAGTTTGTATACGGGTATATACAAACTTTGTATACGCGTATACAAAGTTTATATATGTGTATTTTTTATTTTTATACATACATGTAAATAAAAACCCAAAACTTTTGTATATGCATATACAACGTTTGTATACGCGTATACAAAGTTTATATATATGTGTGTATTTTTTTATTTTTATACATACATGTATATAAAAACCAAAAATACACGTATACAAAGTTTGTATACGTGTATATAAATTTTGTATACATCATATATAAACTTTGTATACGTGTATATATATATATATATATATATATATATATATATATATATAAACAATTATAATAGTACTAGTATTACAAGTAGTAGTAATAATGTACTAGTGGTAGTAGTATTAGTAGTAGTAGTAGTATTGTAGCAGTAGTTGTTGTACTAATGGACTAAGGCAGGCAGGACTGACCGCACGGGTGCAGGCCCGCGCGGTTGGTCGCCGATCAGCCACACCCTAGCACGAACAGCCCGCCGGCTCCATGTCCGGGGGCGCTCTGCCAACCTCTGACACTGTCGATGCCCTTCATGCCCAGGCGGTGTCTGTTCTCAATGTCAAGGTGCTTGTCCCCGTCGTCCTCGACCTTGGCGCCGCAAATTACCAAATATGCCCTCACCGACCACGTCCTCTCTGACGACGCTTTTCCTCATCATGCGTCCTGGGCTCGGACGGATTGTGTCGTGCTCTCGTGGCTCTATGGGACCATCGCCACCGACCTCCTGGAGACCATCATTCAGCCTGATGGTAACGCACGCCTCGTCTGTCTCTCCCTCGAGCAGATGTTCCTCGGCCACTAGGAACAGCGCGCCATCAACCTCACGGCTGAATTTCACACGTTCGTCCAAGGTGACCTCGGCGTGAACGACTACTGTTGACGTCTCAAGGCTATGGCTGACACTCGCGGTGAGCTCGGCGACCCCGTCACCGACCAGCAACTTGTCCTTGCAATGATCGGTGGTTTAAACCCTAAATATGAAATTCTCCAAACTATTATTCCTCTGCAGTGTCCCTTCCCGATGTTCGTCGAAGCCCGGATCGAGTAAGCTAATTCTCACCGAGATCAACAAGGGCCCCTCCAACCGCTCCACCAACTCCTCCACCGCCCTCATGAATTGCACGCCACGGGGTTCGGGAACCTAAATCAAGGCGGCGGCAACACACAAGGTGGCGGCGGCAACAACAAAAATCGCTGTCGACGCAACGGGAACGGGGGCGGCACCGCCGGCGGCAATGGCGGCGCCGCTCAGGGCACATGTGGCCAAAGCGTAGGGCAGGCTGCCCCTCAGCCTCGCGCTGGACAGGCCTGGCCCACTCCTCAGCACCCCTGGGTCGGCACGATTCAAATGTGGCTGGGCGGCCCGATGCTGCGTGCTCCAGGGATTTTGGGCCCTCGGCCCACTTCTCCTTTTGCGGGCGTGGCAATGTCCGGTGGGCAAGCTGCCCTCCCGCAGCCGGTCTCCCAGGCCGGCCCTTACCTTCCAGCCGGCCTCACTCAGCAGCAACAACAACTGCAGCCATCGGCCCAACCAACGTCCTGGTACGGAGCCTCCAGCCCAACACTTGCTTGGGACCAACAGACTTTGGCAAGTCTGTTTCAAACCGACACCCTCACGACGCCTGCCTCCAACGGCTGGTACATGGACACCGGTGCCACCTCACACATGACATCGGACACCGGTATCCTATCCTCTCACCCAACCTACCTACGCCACTCTGTCCCACATTATCGTCGGCAACAGTTCTCTTTTGCCCATCATTGCTACTAGCAGTCTGGCAATGCTTCATTTCTTCACGCTAATAGAATGTTTGTTCTCAATAACAGTCTTGTTTCACCTAACATTATCAAAAACCTAATCTCTGTTTGTCGGTTTGTCACTGACAACAATCTCTCCATTGAGTTTGACAAGTTTGGTTTCACTATGAAGGATCTACTTACCAGGACCGTGATCGCCAGGTGCAATAGCTTCGGTGACTTGTACTCCTTTCTGGCGAACTTCTTCACCTCCATTGCCAGTTCCTTCGCTGCCACTACCACCACACTCTGGCATCGCCGGCTTGGACACATTGGTCACGACGCCCTCACCCGTTTTGCTCACTCCTTGGTCATCTCTCCTCCCAAATGCGGCTCCTCCACCGTATGCCATGCGTGTCAGCTCGGTCGCCACATACGCCTATCTTTTGCTACTTCTTTGTCTAGGGCTAAGGCCAATTTTGAGTTAATTCATTGTGATTTGTGGACCTCTCCAGTTCTCAGTGTGTCTGGTTTTAAATACTACCTTGTCATTCTTGATGATTGCTCTCATTATGTTTGGACATTTCCTCTTCGTTTGAAATCCGACACATTCACCACTCTTTCGCATTTTTTTTGCCTATGTCAGGACACAGTTTGCTACACCCATTCGCAACATCCAATGCGACAATGGTCACGAGTTTGATAACTCCGCCGCTCGATCTTTCTTCCTCACCAACGGCGTCGCCATGCGCATTTCCTGCCCACACACCTCGCCCCAAAAGGGTAAAGCTGAGCGTACTCATCGTTCTCTTAATAACATTGTACGCTCGCTTCTATTTCAGGCTCACCTCCCCGGCTCATTATGGGTTGAGTCTCACCCAACCAAAACTTTAGCCCAACACACTCCCTACTTCGCCCTTCACGGTGTCCACCCCTCATACACACATCTTTGCGTCTTTGGTTGTCGTTACCCCAACCTATCCGCCACCGCACCCCACAAACTCTCGCCACATTCCACCAAGTGTGTGTTCTTGGATACCCTAGCGAACGTAAGAGATACCGGTGTTTCGATCCGATCACCAACATGGTTATTATCTCTCGGCATGTGGTGTTTGATGAGGATACATATCCCTTTGCCGAAATGACTGGTGACACTGCTTGTGCTACTGATCTTGCTTTCCTGGAGGATTTTACTTCTCCTATACAGGCTCCAATTGGCTCCAATCGCTCGGGGAAGGCTGCCTCCACTTCTCTTGGGCCCACCGGCGCATGCATCGATCGGCCGACCCCTCCCTGCTTGCCGGGCTGGGCTGGGCGCCTCTCTCCTGGGCCGGCACCTGCGGCCTCATCTCCGACGGCCCATGGGGTCTCTACTTTAGGGCCAGCTTCTCCGGCTCGGTCTGCCCACGATGATGCCATCTTGGCCCATGACGGCGCTCCTCATGTCCACGACGGCGCTTCCTCCCTGGCTCATGACGGCGCACCTTCCCCAGCTCATGACGGCGCGTCCAGTACGCGCTTGCTGCGTGCCCCGCTTCTCTAGCCGTCGCCACTCGCGGTACCGACGTGCGCCAGAAGCGCCCGCGCCCTAGTTACATGGCCACCGGTTACAGGCTTCGGCATCTCTCCCATCGACAACAACCACGCCATGGTGACAAGGGGCAAGGCTGGCGTCCGGGTTGCCACTTCACGCCTGAACCTCCATGCCGCCACTCTCTCCCTGATACCTCGCACCTACCATGCTGCGCTCGCCGACACCAACTGGCGTGATGCCATGCAAGAGGAGTACTCGGCACCGATGTCAAATTGCACTTGGGACCTTGTGCCTCTTCCACCGGGCACAAACATCGCCACCGGCAAGTGGATCTTTCGTCACAAGTTCCTCGCCGATGGGAGTTTGGACCGCTACAAGGCGCGGTGGGTCCTCTGCTGCTTCTCTCAGTGCCCCGGCATCGTCTTCGACGAGACCTTTAGCCCCATCATCAAGCCAGCTACAGTCTGCACAGTGCTTAGCTTGGCAGTCTCTCGTAACTGGCCTATCCATCAGCTCGATGTGAAGAATGCTTTTCTCCATGGCACCCTCGCAGAGACAGTGTTATGCATGCAGCCATCTGGGTTTGTTGATCCTGCTCAGCCCAACTCTGTTTGTCGCCTGAACAAGTCTTTGTATGGGCTTAAGCAAGCTCCTTGCGCCTGGTACAGTCGGTTCGCCACTTTTCTCCGCTCCGTTGGGTTTGTTGAAGCCAAGGCATATACTTCTCTATTTATTTGTCGACGTGGAGGTGATGTGGCCTACCTCTTATTATATGTTGATGACATTGTTCTCACTGCTTCGTCGACATCGCTGCTTCACTGGACAATCTCTTCTCTTCAGTCTGAGTTCAGTATGAAGGACCTTGGTGAGCTCCATCACTTTCTCGGTGTTTCAGTCTCTCGCCATTCCTTCGGCTTGTTTCTCACTCAACGGCAGTATGGCTTGGAGATATTGGAGCGTGTAGGTATGTTCGACTGCAAACCGTGTAGCAACTCGGCCTGGTATTCAGTATGCTGTTCAGCAGATTTGCCTCCACATGCATGATCCTCGAGAGTCTCATCTCATAGCTCTCAAGCGGATTCTTCGCTATGTTCGAGGCACCCTGGATCTTGGTCTCCACATTCGTCACTCAGCCTCACATGATTTGGTTGTCTACTCTGACACCGACTGGGCCAGTTGTCCTGACACTCGCAAGTTCACCTCGGGATATGCTGTGTTTTTGGGAGATAATCTTGTTTCTTGGTCCTCCAAGCACCAGACTATGGTTTCCTGTTCGAGTGCAGAGGCTGAGTATAGAGTTGTTGCCAACGCTGTTGCCGAGACATGTTGGTTGCGCCAGCTTCTCCATGAGCTTCATGCTCCTCCAGTCAAGGCTACTCTGGTCTACTGTGACAATGTCAGCATAGTTTATCTCTTGACTAACCCGGTGCAACGCCAGCGCACGAAACATGTTGAGATTGATCTACACTTTGTTCGTGAGAAGGTCGCCATTGGTTCCGTTCGCGCTCTTAATGTGCTCACACATTATGCTGACATCTTCACCAAGGGTCTTCCAACTCCAGTCTTCACAGAGTTTCGGTCCAGCCTAAACGTTTGTTCGAACGACGTTCAGTCTGCGGGGGCGTGTTAGAGATAAAATAGCATGTTTATCTTCTTTCGGTAACCGCGCGGTTACCGGCCTTACCGCGGGGTACGGTAATAGAAAAACTGCAGTAATCTTTTTAAATTCAAATAAATTTAAAAAATAATTTAAATTTTGATAAATTTTACACGGTTTTTCACGGCGCGGTAACCCTGGCCCTGACGGTTTGGGAAACCCTTTTTGGCATGCATACTGGATGCTCGAAATCGGTGGAAGGCTGCACAAAATTTGTACTGCCCAAATTAGCAGCGAGCAGAGCCAATGAAAATCTGTAAATCCCCCACAGTAATAAAGGAAATGGAAATCCCCAAATCAGCTGCAGCGAGAGGCTCTGGCGCCGTCCTCGTCATCTCCACACTACTCGAGTAGTCCATCTGCACATGAACAGCTTGGTGGATAGGCAGATCGGACGGTCGAACACAGGTGATGAATGAACAGTGTAACAGTTTTACTAATTTGTTGACAATTAGTAAAAATGTATTCGATTTTCAACTTTTTTGGGTTCAAATTTCCTGAAAACTTGGAATTTCAGTCTACCGATTCTTTTTGGACTCTGACATCTTCATCCTTCCTCAGAAGTTAGCAACAGGCATGGGATTGCAACAGTAATTAGTATAGCTTCCTTCACTGTTCTTCGATAAAAAAAAAGAAAAAAGGAAAAAGGAGTCGAGGACGAGCAGAGAGCACAGCATCAGTTTTATTTCATGACTACACAACGACCGGTCTCTGGTTTGCCTAAAGCAGCGATCACTCCATCCTAGATTTAAATCTTATTTTAGCTTAAAAAGTACTATAGTGCATGTTTTTTTACCTCTTTAATCACTTGTATCTTTTAAATCATATATTATTTTTAAGATCTATTTGTATCATTGTACTCCACTTAAAATATGTGATAAAACGAGATCCAGATTGAATATATTAAAATATTTTATTAATTTAAAAGTAATTTATTTAAATTGTAAAAGTAACTTAGCTATGTAATAGAAGTAACTCTATATAGAAGTAATTACATTATGAGTGAGTTCCAATAAGAAACTATGTGGAGTAAATTCAAAAGTGTAGAGAAGATTTTCATGTAAATACATTTATGAAAGTAAATTTAATAAAGCCTGAAAGTAATTTACAAAAATCATAAAAGTAACTTAGTATAAAATGAAAGTAAGTTGTTATGATATTAGAAGTAAATTCGTCGTAGGAATAAAAATATAAGTCTATTTAGAAATTAAATTTAATCAACACAAATTATGAAACTGAGTAAAAACAATAATAATAAAAGTAATCAACTCAAAGCATTATGAAATTATGAGAAGTAATTTAATCAAATCTAAAAGTAATTTGTATATAAGATAAAAGTAACTTACATATATTATAAAAGTAATTTATAACATAAATGTTTTTTTTATCATAATATTATCATGTAAGATCTTGTTATAAAGATTTAATTGCAACGAACACAATGGTGTAATCGGATTATAGATCGGATAAGTAATTTAAGTGAAAATTTTATAAGAAGAAAAAATATGCACAACCTAATAGAAAAACTGCTTACATGCATGTCTGTAATGCTACTAATACTTCTCACGTAATTGTCCACGTCGCTCGTTAAGTCTAAATCGAGATGCCTCTCGAAATAGATTTTGCGTTTATTAAGATACTCCCTCTGTTTCACAATGTATGTCATTCTACATCAATATGAATGTGGGAAATACTAGAATGATTTACATTGTGAAACGGATGAAGTAGTAGCGAGAGATGCATCAAGCATCAATCATGGAAGGTTGAGTAGCTACGATCAGGTGTTTGTAGGAAATACTAATATCGTCTCAATTGGCTAGCCACAGAACATAGCCCTGCGGCATGTAGTGGCAGATGGCGTCGCCACGGCTTGCCTTGAGGAGCTCGAAGTAGGCACTGTCCCAGGTGGTGGTGTTGACGTGGCACACGTCGACGGCAGTGGCGCCGCCCAGGCCCACGCCGGCGACGGCGTGGAGGTCGACCCTCAGCGCCACCGCGTCGGCTGGCCGGTGGCAGTAGTACACCTCGTATGGATATGGCATAGGGTGGCACGCCACCACGGCGTCGCCGCCGATCCGGGCGACGCCGTCGGCCGCTACCACGTACCTGCGGGGCTCCCTCCCGTGCACGAGCGTGGTGACCGCGCGCGGCGCGCTGGTGCCCAGCGCCGAGGCGGCGAAGTCGAGCACCGCCTCGCGGGAGGTGGCGTGGCTCCTCGCCGCCGGCGGCCGTCAGTTCGCCGCAGGTGCGGAGGGTGTCGGCGACCTGCGCCGCCTTGTCGGATCCAGGGAGGATGCCGAACATGGCGAGGATGGCGTCCATGGCGCGGAGGTTGGACGGCACGGCGTCGGCCTTGTCCTTGTAGATGATGAACCTTGGCGCCGCTGCAGCCACGCCGTGGTCGTCGTGCGCCAGCGTCAGCTTCGTGCCTTCCGGCAAGACACAGCATCCCGGCCGCCTTTGTGTTTTTGGCATTCTCTAACTTGAGGATGCCAGCCAAGGCTAATTTCAGCTGGCTGCATATATATGCAAGGGGCGGTCAAGTTACAGAATGCCAAAAAACACAAAAACGACAATGCAACTCAGCCATTGATTTGTGTGATCCTTCAATTTGCAGTGATGATCCAAAACTAATTCTAATCTGCTTAGTAACTAATTAATACTAGTCTGTATGACTGTATATGCTGCCCTTTTATAGCATAGGAGCCATGAAAAGCATGTGTCATCTCGGCAAAGAGAGGTGCAAAGTTTGTGAGTTTCCTACTCTCTCTGCATATGCATATGCACTAATCCCTTTGTTTTTGCCCTGATAACCTATACATCTCATTATTGTTCCTTTTTTTTTCAGGGGAAAGGGATAATTACTCATTAGCCTCCTCACAGATAAACTGCGAGATAAAAGTACACTTATTGTCCGGCCAAAACTGTGTGATCTTGTCACAACGGCCCTTATTTGCTAAATAGTGACTAATATTATTTTGACTTCTAAGACACTTACTGAAGCTAATATCCCTATTTCCCACCAAGAGAGAATCTATCTCCCTGATTAAAAACGCCAGCTCCGATTTAGCACCTGTTGCATCGCGGAAAAGATGGATCATCGCCAAGCAGTCTGTCTCAATCACTATTGGCAGCAGGGTCCATTGTAGGGCGAGGGCAAGACTATCCCTGCAGGCAAGGAGTTCCGTTTCCAAAGCACTGCTACAGCGATCAACATGTCCACAAGCAGCAAAAATAACCTCTCCTGTGCAGTTGCGCAACACAGCGCCTATACCACCCTTGCCGTCACTCTCCTGGAATGAGCCATCAACATTCAGCTTCATGCTTCCTAGGAGCGGCTTCGACCATTTGTCAGGAACAGGTTCTTGACTCCGTTTGATGTTGTGCGACTTCTTTAGAACCACATCCACAACATGTTTCCCCTTCTCAGGACTTGCTTGGGGGTGTTGCTTGATCTCAGCAAGGGAGAGGACATAGCTTTCAATGAAACGTTTGGACACTAGTATTCCTGGGGCTGGTTTGCCATGCACTATTTCATTCCGTGTGTGCCAGATTCGCCACAGTACCATTAAAAGCATAACCTGTTCCTCCGGCTGCGACTGCTCCAATAGGTCCAAGATCACTTTCGGATCTCCATTGCGAATGTTGCTGAGAGGGTTAAGCTTCATATCAACAGTCATCGCTTCCCAGAATTGCCGGGCATGTGGGCAGCGAAACAAAGCGTGAACAACATATTCTGACTCCACCCCACAAATGGTGCAGATGTCTGAAACTTCAAGCTTCCTCTTCTTCTTATTTTCCAATGTTGGAAGGCTGTTAGTAATAGCTCGCCAGGCAAAAATCTTCACCTTTTGGGGCGCATTGCATTTCCAAAGGGCATTCCAGGCTCTGCTATTTCCATTCCCGGACGAACTCGAGCCTTCATCAACCTGTGCCAGAGCTATTGCCAGATGATAAGCACTTCTGACAGAAAATCTCCCCAGTCTATCCGGATGCCAAGCAATGAAGTCATCCTCCAGCCTTGAAGATAAACGAATGTTTAGGATGGCCTCTGCGTCCATGGGCAGGAAATGCTGCGAGATTTTGTCAGTATCCCAGGACTCGGACTGATCAATCAGGTCTGAAACCCATCTCAGTCTGCAATTTCTTTTAGCTGAGATGGGTCTTCTTGAAAAGCTCCGCGGAATCCAGGGATCCCTCCACAATCTGACTGATTTACCGTTGCCAATGCGCCATATGATGCCCTTCTTCAGTAATTCTAAACCATATTCGATCGCTCTCCAGCCTGGAGAGGCATTACCTCCAAAACTTGTATCAATGAGAGAACCGTTCGGGTAGTATTTGGCCTTCAAAATTCTAGCACAGAGACTGTCTGGTCTGTCCAACAATCTCCAGGCTTGTCTAGCTAGAAGTGCCTGATTAAACAGCCTGAAATCCCTAAACCCCATACCTCCCTTCAACTTCCGAGCAATCAAACAGTCCCAGGATTTCCAGTGCGTTCTCCTCTTCCCTTTCTCTGCTCCCCACCAGAAATTACGAACCAGTTTTGTCAATTCCTCGTAGACCGACTCCGGGAGCTTGAAGAGTCCCATAACATAAACAGGCATGGCCTGTAGGACCGCTTTAATCAAAATCTCCTTCCCCCCAGTTGACAGAAGTTTCTCCCCCCACAGCATAATTCTCTTCCATAATCTCTCCTGGAGGCTTTGGAATTTTCCTTTGGTCATTCTACCCTCAGGCATCGGAAAGCCCAAATATTTATCTTCAAAGGAGTTACTTATCTGCAGGGTCTGCTTTATCTGATTTTGGACAGCAGTAGGAGAGCTTTGCCCGAACATGATGGAGCATTTGCAAGGATTTATCAATTGCCCAGTGCAGGAAGCATAAGTTTCGAGAACTTCTTTCATCACTACCGCCTGATCATTTGCCGCTTTAAAGAACAACAGCGTGTCATCCGCAAACAGTAAATGCGACACAGCAGGAGCACGCCGGCATATCTGAATTGGGTTCATAGCTCCCTGATCCACTTTCTCTTCTAGTAACAAGGACAGTCCATCAGCCACAAAAAGGAATAGGAAGGGCGAAAGAGGATCACCCTGACGCAGACCTCGTGATGGAGCAAAGGTGTTCAACAGGGTTCCATTAAGTTTAACTGCATATCTCACCGAGGTTATACATGCCATAATCCATTTAACCCAACAGTGAGCGAAACCCAGTTTAACCATTGCTTACTCCAAAAATTTCCAGTCTACACGGTCATACGCTTTGGACAAGTCCAACTTGTATGCGCAGTAAGCATTCTCAGGATTTTTATTCCTCTGTATATGGTGGAAGCATTCGAATGCTATCAGGGCATTATCTGTTATCAATCTACCAGGGACAAAGGCACTCTGGTTCTGTGACACCAGATCATCCAGGATTGGTCTTAGTCTGTTCACCAAACACTTAGACACTATTTTATAGACCACATTGCACAAACTGATAGGTCTGAAATCCTTTAGTTCCTATGGTTGCTCAGTTTTCAGTATCAGAACAATGGCAGTCTCATTGACCCCCGAAGGCATGGTACCCGAAGAGAAAAATTCTTGTACAGCTCGCACAATGTCGTCCTTTAGTATAGCCCAATTCCTCTGATAGAACCGACCGGGGAATCCATCTGGCCCGGGAGCTTTTAACGGACCAATTTGGAACAGGGCATTTGCAATTTCCTCTTCACTAAAGGTTTTGCATAGTTTCTCATTCATCGCATCTGTGACTTTCGGCTTCATCAGGCTAGTGACTCACGAATGATCAATACTGGGGTCGGCAGTGAACAGCCTTTGGAAATACTCAGTTGCCATACGTTCCAACTCTTTTGTCGTACTGTGAACAGTACCGTCACTATCCCGTAGCTTTGTAATCTTATTCTTCTTAGCTCTCCACACTGCTTTGCTGTGAAAGAAACGTGTATTTCTATCACCTTCTTTCAGCCAAGCAATTCGAGATCGTTGCAGCCATATCATCTCCTCACGGTACAGAAGTTCATTCATTTGATCGGACACCCGTCTTATTTCCCTATTGTCGGCATTACTTAGAAGAAGTTCAGATAGTTTCTTTCTATTTTTCTCAATCTCCCGGCTGACATTC
This sequence comes from Oryza sativa Japonica Group, assembly GCF_034140825.1. Lineage (NCBI taxonomy): Eukaryota > Viridiplantae > Streptophyta > Magnoliopsida > Poales > Poaceae > Oryza > Oryza sativa. The sequence goes on along the minus strand of NC_089036.1, from coordinate 10,957,383 downwards.
CTGAACTTTTTCTTACTCCATGTGCGAAGATCAGACATCATCCTAAACAGAGCTTGATTAATGTCGCGCAGATCCTGCTTAACTCCGGAAACGCCCCAAGATTCTGCTATAACTTCAGAGATTGCAGGGTCTCTTTCCCAGTAAATTTCATAATGGACACACTTCACAGGATTCCTGTGAAGGTCTTCAGAAGAAAATTTGACAAGGATGGGGCAATGGTCTGATCTAGGAGAGGACAGATGAAACACCTGTGCTGTAGAGAACAGTCCCCTCCACCCATCATCTGCAAGGGCGTAGTCTAGGCGCACTTTAACATTGCTGCGGCCTTCTCTCCTATTATCATAAGTGTATGGCACCCCCGAGAACCCCAGATCATGGAGATCACATCTCTGGACCACATCCCTAAAGGCTTGCATTTGCAGCTCACTTCGTTGTTTCAGAGAGAAGTGCTCAAACTGCCAAAGAGTCTCATTAAAATCACCCACCACTAACCACGGGGGATCCGAAACTTGCTTAACTGAATTTAACAACGCCCACATACGATGTCTATTTTCCACTCTAGGTTCCCCGTACACAAAAGTAGCATGCCAGACAGGAGCATTCACAGATAAACGAACATACGCGTCAATATATCTCTCATTCATACTTATAATTTCCACATGAACAGACTCATGCCAGAATAAAGCCAGACCCCCACTCATCCCATCACTGTTAACCCCAGCAAAACCCTTCAAACCCAATCTATTCCGCAGCCTACGAACCTTCTCAATCTTTTGCCTAGTCTCACTTAAAAACACAATATGGGAACCTGCCTCCTTCACTAAGGCACAAAGGTCACGAACTGTCGCCGCGTTCCCTATACCGCGACAGTTCCAAGCCAAGCAACTCATTGCTCCTGACGGGACCCAATCACAGGTCCCGTCAGTTTACCAGCGGCCCCATGGCTGGTTGCCTCCATATCGTCTGTGTCCTCACCCTCTGCAGCCTTCTTGAGTCTCTTCACTGCTCTAGCTGCCTTGCCGATATCCCCATGCATGGAATTGCTGCCACCTGTGTATTGTTGGTATTCCAACAATGCTTGCTGAACCCTCCCTTTTATCTGGAGTCCTGACTGGTCTGGCATCCTCTTCCTATTGGCATCGCTGATCTCCTCGGATGACACTTCCCCAAACGAGGCTTGCTGTTGAAGGTTCCTCATGGCTGGTATCATCTCAGAAGCAGAAATTTCATCACCATCAGTCTTCTTGGGTGCTTCCTTCTCCTATTGTTGCTGGGCTAGCTTCCCAGCAGGGACAACCATCGATGTTTCCTGAGTTTTGTCCCCCGTAACATCCATCTTCCCAGCCTGTTGAGCTAACATCTCATCAATTGCAGTGTCCCCTTCCCTTTCCTTAAACTCAAACCCATCATGGGCATCAACTCTGGGCGGTATTGCTTCCTGCATCTGACCATCTTGTTTGTGTCTGGAGGACGATGAACTAGCACTTCCTGCCCCTCTGAAGAACAAGTTACGTGCAACACTTGATGTTTGGGCAGCTTTCACTTTACTGATCTTCTTCTCAAAAGGTTTAAGGGGGGGAGCATCGTAGCTCAGCTGAGAATTGGAAAGGTTGATCCTCATTGGCAGATCTTCTATTGCAATCTCTGTCGGAATGACCAATAAAACCACAGATAAAGCAAAAGTGCGGTACCCGCTCATAACGTAAATCGAACCTGCGAAGGACCTCCTTGCCTTGGACAGTCATCCTTATAGCTATCTGTGATTTCAGAGGACGCTTGACAGGGAGATCAACACGAATAATGCGGAAGAAGTCATGTTTGTTGCGTCCATCATCCCTCACGTCTACCTCACGAACTTTGCCGAGTTTGCTCCCAAACATCCCACCTCTTACCTTTGTCATCAACACCAGAGGGAGGTCATATATGCGCACCCAGATCGGAACAACATCCAAAGGAACATTCGATGGGCACGTAATGCCATCAAAACTCGCTACCAGGAGTGCATCTCCTCTGTGAATCCAAGGACCCCCTTTAATGACAAAATCAGTCTCCCTCTACCGAGAAGGTTATGATGAACATGTTGTCACGTAGTGATTTGTAGCTCATATCTGCTCTCAACCTCCAAGCTCTGCGCATGTCGTCAAACAGGGCCACTTGGTTCGGAGTTCTCAGAGAATAGAACCTCGCCAAGATCGTCCACAGGCCAGCAGTCTGCAGTTCATCATCCTCAATATTCACCGCAACCACATCCTCCTCATCCTCCACCAGATCTCCTTCAGTGAACACTGCAGGACACTGTGTTGCATCAACTTGGTTGTTCTCTGCAGATCCCCTCCTCGCAGCCGTTGTGTGTTCCTGGCCCTGATCAGATGTGCCCGCTGCTCCCTCGATCATCTTCAGAGGAATCCTGTCGAGAATCACCGCGTCCGTCTCATTACCGCTCATCAGCTTCGGGTGGGAAATCGTCCCAATGACGATCCCTTTATCACCCCCACCGACATTGGCCGCCATGAGACTTCCGCTAGATCCAACAAACAAAGAGACGGGGTTGACAACGCCTAGCCCTATCGCCGGAAAAACTTTGAACCGCACCTTCGGCCACCACTGTGACTTGTATTTATACTGCAATGCCACAGAATTAGGTCTCCAATACAACTCGAACTTCGGATACCAAAACAGATTCAATCTCCTCCCCCTTCTAGAATTTCGCAAGGGCCACAGATCCCCTGGAACAATACGGAAAGCAGAGAACGAACCTTTCCCATAGATCAATCCGCCTAAAGGGAAAGCCTTCAACTTATCTCCTATACGAGTATGATCAGGCCACCCTACCAGATCACGTTTCAACACAGGGAGGAAATCCCCCCCAGAACAACCCACGGCGGGTAAAACCCCCGGAGACATCAGGAGCAGATCAGAGGAGATCTCCATCCAGACCCATCTCGCCACGCGCGAGAGCTCTGCCGCCGCCCGGTCGCCCGGGTGGCGCATAAACCCTAACCCTAACATCTCATTATTGTTCCTTAACATTACTAACGCTGATATATACTGTAAAAAAACTTCAGCATGTACAAATTGATGAAAAATGTTCATTCATTTTGAAAATAATTTACATGAGCTCTTCCTACTATTCTTCTGCTATATATTGGCTATTTAGTTCAACCGCTTCTGGATAGATAAACCTGTGACTCGGGGGTGGAGCTAGTGTTATAGCAATGGTGTCACATGACACCAATGGTCTTTGCTATAATTTTGACAATCTAACGCTTTTAGAAAACATATTTGAAAAGAGAACTATATCAAAAACTTATTTCAAAAATAAGCCGTCACCTCAGTCCAATGGCTCTGTGCCAGCAATCATGGCGCTAACCCTATATATCTGTTAAGTGAGAGTATATGTTCCTATCGTACATAAACCATCTTGTACCGAAGTGGTGTTGGTCATCCGTTTTTTTAAAACCACAAGTAGACACGTGGTTTGATCACCCGGTTCCCATGTTTTTTTTGTAAATTTTTGCGCTATTTCCCGTGAGCGATGATCATAAAGGCAAAAAATACGTCGAGGGGGAGATTCGAACCTGGGACTTCGTGACATCTCACTAAGCAAGTGAACCACTACAACACATGCAATGAAATGCTCAAATTTAGCACACGCTGTGTGCGCGGATGGCGGAGTTTCGGAAGGTTGCCGATGGCGGTGCAGATCTGGCCGTGGCTGCTGTGCACGAGGAAGGAGGGAGGAGTCGGCGGCGTTAGGATGGAGGTCGCCATGGTCATGGCACTTCGACGGTTGGCCATGGCGGGGGCAACTCACGGTGTCACTGCCGGTGTGGCGGTGTCCCCTGTTCGGATCGTGGCCGATGCATATGGTGCAAGAGATGCTGTCGCGACATGACGAGGCGACATCCCTCACAGTTGGCAGCATGTAGGGAATTTTCTGGGCGTTGGTGTTGGCTCATGCTCCACTGGTGGATAGGCCTCCCCCTGCTATCTACAGTAAAAAAAACTTTCACTAATTGAATAATCAAAATTTCAATATTTGGTCCAAGATATAGCGAAATACCCATGTATCAACTTATGGCATATCCACTCGTGGATCTATGAGGCTATGGAATGGTGTATATAAGGGATCCTTTGTGCGATAACGCATGAAGCGAACGCAACCTAGTTCAATCTATATGTGATTATTGAATTATTTCCATTGTTTTGTCTGTCTTATTTCGGTTTTATCGTTTAAATTGGCAGAGTTCTTATCAATCATGAAAATTATCTTTATCTGTTGAACGCACAAATATTTTTGCTAGTCCTTAAAAAGGTACAAGGGTATCATATTTTCTATTGCCTTTGTACTTCCAGATACTAAGTATCTCAAAAAAAATATATCTTGATGTACCAAAATTTGTTTTTAGTGTATTCCAAGTTTCCGCATCCTAAAGCAAAACCATACATTATACATGGAACTCCAGAACCACCACTAAAGTATATAAAAAAAGTCGCATATATATATATATATATATATATATATATATATATATATATATATATATATATATATATATATATATATATATATATATATATATATATATATGTGCAACCTCTTTAAACCACCATGTATAGAGCAAAACTGAAATTTACTAGGGGTCATTGTACAAAAGCACTAACAGGTGTCATTGTGGAACAAATAATAATAACATGAAAGAACATTGCAAGAGGATTCACCATTATTATGATATTTCCTTCCTCACAGGGAATATGGGAGGCCATATCATCATAAAGGGCATGATTGAAAACAAGATTTCATCCTTTTCTGTCACCTCGTAAACCTTGTGAAGTTGCCTACTCTTAACATCCAAGTAGAGTGCACATTCATCTGTTTTCAAGAACAAAAACTCAGCATCGTCCCCTACATAATCCATGTAAACAACACGACTATCCCCGCCCACACAATTTATGTGCAAATTAGCGCACATCGACCGCAAACAAATGGTATCAACCAGAGTCCATCCAGTGCTGCCATGCTTAAGTAGCCAAATACGAAGCTGAGGCTCCTTCAGATCGGCGATATAAACCCCAGAATCATCGCTCGCTCGTCCGAACAAAACGTCGTGGCTTCGATCATTATACCACATCATCACAGGTGGGAACTCCACCCCATCTGGAAGCTGGATGGTGTACAAGCTCGAGGACTTCAAGTCCAACACAAGAACGCTGCTCGAAGTGGCTGCCAAGTAGGCCTTGTCTCGGACCACGACGAACCCAGCTGATTCCGGTGGCAAGCCAGGTAGCTGTGCCGTCGCCTTGGTATGGACATGCCATCCGCCGTCCCGGAATGCGTAGAACCACGCGGAAGTAGCTCCCCTTGGGGTGAACATCACCGATAACCGGTATAGCTGGCTGCCGCCATCCTCTCCGAAGTGGAACCCCCACACATTCTCGTCGTCGAAGCCGAGATCAGGCTCGACGTCATCGTCATCGTCATGTGTTGAAGAGAACGGGATGGCGAGTAGGCCTCTCTCAGGATGCTGCAGCGGTCTGTGCACCGCGTATTTGAGCTCGCGCCGATCATGCCTCTCCTTGAAGAGGAGGATGCTACCGTTCCTGCACTGGTAGATACTGGTCGTGTAACCCTCGTAAGCGAGGCTGAAGTTGCCACCGCGAAGGACGACGGGGTCGAGCTCCGGTGGCCGTGCAGGCGGCGGCATCGGGACGAAGAGCGGGTGAGCCCGCGGTATCTTGAGGCTCGTGACGTAGAAGCCCAGGAGGCGGGGCGGGTGGAGCTCGCGGAATCGCCGGAGGAAGGAGGGGTCGGAGGCGACGCGGAGCCAGCGTCTGCAGGCGAGCGCGGCGCGGACGAGGGTGGTGGGGAAGGCGAGGCGGAGCAGGATCTCGCCGACGAGGTCATCGTTCTCGAGTACGGCGGACACGGCGGGTGACGCCGCCGGTGGCGGTGGCGACAGCCGATCGCCGTCCACCTCGATGGCTTGATTCGTCTGCGTCATGGCCACGTCGAATTGAATTGAATTGGCGATGGTGGGGATGATGGAGAGATAAAACAGCACGATGTGATCGATCGATGGAGGGATAAGTTAATTAATCCGAGATTGTACAACTATATATATATCCATATGGGACTCCATAGTGCCCGGGCTCCAAGATATAAAACACATAAATTCTCTCAAATTTTTAAAAATTTACAAATTGTAAGTAGATATCTAGGTATATGAATTTGATTCATACAAATACCTAACAACAAAACAACTCAAACTCAACTTTATTTCACAATTCATTATTACATACCTAACGAATTATATGTTTGGATGTTATATAACTAGAATCAAAATCTAACAAAAAAAATTCAGTTTGAAAGAAGTTAATTGATCATATCTAAACATTTAAAAAAAATTCATACTCATTCAAATTGGGTAGATACTCAATTTGAATTTTGAAACCCATACTCCATGTAGCACCAGTTAATTTACCTATATATATATATATATATATATATATATATATATATATATATATATATATATATATATATATATATATATATATATATATATATATATATATATATATATATATATATATATATATATATATACATAAAACCCAATGTGAATTTGAGTCCTTTTCTTTCTTGAAACGAAAGTTTGAGAATCGTACGTGTTAATCATACAGATCACCGCAGATTAAAGTAAAAGCGCGAGCGAGGTGGCAATGCAACAGATCGATCGTAGAGATCACCGCTATAATTCTAAACCCCAAGTCCCAATCGATTTCTTCTTTTATTTTTGCGAGGAAAAGTCCAATCCTTTTAAATCGTGTTTCCCTTGTTGTGTGTATTTTTCCATTTCTTTTCTTTTCTTGAAAGTTGAAACAACTCTATTTCTTTTTCCACTGTTTTAGTTGGTTTTCACCCGGGTTTACATTACCGCTAGTAACCACGGTAACCGGTCTTGCCGCGGGGTACGATATAGAAAAACTGCGGTAACCTCCTTAAATTCAAATAAATTTAAAAAATAATTTAAATTTTCGATAAATTTTGCACGGTTTTTCGCGGTTACCGCGGTTACCGTGCTTACCGCCGGGGCGCGGTAACCCCGAGCCCGACGGTTTGGGAAACCCTGGTTTTCACAGTTCACTCTACCATGGACGTCCGACTGTGTTACTTTATCTTAACTAATTAAAAGATTCGTAATTTTCCTTTCTTCACCTAATTTTCGTCCGTATGCACGACCGCGTCGCTCCCATCCCATACGCGCAAATGCGCAAATCTGCAATTTTCCGTTGGTCACCCCAACTTTTCATCCGCCATGTCCGATGTAGCGACAGCCTCTGTCCGTTACAGCTTACAAAGCACAAAAGGATCAATCAAAATCCCAATCGGACAATCATTAGTTATTCCAAACATAAGATCGACGCTACAAAAATTATAAAGGTGGAAGCACAAACACACAAACAAATCCCAACCCCCCGCCCCCACCCCCACACACACACAGAAAAAACAATTTTTGCCTTAACTTGCAGCAGCTCGTAATGTGGCAAAATCCAGTTGCGGCCGAATCAAATCTAGCTGCCGAGGCAAAGACATCACTGATGTATCCTCTTTCTAGCCATCTCGCCATTGATGGAGGAACAAAAGCAATGGTGCTCAAGTGAAAGTGGGAGGAAAGGAAGAAAAAAAAAATCAATGGATCTAACCCCCGCGCCTCCTCCTCTGTGGAGACATCATGCCATCCTCGCCGTCCTCCTTGCCACCGTGGTCCTCGATGATCGAGTAAATCTTGAGGCGGTGGTGAGATGGTGGTAGTATCTAGCGGCGGCGGCGACAAGATGGTGGTGGTGTCTAGCAGCGGGGGAAACGGTGTGGGGCTCCCCTACTCTCAACTCATCTTCTTTCCAGTCGTCGCCGCCATCGTCATCGTCCACCGCCCGCTCCCGCGCCCATGTTAGCCATGACGTCGTCCGTTCACCGTCAGCCGCCTTGTCCGCTGTGTTGTCGTCGTCGTTCACCATTAGCCAGTTCGTCTGCCCACGCTCGCCTGTGCCATCGTCGGTCCGCCGCCTGCGCTCGCGTGCGTCCACCACCTGCGCTCCGGGCCCAACCACGGTGCTCCTCCCCGAGCACACTCGCCAAGCTGTGGCGGAGGAGGACGACGATGCCGGCGGGTGGATGTACGACAAAGCGGCTGACATGGGCGCGTGCGGGCGGTTGTTGATGACGATGGCAGCGACAGACCGACGACGGCGCGGCTAACGCGGGCGCCGGCGCAGGCAGTGGCGGACTGACAACGGCGGTGCCGGGCGGACGGCCGACGACGACGTTACTGACTCCAAGAGACGGAGTGGCACGAAATGAAAAAAATTCGTGCTCTAATGGTATATTCTGAAAGTAGACCGAATTGAGTGGCATATCCTGAAAGCAGTGTGTATTCGATAGCATATTCTGAAAATTCTTGCAGTAGAGGGAGGGGGAGAGGTGGAGACGGAGGTGCAAGAGGATAAGGAGAACTGGAGAAGTGCGATATATTTTTTTCCTCATCTCGTGCTCCACTCAGCTCCACATGGCCACGCCACCTGACGTCGGTTCGGTGCCGTTTTTCTATAAAAACCGTAAAAACCAGATCTTATATCCCATATATCTATATAACGGTTAAAAAAAATCTAAAAATTCGTAATTTCCATTCGTCACCTCTCTTTTTCGTCCGTAAGTCCAAGAGTCCCTACCTAGTCCTCCCCCATTCAAGCAAAACTGAACAAAAATTGGGAGGGCGGATAAAAGTTCAATACGAAAGACAGATGCATATTCGATCTGGACTAAAAAACAGATGAAATTAACCCCATAATTACAAAAAGATTTCATGGATCTAACCTGGTGGCGGCCCTCACTGGTGAGGCTCTTGGGTGTCGGGGTGTTGAGGGAGCTAGGTAATCGATAAAGACACCGGGAGGTGATTCCCAGCAACGGCGGCTCTCACTGGCGGCGATGTCGAGGAAGCAGGCGGCGGTGGCAACTTTGTGAGGCGGCCGCCAAAACTCAGTCGCCTCCGCGACCTCAAGCCTCCCCGGCTGGCAGATCCGCCACCCACAAATTTGGTCGCTGCCCACGCGCCTTGGCCATTGCAGCTGCCATGGGGCCATCGCCGAGAGACAACGGGATCCAGGCGCCGGTGGCGGATCCACGCGAGTATGAATGACGCCTTGGAGCCGGTGGTCGATATGGTCTGCGACAACTCGGGTGGAGGAGGGAGAGACGCAGAGAAAGACTGGATCGCCGCCGTCCACTTTCTCGTGTCGCCGGAGATTGGATCGGGGAGAGTAGGGGAGAAAGGCGATTAGGGTTAGGGTTTTCGGACCCTCCCCTCCAACCGGCGATTTCATTGGCACGGGACCAATCCGAGCCGTCCATCAGATCGGACGGGTCAGATCGGCCCCGCGTCGGCCGCCACCGCTATCGGGCCATGCGGTCCTTGGGCCATGGAAGAGAACTGGGTCGTGCGCCCTTCGCCGCGCTCAGTTCGCCCTGCGTCAGGCCATCGCCAGTAGGATGGCCCGCTTGCTGTGCAATTGGCTCGTGTGCTTGCGCTGAACGGGCCGGTCCAATTTTTTGGGCTGGTTATGAAAGTAATAGACCAAAATAAGATTTTATTTAATTCTGTCGATTTAATTTATTTAGTCTTTTATAGAAATTTTCTTTGGTATTATTTGGAGCCATTTTAAAATTGCTGAAAAATTATGAACGATTACTTGATCACTCTTATTGTCATACTAGACCGCTTAAAAGATGGCTCAGTTAAACTTTATCCAACACGACATTACCCGGTGCAACGCATGGGCATTTTGGTAGTATATACTGAACTAGCAATGCAAATGGCCCATAGTAACAACAGGGTTAAGAAATTAGATGCAGCTGTACCTAAGCAGAAATTGATGTTGCAAACTACTTCCTCCGTTTCACGTTATAAAACTTTCTAGTATTGCCCATATTCATATAGATGTTAATGAATCTAGACATATATATTCATTCTTGCATCCAAAGGGACTAACTAAACTTTTATTGAGAAACTAGGAAGATACTCCCTCCGACCGGATGGGATTTCATAGTACAGCGAATCTGGACAGGAAGCATGTTCGGATTCGTTATACTATAAAGTGTCCCATTCGATACTAGGTTGTTATATCATATGACGGAGGGAATAGTAATTTCCATCACTTTGCACCCATTTACCAAACATGCTACACTAGGACTTAAAAGTCAAATTCTAGTCTTACTATTAATTAATTTCCCATCAAAACTTTCTATCCTCTTCATCACAAAACATGCTAGACTTAAAAATCAAATTCTAATCTTACCATTAATTAATTTCCCATCAAAACTATCAGCAGCCGCACTACTATTTCCCTTATATAAACTCGCAGTATTCTCTAAACTTGCCAAACAGGCCCACGGCTGTAAATTTGGATTTCAATATATGGCAGGTGCGATTATATTTCATTAATTAAGGAATCATACTCTTGTGTTGCTGTAGGTGGCAAATAAAAGGGGCATTAATTCTCCACATAAGAAGGGCACGAATTAGATGGTTTCCTTCTATATATATGATTATTACCTCTATTGGATTAGCCTAAACAAATCTGTACTAGTACTGTAATAAAAAAAATCCCCACATAAATACAGGAGTGCAGTACATATGAACCCCTTCTGCTATGAAACCCTGTGGAAGACGGCTGGCCTTGGCACAGCGCATAGCAGCCGGCGTTGAGAAGGGGAGCGACCGATCGTACTGATCGATTTGTTAGGCTTTTAGGCATAACGAAGAAGCTAGCAGGTAAGTATATGCCTGCAGACTTGTCATCTCTATTTTGATTCTTCACATTGGTCCTCTTGTTCTTTTCCTTGTATTCATCCATGTACACCCGATTCGAGAATCTGTTTTCATTTTTCAAAACAAATAGTCCATATTACTTTACTCAACTTTTAATTAAATTTTACTAGCGCTATACCCTTACTTTGCCAAGGGATTAGAAGGAAAAATTACGAGGGTTGAGTTTTAACCATCTGGTTTTACTGGTGGGATGAGTTTTGGGTGGAAAACATGTGTTTTTTTTTTGTCGAGGTGCGTTTCTTTACAACGAATTACGATGTAGTAGGAGGAGGGCGACTTACACTTTTTAGAGCAGGTATAATAAGGTTGAGTCAGCAGGCTATACGTTGTTACACATCAGCGAAATCCTATGTGGTTGAGGGAGAAAAGAAGAAAGAGAAAAAACGGACGCTAGATCTGTTGCCGGGCGATAGTGTGAGAAACGAGGCTCTTACCGCTCGCTTGTAGCTGATACGGGTGATACCTGACATATTTGGTGGGCCTGACATATCTCCACTATCCAATGTGCATGTATTTATGTTTTTCTCCCTATCTAACACGCTAGAGCACAGGCAACACAAATAGCTACAGGGATGGTGGTTAGTTTTGATCATGCCAATTAATTTGGTTGTGCATGCATGAATTAAATGTTTTGTTTATCTCCATTTAGCTAGCGAAGCAGCTAGCTCATCGCGTGAGCTTTCTCTCTTGACGGCTATATCAGACATGGCGACTGCCTGCGCGACTCACGCAGCCGCTGCCCCCCACCCCTAGCACGAGAGCAAGTGAACATTAGTTGAAGAGATTTAGCTGTTGCCACTGAGATGGAGGAAAATAGATGATAAGGGGAAGAAAGAAACCGTTACTAACATGCGGGGATTATGATAATGCTATAAGCGTTACATACGTGAAATCCACACTAATTTGAACTTAACTAATATTTTTATTGTTTTCTTTAAAATAAGAGGATTGCTACAGTCCAGCAGGTTGTACCGGGCGGTAAAACAAATCTAACCGTTGAATCGGGATGGGTAGGATCGGGAGAGAAGATGAGCGTCGGGAGAGAAATTTAACCGGCGTTCGAGTCGTCGTTCCCGGCGGCGGCGGCGGCGTCGAAGTCGTCGTTCCCGACGGGATAGTCCAGGAGACGGCGGTGGTTGATCCTGGCGATGGCGGAGTTGATGTCCAGGTGGCGGCGGCGTTGATGGCATCGATCCAGGCGGTGGCGACCCAGATCGAAGTCGCGGTGTCAGAGGATGAAGACGGCGGTGGCAGGGCAGAAGCACGGCAGCGGCGGGGGTGAGGAAGCACGGCGGCAGCGGGGTGGAAGCACAACGGTGGCGGGGGGTGTGAGGCACGGAAGAGGGAGACGGCGGCGGGGCGGGGCGGCACGGCCCGATCCATTTGATCTAGGCTTCCCATTGCGAAGTTACATTTTTGCCCTTCCATCTGAGTTTTCAGGTCGGTATTGTACAAGGATAGAATTGGTACCGAGCCGTTGGATCTGGCCAGGAATTTGGTACCACCCGGTACCGGTACCGAGCGCTGGACGGTAAAAAGACTCTTAAAATAAACTCCAAATTTACTCAATTTTAAAATAACCTTTAGGCATGACATTGATAATGCTACGGTTGTAGAGCATGTGAAGAAAACCGATCTTCAGACTGCAAATAAGTTTCTATAAGAGCTTTTTATTGTTCATAATTATTATAGGATATTTTTTTAAAAAAAATGTTGATAAACTCGCCACCCAACATACGGAGTACAAACAAGATGTGTTTCATAAGATTTTGAGAAAACCACATACCGCACGTGTAGCATAGGTAATTTCCGTCTCCCTTTATCACGTGAGTGAGTCGCGTCTTCTTTCCAACTATCGATACGTCTTCTCAAAAAAAAAAGAAAAAAAAAGAGGGACATCACTGAGAAAAACTACGCCGACACCAGAAAGGCTGTGGCGGCGGCGGCTCATGGCTCCTCTTCGGTCGGTTTGGCACCGTCGCGCTAGCCCCTACTGGTAGGCTCGATACCCTTACCGCGGCATTTATGTGATAGGTTCTCCGTGATCGCCGCCGACGCCGACGCCGACGCTCGCCGGTGGGCTCGAGATCGCCAACTTCTCTTCTCCCTCTCTGCCACGGAATAGCCAAGAATGAACAGAATCTGTCCAACTATAGCCAGTCTCTGATTAATTTACAGAAATTTCGCATCGTTTTTGATTTGTGGCTGACACCATCCTATTCCCCATGCGTGCAGTATTTTGTTTCATATATATATTTTTTTCTTTTTGAGGATAGGCAAGGAGTAATGCCTAACATATATTCTCATTTTCAGTCTGTTTGCACTAATTTTGCTATTTTTATATTTAGTCCATGCTTCAATGCTGAGAATGGTGAGATCGGATACTTTTTTAAAAAAATCTCCATTGCTAAATTAAAAAGTTCGGTACATCTTTTTTTTTTACTTCGAGGAAGTTTAGCACATATTAAATTACATACGTATTACATATGCAATTTATGTAATCTAGGTCTCGATTTTGTTTTCTTGGAGATCTGTGATGTCATCTTTACCATGGGTGACAATGGAACTCCGTGGTATCGTGCGGATTCATCCGGATGTTTTTCATGCATGTTACATATGGCTTTAGCACTCACAGTTATGTTTGTTTCCTTTAAATTAGTTATTCTTTCTGTAATCCTATTAACGTCCATGGACAGACTGAAATTATCTTTTTGACTTTAACACTTTTATATTTTTCTTCGTCATAAATAATCAGTTGTAACTTTCTAAAGTTTGTTGTTCTATGATCAGGAGTTCATGGATCAGCCACTTTTGGACCGTGCAGCTTCTTCCTCGTCTAAGGCCACAAGCAGTAGATCAGCTTTCACAGATGCTGGATTCTTTAGTATTATCACTTTTTCTTGGATGGGGCCGTTACTTGATCTTGGAAGGAGGAAAGCACTAGATCTTGATGATGTGCCAACTTTGGATGATAATGACAGTGTTCAAGGCATCCTCCCTAACTTTGAGGCGAAGCTCGTCTCAGTTTCTGGTTCAGGGAAGTACACCGATGTTACAACAATTAACTTGGTCAAAGCTCTTGTTCTTACAACCTGGAAATTAATCCTCTTCACTGCAGTTTGTGCCTTACTCCGTACTGTCTCTTCATATGTTGGTCCATACCTGATTGAGTACTTTGTTGACTACCTGAATCGAAGTCCACAGTCCGCTAAAGAAGGCTACATTTTGGTGTTGAGTTTTGTTGTTGCGCAGTTCATCGAAGGCCTCTCATCAAGGCATTTGCTCTTCAGATCGCAACAACTTGGTGTGCGGGTACGCTCAGCTCTTGTCGCCGTCATTTACCAAAAGGGCCTCTCCCTCTCAAATCAGTCCAGAGAAAGCAGTTCAAGTGGAGAGATCATCAATGCCGTGAGCCTTGACGCCGAGCGTGTCGCGGATTTCAATTGGTCCATACATGAGCTTTGGCTGTTTCCTGTGCAGATTATTCTAGCAATGCTGATCCTATACTCCACTCTTGGTTTGGCAGCATTTGCAGCCCTTGCTGCCACTGTTTTGACAATGTTAGCAAATCTACCTATAGGGAGGATCCAGCAAAATTACCAAGAGAAAATGATGGATGCCAAGGATGCTAGAATGAGGGCTATGTCTGAGATGCTGCGGAACATGCGCATTCTCAAGCTTCAAGGATGGGAAATGGTCTTGTCGAAGATCATGGAGTTGAGGAAGGAGGAGATGCATTGGCTAAAGAAAGATGTATACACCTCAGTTATGCTTATATCTGTCTTCTTTGGAGCTCCTGCTTTTGTTGCTATGGTCACCTTTGGAAGTTGTTTGCTTCTAGGCATTCCATTAGAAACAGGGAAAGTATTGTCTGCTCTGGCAACGTTTAGGCAGCTACAAGGACCAATCAATAGTATCCCAGACACAGTCTCTGTGATCATCCAGACAAAAGTATCACTTGACAGGATATGCTCTTTTATGCACCTCGAGGAACTATCGAGCGATGTTGTAACTAAACTTCTAAGAGGTACAACTGATGTATCGATTGAGGTGAGGAACGGTCAGTTCTCTTGGAACACACCTTCTGAGGTTCCTACTCTCCGAAACTTGAACTTCCGTATTCGACAAGGAATGAGGGTTGCTATCTGTGGAACTGTTGGATCTGGAAAATCAAGTTTGTTGTCATGCATACTCGGTGAGATACCAAGGTTATCAGGAGATGTTCAAACATGTGGTAGGATTGCCTATGTTAGCCAATCGCCATGGATACAGAGTGGGACAATTGAACATAACATACTTTTTGACACAAAACTGCATAGGGAAAGGTATGAAAAGGTCCTTGAAGCATGCTGTCTTAAAAAGGACATGGAAATATTACCATTAGGTGATCAGACAATTATAGGAGAGAGAGGCATTAACCTAAGTGGCGGACAAAAGCAAAGGATGCAAATTGCACGTGCTTTGTATCAAGATGCAGATATCTTTCTGTTTGATGATCCCTTCAGTGCGGTTGATGCTCATACTGGGTTGCACTTGTTCAAGGTATTTTTCAGAACAAATCTTTAAATCCTTTTTCTATATGTGTGTAATCATCATTGAATGCTTAAACTAATAACTTATTGTTG
The DNA here is from genome assembly GCF_034140825.1 of Oryza sativa Japonica Group. NCBI lineage: Eukaryota > Viridiplantae > Streptophyta > Magnoliopsida > Poales > Poaceae > Oryza > Oryza sativa. Next base: position 10,941,866 of record NC_089036.1, on the reverse strand, counting down.
GTACTTGAGACTTCTAATACTACAAAATATATTTTTACATCATATGATTTCAACGACATTTTCTCCCAGTCAATTTAGGGTTTTTTTTAACCTTCAGTTGTCAGTGCTAGTGCTGTTTGAATAGAACATGTTGGTTTTGTTGGATTTTTCATTTCCCAACTTCCAAAATCAGTAATAGCAGTTTATCTCACTGCATAGTTTATTGTGTGGACATAAACCTAATGTCTTAATCAGATCTTTTGTATGTTTCAGCTAAACAGTTTTTAGGTAGCTTGTTCTTGAACAATATTTAGGGTTCAAGAGTATATCTACTGTATGAAAGTTATTCATCACGACCTTGTATTTTTCAGGAGTGCTTGCTTGGACTCTTAGCTTCAAAAACTGTAGTGTATGTTACCCACCATGTCGAATTTTTGCCATCAGCCAATGCTATCATGGTGAGCTTCCAACAACTATCAAATCTACTTATTTATTCTACTCGCAACAATCGTTTTACCATGTCAATTCATTTCCCTGTTCTAGGTCATGAAAGATGGACAAATTATACAAGTTGGGAATTACGCTAAAATACTTAATTCTGGAGAAGAGTTCACAAAATTAGTATTTTCCCATAAGGATGCCATTTCTACTCTAGAAAGTTTAGAACACTCAAGTGGCAATCCCAAAAGTAGTCTTATTCCTGGTGACAGTGGAAGTACGCTTTTCAGATAAGCAAAAGGATGATAATCAAGGAGCAGAAGAAGGGATTGTTCAAAATGGTCAGTTGGTACAAGAAGAAGAGAGGGAGAAAGGGCGGGTTGGGATTTCCGTCTATTGGAAATATATTACAATGGTATATGGTGGAGCACTTGTGCCGCTTATTTTGCTCGCTCAGATAATTTTTCAAGTTCTTCAAATTGGAAGCAATTTTTGGATGGCTTGTGCTGCTCCAATATCCAAAGATGTGAATCCTCCGGTCAATAGCTTGAAAATGGTACTTGTATATGTTGTGTTAGCTTTTGTGAGCTCGTTATTCATCTTCATAAGATCCCATCTTCTTGTCATGGCTGGATGCAAGACTGCAATGATGCTATTTGATAAGATGCATCGATGCATATTCCGAGCTTCAATGTATTTCTTTGACTCCACTCCTAGCGGTCGAATCTTGAACAGAGTAAGTAATTTACCTTCACCATCTTTATTTTAATGAGAAAATTGAAGTTATCTCCTTGGAATGCCATTAGAATTTTTATTCATATTCAATTAATCATGAAAGTTGAAACAAAATTGCAGGCTTCTAGTGATCAAAGCACAGTGGACACCAGAATTTTTGACCTGATGGGATATGTTCTATTTCCTGCTATCGAACTTCTTGGAACAATTATTTTAATGTCACGGGTAGCATGGCCAGTCTTCGTAATTTTTGTCCCAATTATTGCAGCATCTCTGTGGTATCAGATATTCTTTTTATTATATATCTTATGTTCGATACCAATTGTGGTTCCAGTTTATAATTTTTAAGTATGTAGAAGGAAAAATACATTGATTCATGACTATATTGACAATTTTTCACAGATTCAACTGAAAATTGAACATCAGTGTTTTTCTTTTCACAGATTTAATTTAAAATTTAAAGGGATGGCAAAGCAATTACAGATAATACAAAATAAAATCATTAAGTAAATATATGATGTGATACATTACTTGGCAAAAATATTCCCAATCAAATTTTCAGGTTGATCCTAGTGTATATAGGAGTGTCCTTGTACATTTCCGATGTTCTTCTGAACAATCAAATTTTGTCTTAAAATATGCTATTGAACAATAATAATTGTTACCATATTTCAAAACTATAATTATGCATTTTCTATGACATTATTGGTTTCAAGACGACTCATATTTTGTGTTTGTTTTTAATTACCACAATTCCTTCCCTTCAGCAATATTACATAGATGGTGCTAGAGAGTTGCAGAGGTTGACTGGAGTTTGCAGAGCTCCTGTGATGCAGCATTTTGCTGAATCAGTAGCTGGATCAAATATCATTAGATGCTTTGGCAAGGAAATACAGTTTATCAATGCCGTCAGTCATTTCATGGATAATTTATCTAGACCAAGTTTATATAATGCTGCTTCAATGGAATGGTTGTGCTTTCGCTTGGACATTCTTTCATCCTTTATCTTCGCATTTGCCTTGATACTTCTGGTCACCTTGCCAGCTGCTCTAATTGACCCAAGTAAGTACGGTGGGCTTTAATTTGATTAGTCAGATCAAATTAGTTCATTATTGTATTAACATCCGTGCTAACTCTCATATTTACTACTTCACAGAGACAGCTGGTCTTGCAGTCACTTATGGATTGAGTCTGAATATGTTACAAGGGTGGGCTATTGCAGTGCTCTGTAGTTTGGAAAATAGAATGATATCCGTTGAAAGAATTTTTCAATACATGGCTATTCCTTCTGAACCACCCCTTACAATATCAAAAAGTAGACCAAACTGCCGGTGGCCGACAAATGGTGAAATTGAGCTTCGCAACCTCCATGTTTGTCTCTTGAACTCTATGTTGTTATATAAGTTCACTTCTAACAATGTCGGAGTTATATCAATTATTGATTAGAACTCCCAAATTTTCTATTCGAAATATTCTCTGAGAAAAACAATATGTTATTAAATTACTCCCTTAGGGTTGATAATACTTGTCATTTTAGACAAGAGCACGGTTTCCAAAAAAACAACTTTGACCATTATTTTTCATTATAATATGTATAAAAGTGTTAATAAATATATGATTTTATTAAAGTACTTTGTAAGACTAATCTATACATGTAATCACCATATTTGAAAGACAAATATTTTAAAAATGATTCATAATCAAAGATTCTATACCTCACCCTTGTCTAAAACGACAAGTATTATCAGCCCGGAGGGAGTAATTTATTTCTTCATGAAGTTATTCCATAAAAATTGGCATGCAGGTCTTTTTTCTAGTAGTGTAGAGTTGCAATCCTCTTTCATAATATACTATTTTGTATGACTTCAACATACCGCTGTAGAAATACCCTCCCAAAACTATATTTTCTTTCTTAACATGGAAAACATACAACACCTAATGCATAATTTTCTGGTGAACTGTTTTTTTCCTCTAAAGTGCTTTGTATGTGATGTAGGTAAGGTATGCGACACAGTTGCCTTTTGTTTTGAAAGGCCTAACTTGCACTTTACCCAGAGGATTGAGGACCGGTATCGTCGGAAGAACTGGCAATGGCAAGTCAACCTTGATTCAAGCACTATTCCGCATCGTCGACCCATGTATTGGGCAAGTGTTGATAGATGGCCTTGACATTTGCACCATTGGACTACATGATCTACGGACAAGATTGAGCATCATTCCTCAAGATCCTGTGATGTTTGAGGGGACCCTACGAAATAACATTGACCCTTTGGAGGAGTACAGCGATGAGCAAATCTGGGAGGTAATTCTTATTTTAAATTTACTAGTACCTCCATCCCTAAATAACATATGGAAGACAAATTACTATAGAAAATACATGACATTCATACCCCAAATTAAATGAGGGATGGATTGAAGAGAGAGGGTAGTTAGCTTTAGAAGCATACTTATTTTGGGGACAAAACTTGAGTGTTAGAAATATACTTATTTAGTAATGGAGGTAGTATAATTTGTAATGCTTCGTATGTGCACCTATGTTTTTTTTAAAAAAAAATATGCATAACTCATATCTGCTATTCGATGGGCAAAAGAGTTCACTTGTGTATATATGTTATCCAGGCATTGGACTCTTGTCATCTTGGTGATGAAGTTAGAAAGAGTGATCTCAAGCTTGACTCTACAGGTTTCATATCTATATCAGAAAGCTATAATGCATTGCTCCACGATGTCAAACTCATAACTTATACTTTAATATGAAATGCAGTTACAGAAAATGGCAGCAACTGGAGTGCAGGTCAGCGTCAGCTTGTTTGTTTGGGAAGGGTGGTTCTAAAGAAGCGAAAGATCTTGGTTTTGGATGAAGCAACTTCTTCAGTGGATCCAATAACTGACAATTTGATTCAGAAAACCCTGAAGCAACAATTCTCCGAATGCACGGTGATTACCATAGCACATCGGATCACATCAGTTCTTGATAGTGAGAAGGTCATTCTTATGGACAATGGTTAGTTATGTGCCTAAGGTTTACTTAGTAGCCAACAGTTAATAGCTTGGTTCTCCCGTTCTAATTCCATGTTATTGTAAACAGGTAAAATCGCAGAGGCTGACTCGCCAGCAAAACTTCTGGAAGACAATTTATCGTTATTTTCGAAACTTGTATCAGAATACACCAAGGGATCAGAGTATTAAACCATGATTAGTAGATGAAAGAGGGGCCAAGTCTATCACCGAGACTAAATTTTCGGCTTGAATTTAAATATACTTTCTTGGTAACCTGTTGCAACATGATCAGTTGTGTATTCGGAATGTGCAATGGAACTAAGAAATTGCAATGTTGTTCGGAAATCCCTGGATGCATAGCCGATGATGTGTTTGCAGAGATGTTTATGTTTGAGAAAGCATTACTCCAGAAGTACGGATGCAAGTGGGTAGTTCCGCTACCCATATAAAAACCCACTTGCTAGTCTATTTTTCGCATAATTGTACACAATTCAGAAAAACAAAAAAACTAAAAGTGGGATAAGCGGGACAAAAAAGGCCGCTTGCCCGCCCCGCTTGCATCTATATCCAGAAGTTCACCATAGACAAGAATGCTACTAATATAGGTTATATAAGATTCATAGACGCATCAATTTTTTTTATAAGACTAGTCAAGTACCCGTGCTTTGCTATGGAAATCTAAAATTGTGAGGTCACATGTTTTTGAACGATCCTAACAAGCTACCAACATACAAAAGTCTGCTGTTGAAAATAAATTAACTGGGCTAATGAACTATTGTCTCCTTTGTTAAGTCACTTTTTTTTACTATGGCTTCCAAAGTTCATTCAGTAATCTAACAATTTCTGCTATGCTAGATCTTTGAAAACAATCAGTGCAGCGAATTGCATAAATCATCTACTCCTACCTGTTTCTCAAATAATGATAAAGTTTATGAGTTCTCAATATATAGAAAAGATGCCCGTGCGTTGCAACGGGTAACGACTTTTTTCAGTGTTATATTAAGAGCTGAGTAATAAATTAAAATATTGGGATCACTATACACTATGATTGAAAAAGTTAATAAAAATCATAACATTGGGATCGCTATAATTATAATTAAAAAAATTAATGAAAATATTTCCTGGGTTTTCGGTCGAAAGCCTTCCTTCCTTTTCAGCCCTATGCTAGTGCGCTACCTCCCTCCATTTGATCTGCTTCTCTTCGACCCTACCATCTTCAACTTCCCGAATATGACTACCATCTTCAACCTCCCGAAGATAATCCTGTGTCCGTGCCCGTACATTTGCCGAATCAAATCGCCCCATCAAATCTAGCCGAATCTTTCTAGATCAGCCAAAATTGGTCGAGGGTTTTTATCCACTCGATCTACTCTTTCCGTTTTCCCCAAAATCAGAGCGTAAAACTCAGGATAAAAATGACTGGGGAAGATCGCCGTCATCATCGGCAACTGTAAAACAGAGATTAAATCCAACAATTAAAGCCGAATCGAAGGGAAAATTATGGAGAAAATGATGAGAGAGGCAAGTGTAAAATAGAGATTAAATCCGGCAATTAAAGCTGAATCGAAGGGAAAATCATGGAGACAATGATGAGAGAGGATTGGGGAATCGATTTTTGCAATCAAATTGGAGGAGAAAACACACGATCGATATGGCAACTGCACAGCGCTAGGGTTCACCTCGGGAGGCGTGCAGCGAACAGATGGGATTATAAAATCAGATGAGAAAAACAAAAAGCTCACGGGAGAAAAAACCGGTGACAAAAAAGATTGACGAAAAAAACTAAAAGCGTCTGGGAGACGCGCGGTGAACAGATCGGGTTAAAAAAAGGGGACAAACAACCAAAAGGCTTAGCGTGTGCGCTGCATAAAAAAACTCTTTTGCGTGCAAAGAAAAAACAGAAAAAAATACCGGTGCCAAAGAAAACCAAACGAACTTTTTTGTTTTTTTACTAGGAGATTTTTTTCCTTTTTCTACGGGAGTCGGACAAGAGATGTTTTTTTTCTTTTTTTTTACTGACGATGGAAGCTTTTTTTCGCTCGTTAAGTCGGACTTTTTTTTCTTTCTCTTTTTTTACCTTTTTTGAGTCGGACATTTTTTTCTTTTTTTTACGGAGGACGGGAATTTCCTGTTTTTAAGTAGAGATCTCTATGTCTGTCTCTACTACTTAAAAAATAAAAGGTGCTTCCATCGTCCGAAAAAAACTAAAAAAAAAAGAAAAAAAAACAAATCGGTCCGATAAAAAAACCGGGTGAAAAACCGGAAAAGAAAAGAAAAACCAAACGTAAAAAAACCGGGCGAAAAAAGAAAAAAAAAATCTGTCCGATCTAAAAACCGGGCGAAAAAACCGGAAAAAGAAAAGAAAAACTAAATATGTCCGATCCAGAAAAAGGGCGAAAATAAACGAAAAGAAAAATGAATCCAACTCTGGTAAAAAAGGGCGAAAAAAAATCAAAAAAAAATCAGCCCGATTCTCTACTACTTAATCTCTACTATGTAAAAAAGAGGTGTTTCCTTCATTCCTCAAAACAAAATAAATAGCGAAAAAATAAAAAAAAAAGTTCGACTCTCTCTCAGAAACGAAAAAAAAAGTCCGACTCTATATCCGATCACTAGTACAGATCCTTCTATCTGTGACGGGCTCTAATATGCTTAGAAATAGCGGGCCGTCACAAGGAAGTCATCTCAACCGGGCCGAAAAGTACCCAATTGAGATATGGTTGCACAGACATGTTAGATGAGTATAAAACTAAAGCCCGTCACGGATGACACCTATCAGTGACGGGCCGTAGTTTAGGCCCGATTGAGATAACATTCCATATCTCAAACGGGCCTAAAGTTGCGGCCCGTCACAGATGACCATCATCTGTAACGGGCACCAACTTTAGACCCGTTTGAGATAACATTCCATATCTCAAACGGGCCTCAAGTTGTGGCCCGTCACAGATGACCATCATCCGTGACGTGCACCAACTTGAGGCCCGTTTGAGATAACAATTAGGCCCGTCACAGATGACTCATCAGTGACGGCCAATATACTTAATCTCTATCGGGCATTAACTAAATCCCCTCACCGATGACTATTTTTCCATTTTTCATATGAAATGTTTATATTTGTAAGTTGACTATAGCAAAATAATTTAGTGCAGTATAATAATTCATTTTATAAGTCAGAATAACTTTACGGGTAGTAAATGATTTCAAATGAAAAAAATGTCAACAACAAAGTTGTATAACTTATCAAGATTTACAACTTTTAGTTTGGTCATTTTTCAATATAACATTTTTTTTTGAATAGTTTGAATTTGAATTTAAAAATATGACAACTTCAAACAACATTTTTCAAATACTAAATGATTTCAATTGAAAATGTCATCAACAACAAAGTTGAATAACTCATCAAGATCTAAAACTTTTATTTTTGTTATTTCTTCATCCGATAAAATGTTAGTAATATTATTCACAAATTTTACATATATGTGTTATAGTTTATAAAACCAGATAAGAGATATGTCAATTTTGTGAACAATGTTATTATCACTTTGTCATATGAAGAAATGACCAAAATAAAAGTTGTAGATCTTGATGAGTTATTTAACTTTGTTTTTGATGACTTTTTCAGTTGATATCATTTAGTATTTGAAAATGTTGTTTGAAGTTGTCATATTTTCAAATTCAAATTCAAACGGTTCAAAAAATGTTATATAGAAAAATGACCAAAATAAAAGTTATATATTTTGATGAGTTATACAACTTTGTTATTGATGACTTTTTCAGTTGAAGTCGTTCGCTGATCTAAAATTCTATTTGAACTTTTCAAACTTTGAATTTCAAATTTCAAATTGTTTAAATAGAGTCAAATGGAGAAATGATCAAAATAAAAATTTTGCACCTCGATGAGTTCTACAACTTTGGTTTTGGTGACTTTTCCATTTGAAATCATTTAATAACCCCAATTTGACATCCTGGCCTAGGGCATAATAGGATTAATAGAATACTCATACCAACATGTTACAACTACTTTTTCGGAAGCCAATCTTTAAAGAACTTTAACATTAAGTTTGAACTTCTCGCGTGGGTGCACACGAGTGAGGGCTAGCCAAAAAATAAAATTTATTTATTTTTTAATTATACTCATCTGTGACGGGCATTAACTTAGGCTATAGTTAACGCCCGTCACATATGACTCATCTGTGACGGGTTAATGCCCGTCACAGATGACTCATCTGTGACGGGCTATAGGTAATGCCCGTCACAGATCAGGGTCATCTGTGACAGGCGCTAGTTGTGGCCCGATTGAGATAGTTCATCTGTGACAGGCTATAGTTTGACTGGTCGTCTGGGTCAAAGCTATCGGTGACGGGCTTTACTTAGGGCCCGATTGAGATAGAATCATCCGTGACGGCCATTTTCCCGATTGAGATAACTCTTCACATCAGTGACTTCTAGCCTGTGACGGCCGCCATGCCCGATTGAGATGGGGCTTACCGCCCAATTGAGATGAGGGTATCCGTTCTAGTGGATTCCTCCTTAAAAACGGAAAATAAAACACACCACTCCTTTCGGCATCGGTTTGAGTCCGAGATCCCAGGGACACTCCTCTCGGTTTCAATCTATATCGTGATATCTCATATATCTTGGTGAAAAAAAATTGATGTGCCGGATTAAAGATCTGTGTGCAAAAACGGAACCTACCGGTCGAGAGCATTCCATTTTTATATGATTTTAATTTTTGGGTTTGTACTTTTCTAATTGAGTCCCTATAATTTTTATATTTACATTTGAGTAGTATCATTAATACTGGCTACTTCTCTGCTGCTGCGCTTCACTATTATAGTGTACAAGCGGTAGGAGAGTACTAGAGTAAAGCGGTAGGAGAGTATTATATACAGCTTTCCCCAATCTGATTTTCAATTTTTGAATTGAAGAAAGTTACTATCTTGGTTAAAAAAGATTACTAACAAAAATAAGTAAAGTATTTGAGTACGTATATATAGCATTTTGTTGCTTTAGAAATGTGTAGCGGTTGGGAATTTGTCATAGATGTATAGATATAGCATGACATAACATGTGGTTTCTTGATGGACAGTTTTCAAATACCATTTGTAGCTCACTTGATTAGTTCACATGCATGTCGAGTCATTTTTGTATGGCAACATAAAGTGAGGTCATAACTACAGGGCATGTCTACTGTAGCATATTACATATATATATCCCAGTAAAACATAAACAGGTGAGTTACAGGGGAAAATCCAATATCATAGTAACACATAAGATATGCTACAAGTATACTTTATAACATATTTATATAAGGTCTTGTCTAGCTTTAATGTAACTGATGAAAAATCCGAAAAATTTCAGTCACTTTTTTGGACGACTAGGATCGCATCAAGATTTGTGCATACTCATTATCTCTCCCTTAACGATTCTTCTCTTTTCTAGTTCGCATGCACGCACATGAGACTCAGGACAAATCGCCACGCCTTGCTTTCTTACTGAGCACTGAGGCCTCCACTGCCACCGCACTTCGCCCCATGGCTCACTAGCTAGCCAGAAGCCATCAACGGTGCCGGCGAGCCCCCTCTAGACCGGCCACCTCTCTCTTCCTCTCTAATCTTCTGGCGGCGGCGTGGTGCTATCGGGTTCACTGCCGATGACCACATCCTCCAAACCCCATGACATCCCTCACCCCTGCCACCAACCCTACCCACCTGCGTGCCTCTAACTCCGCGTCTCCAGCAGCGCCTCCGCCGCCTCGCCGCTCATCGTCGATCAGGCCACCCCAGAAGGCCATCTCCCTAATCCTGGGAGAAACCGCTCCTTTCTTCCCAAAACCCCACGGCTTCCCCCAACCCTAGCCCCAAAACCCTAACTCTAATCCGTAGGTCATGTACCGCAATCGGATGTCTCTGGCGATGAGAAAGATAAAGGGATCGGCGAGGATCTCTTCATCACTGTTGCCATCGCCGAGAAGTGGTTGAAGACAATTCTCTAAACGTTGGATTTCAATCCAATGGGTAGGGAGCAGGTGAACACCAAATCTCAGTCACCTAAAAACTACCATTTCCCTTCATTCATATAAAGATGTGAGATGAGAAAGTACAATAGGAGCACAAAATGTGTTGCATATATATACACATGGCAGTAATAATGACTGACTTGGTTAAAAGGCTAGTAATAAAATTAAATAAAGTATTTGAGTACACGTATATATAGCATAGCGGTTGGGAATTTGTCGTTTATGTATATATATAGCCTGACATAACATGTGGTTTCTGGATTTTCAGTTTCAAAAACCCATTTGTCGTCGCTCACTTGATATATATCATTAATTACTGACATGCAGGTCGCGTCACTTTTGTATGGCAACATAGCTAGGTAGAGAGCATGAAAACGTGTACGCGTGCACGCATGAGGATATGTAAGTGCGTACGGTGCAGCTCTGTTGCACGGCGAGACGTACCCAGCCAGAACCAGAGACCGACCGAGTCCCTCACCTGATCAGCTGCCTCACAAGGCGGAAGCAGTGCAACTGCGCAAGCATGCACGTATACGCAACACGCGTGTGTGTAATATAATGTGTAGCTGGCTCGATCGATCGATCTCTGGCTGCCTGGCTCGCCGCTCACGGTCCTATAAATAGCCGCGCGCTCCAAACGCAGCAGCAGCAGCAGCAAGCGTTTAGCTAGCTAGCTTTCTTTCCTTCAATTTCGTTTCCAAAGAGTTGATCACAGTACGTGTGTTTAGCTAGAGGAAGCTGGTGGTGGCGAGACCATGGTGGGCAAGGGCAACGAGTGCGCCGCAGCTCGCCGCCGCTTCAGCCTCCGGGCGGCGGCGGCGTCGTCGTCGTCGTCGTCCTTCCTCCCCTGTCTCTTGCTGGCGGCGGCGCTCTCCGCCGGCTGCTGCCGCGCGCACGCGGCGACGGCCCGGGCCCCGCGCAGTCTCTTGGCCCGCTTCCCGACGACGAAGATGACATCGGAGTTGGAGAAGGAGGCCGGCCGGTACGTCGACGACAGCTCGCAGGCGGCGAGGACGAACAACAAGATCACCAACCTGCAGGTGTCGTTCGTCGGCCACGGACATGATACTCCAGCAGGTGCTGCTTATTATTATTATTATTATTATTACTCCGCTCGTGTAAACACTCGGCACGTACGCGTACCAAAAGCTTATTACAAACAAACTTCTTAACCGTTTAATCTAATTATTATATCTTAGAGTTATTATAAAAAAATATATATGATTTAATCACAGTACTTATTATGTCAATAGTGCAAGTTTTGTTTTCAACAACTTTTTGCACCTATATATAGCTAGCGTGGCATCCTAGTCAGAGTCCATGAAATGAGCCCAATGGGCTTACCGCCTTTGGTCCTTGGCCCATGGCAGTGCGTGCACAAATACACAAGAGAATGCGGGCTGACCGGTTGAGCCGGCTGCATATTCGCACTCACACGCATGTGCAACTGAACGCCTGAACCAGCTGCAGTACCAGCTATCCATGAGTTTAAAAAAAAAACTCAGCCACAAAGCTATTAGCATATTTAGTCATATTTATATGTTGGGAACTTGTGATACATTGGAAAAATTAATAATAATCGACGTTCAATATTGATGTCATTTTTATGATTCATATTTCCTCAACAACAGATACGGTTACTGTAGATTAAAGTGAAAATCAAGGCAAGTACATAGGCCATGTTATCAGCATCCTATATAATATTATTTTAAAAGAAAAAAAAATAAATAATAAAAATATATAAAAAGGAATGTGCAGTATAAAGAAATCAAAATATAAAAATGCAATATTTTTTCTTATTATACCAATTTATTGCTTTGGAAAAGTCATTGAGAAATAATCCAAATAAGTACAATTTGCGTTAGGTTAGATTTGGAAACATATAACTTGGCTTTGTTTTTATCTTATATTTCTAGAAAAGATAAAACAATTAGTAGCAAGTGTAAACATCATGAACATATTTTCCTTCTAATTATATGGTTTTAACAGCTTATAGGCAAAACTTTTGAATTTATAAAAGTGAGATGAAATATTCATAAAACACACTTTTCTATTCATCTAATATACAACCTTCATCAATTTGTTAGCGTATATTAGTATGATGCAGTGTTTTTTCCTCAGTATTCCACAAAAAAAAATCTAAAAACACACTAAAAGGGTACTTTAAAGGTATGATGCTGATAGAACTTTTTAAGTACCGGATTATTTGCTTTAAAAATTCTCACGTTCTAAATAACCTCTAATTAAGCAGTATACAAATACTCCACACACACAAAATTACGGGCTAACTTAAGCAAGCATGCCAATAAGCACGCCGATTTTCTAGTAATTAAGTAATAACTGTGTTGATCAACTGAGTAAGTATCATCAGACAGGCGTCGTTTAAGTGCTATATATCTGCATTTCAGTGTAGTACATCAATTAAATTGACTCCATTAATCTGTTACAAAATAACAAGATGGCTTCTCCTACTCTGCCGACGAGTAAGAATTTTCTTTTTCTTGAGAAAAGCCGAGTGAGAATGTTTGATTGTCATTTCTACGCTGTATTTGTCGTTTTCAGTAGCAATTCATTTAAGTAACCCGTGTTTCTGTGACATAACAAGATGGAGAAGGGCAATTCGCTGATGCTGCATACCCGGCGAAGTGGAAACCAGATCAGGATCCGTCCACGCCATCGCTGGTCGTTGCTCATCATCTACCGAGTAAGAGCAACTCCAATAGCCTCTTCAAAAGACTCTCCAAGTTAAATTTTGTCAATTCTTGAAAAAAAAAGTACTCCAATAGCCTCTCTATTCAACTTGCCAAGCCATTTGGCTGGCCAAATCCTTCCCCTCAGTAGCCAAATTTGGCCAGCCAAACTCACTAGCCATCTGTGGGCCCCACCTATTCCCTATTCTCTTTCTTTGCATCCGCTCGCTCTCTCTCCCCCTTTGCCGCTGAAATCCCTACCACCGCCGCTTGCCAAAAATCGATGGCGAGCAGCGGCGGCGGTAGGGAGCCACCGTCGAGGTCATCGCGAGCCGCCGCCCTCGCCGTCGCCCTCCTCTAGATCCGTCGCGAGCCGTTGCCGCCACTGCCGCTGAGCTCCGCCCCGAGCATCGTCGAGGTCGTCGTCGCCCCGGGTCGTCGTCGAGGTTGTCGTCGCCCTGGGTCGTCGTCGAGGTCGTCGTCGCCCCGGGTCGTCGTCGTCGCGAGCCGTCACCGCCGCCGCCGCCGAGCTCCGCCCCGAGCATCGTCGAGGTCGTCGTCGCCCCGGGTTGTCGTCGCCCCGGGTCGTCGTCGTCGCGAGCCGTCACCGCCGCCGCCGCCGAGCTCCGCCCCGAGCATCGTCGAGGTCATCGTCGCCCCGGGTTGTCGTCGAGGTCGTCGTCGCGAGCCGTCGCCGCCACTGCCGCCGAGCTCCGCCCCGAGCATCGTCAAGGTCGTCGTCTCCCCAGGTCGTCGTCAAGGTCATTGTCGCGAGACGTCGCCGCCGAGCTCCGCCGCCGCCCCCTTGTAGATCTGGCAGCTCGAGGGGAGGTCGACATTGTCTCGCCTCCCGCCTCCCCGCATCATCGAGCCACCACGCGCGGCCGCCGTCGGCATCAGGGAAGGGAATGGGAAGAAAAGAAAGGGGAAAGAAGGAAGGGGGAGAGAAAAGAAGAAGAGGAGTAGAGGCTGACGTGTGGGTCCATTGTTATTTTGGAGAGGATTAATAGAGAGTCTGTTGGAGAGAGCATCTAGTTTGACTAGCTAAATCAGATGGAGAGTTGGCTATATGGGTGTTTGGAGAGTTCGATTTGGAGAAGCTATTGGAGATGCTCTAAGTATTGCAGGGTTGTTCTACCTCGAATATTATACATAGTGGGTTTTTAATCCCATTTACTAGTACTAGTAATTTAGTCCAATTATATTCACCCCTAATTCTGTTACATGATCGACAAGATGGCAATGCTCCCTTCATTGATGCTGCTTACCCAGTCAAGTGGAGTCCACGTGCTGATGGGCCTCCTAAACAACCAGCCACCTTCCCTGCTTCTCCAAGTAAGTACTGTTTTATGCTACATCAATTGGATTGGTATTCTCTAGTACTAGTAGTTAATTAAACCATAAACAAAATTGACCCTGTAATTAATTCTGTTATTACATAATTCACAAGATGGTGAGAAGGCCGAATTCACTGATTCTGCTTACTCGGTAAAATGGAGTCCACGTAGTGTTGCACCTCCTAAAGCACCGGGCATCTTTGCTCAACATTCTAGTAAGTAGTATATATTATAGTCGTTTTATGCTATATGCATGTGCTATTTTCATTGACTAGCAATGCAATCAAATTGATCCCATCACTCTGTTGTGTTAACAAGATGGTAACAAGGCCCAATTCACTGATGCTGCTTACCCAGTCGACTGGAATCCACGTAGTGTTGCGCCTCCTACTCCACCGGCTGCCTTGTCTTCTCTGGCTCATCCAGGTAAGAACATATAGGTAGATTTTGTACTCATTTCAGCGAACCTTTCATGGAATATATATTTGAATTCATGCAGCTGCAGGCATACATATCCAGCGCGGGATGCTCTTCTTAATGAAGAAGTTGCATCCTGGCGCCGTCTTGCCGGAAGGCACGAAGCTGGCGCTGCCGCACGGCGACCACGGCGTGGCCGCGGCGGCGCCAAGGTTCATCTACAAGGACAAGGGCGACGCCGTGCCGTTCGACCTCCGCGCCATGGACGCCATCCTCGCCATGTTCGGCATCCTCCCTGGATCCGACAAGGCGGCGCAGGTCGCCGACACCCTCCGCGCCTGCAGCGAGCTGACGGCCGCCGGCGGCGGCGGCGAGGAGCCACGCGCCTGCTGCGCCACCTCCCGCGAGGCGGTGCTCGACTTCGCCGCCTCGGCGCTGGGCACCAGCGCGCCGCGCGCGGTCACCACGCTCGTGCACGGGAGGGAGCCCCGCAGGTACGTGGTAGCGGCCGACGGCGTCGCCCGGATCGGCGGCGACGCCGTGGTGGCGTGCCACCCTATGCCATATCTATACGAGGTGTACTACTGCCACCGGCCAGCCGACGCGGTGGCGCTGAGGGTCGACCTCCACGCCGTCGCCGACGTGGGCCTGGGCGGCGCCACTGCCGTCGCCGTGTGCCACGTCAACACCACCACCTGGGACAGTGCGTACTTCGAGCTCCTCAAGGCAAGCCGTGGCGACGCCATCTGCCACTACATGCCGCAGGGCTATGTTCTGTGGCTAGCCAATTGAGAGTATTTCCTACAAACACCTGATCGTAGCTACTCTACCTTTCATGATTGATGCTTGATGCATCTCTCGCTGCTATCTTAATAAAATAAAACTGATGGTGTGCTCTCTTCTCGTCCTCGACTCCTTTTTTTCTTTTTCTTTTTTTTTTCGAAGAACAGTGAAGGAAGCTATTCTAATTACTGTTGCAATCCCATGCCTGTTGCTAACTTCTGAGGAAGGATGAAGATGTCAGAGTCCTAAAAGAATCGGCAGACTGAAATTCTAAGTTTTCAGGAAATTTGAACCCAAAAAAGTTGAAAATCGAATAGATTTTTACTAATTGTCAACAAATTAGTAAAACTGTTACACTGTTCGTTCATCACCCGTGGACGACCGTCCGATCTGCCTATCCACCAAGCTGTTCATGTGCAGATGGACTACTCGAGGAGTAGTGTGGAGATGACGAGGACGGCGCCAGAGCCTCTCGCTGCAGCTGATTTGGGGATTTCCATGTCCTTTATTACTGTGGGGGATTTACAGATTTTCATTGGCTCTGCTCGCTGCTAATTTGGGCAGTACAAACGTTGTGCAGCCTTCCACCGATTTTGAGCATCCAGTATGCCAGATGCGTTCTTTTTTTTCCCCTTCAATTTTTCTTCCATCTTGAAAGCTCATTAGCACCCCCAACAAATTAAAATGCTGCAGATGTCTGATGAGATTCTTAAATGGTGTCGTACCGAGCTAACAGGTAGTAACTGAGATTCTTGGGCTTTAGTTCCGCACCAAAATTAGAAGTTTGATTAAAATTGAAAGTTTGAATAAAAAAGTTAGAAGTTGATGTGAGTAGGAAAGTTTTGATATAATGGAAAAGTTAAAAGTTTGATGAAAAAGTTTGGAACTAAATAAAGCCTTAAGTGAATAAAGACTACAAATAGAAACAATTTATTTGGAAAAACTCAAATGTGAAATATGTCTAACTTTTGTAGATGGAGGGAGTAATTTATAGCACACGATTGAAAATGCATTTTAACATGAATGACTCGTAACGGTTTAGAATTTTTCTAATTTATATTTAATAAACCATGGCAAAATAATATGGTATTTTAAATTTTCATTTATTTAGTTGCATTGCTTGAGAATGAGTTTGAGTGGTTTGGTTGGATGTCTAAGTACGAATGCTGCTGTCATTTGTGGGAATTGGGAAGATTGTTCTTTGGTGGGGGTTCAACATCACTCTTTGGAACAGAACTAAAACCATGCATAACCAGGAGGATATATAGCAGATAATCACATATTTTTCTTTTTATTTTCTTTGTTGCTCTTTCATGTCAGATACAACATGTATTCCTGATGTTTCTTACACATTTCTCATCAGGGGGATATGTTCTAAGCTCAAAACCGGACATTTCTGTATAGCTAATATATAGATTATGTATTTTGAACACTGCTAAAGTGTTATTAGTAAACCTACAAAATTACAAGATTAATTAAAATCGACTTCAATTATTAGATATAATATTAACAAAATAGTTAAGAAAAAAAAATAAAAACTCAAGAACAAAGTTTTTAGCCATTTAATTTGTTAATTTAATGACTCCGAAACTAAGTTTAGTTTGGTCTTACAATTTTATATGGTTATCTTCTTACTTATATTGTGCGTTTTAAAAGCTTTTGAGTTTTTTTTTGATTGTCTAGCCGGCAGTTGTCTAGCAAATCCCTAAATTAATTAATTAATCCGAGATTGTACAATTATGTCACATCCTGATTTTTGTTTTATGATTTATAAATTATTTAATAAATTATTATTAGAATTTATGTTAAATGTTCATTAATTTACAAGTGAAGTTAAATGTGAGAAATAAAATTTCCTAAATATAAATCATGGCTGCATTTAATTTTTATTAAATTCTCCATAATTAAATATACGCTCTGCAATTTTCTCGAATTTTTCAGAGCTCAATTACTAATTTTAATAATACAAAGAGCAGTTCAGCAATGATTCGCATATTAAATTAATCATTAAATGGTCTTCTTATAATTTTTTTAAATACTTATAGTGTTCAAGTATTTTAATAATTTTTCTTGGAATTATTAGAGCACCGGAAGTATTTTTAACAATTTAGAGATCATTTCAGTGATTAATTTAATTGGGAAAGTAATAAAAAAACACCCTTTTCCTTTCCGGGCCGAAACTAGAAAAGTTCACTTTTAGTTCTCGGTCCATTCTCTCTTCCTTTCGGCTGGTTCTATCCCTTCTCCGAAGTCCATTTCATGTCCCTCCTTCAATCGGGCTGAGTAAAAGAAGCCCAGCTGAAAGTCTGTTTTCCTTCCCTCTGCTACAGTAGTCGCCCCTAACCTCCAGCCGGCCGGAGACAGAGCCCGATGCCGCCATTGCCGCCGCCTTCCCCCTCCAACTCCGGCCTCCTCTCTCGTGTATTTCCAAAATTAGTTGAGGCAAAATATCCCCCTTATCCTCCTCTATCTCTTCCCCCAAAAATCCGGTTTTATCCCTTTGAATTCGATGCGAATTTGGATTCGTTTTCGAGTTTATCTCTCCAAACCAAACTCTAGAAAATCCCGGCTTCGATTCTCTCGTTGTAGGATCGATATCTCTCTCCCATGGCTATAAATAGAGTTCCCTCCCTCTCCTCTTTCGGCCGCCACCTCTCCCTCTCTCCGCCGTCGCTTGTAGCGCCGTCGCCGCGTTCGTCTTCTCCGTCCACCGCCGGCAGCCGCTCCAGCCGCCCCTAGCAGCCGCCTCAGCCGTCGACGACCTACGCCGTCGCCTCTCTCGGCTCCGCAAGGTCAAGCTCCACCCCGTCCACCCCTTCCCCGTAGCCGAAACCCACCGGAGCTCCATCGTCGCCGTCAACCCGAAGTTCGCCGTCGCGTTTTGATCTCCGGCGAGGCCCTACTGCTCCTTCCGTCGTCGCCAAGCTTTGCCGTCGCCACCCACAGCGTCGCAGCCGGGGAGAAGCCCGTCCATCCATCCGTTGCCGCTGCTCGTCGCCGGAAAATCGTCGCTGCCGTGGACCCGAACCTCGCCGCCCTTTGGAGTCCGTCGCCGGCCATCTCCTTCACTGTTCGTCGTCGCATAAGTGTTGGTAAGAATCGCCGTCGCCTTCTCTTTCTCCCGGTGCCCTCGTTTGCATTATTGTGCCGTGGTTCGCCTGCAACCACCGCTCCCATGCCGTTCACCGATTTAGGTTTTTTTCCTAGGGTATTAATCCAATCTAATCTAATCCGCTGTATGTCTAGCGTCATCGTCGTCTCCGTGTGTTGCCGCCGGGTAGTCATCGCCGTCTCTCCCTCTCCGATCGCTTTGGTTTGGTGAGGTTTCTATCTGTGTTCCCTCAGTTTAGGTTTTAATCTCTTGTTTGTGTCGTTGAGTAGCCGCCGCCGTGCCGCGCTTAGCTGTTGGCTTAGCATTGCCGCTGCGCTAGCCGCCTAGCCGCCGTTGTACCGCTCCCTGCCACAGCTGTGTAGCTGCTGCTCGTGCGTGCCAAAAGTCGATGTCGTCCCGCTACCGCAGCGACCGAGCCACTTGCTGCTGCGTTGTGTCGCTGCCGCGTTGCCGTAGCTCGGTAGCCATCTTGCTAAGTCATTGTTGAGTCGTTGCTGCTGCCGCGCCTTGCCAAGTCGTTGACGCAGTCGTGCCGCTGCTAAACCGTGTCACTGTCGCTGCTTAGTCGTTGCTCCAAATTGTGCAACGCCGCCTCTATCCCACGTCATCGTCATCGTGGTTTGTTTGCTTCCCGTAGTCCGTTAGCCGAGTTGCAAAGCCGTAGGTGCATCCCTAGGTTTCTACCGGCCTATCGTTTGTCGTACCAGGGTTTTACCGTGAATCGTGTCTAGCTCATCGGTTTAGCCGCAACCATTGTTGAGTCGTTTGCTCGTTCGTTCGAACGAGGTGTTCCCCGTGCTTCGTTCGTTCGTCCATGTTGAGTCGTCCTTTAGTTTAGAGCCGTTCAGAGCCGCCGGTTTCGGTTAATCATTTCGGTGATCCCGTGTCACGTAGAATTGACTCGTTGAGTCGGTATCTCGTGAGGCCAGCTTGCCAGATCAATCCAAACCATCCGATCTTGGTCGACTCGGTCAAGATTAATCTCAGCCATCCAAAGTCAATATAAATCATGTTATCCCTTTTCAATGGCATATTAGTTCTTTTTACTATATATCATCCACTAAATTAGTTCCAATAATTTTCGGAGGATGTTTTAATCTTTAATCTCAGTATAAATCGTTTGTAAATTGTTTAATCAATTTGGAATAGTGTTTTCTTTAATAGGTTTAATTGGAATTAATTTTGTAAAATTCATAACTAATTCATATGAAGTCGGAATGAGGCCGTTCAAGTCTCTAAATTCATCTAAAATCATGATCTACATGTTTGTTTACTTTTTAGTACTGTTTATTTGGTTTTTATTAGTTTTTTCTCCGTTATAAATGTTAGCTTGTCATTTCCGTCGTTGTGAAGGTTCGTGAGTGCGTCAGAAGTGTTCAAGAAGACTAATTGAAGACCGATTATTGCAAGGCAAGTCACACAGATCCTAAACACAATCATTTGAGCATGTTGCTCCTATATTTAAATTCTCTATTTATTTCAACTATGCATTTATTTTTAAATGTCACCGGGTGGTGTGAACCTATTCATTTGTTATGGCCAATTTGCATTGATTACCCTATTCTTTGATACCTTGGGTTATAATTTGACTAGTTGGACTTTATATATTGGTTCGACTATATATTAGAATAATTGCTTAGTCATGCTTAGAAACACTAGCATACTATTGGGATGATTAATGTTTCACTATTACTTAATGATGGATACTTTATGGTAGCTCACGATGGTTAATCGTGTTGTGATAAATAATTGATAATTAAAACTTGATAATGGTGGGTTGTGAGCACATGGTTTTGAAGGTCATGCTCATGACAATTAAGGACCGGTTCGCAAGCTACTGTTGTGAGACATTAACCGTACTAATCACAAGCCAGAATGGGCAACGGCTGGACACTTTGTATAGCAAGGCTCATTGTGGGGCGCTAGACTGTGAAGCGGCGAGAAGTCCGTGGGGGTCGCTGGGGAGTCCACGCCTCTGGTTGTAGAGGGGGTGATTATGATCCAGGAAAGGTGCGCTGCTTTGAGTTGAGCTATGCGAGGGGTCTTGTCACAACTACACAAATGGTGGCATGTTCAGCATGGGCACATGGTGATATGGTGACATATTGTGGAGTTATGTCTTGTGGGTAAATTTGTACACCTCTGGCCAGAGTAAAACTATTTGAATAGCCATGCCCGCGGTTATGGGTGGGTTGAGCAATGTTTTTCGTGATTAGTCCCACACTACTCATTAATGATAATAATGTGATAATTAATTTGACTCCTGGTTTGGAATGGTAAATTCCTGGTTTAGAGGTTTGATCTGTACGACCGGGGTTGGTTGTTCAGGTTTGGTTGGGCCTGCAGCATGGGTGTGCTATTCAGTGTTGATTAATATTGATGATTAATTACTCTACTTATTTACTACTCCTAAATGTTTGCTAAATGCTGCTTTTGCAAATGAGCCTATATTATGCCATCCTTTGGTATCCGTGTGCACTTGCATATTTGCTGTGTGGCTTGCGGAGTATTCCATGTACTCACCTTGCAATAATCAATCAAATCTCAGTTGAAGAAAAATGATCCAGAAGGAGAAGATGCTTAGCTTATACCCCAGTTGAGCTGCTGTGGGAGTGGAGCCGAAGCTTTGCCAGATTTTATTTTTATTTTTCCGCTGCAGATTTCTTCGTTGTGAGGACTAAGTGCCTCTTCAGTAAGTATTTATCGCTTTAGTTCTTTTGATGAATATGTATATTAAATTGTCAGTTTGTGTACCTCGGTTGATTCCTGGACAAGAATTTTATGCGCAAATTAGTTCGGAAATTACTAGTGAATTTCTGGGCGTGACAAATTATGGGTCTGTTTAGTTCGCGAAAAGAAAATTTTTGGGTGTCACATCGGATGCTTGACCGGATGTCGGAAGGGGTTTTCGGACACGAATGACAATACTAATTTCATAACTCGCCTGGAAACCGCGAGACGAATCATTTGAGCCTAATTAATCTGTCATTAGCACATATGGGTTACTGTAGCACTTATGGCTAATATGGACTAATTAGGCTCAAAAGATTCATCTCGCGATTTCCCCCCTAACTGTGCAATTAGTTTTATTTTAATCTATATTTAGTGCTCCATGCATGTGTCTAAATATTCGATGTGATGTTTTTTAGAAAAAAAAATTAGGGAACTAATTAACTAAACAAGGCCTATATATAGAACCCAATGTGAATTTGAGTCCTTTTCTTTCTTGAAACCAAAGTTTGAGAATCAATCGTGTTAATGCAACAGATTAAAGTAAGAGCACGAGCGAGGTGGCAATGCAACAGATCGATCGTAGAGATCACTGCTAACTCTAAACCCCTAAGTCCCAATCGATTTCTTCTTTTATTTTTGTGAGGAAAAGTCCCAGTTCTTTTAACTCGTCTTTCCCTTGTTGTGTGTATTTTTCTATTTCTTTTCTTTTCTTGAAAGTTGAAACCAACTCTATTTCTTTCTCCCCTGTTTTAGTTGATTTCCACATTTCACTCTACCATGGACGTCCGACTGAGTTTCTTTATATATACTAGCAAACATACCTGTGGTTGCAACGGATGAAAAAACCTAATGATAATATACTTTTTCATACATAACCATATTGATGACAATCAGAAAATTAGAAAATTAGAACATCTTAAATGTAATGGCCCAACCTCGATGATGGCAACCTTACCGATGTTTGGTTTACCTAAAATAATTGGATTATTCATGTGACAACATGCATATAATCTTAAATATTATTTTAATCTCATTCTTACAACCAATCAAATCCTACACTGACTCGCATGGTCAAGTCTACACAAAATAGAGCCACTGTGCACTCTTTTCTAAATAACAATTACAATATGTTTATTTTCTAATATTATTTCCATATAATATGTTATCAAGAATAGTAGCTATACTTCACAAAAAATAGTATGATAATTGACTACAGAGGTGTGCAGGGTCTCCAATACAGGAGAATAGATGATGAAACAAAAGCCTAGGAGATGAAAAAAAAATCGATGATCCTAACCAACCAAGCGTCCATCAATTTAGCCTTTTTTTCTGACAATTTTTTCCTCGTATGCTTTTTATTTTGCTTTTTTACAGACGATGGAAATATTTTTTTCTCGCGTGTTTTTTTTACTACGAAAACCTTTTTTTCTAGCGTGTTTTCTTTTGTGCTTTTTTCTGATATTTTTTCCTCACGTGTTTTTTTAAACCGTTTTTATCTTTCCGCGCATTTTTTAGTTAGATTAGAGATAGAGAAGAGATATATATGGACTACTAAAACGACAAATATAAATCCTTTCTAGATGTTTTCTAGATTTTTTTTATTTTTTATGGATTTTTTTTGTTTTTCGCTTTATAGGAAATTGTACTTTTTTTCGGTTGTGGGATTGGATCTACGTTCATATAGATGTTGATGAATCTAGACATATATATTCATTCTTGTATCCGAAGGGACTAACCAAACTTTTATAGAGAAACTAGGAAGATACTCCCTCCGACCAGATGTGACACTTCATAGTACAACGAATCTGGACAGGAAGCATGTCCGGATTCGTTATACTATAAAGTGTCCTATTCGGTACTAGTTTGTTATATTATGGGACGGAGTAGTAATTTCCATCACTTCGCACCACTTGTACCAAACATGCTATACTAGGATTTGAAAGTCAAATTCTAGTCTTAGTATTAATCAATTTCCCATCAAAACTTTCCATCCTCTTCATCGCAAAACATGCTAGACTTAAAAATCAAATTCTAATCTTACTATTAATTAATTTCCTCTCAAAACTATCAGTCCTCTCCATCGCCAAACATGCCGAATGCAGCCACACTACTATTTCCCTTCTATAAACTCGCAATATTCTCTAAACTTGCCAAATAGGCCCACGGCTGTAAATTTGGATTTCAATATATGGCAGGTACGATTATATTTCATTAATTGACTAATCATACTTTTGTGTAGCTGTAGGTGTCAAATAAAAGGGGCATTAATTCTCCACATAAGAAGGGTACGAATACAATGGTTTCCTTCTATATGATTATTACCTCTATTGGATTAGCCTAAACAAATCTGTACTTTGTACTGTAATAAAAAAATCCCCACACAAATACAGGAGTGCAGTACATATGAACCCCTTCTGCTACGAAACCCCGTGGAAGACGGCTGGCCTTGGCACGGCGCATAGCAGGCAGCAGCCGGCGTTGAGAAGGGGAGCGGCCGATCTTCTGATCGATTTGTTAGGCTTTTAGGCATAACGAAGAAGCTAGCAGGTAAGTATATGCCTGCAGACTTTGTCATCTCTATTTTGATTCTTCACATTGGTCCTTTTTTTTCTTTTCCTTTGTATTCATCCATGTATACCCGATTCGAGAACGATCTTAATTTTATTTCATTTTTCAAAAAAAATAGTCCATATTACTTAACTCAACTTCTAAATTTTACTAGCGCTATACCCTTACTTTGCAAAGGGATTAGAAGGAAAATTTGCAAGGCTTGAGTTTCATCCATCTGGTTTTACTGGTGGGATGAGTTTTGGATGGAAACACACGTGTTTGTTTTTGTTGAGGTGGTTTCTTTACAACGAATTACGATGTACGAGGAGGAAGATGGCGACTTACACTTCTTAGAGCAGGTATATATAATAAGGTTGAGTCAGTAGGCTATACGTTATTCCACATTAGCGAAATCCTATGTGGGTGAGGGAGAAAAGAAGAAAGAGAAAAAGCGGACGCTAGATCTGTCACCGGGCGATAGTGTAAGAAACGAGCCTCTACTGCTCGCTTGCAGCTGATATGGGTGATACCTACGTATTTGGTGGGCCTCCGACATATCTCCACGATCTAGTTTGCATGTATTTCTGTTTTTCTCCCTATCTAACACGCTAGAGCACAGGCAACACACATAGCTACAAGGATGGTGGTTAGTTTTGATCATGCCAATTTGGTTGTGCATGCATGAATTAAATGTTTGTTTATTTCCATTTAGCTAGCGAAACAGCTAGTTCATCGCATGAGCTTCTCTCTTGATGGCTATATCAGACACGGACAAATACTATCGCTGGTAGCTTACTACACTAATAAACCTGCTCTTAATTCACGAATCCCCGAATTTTAATATTGTTTTTTACCCCTTACAAACTATTTTGAGCCTCGTGAAATACCGGACCAGTTCTCCAAATCACCGCCGGTTGAATAGGAGGGCGGCTGCCTGCGCAACTCATGCCCACCCACCCCCACCCCTAGAACGAGAGCAAGTGAACATTCGTTGAAGATATTTAGTTAGTTGCCTATGACATGGAGGAAAATAGATGGTAAGGGGAAGAAGGGAACCGTTACTAACAAGCGGGGATTATGATATTGGTTTCAAGCGTTACATATGTGAAATCCGTAATCCGCACTAATTTGAACTTAACTAACATTTTTATTGTTTTGTTTGAAATAAACTCCAAATTTACTCAATTTTAAAATAACCTTTAGGCATGACATTGATAATGCTACGGTCGTACAGCGTGTGAACTGTGAAGAAAACCGGGGTTCAGATTTGCAAATAAGTTCTATAACAGCTTTTTTTTCATAATTGTGATAGGAATTACTTTTAAGTCGTTAATAAACTCGCCACCCAAATCTATAACAAACAAATGTGTTTTATAAGATTTTGAGAAATTAGAAAAAACCCACGTACCGCAAGCATAGGTAATTTCCGTCTCCTTTGGTCACGTGAGTCGAGCGAGACGGAGATATTTGATAATTTAACACTCCTTAAAATTTGGGCAACGGAAAAAAGCGTTAAATTATCAAATTTTTCAGTGAGACGTGGCTTCTTTCCAACTTCTGATCACCGAGAAAAACCACGCAGACACCCGGATGGCCGTGGCGGCGATCTTTACAAACGTCAATTAAATTAATTTGGGCAACGGAAAAAAGCGTTAAATTATCAAATTTTTCAGTGAGACGCGGCTTCTTTCCAACTTCTGATCACTGAGAAAAACCACGCAGACACCCGGATGGCCGTGGCGGCAGCGGCGGCGGCGGCTTGCCCCAGCCACCAGCGGCACGTCCGTGCTCCTCTTCGGTCGGCTCGGCACCGTTGCGCTAGCCCCGCTGGTGGGCTCAAGACCCTCACCGCCGCATTCATTTATAGGCTCTCCGTGATCGCCGCCGCCACCACCGCCTCTTTGCCGGAGGGCTCGAGATCGCCAACTTCTCTTCTCCTCCATCTCTCCCACCGAATAGCCAGTATCTGGTTAATTTACAAAAATTTCGCACAGATTTCGATTTGTGGCTGACACCATCCTATTCCACATGCGTGCTTTTTTTTTCTTTCTTTTTGAGGTATGCAAGGAGTAATGCGTAATATATATTCTCATTTTCAGTCTGTTGCACTAATTTTGCTATTTTTATTAAGTCTGTGCTTCAATGCTGAGATGGGCATGGTGAGATCGGATACTTTTAAAAAAAAACTCAATTGCTAAATTTAAAAGTTCGGTACATCCTCTTTTTTTTTTACTTCTAGGAAGTTTAGCACATATTAGATTACATACATATTACATATGCTATTTATGTAATCTAGGTCTCGATTTTGTTTACTTGGAGATTTGTGATATCATCTTGACCATGTGTGACAATGGAATTCTGTGGTATCGTGCGGATTCATCCGGATGTTTTTCATGCAACATATGGCTTTAACACTCACAGTTATGTTTGTTTCCTTTAAATTAGCTATACTTTCTGTAATCCTATTAATGTCCATGAACAGACTTAAATTATCATTTTTACGTTAACACTTTTATACTTTTCTTTCTCATAAATAATCAGTTGTAACTTGCTAAAGTTTGTTGTTCTATGTTCAGGAGTTATTAGTTTATCATGGATCAGCCACTATTGGACCGTGCAGCTTCTTCCTCGTCTAAGGCCACAGGCAGTAGAGCAGCTTTCACAGATGCTGGATTCTTTAGTGTTATCACTTTTTCTTGGATGGGGCCGTTACTTGATCTTGGAAGGAGGAAAGCACTAGATCTTGATGATGTGCCAACTTTGGATGATAATGACAGTGTTCAAGGCATCCTCCCTAACTTTGAGGCGAAGCTCATCTCAGTTTCTGGTTCAGGGAAGTACACCGGTGTTACAACAATTAAGCTGGTCAAAGCTCTTGTTCTTACAACCTGGAAATTAATCCTCTTCACTGCAGTTTGTGCCTTACTCCGTACTGTCTCTTCATATGTTGGTCCATACCTGATTGAGTACTTTGTTGATTACCTGAATCGAAGTCCACGGACCGCTAAAGAAGGCTACATTTTGGTGTTGAGTTTTGTTGTTGCGCAGTTCATCAAAGGCCTCTCATCAAGGCATTTGCTCTTCAGATCGCAACAACTTGGTGTGCGGGTGCGCTCAGCTCTTGTCGCCATCATTTACCAAAAGGGTCTCTCCCTCTCAAATCAGTCCAGGGAAAGCATTTCAAGTGGAGAGATCATCAATGCCGTGAGCGTTGATGCGGTGCGTGTCGCGGGTTTCAATTCGTCCATGCATGAGCTTTGGTTGTTTCCTGTGCAGGTTATTCTAGCAATGCTGATCCTATACTCCACTCTTGGTTTGGCAGCATTTGCAGCCCTTGCTGCCACTGTTTTGACAATGTTAGCAAATCTACCTATAGGGAGGATCCAGCAAAATTACCAAGAGAAAATGATGGATGCCAAGGATGCTAGAATGAGGGCTATGTCTGAGATGCTGCGGAACATGCGCATTCTCAAGCTTCAAGGATGGGAAATGGTCTTCTTGTCGAAGATCATGGAGTTGAGGAAGGAGGAGATGCATTGGCTAAAGAAAGATGTATACACCTCAGCTATGCTTATATCTGTCTTCTTTGGAGCTCCTGCTTTTATTGCTATGGTCACCTTTGGAACTTGTTTGCTTCTAGGCATTCCATTAGAAACAGGGAAAGTATTGTCTGCTCTAGCAACGTTTAGGCAGCTACAAGGACCAATCAATAGTATCCCAGACACAGTCTCTGTGATCATCCAGACAAAAGTATCACTTGACAGGATATGCTCTTTTATGCACCTCGAGGAACTATCGAGCGATGTTGTAACTAAACTTCCAAGAGGTACAACTGATGTATCGATTGAGGTGAGGAACGGTCAGTTCTCTTGGAACACATCTTCTGAGGTTCCTACTCTCCGAAATTTGAACTTCCGTATTCGACAAGGAATGAGGGTTGCTATCTGTGGAACTGTTGGATCTGGAAAATCAAGTTTGTTGTCATGCATACTCGGTGAGATACCGAGGTTATCAGGAGATGTTCAAACATGTGGTAGGATTGCCTATGTTAGCCAATCGCCATGGATACAGAGTGGGACAATTGAACATAACATACTTTTTGGCACAAAACTGCATAGGGAAAGGTATGAAAAGGTCCTTGAAGCATGCTGTCTTAAAAAGGACTTGGAAATATTACCATTAGGTGATCAGACAATTATAGGAGAGAGAGGCATTAACCTAAGTGGCGGACAAAAGCAAAGGATACAAATTGCACGTGCTTTGTATCAAGATGCAGATATCTTTCTGTTTGATGATCCCTTCAGTGCTGTTGATGCTCATACTGGGTTGCACTTGTTCAAGGTATTTTTCAAAACAAATCTTTAAATCCTATTTCTATATGTGTGTAAATCATCACTGAATGCTTAAACTAATAACTTATTGTTGGTACTTAAGACTTCTAATACTACAAAATATATATTTACATCATATGATTTCAACGCCATTTTCTCCCAGTCAATTTAGGGGGTTTTTTTTTAACCTTCTTCAGTTGTCAGTGCTAGTGCCGTTATCAAATCCTTAGACGAATAGAACATGTTTGTTTTGTTTGATTTTTCATTTCCCAACTTCCAAAATAAGTAATAGCAGTTTATCTCTTTGCATAGTTTATTGTGTGGACAGAAACCTAATGTCTTAATCAGATCTTTTGTATGTTTCAGCTAAACAGTTTTTAGGTAGCCTGTTCTTGAACAATATTCAGGGTTCAAGAGTATATCTACTGTATGAAAGTTATTCAACACGACCTTGTATTTTTCAGGAGTGCTTACTTGGACTCTTAGCTTCAAAAACTGTAGTGTATGTTACCCACCATGTCGAATTTTTGCCATCAGCCGATGCTATCATGGTGAGCTTCCAACAACTATCAAATCTACTTATTTATTCTACTCGCAACAATCGTTTTACCTTGTCAATTCATTTCGTTGTTCCAGGTCATGAAAGATGGACAAATAATACAAGTTGGGAATTACGCTGAAATACTTAATTCTGGAGAAGAGTTCACAAAATTAGTATTTTCCCATAAGGATGACATTTCTACTCTAGAAAGTTTAGAACACTCAAGTGGCAATCCCGAAAGTAGTCTTATTCCTGGTGACAGTGGAAGTATGCTTTTCAGACAAGATAAGCAAAAGGATGAAAATGAAGGAGCAGAAGGGATTGTTCAAAATGGTCAGTTGGTACAAGAAGAAGAAAGGGAGAAAGGGCGGGTTGGGATTTCTGTCTATTGGAAATATATTACAATGGCATATGGTGGAGCACTTGTGCCGCTTATTTTGCTCGCTCAGATAATTTTTCAAGTTCTTCAAATTGGAAGCAATTTTTGGATGGCTTGGGCTGCTCCAATATCCAAAGATGTGAATCCTCCAGTCAATAGCTTGAAAATGGTACTTGTATATGTTGCGTTAGCTTTTGTGAGCTCGTTATTCATTTTCATAAGATCCCATCTTCTTGTCATGGCTGGATGTAAGACTGCAATGATGCTATTTGATAAGATGCATCGATGCATATTCCAGGCTTCAATGTCTTTCTTTGACTCCACTCCTAGCGGTCGAATCTTGAACAGAGTAAGTAATTTACCTTCACCATCTTTATTTTAATGAGAAAATTGAAGTTATCTCCTTGGAATACCATTAGAATTTTTATTCATATTCAATTAATCATGAAAGTTGAAACAAAATTGTAGGCTTCTAGTGATCAAAGCACAGTGGATACCAGCATTTTTGACCTGATGGGATATGTTCTATTTCCTGTTATCGAACTTCTTGGAACAATTATTTTAATGTCACGGGTAGCATGGCCAGTCTTCGTAATTTTTGTCCCAATTATTGCAGCATCTCTGTGGTATCAGGTATTCTTTTTATTATATATTTTATGTTGGATGCCATTTTTTGGTTCCAGTTTATAATTTTTAAGTATGTGGAAGGAAAAATACATTAATTCATGACATTATTGACAATTTTTCACAGATTCAATTGAAAATTGAAAATCAGTGTTTTTTTC
Source organism: Oryza sativa Japonica Group (assembly GCF_034140825.1). Classification (NCBI taxonomy): domain Eukaryota; kingdom Viridiplantae; phylum Streptophyta; class Magnoliopsida; order Poales; family Poaceae; genus Oryza; species Oryza sativa. The sequence goes on along the minus strand of NC_089036.1, from coordinate 10,912,037 downwards.
TTTTCACAGATTTAATTTGAAATTTAAAGGCATGGCAAAGCAATTAAATATAATACATAATAAAAACATGAGGTACATATATGATGTGATTCTTTTCTTGGCAAAAATGTTCCCAATAAAATTTCTAGGTTGATGCTACTGTATATAGGAGAACTTGTGCATTTCCGATGTTCTTCTGAACAATCAAACTTTTAGTCTTAAAATATGCTATTAACCAATAATAATTGTAATCATATTTCAAAATTATAACTATGTCCTATGGCATTATTGGTTTCAATACGACTCATGTTTTGTTTTTATTTTTAATCACCATAATTCCTTCCCTTCAGCAATATTACATAGATGGTGCTAGGGAGTTGCAGAGGTTGACTGGAGTTTGCAGAGCTCCGCTGATGCAACATTTTGCTGAATCAGTAGCTGGATCAAATATTATTAGATGCTTTGGCAAGGAAAGACAGTTTATCAATTATGTCAGTCATTTCATGGATAATTTATCTAGACCAAGTTTATATAATTCTGCTTCAATGGAATGGTTGTGCTTTCGCTTGGACATTCTTTCATCCTTTATCTTCGCATTTGCCTTGGTACTTCTGGTCACCTTGCCAGCTGCTCTAATTGACCCAAGTAAGTACAGTGGGCTTTAATTTGATTGGTCCGATCAAATTAGTTCTTTATGTGTATTACCATCCTTGCTAACTATTATTTTTATTTTTATTGTATTCTCACAGAGACAGCTGGTCTTGCAGTCACTTATGGATTAAGTCTGAACATGTTGCAAGGGTGGGCTATTGCAGTGCTCTGTAGTTTGGAAAATAGAATGATATCCGTTGAAAGAATTTTTCAATACATGTTTATTCCTTCTGAACAACTCCTTACAATATCAAAAAGTAGACCAAACTGCCAGTGGCCGACAAATGGTGAAATTGAGCTTCGCAACCTCCATGTTTGTCTCTTGAACTCTATGTTGTTATATAAGTTCACTTCTAACAATGTCGGAGCTATGTCAATTATTGATTAGAACTCTCAACATTTCTATTCATAATATTTTCTGAGAAAAACAGTGTGTTATTAAATTAATTTTATATCGAAGTTATTCCACAAAAATTGGCATGCAGATTTTTTTTCTAGTACTGTAGAGTTGCAATCCTCTTTCATAATATACTATTTTGTACGACTTCCAGCATACCACTGTGGAAATACCCTCACAACACTATATCTTCTTTCTTAACATGGAAAACATACAACACCTAATGCAGAAATTTCTGGTGAAGTGTTATTTTTTCCTCTAAGTGCTTTGTATGTGATGCAGGTAAGGTATGCAACACAATTGCCTTTTGTTTTGAAAGGCCTTACTTGCACTTTACCCGGAGGGTTGAAGACCGGCATCGTTGGAAGAACTGGCAGTGGCAAGTCAACCTTGATTCAAGCGCTATTCCGTATTGTCGAGCCATCTATTGGGCAAGTGTTGATAGACGGCCTTGATATCTGCACCATTGGACTACACGACCTACGGACAAGATTGAGTATCATTCCACAAGATCCTGTGATGTTTGAGGGGACCCTACGAAATAACATTGACCCTTTGGAGGAGTACAGCGATGAACAAATTTGGGAGGTCTTTTAATTTTAATTTACTGACATTTTAATTCTTCAATGTGCACCTGTCAAACTAATGCATAACTTATATTTGTTGTGTTATCCAGGCATTGAACTCTTGTCATCTTGGCGATGAAGTTAGAAAGAATGAGCTCAAGCTTGACTCTGCAGGTTTTATATCTATATCAGAAAGCTATAATGCATTGCTCCACAGTGTCAAACTCATAAGTCATAACTGATATTTTAATATGAAATATAGTTACAGAAAATGGCAACAACTGGAGTGCAGGTCAGCGCCAGCTTGTTTGTTTGGGAAGGGTAGTTCTAAAGAAGCGAAAGATCTTGGTTTTGGATGAAGCAACTTCTTCAGTGGATCCAATAACTGACAATTTGATTCAGAAAACCCTGAAGCAACAATTTTTCGAATGCACAGTGATTACAATAGCACATAGGATCGCATCTGTTCTTGATAGTGAGAAGGTCATTCTTCTGGACAATGGTTAGTCATGTGCTTTGTGTTTAATTAGTAGCCAACGGTTAATAGCTTGGTTCTCCCGTTTTAATTCCATGTTGTTGTAAACAGGTAAAATCGCAGAGGATGACTCGCCAGCAAAACTTCTGGAAGACAATTCATCGTTATTTTCGAAACTTGTATCAGAATACACCAAGGGATCAGAGTATTAAACTATGTAGATGAAAGAGGGGCCAAATATATCACCGAAACTAAATTTTTGGCTTAAATTTAAATATTCTTTCTTGGTAACTTGTTGCAACATGATCAGTTGTGTATTCGGAATGTGCAATGGAACATTCATATATTATTACATTTGCTCATTGGTTTGCATTTACGTGTGTACTGACTAAGAAAATTGCAATGCTGACGCATAGGCGATGATGTGTTTGCAAATGTGTTTATCTTTCAGAAAGCACTACTCCAGAACTTCACCATAGACAAAAATGCTACTACTAATATATTCACCATCTTATTGTGTTATTTATAACAATTTTTTATAAGGCTTCTAAAAAAACGTACATGTGTCCTTTGCTATCGAAATCTCGAATTGTGACGTGACAAGTTTTTGAACGATCCTAACAAGGTGCCAAATAGACAAAAGACTGCCGTTAAAAATAAATGGAAAAAGTATGAATAACCCCCCACCCCCTATCCCCCGAACTATCGCGGTCGTCCGAATTACCCCATGAACCATAAAAACGGACATTCTTCACCCCCCAACTATGCAAACCGGACGAATTACCCCCCTCGAACCAATTCAGAGAGGTTTTGTCCAACGTGGCGCACACGTGGCAATCCAGTTAGCGTTTTTTTAATTAAAAAATGCAGGACCCGCCTGCCATACTCTTCTTCCTCTCTCTCTATTCTCTCTCTCTCTCGCTCTTTTCTCTCTCGCGGCTCGCACAACACGCATGGCGAGGACAGCGCAGGGACGAGCGGTCGGCGAGGACGGCGCGGACGTCGACACGGAGACGGAGGCGACGGAGGCGGAGGCCGACCGGGCGCACGGGGACACACAGCGGGCGGCGGGCTCCTCCTCCGCGCGGTGGAACACCGCCGCCACCGCGGGCTCCTCCTCCTCCTCGTCGTGGGCGCGCGGTGGCCGGCGGCGCGCGGGGACTAGGTGGCAGGGCGGCGGGGCAGGGCAGTGGACGAGGCGAGCGACGGCGGGAGCTCGCGCTGCTCAAGGCGAGGCGAGGCGGCGGAGGCGGGGTACGGCAGAGGAGGCGAGCGTGGCGGCGGAGGAGGCGAGGCGGCGCGGGGTGACGGCGCGCGGACGGGGCTCGAGGTGACGGCGGCGACGGGCGACGGACGACGGCGCGTGGCACTGGCGGGGCTCGAGGGGAGATGGCGACGGCGCGCGGCGCGAGCGACGACGACAGGCGACGCGATTGGTCCCATCTCCGCGCTCGCTACCTCCACCGCTGCCGCTGCCTCCTTCGCCACACCCCGCCGCCACTCGCCTCCTCCTCCACCGCCACCTCGCCTCGAGCAACGCGAGCTCCCGCCGCCTTTTGCCTCCTCCACTGCCTTGCCCCATCACTCTGCCCCGCCGCTAGCCTCCCCGCGCTCGCTGCCTCCACCGCCGCCTCGCCTCGCCTTGAGCAGCGCGAGCTCCCGCCGCCGCTCGCCTCCTCCACTGCCCTACCCCGCCGCTTGCCTCCCCGCGCTCGCTGCCTCCACCGCTGCCTCGCCTTGTCACCGCCGCGCTCGATGCCTCCTCCGTCGCCGACCGCCCATGCCGACCGCCCGTCCCCGCGCCGTCCTCGCCGACCGTCCTCACGTGCGCGCTGCGTGAGCGGCGAGAGAGAAAAGAGCGAGAGAGAGTGAGAGAATAAAGAGAGAGGGGAAAGAAGAGTATGACAGGTGGGTCCTACAATTTTTTATTAAAAAAAGGCTGACCGGATTGCCACATGTGCGCCACGTTGGACAAAACCGCTCTGAATTGGTTCGAGGAGGGTAATTCGTCCGGTTTGCATAGTTGGGGGTGAAGAATGTCCGGTTTTGTGGTTCATGGGGGTAATTCGGACAGGCGCGATAGTTCGGGGGGTAATTTGTATTTTTTCCAAAATAAATTAACTGGGGTAATGCACTGTTGTCTCCTTTTTAAAGTCACTTCAAATATGGGCCCACGTTGACTATGGCTTCCAAAGTTCAGTAATTAAGTTCTCCGGTTTATGACCCATCATTCCATCAATATATCTCGCATATAGCTTGTCCTAATAATTTCTGTTAGGTTAGATCTTTCAAAAACAATCAGTGTAGCAAATTGCATAAATCATGTGCCTGTTTCTGAAGTAGTAATAAAATTTAGGGATTGAATGGATAGGGTAGAGTCCTCAAGCGTATTTTTGGTCAGTTTGAATATGATTTGAATTTTTGTTTCTTTTTTTTCTAAATGAAATCCTAACAGCGAAATGGAAATAGGACCAAACGGTAACTTCGTTTTACAAATGCGGAGTCAAATAAGCAAATTAAAAGAAGTAGGGCCAAATTGATATTTAGACTCTAAAATAGAGTCAAATAAGTAATTGTCCCTTTCGATAACCGCAAAGCAGAATTGTACTCAAACCCACTCAAATCTGAGTAATAGTCCCTTCTAGCTTTGTTTGTCAAGATTTGTGCTGAGATGGGCTTTTGAAATATTGAGAACTCATAATTTATCAAAAACGATTGTAATAGGTCCCGTGTGATTTAATAAAGTCTATTTTCCCTGCAAAAGAAAAATCTTGATGTAGATCAACCAGCCATAAATTCGACTAATCAGGCTAAAAAAATAATTCGACGTCTATAACAAAAACGGTTGAAGAATACACTCAAACTTAAATCCATCGAAATTTGAATATTAACAGAGAGCTAAGCATAAAGAAATAAGGCTCAAGTCCGATTGACCCCCCCCCCCCTCCAACTATAACGAAAATATGATTTAGCCTCCTCAACTCTAATTCCAAACAAGTCACACCCCGTAACTAGGGGATGACTAGGGATCGGTCGCCCGATACAAATCTCCAAAAAGCGGGCGCTGACATCAGCGCCACCCATATGTGCAAAACCACTTTAAACTAATTTTTCTTTAAAATTATTTATCCAAATCATGATCCGATTGCACCATTAAGTTTGTTGCAATTAAATCTTCAAAACAAAACCACCCATGGATATATTCCGACGAAAAAAGTTTAGCTTATTATTGATATTTTTTAAATGTTGCACGATGTTCCACCAGGTATATCGGAATTATTTCACTAAGTAGATCGAAAATGTTTCAATCGTTTAAATCGGGCGTTGTTTCGCCTTATATAAAAACAGGTTTCAGCAAATAGCGAAAGAATGTTTCAGTTAACTGCAACATTTGATCCATACATAGTGAAACATTATATAAGGCGAAACATTTTTTGTGGAACAAAAAATGAAACGAATTCCCGTAATAGAGAGTTTCCAAAATATATGGGTGATTTGTTGTAAAAGAATATTTCAGTTCACTGCAACATTGGATCTATACATAGTGAAACATTATGAGTACACTAGATGAAATATTTTGGGTGGAACAAAAAAATGAAACGAATTCCCTTAATAAAGGGTTTCTAAAATATGTGGGTGATTTGTTGCAAAAGAATATTTTAATTCACTGCAACATTAGATCTATACATAGTGAGACATTATAAGTACACTAGGTGAAACATCTTTTGTGAAACAAGTGTAGGGACAAGTGGGTGGGTCCAGCGGGGCGCGCGCGTGGGGGAGGGGGAGCGACCGATTTCCCCCCTCCCCCAGTCGACCGATCGAGCATTTTCACCATAACTATTCAGTCCGGACACACAACCCCCTCATTCCCATTTATAGCCAGTTTTGTTCCAGAGTTATCTCACATGACACTCCGACGGATGACATAGCAAAAAATTAAATAATTCCCTCCTCTCGTCTCTCTTTCCCTCAAATTCCCCATCCTCTAGAGCCCAAATCCCTAACACTAGGGTGCAGGAGGCACCGGACGGCACGACTGCTTCTTTCCGGTGAGCATGGCGCTGAGCTTCCTTCCGGTGAGACGGTTCGCAGAGGATGAAAAAAAAAATAGCCGACAGGGGCTATAGATTTGTAGCCAGCTGCAGCACGAACTCTAGAACACTATGTGTATATGATATATGGGACCAGTTATTAATGATATAGTATATATTTGTAATTAACTATTAGGGCACCCACAATGGTTATCTATATACTCTCTACAAGAAATCCATGTCAGCATATTTTCCTACTTGAAAGGTATTAAATGAAGAGAGAGAGCAAAGCTATCTACTAACTTAGAGATAGTCTATAGAGAAAAACGAGGCAATGCATGAGAGAGCTATAAATACCAATGTAGACATACTATTAAGGTGGTTTACTATTAATCGAGTATATTGCTGAGATGTACATGTTTTATAGAGAGCACATTACTTTACCATTGCGGGTGCTCTTATATGAATGACTATTAGGTTGACTATAAATGATTTAGAGCTGATAGTTGGCTATACTATTAAACTAATCTCTTGAACCATTTTGGGCCAATTACAGAGTGACATGGCCTCTACATGCAGTAGCTAACTCCATCGTGTGCTCCTCACGTGACAGGCTGGGCCCGTCTCCTCAGTCCTCATTAGGAGATTAATCTCTATAATTAGCCCAAAACCGCCGGTAAATGGGAGGAAGGGGGGTTTCTCTATCCGGATCGAATAGTTTTTGAAACGTAAAATCTATTCGGAGAGGCCTCTCATTTTTGCGTTAACCGGTGATACCTGAATATGGAGAAGACGTGGAGTTTACTACATCGTACTACATGCATGCATTTTTTTAATAGACATGCATGTCATTTTTCCTCTTCAAACAAAATTTTCTCTCAAATTACTTATCCGATCTACAATCCGATTACACCATTATGTTTGTTACAATTAAATCTTCACAACAAGATCTTACATGATTATATTATGATGAAAAAATATTTATATTTGTAAATTACTTTTATTATATACGTAAGTTACATTTATCATATATAGAAGTTACTTTTAGATTTAACTAAATTACTTCTTAAACATATAAAAGTAAACTCAATAAAGTCTAAAAGTAATTTACATATATTATATTATAAAAGTAACTTAAAACAAAATGAAAGTAACTAAATTCGTTGTAGGGATAAAAATATGACTTCTCGTACGATGAAAAAAGGCATTCATTAAAGTTACTTTTTTTTATAAGTTACTTCTATAATATATGTAAATTACTTCTAGACTTTATTGAATTTACTTTTATATGTCTAAGAAGTAATTTAGTGAAATCTAAAAGTAATTTAGATATATGATAAAAGTAATTTATAATTTTTCATGAAAATATAATCATGTAAGATCTTGTTATAAAGATTTAATTGTTACGAATACAACAGTGCAATCGGATCATAGATCGGATGAGTAGTTTAAGAGAAAATTGTATTTAAAGTATAAGTGGATTGTGTCCTTCTTAGATAGAGTGGTAGTTGATTTAGACAAATCAGCTACCACTGTCTGTCTAGTCACGTCCTTGAAACTAAACCGGCAGGACAACTATCAATTATATTTCAATTAAACATGAGTAAAAACCCAGACGGGTTACGGAAAAATAAAACAACCTCTCGCTGGAGTAAAAACCCAGACGGGTTACAGAAAAATAAAACAACCTCTCGACAAGTAGAGACTCGCCAAGTTCCTCCACCGCAACTGGTACAACCACACAACACACGAAGCACCAAACAACACTAGCCAAACTACCAAAGAAACAACGGCGGAATCCAAGAGCGAACGTCGATGTTGAGATGCTGAAGAAGTGGCATACAAGTTTGATATTACAAGGCACGTGTCATCGTTGCCGAGCTTGCCGCCCAGCGACCTAGCAACTCCGACTCCATGGCGATCGCGACATCGTTGGAGGCACCGCCTAAACAAGCAAGACAACACCAAGCTCACACTTTGGACATCGGCCAAAGCTATTTATCTAGTATTAGAGTTGATGAGGGTATTTTTTACTTTCATGATAGTTGAAGGGGGTAAATAAGACTTAACCCTAAAGAGATAAATGAGGGATGATGGTTCAGAGCTATCTGCATTGCAAGTCGATTGCCGAATCAAATTTGGAGAACCGTACAGGTTGATCAAGATGATCGTAGTCGTAGCGTGCAAATCATGCATCCGGAAACTGAAATTCTTCACTCTCTGTAATGAAATGAAATATTTTTCACTTCATGAATAAGCATGACTTAGTTGCACAGAATTGTACGAGACTGAGATCATGTTGGAGCATTACAACAAAACGAAACGGTTGCAGGTCGAATAAACCGGGCAACAAAATAAGCAGGATTACGGGATTTCGGGTCAATATCAGCATCACGCATATCCCAAAGTTATAGAACCCCCTTAATTAGGCACACCTCCTAATTAAAGCCAAATGCCATCATAGATACAGGAGTTAATTAAACTGTCATCAGCTCCATTGCTAACTCATAGATTAAAGGGATACTACCATCTAATCACATAAACAACCGTTCACAGAATAGCTCTCGAGAACCAGAGACAGAAAACCCAGTAGCTCAACTCGTCACGTCATATCCCTTAGCTCCACAAGCCAAAAATCTTCTGCAACTTGAATCTTCAATACAACCATCTGCTTGTGAACAGTGAACAGAATAAGTGTATGGATAATGAAGCAATATAAATTAGTACTACTAAGGATGCAAGAAGAAAATTGAAGCAACGAAAAGAAATGTTTTGTCCAGGCACAGACAAATCAAAGTCTTAGCAATGCACTCATATGCTCATCATTGTAGTTTGAAAACAAATAAAGCAGATTTGAGATATTGAGAAAAGTTATGTACGGCTGTTACACTAAGCTACCTTGTATTGGCTCAGCCTTTAAGCAGTGAACTAACTAAAATGGTGCCAACTTATAATCTTCATGCCAACAGCCCCACAAGGCTCAACAAAATCCAAATTAAAGATTAAATATGATATTCATATATGGATTTTGGATTGACCATTGATTTCATTTGTATGTTAACTCTAGATGAACAACTTCCTGAGTTGCTACTGTGACTTGGTTAAAGAGACTCAGAAAAAATCATGTATCCCTGAGCGAGCCTCACAGGCTCACATAAACAAATCAATATTCACGTATCAAGGCTCCAAATTCAGCTGAAATAAATGCAGGCTTAGCATAGAATCCTCTGTGCTTGACCAAACTGACAAGTGTGGTGGCATATACTCCCTCCATTTCAAAATGTATGACACCGTTGACTTTTTGCATAACGTTTGACCATTCATCTTATTCAAAAAAGTTATATAAATATCATTTATTTTATTGTAACTTGTTTTATCATCAAATAAAATGTAATCTTAACTTATACTTTTACATATTTATGTTAAATTTTTGAATAAGACGAATGGTCAAACGTTGTATGAAAAGTCAACGGCGTCACACATTTTGAAAATGAGGTAGTACATAATTAGGATGGTCATCTAGACAAACAAGGTAGCTACTCAAATTCCCATGTCAGTACTAGCAGGTAGCTTGAACAGAATGCAACTGTTGTTCTTTAGTGGAGTTGATGAGGTCAGTCAACAAAATCAGGTCATCTATACAAGACAAGGTAGTTCCCTCCGTCCCACAAAAAACCAACCTAGTATTGGACGAGACATTCCCTAATACAACAAATCTGGATAAGCTCCTGACAGATTTGTTGTACTAGGAAATGTCACATCCAATACCATGTCAGTACTAGCAGGTGGCTTGTAAAAATGCAACTGTTCTTTTAGTGGCATTATTGGGAGCAGTTGGAGCAGCCAACAAAATTCTTCAAGAGAAACCCTAAATTCACTAGAGCAATGGACATCACACAATAATTTACTTTGAAAAATATAAAGCATAACTTCAAACATTAAGCTATTTATATCAACCTAAGCTACAATTAACAAACAAAACTACAAAGAACTTGAAAATAAACTATGCTGCCTTTTGCAGCACAAGATTCATATGGACAAACTACCAGTAAACATTGCATATATCAGTTGTGGTAAAAAAAAAGCATTATAACTCAGTTCTGCAAAGGAAAACCATCCCCAAAAAATGACTATTCACGGTGAGTAGAGTATAGTAGGTACAAAACATTACAATGACAACCTAGCAAAGCAACAACTGTGCGTTTGAATAAGGTAAAGCTAACTATTTCAGGAGTAGAATGCAAGAGATGCTTTATTCATAGTGTTCCCTTGTTCACTACTCCTACCTCTCAATCCTTACAAAGTGTAGGTACAGTTTAATTTACAACCAATCAAGAATAGTAGAATCCAACAGATGATATATTCAAATCACTCCCTTATGTTGCTACGTATGACAAACTCACCCTCTCAACACCTACAAAGTGTAAGTTAGCTTGATATACAAACCAATCAAATATTTAGATGGTTTGTACGTGTCAAATATGGCTAAATCTTTCATTGGCTACACTTTCCTTAATTGCACATGTTTCACACTAAACTGACCACATAAGAACAGGGTTGTTTCAATAATTAGTTCAGAAGTCACACTCAAATTTTAGAAGCAACAAAAACACTTTAAATGCATTTAGCTATAACAGAACTTTAATATACAAATGGGAACATAATAACGCAAGTAAGAAGAATGTATACCGCACAAAAAGGATGTCAGCACCGCAATGTTTTAGTCCAGCAATCCTAACAAAGCATTGGCTACTTCCTTCTTCGTGTCTGCTAGACGGAGCTGCATTCTCACTTCCGCTATCTTCTGCTTCTTGATCTTGGATTCCAGGGTGCAAGCCTTATCATCACTAATGAACTCAAAAGCTCTCTTGAAGGTTGATCCACATGGATGCTGGGCCTCAATTCCGTTCACAAAGGAAGCAAGGTTGGGATACAAACTCTGCAATTCAGCATACTCCCTCCGTATGCTTGGTACATTAGCATCTTTATCTACTTTTTCTTTGTGATTTTCCCCTCCTGTTAGGATGCCACCATTTTGGGTGCCAGCGGTGGCCTCCTTTGGCATAACACTGTGTGTGTCGCCATCCAATTTCCCATTGTCAGCCTTCCCCTTCTTACTCCCAACCAAAGTACCATCATCGCTAGCGGCAGTTGTGGTGGCCTCCTTTGGCATGACGATATGTGTGTCCCCATCCAATTCCTCTTTGCCAGCCTTCTCCCTCTTACTCCCACCCAAAGTTCCATCATCATCATCAGTGGCAATTGTGGAGGTCACCTTTGCCGTGCCACTCTTTGCTTCTTCATCCAATTTGTCTTTGTGGCTTCCCTTCTTCTTACCCTTGGTTGGACTAGCAGCAAGAGCAGCCTCCTTAGATGATCCAACCTTTGTTTCCATACCTGTTTTCTGCTTGTTGGTTTTCCCCTTCTTATTCTCTGCCAGAGTACCACCCTTTTCATTCACAGCAATGGCGGCTTCATCCACCTTATCTTCCTTGGCGGCTTCCTTTGAATCTCCACTCACCTTATCTTTCTTAGCTTGCCCCTTCTTGTTCTTTGACGAATTGCCAGCATCCTTTGCGTTCTTTCCCCAGATTTCCGACGATAGCTGATACATCCGCAGGTCATCCTCTTTAGCTGGTAGGTCGCCGCCGTGTTCAACTTTCTTGGCAGTGGCCTCGTACCGCTGCTTGAGCCTCCGCACCTTCTCATACATGTCCGAATACTTGATGCTCTTCCTCTCGAGGCTATCGCCGACAGCAGCGATGATCCCCTCAACTTTAAGCTGAGTGCCGTGGCTCTTGAAATGGGCCACGAGGACCTCAAGAATCTTGACCTCGTCATCCGTCGTCCATCGCGATAGGGCCTTCCCAGACTTGCTTGACGGCGAGGGCTCCGGCGCCAAATTGTACTTGCTCACCTTGCCGGTAGAAGGAGCCGGCTCAGCGGCAGCCGCTTTCGCAGCCTCAGCCTTGGCTGCCTTCTTGGACTTGCCCGAGGAGGGAGCGGGCTCAGGCGCCGCCGCCGACGACGACTTCTCCGGCTTGGCCTTCTTGGCCTTGCCCGACGGCGCGGGCTCAGGCGCGGCCCTCTTCTTCTTGGCCTCGGCTTTGGCCTTCTTCGCCGACTCCTTCTTGACGGGCTCCGGCTCCGGCTCCGACTCCGACGAGTCGCCTTCCACCTCCTCCCCTTCCTCGTCGCCGCCGCCAACCTTCCGAAGCTGGAAACCTTGGGCGTAGGTGTCAGTGTCGGAGTCCTCCTCCTCCTCCTCCTCCTCATCCGACGAGGCGGCGCCGCGGCCGCTGGGCTTCTGGGGCGGTGGGGCGACGGGAGACTCCCTCTCCTCCTCCTCCTCCTCCTCCTCCTCCTCCTCCTCGCCGCTTGAATCCGCGGAGGACTCGGCCTCGGGAGGCGGCGGCGGCGGGGGCGGGGGCGTCGGCGCGCGGCGCTTGCGGGCCATGGGTGATGGATGGCTCGCTCGCTCGCTCGCCGCTAGGGTTTTGGGGCGGCGGAGGAGAGGAAGCGGGGGAGATGCGAATGCGAATGCGAGCGGCGGGGTTCTCGGCGTGGGCTTTGGGCCTTTGTGGCGGGTTGATTTCAGGAGACTGTTGGGTTTCACTGACGCGTGGGGCCGGGTGTAGCGTACGCTAACGGTTCGAATTCCATTTTTATTTACTTGTTGTATTTATTTTGGGCATTTCGTAAAGGAGAAAGTTCTTTCAAATGTCGCGGTTTGCCCGGAGGAGATCGAGGTGAAAACTGAAAACCGATCATGGTAGGTTTTACCAAAACAGCGCGAAAGCCGATACAAACCATAGAACCGGTGACCTTTTTTTTTGTTAACTATGTATGAAAACTAACTAAAATCAATTGGAATTCACAAATTGGGTCAGGGTGGTTTCAAGCAATGGCGGAGCTAGAAAATTTTTTAAAACCGGATAAATATAACTAGTATTTGTTATAGAAATTTCATCACCAATTTACTCACTAATATAAAATTTTAATGGAGTTTTCGCCTGCCCAGACGATGCCTCCGCCATTGGTTTCAAGAAAACCAAGCGATTCTAAAAAACAAATCGGATCTGTGAATCCCAATCGAGAATTCGGGGCTTGGGGTTTGTGCAACTTCAAAGTAATAACATCAAGATCATCTCTCGGTCTTTTATGATCGGAAAATACGCTTGAGATCAAGAGAAGCAATTTAATGTGGCGGCAACAATATAGAGAAAGGTAAAGAGAAAAAAGTTGTCACAAGATGAATTGAATGATAGGAGATACTCGTCCCAAAATATAAGAGATTTTAGGTGGATCACATCCACCTAAAATCTCTTATATTATAGGATGGAGGGAGTATGAAATAAAACAATATTACTGTAGATCAAATTTCTTAGTACTACAAAATATATATATTTCCTTTGTTTTTCAAGCTTGCTAGCTTTCCATTTATTGAACCCACGTTATTATTCCATGGTCACGTGTTTTGCAGTTAGTCCTAATAAGATCCATTATCATAAAAAAAAAGGTAGCTGAAAATGGAGTGTGCGGCATGTACTAGGGCGATCGAGAGGATATGCAGCCGGCACACGGCACGGCAAACAAGCAGCGCGTCAGCCAGAGCGTGGTATGATGGACGGGCGGTGTGCCGGTGTGGCGAGGCAGCCAGCAAAACCAAACCAACCGCACACGATCGCACGAGACGACTCGCCCAGCCACCGATCGATCGCCCATCGGTGCCGCGACTTTTTTTGTTTCTTTCCACGAGGCGAGAGCTCCATCTGCGCTCGTCACATGTGCCATTGTGCCAATGTCACACGATTCCCTTTAGCTATCTCTTCGTGAGCCCATATATACGTGTACAATACAATACGAAAATCACATCCAAATGTGCAGCAAAATTGTAAATGACAAAAAAAGAAGAAGCATCGACGACAGAGCTAACTAGCTATATATATAGCCTGGAATAATGCATTTGCATTGTCTAAATCGGCACACAGTATTTTATTTTTCTTTTTCAAGTGAAATCACCGTCACGTTTGGCTGTCCCACTGTTCTCCTCGTGCCTTTCTATTTTGTTTTCTTTTATAAACATGTATGGCTATGCAGGGTTCACTTATTCACATTTTTAGTGTACGTTAATAAGGCGTGTAAAGATAAAAAGAATATGTCCGATCTTTGCAAGGTGTTCATATAAAGGTAAGATGTTCGTGTATATATTATATGGATGAATGTATACGAGTTGTGAGCGCACTTTTTTTTTCTTAAGAAGAGAGGAATATGAATTCCTAACTACCTCTCACAAGTAGAATGCATGACAATCAGGGGTAGAAACATCATATTGTGTGTGTGGCTGAGTCAATAGTAATCAAGGCGGACGAAAAACGATTGAAAATTAACGAAAGTGTTAAAAATGGGAACGTGGTGAGCTTTAGGTGCTATTTAGTATCTTTCGATGCTATAAAAAGAAAAAAAAAGTGAACTTTTGATGATATATAACCAATTTTGCAAAAAAAAACCTATGATTTGAGACAATTATAAGGAATTTAGAAGGAATTCAATACCTTCATTCTAAAGCATCATATAGGAATTTATTTCGATAGAAATGTAATCCTCCAAAATTCTTTTATTCGAAAGGAGCCTTAACTTTCATAAGAAAATTAGATCCAAACTAAAATTCAGTGTTGTTTCTAAGATAATACATGGTAAATAAAACTACCATAGATAATACACGGTGAATAAAAACTACCGTAATATAGTAAGTAGTTTATATATCCATAGTACTCACTCCGTCACAGAATGTAAGCATTTTTAAAATATTGTCAAGTCATTTTTTTAACTATGACTATTAATAGAAAAAAAATATTAAAAGGTCAATCATATAAAATTGATGTTACTATATTTATCATTAAACAAACTACAATAATATGCAACTATTTTTATTTAAACATCTTAGTTTTATAGATGTTGTTGGTCAAATAACATTACTTATGATATAATCTCTTGATTTCCATGTTACTCATGCACCTAATAACGTTAGTTCACTAGCCACATCATCTTTTTAGTTTTATCTCATTTCGTAAGCTTCGTGTGAGACGGTAGTTGAGAGGTGCACTACTCTACTACTACTCCATGAGTAGTAATATAGACCGAAAATATGCGCCCAAGAGCAAGTGACACATATCAGTGATCTGTGAGCCGTGGTTTGTACGTGCACACAGAGCAGGATTTGTACCCGTCGCGAGACCACGCAGCGTCTCACTGACGCACTGCGCGCTAGCTAGCGCGCGCACACGCGCAAGCGCAATGCCGCGCGGTGGGCGCGCCAGCCAGGTGGGGTGGGGGCCAAACGAGCAGTGCATCTGCATGTGTGCTGCTGTGGTAGCCCAGCCCACGCGGCTCTCGTCTCGTGCCGCGCCCATGGATCGGCGAACAAACCAAGCGGACGCGGCCGCCGCCGGAGCTGAGCGAGCCCATCGTTCTCCGGCGATGGCAGGCAAACCATCGGTACATGCCGCGCTTTCCGCGAGACGCAAAAGCTTCCCAGCTCGCCGCCCGCGCGCGTCCCATCATTCTCGCCACCCCCAATCGCCCTATAAATGGCCGCGCCGCCATCGCTGGTAGTCCAGCACCTCGTCGACTTCTTCCAGCTTCCATAGCTAGCTAGCTCGGCTCGCCATGGGCCACGCCGTCGCTCGCCGCCTCATCCTCCTCCTCGTCTTCCTCCCCTGCTTCTTGCTGCCGCTCTCCGGCGCGCACGCCTTCCCGGCCTCGGCGCTGGAGGCGGAGGCTGTGGCGGCGCGCCACCACCGGCTCCGCATTGCGCTCAACGCGACGGCGGTGCACGTGGGGAAGGCGCTCGAGGCCCTGTCGGGCGCCGCCGTCGCGCCGGCCTCCGCTGTGATGACAACGCCGTTCTCGGCGGGCTCCTCCTCCTCCTCGCCCCTCGCCGCCGCCGCGCGCGACGACTGCGCGGAGCTGCTCGAGGACTCCCTCGACCTCCTTGCCGGCGCCGGTGAGCCCAGTGCCGCCCACGACGACGCGGTCACGTGGCTCTCCGCCGCGCTCACCAACCACGACACCTGCGCCGACAGCCTCAATGAGGCCGGCATCCCCCACGGCGCGGACGCCGCGCCCCACCTTGCCGCCGCCCGCGCCATGGTCCGCGACTGCCTCACAATGTACGCGGAGGCCGCGTCGGCGGCCATGGCAACCAGCAACAAGGACGGCCTCGCCGGCGTCCCCGTCCGGAACGGCGGCGGGAAGAGCAAGAAGCAGAGGAAGAGAGGGAGAAGAAGAAGAAGAAGCCTCTTCCCGAGGTGGCTGTCGGCGAGGGACCGGAGGCTGCTGCTGGTCCCCGCGGCGCCATTGGTGGAGAGCGCGGACATGGTGGTGGCGAAGGACGGGACGGGGACGCACCGGACGATCTCGGACGCGGTGAAGGCGGCGCCGGAGCGCAGCGGGCGGCGGACGGTGATACACGTGAAGGCCGGGCGGTACGACGAGAACGTGAAGGTGGGGAGGAAGAAGACGAACCTGGTGTTCGTCGGCGACGGCAAGGGCGTCACTGTCGTGTCCGCCGGCCGCAGCGTCGCCGACAACTTCACCACGTTCCACACCGCCACCTTCGGTATGTCATTTGTCGCCACGATTTACTCACTCCATTGTCATTTCATCGAACATTTTTTTTTTAAAAAAGATAATGTTATGGTGTCAAGAAGAAACAATTTTGATCTATCACGTTCTCTGAAACTAAACTTTTCATTGCTACCATTAGTGCATTTTTCTTTTGTACTGTTTTCATATCACATAAGTTTAGAAAAGAACGCTGTTGCTCCCTCCATTCCATAAGGCACAACCACTTTTCTTATATGTTCGATAATATAAGGCATATATGCAAGCATACAATTAACTATGACATCTTCTCCATTAAATTATTACTTTTTAAATTCTGTACTCTCATCTTATCTAATCCTATTAGATGCATGCATTATATTTATTAGGATGATTCAAACTACAAGATGATAATAACTATTTCTTGGTCTTTGGATTAAGAGTGGTTGTGCCTTATATTTTAGAATGGAGGGAGTAATAATTAAAAACAATTATATTTTATAAAAGTATATTTTTTTCACTTTTTACTTTTCAACTGACATTGCATCCCCTGTCTTCACCATAGATAGACCTATGCTGATTTTGCACAAGAAATTAAGTGTTACAAATAGGGACGATTTCCTAGTTTGTCTAAATAAACTAATTTTACTTTTGCGCTCAACGCAAGAAGGTAGTAGTAAAAACTAGCTAGAGGCAAGTTATTAAATTGCAATTATTTTAGTGATATGAGCAGTGACGGGTTGCAATGAGCTTACAGGAAAACACAATTAATTCATTGCTACCGAAGTTAAATACTACAACACTATGCCAACAACAGAAGAAACTTCACTAATCACAATAATGATCTACTCCAGCCTGTTGTGAATGTCTGATGATGGAACCATCCAATTTATTTTGCGGTCATTAGTTCTATTAAATTGGTGGATTCTTTCTTTTATATATTTTTTTGCTGGGCAATTGATCGATCGTTATTCCTGCTGTTACTTCTGCAATCTCCTAACGCTTCTACTGTTCCGCAATGAAGACCACTTCGAGTAGGATTAGCTCGTAGTATTAGGCACGTACTAATAGCTGCTGTAGATGACTGGGTATAAAAGCTGGTAAATTTCCTGAAAAGAAACGGTAGAAATGGACTACTCGACCTGCATTCTTGCTGTGTTTGCGTCATTGCGGTAACATGGCGTAGTGTAGTGGGTGGGGGACTTAATCACTTAACTGAACCAGAAATCGGATAGCCTGCAGGCAGGCAGCGGTATGGCGCGACATGGCACGTCGCGAGCACTGCTGAAATTTGACAAGAATTTGTTGCAAATTAGTAATCTCGTACTAGTATAAGAAAGCAGCTTAATTAATTTGTGTGAAATTTGTGGCAGCGGCGTCGGGGAGCGGGTTCATGATGAGGGACATGACGGTGGAGAACTGGGCGGGGCCGGAGAGGCACCAGGCGGTGGCGCTGCGCGTGAGCGCCGACCGCGCCGCCGTCTACCGGTGCAGCATCATCGGCTACCAGGACACCCTCTACGCCCACTCCAACCGCCACTTCTACCGCGACTGCGACGTCTACGGCACCGTCGACTTCGTCTTCGGCAACGCCGCCGCCGTCCTCCAGCGCTGCAACCTCTGGTCCCGCTCCCCTCTCCCCGGCCAGAAGAACACCGTCACCGCCCAGAACCGCCGCGATCCCGGCCAATCCACCGGCCTCGTCATCCACGCCTGCCGCGTCGTCCCCTCGCCGCCGCCGCCGTCGACGGCGCCGGCCGTGGCGGCGCCATTGGCGCCGACGTACCTGGGGAGGCCGTGGAAGCTGTACTCGAGGGTGGTGGTGATGATGTCGTACATCGGCGGGCACGTGCCGCCGGAGGGGTGGCTGGCGTGGAACGCGACGTTCGCGCTCGACACGCTCTACTACGGGGAGTACATGAACTACGGCCCCGGGGCCGGGGTCGCCGGGCGCGTGGCGTGGCCGGGCCACCGCGTCATCAACGACAGCGCCGAGGCGGAGCGGTTCACGGTGGCGCGCTTCATCTCCGGCGCGTCGTGGCTGCCGGCCACCGGCGTCTCCTTCCTCTCCGGCCTCTCGCTGTAGCTAGCTCAACCATATGCTGCATGCGCATATATATATATACCTGTTGCGTTGGCATGTGCACGCACGTACGTACTTGGGATTATATTGATTTGTTGTAGTAGATTCGAAATGGGATGGAGCGATTTGATTTGCATTCAGAATTTGGAATTTCGGTTTCACCGCGGCGAATTTTGCGGTTACATACATCGCATCGTTCTAGGCTTCTAGCGGTGTTTGTTACGTTTTCACTGTAAGGTGTCGGTGTCGGTGCCGAGCGATTTGAATGAATGTGGGGGCTGGCTCACTGTGAGCTCTTGTGCAGTTTGGTGATGAGAATTCGAGTGGGTCAAGTGACAGCCCATCGATAGACTCTTGCGGCGTAACTTTTTCTTCAAATTTTTAATTTTTTCATCGCATCAAGACTTTTCTACAAATAAACTTTCAACTTTTTTCTTTAAACTTTCAATTTTAGTCAAACTTTCAATTTTAACGTGAAACTAAACACACCCTCGAAGCTAGCATATCAAATGCGCATGTACTTTGGTCTGTGAGACCGTGACAAGCACTGCAATGACTAAACATTGATTAGTTACCTATGCAATTATTAAAATATATAAATATTGAATTTAATAAAATAATTTGTTGTAGTAGATGTTGCTAAATGTTTTTTTATAAACTCAATCAAATATTTAATATAGTTTACCTAGCTTACTTACAAACAACCCAGCGAAAATTCGGTTGTATCAAGGGTATTCATCTAATATATGGACCAAAGAGAGACTTCGTTAATTAGGAAAAATGTCATGTGATTTGTAATAATATAAAACAGAGAGAGTACACAACAGTAGGTGCAAAACCCATCTCATTCTCCAAACAACATAAGATGGGTGATATGACTATTTCAACATTTAAATGAGGATAGCCCCTAAAACATTTTGATTTTTAAACAGATGGTTTGCATATCAAAATGTTTAGAACACAACTAAAACCACTTGGCATGAAAAAAAAGGCCGAGTTCTAAACTTCAACTCCGACCTACAATTCGATATATAGGTTTCTTGTTATCAACTCCGACCTACAATCCGAGACTATTTTAATTAGGAAAAAAGGACATGTTTTCTAAACTGCTAAGCAGTTTTTTTTAAAAATGGAAAAGCTTTTTTCTAAAAAATATCAAATAAATCCATTTTTTCAAAATTTATAATTAGTTAATACTTCCATCAAGGAGTAATAAAGTCAGCCAAAAGTCAAAAATCCGCGTGGAAATTGACTCGTCACAAGCTGGACCAGACGACCGCTTCCCCTTCTCCCTCTCAGCTGCGCTTCGCGGGAACGCCATGGAAGACAAGGGGACGCAGCCACCGGAGCCAGCCGCGGCCGCGGCGATCTCGTCGGTGCTCGCCAACGACGACCTCCTCCGCGAGATCCTGCTCCGCCTCGGCCTCCCCACCACCCTCGTCCGCGCCGCCCTCGTCTCCACCCGCTGGCTCCGCCTCGCCTCCGACCCGGCCTTCCTCCGCCGCTTCCGCGCGCGCCACCCGCCGCGCCTCCTCGGCTTCTACCACACGGCCAGGGCGCGCTTCCAGGACGAGGTCCCGGCGTTCGTGCCGCTGCCCCAGCCGCCGGAGCTCGCCGCCGCGCTCCGCGGCGCCCGCCTCCGCCTGGCGCCCGGCTCCTCCGGCTCCGGCCCCGACGCGCCCGTCATCCTGAGCTGCCGCAACGGCCGCGTCCTCGCCGCGGAGTTCCCTCCCGATGGGCCACGGGTCAGCATCATCAGCCCGATGCACCCCGCCCGCCACCCACCGGCTCTCCCGCTGGTCTACGAACTCCCTCGCCAGCCGGGGCAGATTCTGCATGCCTCGTGTATGCTCCTCTTCCCAGATGTCGGCAGCGACGATCCGTCCTACACTTTCGTGGAATTTCTACGCAAAGATCAGGAGATGTTGGCCAAGGCAGTTTCTGTAAGGGCTGAAATTTCGGATCTGAACAGTGTCCGTGAATCGGCAACTATAGAGATTCAGGAAAGCTGGGAAAGGAGCATAAGGCGTGATGTGCTTGTCAATGGCAATCTCTATCTGTTGGGAGGGAAGGGGCATGTTCTTGGGTTGAATTTGGCATCCATGAGGCTATTCTTGTTCAGATTGCCAGATGGTGTGCAGCAGCTACACCGGATGGGAAACATTGAGCTGCTACGCGCAGGCGATTCCGGCTTATATCTCATCCATCTGAAGGGGTTTCAGATTCATGTTTGGTTCCGCGCCTCCGATTCCGACATCGGTGGTGGCAACTGGGAGCTGGTTGATAACATCTGCTTGGGCGAATCGTTTGGTCAGTTTGCAGAGCCCAATTGGGAATCAGGGGATGCTCTGGTTGCGCTCCATAGGGTGGAGGACAATGCTGAGGTGTTCTTGCGGGTAGACCGTGTGATCTTCCACATACATATCATGAACAGGACGGTAAACAAAGTGTTTGAGATGTCACCAGAGGCTTATAGATATTTTGACATATTTCCATTCATGATGCTCTGGCCTCCCACCTTCCCACAACTTAGGAATGATCATGATCAAGATCAGTGATCCTCGAAGGCGCATTTGTCTGGTGCCTTGCAAGTATGGTCCTGAATTTGTCTTGTAGATCTCTCACTGCTAGAATCTGCTTATGTTATGTATCTCTGTCTTTTAAGATGAGGTCGAAGATTAATGTACTATGCATCAAGAATATATATTACCTGATGCTATCTTTGTCTGCTATTCTGCTCTCTTTGTGTTAACCTGATCGACTGACTGTACTTGGGTGGTTTAGCACACGGCGCCCAACATGTAGTAAATTCTCAAGAATTTTATAGCATAATTTCCACGTTTTCGATGAACTGGTACCTTCCTCATAATTCCCGGTGTTGCTGTCTGCATATTCCTTGTGCAATAACTCTGTAACCTTTGTTGTTTAGGCAATTCTGAATGTTTGGTATCATGTTCAGAACCAATGGCTTTAAGCTAAGAAGTAAGAAACTATTTTGTAGCAAAGTTTTAGCATGTTGATTGCACATGTTCAATCGATGTTTAAAGAGATTTCTGACAAAGAAAAGAGATAGATTTAAAGGGACTAAATGTATAGCACGTTTTTGAAATAATACTACATATGTGTACTTTACAGGCTTACAGCAGGAGAGGCATTTCATTTGACCTGCTGATCTTGTGCAGAATCTGTACATGCCTCATGTAGCTTTGCAATTGTCAAAAGGTAGTGGTTATTGCCTGTAATTATCATCTGACTTTTGATCAATACGGCGCCGGGAGCAAAACCAGGCAGTGTCAGCTTGCTGGATCAGGATCGACACTGCTGGATCAGGATCCTCTGCAGTCGACTGCACCGCGCCTTTATCAGTGACATGTGGGCCCATAGATCATCAGGCCCATATGTCAGTGACAAATGCACGGTACAGTGACTGCTGAGAATCTCAATCCTAGCTTGCTAGGGGAGGGATTATAATTACTTGTGACTGTTGTTAACATAATTGGACTGGGAGATATCTCCCATCTCGTCTTGCTTAATCTGAATACGCGGTTCTCTTTTGTATAGGTTAATTTAAACCTGTAAGGATAAGGCGAATAGTGTTGAAAAAGTACTACTACTATTTGATTTAATTTCATAAAGCTGTTTGTATGTTTCAAATCTTCCAAATGAAATTGTGGCTCACCATGGTTAGTTTTATAATGTTAGTTGTATAATACTAAAAATCCTACAGCATAATGTTCGCGTTTTTAATGAACTGGTAGCTTTCTCCTCGTACTTCCCATTTTGCTGACTGCATATTCATTGTGCTTAGGGGGTGTTTAGAGCAAGTTTAATAGGATAGCCAACTACAAGCTCCAATTCATCTATAGCCAATTTAATAGTCAATTCATACAATAGTGCTTATTATACTATTAATTCCTGGTCCCACCTATCATACACACATTACGTTTTAAAGTCCGTGCTGCAGCTGGTTATAGATCTGTAGCCCGTTGCTCTTCTCTCTCCTATTTTATCTCTTTAAAATATATTTATAGCTAGCTTATAGCCTGCTATTGTACCTGCTCTTAGGGGGGGGGGGGTGTTTGGGGACTAAACTTTAGTCCACTCTCTCCCAAACACCCCCTTAGATCCATGAGTGTAAAGTTTTGGCGTGCCACATCGGATATACGGACACATATTTGAAGTATTAAACGTAGACTAATAACAAAACAAATTACATATTCCGTCTGTAAACTGCAAGACGAATTTATTAATTAAGCCTAATTAATCTGTTATTAGCAAATGTTTAATATAGCACCACATTGTCAAATCATGGAGCAATTAGGCTTAAAAGATTCGTCTCGCAATTTACACGCAATCTGTGTAATTAGTTATTTTTTTTATATTTAATACTCCATATATGTGTCTAAATATTCGATGTGACATGGTGAAAAATTTTAGCATGGATCTAAACAGGCCCTTAGACCGGTGTTCCTAATGACTTAATGACTTAATGTTAGATACCCTGTTCAGAACAAGATGACATTTTGTTTCGACAACTTGACACTTGCCTCTTTTTTTCTCCAGGACGAGTAGTATATGTACATCTAGATTTTTTTGTTCCGATGTTAAAGCTAGATGTTTGAAACCTTTTTATAGCAAAGGTTTAACTCGATATTAAAAGAGACAAAAGAATAATGCATGGCGTGTTGTCCAAATAATCCTACGCGTGTGTGGTTTACAGCAGGAGAGCGTGGGCGCCTCCTAACCAAAATTCAGCCCAACTATTGAAAAAAAAAACCTGAATTAAAGTTAGTATTTGTATATAAGATATGTTTCCTTTTCTCTGATTAATATATGTGGTTTTTTTAGTTACTCCTTTATTAAGGATAAATAGATTTATATATTTAGAGTTGGACATAGTTATTAAAAAATATATGTAGAATTAAATGGTAGAAGTGATGAGCTTGAATGTTGGAGTATTATTGGTTGGAAAAAAATGTTCGTGGAAAAATTAATATATAAATTTTGAAGGTTAAAAATTGTTATATTTGATATGGATAGAGTAATGAAGTTGTAGAAATGACATTAAGTAGAAAAATATTGTTAAACCAGCTTAGCTTAGCTCAACCTGAGCTCCTTACTCCAATACCTCCTCGATCGCATGCAAATGGAAGACGAGGCGACGCGTCCCTCCTCTCCGCCACCGGCGGCTTCTGCGGCCTCGTCGGTGCTCGCCGACGACGACCTCCTCCGCGAGATCCTCCTCCGCCTCGCCTTCCCCACCACGCTCGTCCGCGCCGCCCTCGTCTCCTCCCGCTGGCTCGGCCTCGCCTCCGACTCGTCCTTCCTCCGCCGCTTCCGCGCCCGCAACCCGCCCCGCCTCCTCGGCTTCTACCACACCGCGCGCCGGGACGAGCAGCCGGCGTTCGTGCCGCTTCCCCAGCCCCCGGAGCTCGCCCCCGTGCTCCGCCGCCTCGGCGGGTTCGCGCTCGGCGGCGCCGACGTCTCCGCCGTGGTCTTCGACTGCCGCAACGGCCGCCTCCTCAGGGCGGAGTTCCCGCCCCCGCCCGACGAGCTACGCTTCGGCGTCGTCTCCCCGCTGCTGCCCCCCGCGCGGAAGCCGCCCGATCTGCCCCCGAACCTGCACTCGCAGCTCCATCAGGTACCCAACGATGCCCGTGTGCTGCGCCCGGGCTGGATGCTGCTCCCGGAGGAGGAGGAGGACGACGGCGGCGACGATCTCTCCTACACGCTGGTGGTTCTGATACGAAGAGGCCGTGGATTGTTCGCGAGAGCAGTGTTGGTGAGAGGTGAATCAGACGACCAGATCCGCACCTCCGATTCAATCGAGCTGCCGAATCACTACTGGCCAAACAAGAAGATGAACCGTGGATTGCTCTTCCATGGGAGCCTCTACATGCTGGGCAGGGAGCATGTTCTTGGGTTGAATCTGGCGTCGATGAGCTTGTTCTTGATCAAGCTCCCGGATGGTGTGGAGCAGCTGGAGCATATGGGGAACCTTGAGTTGTTGCGGGACGGCGATTCCGGATTATATCTTGCTCATCTGAAGGGGTTTCAGATTCATGTTTGGCATCGTGCGACAGACGGCGGTGGGAATGGTGGTGATTGGGAGATGGTTGATACCATGTCTCTGCATCAATCGTTTGGTCAAGTTGCGAGGCCCGATTGGGAGTCGGGGGATCCTTCACTTGGGGATGCTCTTGTTTCACTTCGTAGAGTCGAGGATAATGCCGAGCTGTTCTTGACGATAGACCGCGTGATCTTCCACATACATATTGCGAGCAGGACAGCGAACAAGGTTTTCGAGATGGCTCCAAAGGAAGATATTGGTTTTGAAATCTTTCCCTTCATGATGATATGGCCTCCCACTTTCCCGGCTTTGAACTATGACGATGACGATGATCAGTAATTCAGTATGAATGATCCCAGAGGATTTTTCTCTAGTGCTTTATGCGATGTCTAACCGATTCTCAATTCAGCATGTAGTTATCTTGCTGTAACAATCTAATTGTTACTGGTCTTTTAGGAGAGTCAGGCATCTTATGTGATGTTCCTTTGTTATGCTTTAAAATAAGATTTAAGTATGAGTTAACCTGATCTACTTCAAAAATATTCTTCTGCTTAACAAATTGAATTCAAGCAATATTTCAGGTTTAAATTTCACCTTTTTTCCAGGTATGCTACAGAGGAATTTTGAGCTGGTAATTTTGATAGCCTGTTTTGGAGATTATTTGCAAAGTACTGCTTCTGAGTTTTTAGTCCAAAAACTGGAAACCTGGAATGTGTGAATAACTGTCATTGACAATTTAGGATTGAATTATGTTGTGAGCTTTTTGTAGTATCAGACTTTATTCTGTTCGTACTTAATACTCCCTCCATTTCATAATGTAAGACTTTCTAGCATTATCTACATTCATATAGATGTTAATGAATCTATACAAATATATGTGTTTAGGTTCATTAATATGTATATGTATGTGGACAATGCTAGAAAGTCTTACATTATGAAATGGAGGAGGTACAACATTATGTAGCATTTATATTGAATCTCAATATCTGATTTTGTGCATACGAAACAGGAACAAAGAAGAAATCATATCCTTGTGTGTTGTACCATGTGCTGCTTGTTCTGAACTAGGAATTTTCGGATTTCAGAGCAACTCTGTCATAGCTTGAGTTCTAACACTTTCTTTTTTAAAAAAAAGGAATATTTGCTCGGCTTAGCAACATATCCAAATGAAAAACAGGGATATGGCAGATCATATAAACAATTGTGATGTTGTTGGAAAATTTGGACTTGTACCCACCAAGCATAAGTCTAGCTATGGCTCGATAGACACTAGCACCAGGTGGGCCTACCCAGCATGTTTTATCTAGTTTTGTTCCAACTTAAAATTGAGTTGAATTTGGGTTTCAGGTCATAGTTGAAGCAGCTCATGCATATAATTGAAAGTGGTAAGTCACAGCTACGAAAAGAAACTGCTGAATTGATAATGCTTCAGATTCTAACATGGCAACAATTGTTTTGTTTTGAGCATGGAACATCCAGAACCTATAATCCTTCGGTTTTCATTTTGATTCGGCAAGGCAACTCATGAGAATAGGAACATCAAAATTACTAAACGACTGATGCCTGGGGCTCTCTAGTTCCTGGCTGCTGAGGTAGTTCCGCTCGGGAAATTGCTGTACGTACGACAAACTTGTTACGATTTTGATACGATCCAGTCATGCATGATACTTGATTGGGCCATAGAAACATTGTATCGTACACTAATCGTAAGATATTTATCGTTCTGCTCGATCGGAAGGATATATGGAGCATAAGCCATCAACATGGTTAAAATTTCCATCAACGGGTTGTTTGCTTCAAAGAAAATATATCTTCCTTTCTTGCAGTTCATGGTTACAGTAACAAATCTCCAAGATCAATGCATCACCAGAGTTATCATGCCAACTAGGCTCTGCTTACGATAGAAGTAACTAAGGTCCTGTTTGTTTCAGCTTATGATTATTATAATCTAGATTATTAAGCCAGATTACTATAAACTGGATTATAATAAGCTGACATAGAATAAGCTGTGAGTTGTTTATTTGTTTGGATTATTGGAGGTATGGATTATTGGGTTTGAAAAGCTAAAGTCTATAATGCCCTCAGCTATCTGTTCGGTTGATGGCATAGGTGGGTAATTTTTCTCAATTATGTAGGAGTAGTGGGTCTTTAGCCACTCAATAATTTGAAAAAAGCTCACCTAGAGCAGCTTATTAGATTATAATAATCTAGCTTATAGATTATAATAATCTGCTATAATAATTTACTTGTTTGTTTCAGAGTTAAATCAAATATACAAGCAGATATTGATTTTAGTAAAGGATACCCATATATTCATAATCCATTAATTCATCGACCATACCATTTTTAAGTCCATTACCACAAAATGGAAGAAACAAACACACATGATAAATCAATCCAGCAGCAAGCCAGCAGTAGACAAGAACTTAAGACACAAAGCACCAAAAACCAAACCTCCTCTTCAAGGATCACTGAAATGGCCTCCATCCTTGATCTACTCCAGCACTGGGAAGATTGGAGGCCAAACCATGGTCAGTGGATGGATCACTGGCAGAACACCTCCTCTCTTCGGTGACGCCTTGAAAATCTTCTTCACCATCCTCGTCCTGATATCCATGTACAGCACATCGCCATCAACGCACAAGAACATGAACTCGCAGTCGTCGCCGACCTTGATAACCCCAACCGGACCACCAATGTCCATCTCCCCGCCAACCTTCGCGAGGTGATCGAACCCTCGACGAACACCAATGTCGTCCACCAACACCCAATTGCCCGCTGTCATGCCGTCGCCGTCATCGTCGTCGCCACCGCGACGCCAGAGACGAGCTTGAAACCCATTGACATGGATGAGGTTGACGCCGGCGTCGTTTGACCGGAACAGGTCGAGGTCTCCGTCCTCCTCGTGGCGCACTCCGTCGGGGAGGTTGATGAAGGAGGTGGCCATGGATGCCAGGTCGAGCACAAGAATGGCGTGGGACTGCATGCCCAGGACGTATAGCTTGCCTTGGACAAGCAGGGCACGGTTCCAGGTCGTGTCGCCGCGGCACCGCGCCGGGAGCTCGACCGGCGCCGTGGCGCGGACGTCGTCGTCCCAGGCGCCCGCGCGCAGGACGGACACCTTGGCGAAGAACTCCCACCACACGCGCCAGTCCACGCGCTTGCTGCGCACCAGCGTCACCACGGTGTAGGACTGGCCGTCGCAGCCGTCCTCGGGGAGGAGGATGCAGACGTCGGTGGCCCGGCCGAGCAGCGTGTCGTCGTCGCCCATGGCGGATACGGGCGGCGGGCGCGCGGCGAGCGGGACCGGCGGGAGGACGGCGAGCGACCGCGACGCGTGCAGCAGCGGGCTGACCACCGCGAGCGTGCCGTCGCCGCGGTCGAACGGGTCGGAGAGGTCCATCAGGACGCGGCCGTTGCGGCAGTCGTACACGGGCAGCGGCTCGCCGCCGCCGATGGAGCCGAGCATGGCGCCCTTCGCGGCGCGGCGCGCGGCGGCGGCGAGCCCGCGGGGATGGGGGAGAGGCTCGAACAGCGAGCCCCGGCGTGCTTGGCGAAGAGGCCGAGGACGCGGGGCGGGTGGAGGGCGCGGTAGCGGCGGAGGAAGGCCGGGGCGGAGGCGACGCGGAGCCAGCGCCTGCAGACGGCGGCGGCGCGGACGAGGTCGGTGGGGAAGGCGAGGCGCAGGATGATCTCGCGGAGGAGGTCGTCGTCGTCGAGCACCACCGAGACGGCGGCGGCGGGCATGGCAGGGTGCGTTCCCTGACCTTCCATCTTCTTGGGTGTGTGAGTGGGTTTGGAGAATCGGGAGGGACGGAATGCATAGAAGGGGAATCAATGGAAGCATGTAAGCTAGTGTACTGGTTCCTTGTTTTCTTTTCCGGTTTCCATTTTTTTTCTTTATGGAAAGGGTTCGAAAAATATTACTATGGTACGTAAGACTGTAAGAGTATCTATATCTATATCTATATCTATATTAATATAAAAAGATAAGTCGCCTCCCTCCAATCCTATTGGTGTAATCATTCGGATCGATCTCTACCGTCCATCCGCAAATCCGGTGTAATCTGGTCCGTCCATCCGCAGATCTCTAATCTGTACCGTCCACCCATCTCGACCGCACGATTTTAGCCTCACCTCGCGCGAAGACGTCGCGAAGACTACGCGTCTATGCCTCACCCTCTCCACGCGCGGCTCACTCCTCCCGTCATGTACTGCCGCCGCCGCCTCAATCCACCGCTACCCCCGCCGGAGCTGACTTCTTCTCCAGCCGCCGCCGGAGCCGAGGTCGTCCCCTTCCGCCGCCGCCGCGGCGCACTCCACCGCTGCCCTCGCCGGATCCGAGGTCTTCCCCAGCCACCGCCGGAGACGTGGTCTTCCCATCCGCCGCGGCCAGCCGTGGCCGGAGTTGACGTCGTCCCGAGTCGCCGCCGGAGCCGAGTCGTCCCCAGCCACCACCGGAACCGTGGTCTTCCCCATCCGCCGCAGCCGCAAGAATCGCTCATTCACCCCACACCCGCACCCACGGCCACGCTGTGCTCTCCTCCACAACCATGTCGAGCCCACATCTGCCGTCGTTGACGCTGTGAGCACGCTGAGCCCTCTGCCGCAACCACGCCGCACATTAGAGATTTAATTGAGTTTTATGTTTCGGATGCTCCAGCTTTCTACCAGAAGTCCAGAACACACATACATCAGCATGAAGATGAGATGATTCAGGTCATTGAATTGCTTTGCATTCATGCTATCATATTTTGATGTGTCATTTAATCATGTTCTTCATATATTTGTTTTTCCAAGAAGGGCAGCAGGTGACAGTTGTTGATGCGGCCGTGTTTGGTGGTGTTCACAGTTCTTGAACTGCAGGAGTAATCGGTTTGCTAACACAGACCTGATCTCAAGGTGCTATGCAGCTTCCAGTGAATGTATTGTCTTACTATGATCTGCACATCCACCCGGGCAACTCTTTGCTTCCCAAATTTGATTGCTTGTGTTGCATATTTTTGCCGATGTAGAAATCATATGTTTTTAATGTTGTATGTCCTGACGGTTTGGCAACAAATATATCCCCAGTATCTTTTTGAGAACTATCCTCAATATCTCACGGTATTATTTCATTTGCACTCTAAATGAAGAATTTAAAAGAATTATAAATGCAATTTTCAATCTGATTTACCTTTGTACATGATTCAAGATTCAGTGCAGCAGCTGTAGTCTTCCTCCCCATATCAGAAAGAATGAATCTTAATGGTGAGGTATAATCCTAACGTTATACATTATGCTTTCATTTGCTCACAATAAAACTTAAATAATGTTCAATATAAGTTCACATATTGTTCTAAAAGTTTTGTTTTGCAGATTGGTAACATTCACTCATATATGTTGTCAGTTAGCTCATGTCCTATTGATGCAAATTTTGTTGTTCTCCTCTCTCTGCTTGGCCTCGGCTCACTGACAAACACCTCCTGTACCTTGCCCATTCCTCTACAACTTTTAATTGCAATTGAAAGATTTGGAACAACAGAAGAGGAAGAGAGATTTGTAACTATCTACAATGCCATTTGAGGTAGGTTATGTACTGTTAAAAGTGTTTTATCCATTCAGTTAACTGATAGGTAGTCTACTATTTTGTGAGTTTTAAGTGTCAAGTGAATGTGTACTGTACGATGTAATGGCTTGGTAATTATTAGTAATCAGAATTAGGGGAAGGTAAATCTCTTCTTTTTATCATAGAGCAGCACAAATATGTAATCAATTATTGGATACTTTTTACCTTCTGTATATTTTCTGCATGTTTGATATGTACTCCACCGATGAATGGCTAGACTTAACACTCAGAGGGAGGACAGAGGAAGAATAATATACTGATATATAGCTATGCACCGTTTATCAACCTTTAGTTTAATGCCTCAACAAAATGAATTATCGGGTTGATAACTGAAACATTTCTAATAGGTGCCACAGGTTACTTGATTAGGGATAATTGTTCCCCATTTTCTGATAACTGCCAAAGGGTTTTTAATGGCTTAAATACTTCCAGTTGACGGCTGCTGGATGATTTTATCCTCACTGGCTGCTTTCCAAATTTTTTTACCGTGTGTTTAAAAGGGAGTTATTAAGTTGTGCTATATTACACTACAATAGATATAATTCTCAAACTACATTTTTTGTGTCATGTATTGGGGAAAACACGTCAAAGTTTAAGTGTGTTTATATGTTTAATGTTACATAATGTGGGGAATGTGCATTGCACGTGCACGGTTACTAGTGTACGTAACAAGCTATAAACCAGCTATAAACGTATTTTAAAGAGATAAAAGAAGAGAGATAAGAGCAACGGACTACAGATCTGTAGCTAGTTGCAGCACGGACTCCAAGATGTAATGTGTGTTTGACAGGTGGGACTAGGTATTAATAGTATAGTAAGCAACTATTATATGATTTGGCTATTACATTGGCTATAGATGATTTGTAGCTAGTAGATAGCTATACTATTAAACTTGCTCTAAAAGCAAGTTCAATAACACAACTCAGTACTGGCTGCAATAGGTAGCCATGTCACCTATAGTAAATAATAGAGCCCATGCATACAATAGAAATATCTTGTTTACTCTAATACCAATATTCTATTATTTTTTGTAGGGCCCATCATCTTCTTCCCGAAACTCCTAGTTGGCGATTGATCGCCAGGAGCGATCGGTTTCCCCCCTCTCCTCCACGTGGTTTTCTTTTTTGGCACCACATTACTTTTCTATTTTAGTAAATTTATGAACCTAAAGTTTATACACCTCAAGTTTACACATATACAGTTTACAAATCCAAAGTTTATAAATCAAAAGTTTATATATCCGATTCAAATTTGAATTTGAATTCAAATATTTTTTATATATAGTATTTCTATACATCTAAAGTTTATACACCCAAAGTTTATAAGTCAAAAGTTTATATATCCGATTCAAATTTGAATTTGAATTATATCCGATTCAAATTTGAATTTGAATTTAAATATTTTTTATATATAGTATTTCTATACATCTAAAGTTTATACACCTAAATTTATAGACCCAAAGTTTATAAGTCAAAAGTTTACATACCCGATTCAAATTTCAATTTGAATTATATCCGATTCAAATTTGAATTTGAATTTAAATATTTTTTACATATAGTATTTCTATACATATAAAATTTATACATATAAAATTTATACATCTAAAGTTTATAGACCCAAAGTTTATAAGTCAAAAGTTTATATACACGATTCAAATTTGAATTTGAATTCAAATATTAGTTTATAAACCCAAAGTTTATAAGTCAAAAGTTTACATACCCGTTTCAAATTTAAATTTAAATTCAAATATTTTTTATATATAGTATTTCTATACATAATTTTTTCTAACTTTATTTTTTTATTTTTTTAAAATTTATAGTATAGTAGGAAGAGAAGAAGGGGAGGAGAGGAGAGGTGTGTACAGGGGGCATGGGGATCGATCGCCCATTAGCCACACCCTCTTCTTCCATCTCTTCTTTTTCTTCCTCCTTTCCTTTCCTTTACTCTGACGATGAAGGCAACTCTCAAGCGGCCAGTGAAGACGGGACCTAGGAGCACGCCAGAGCGGGGAGAGTGGGGGTGGTGTCAGCGGTGGCCATGGCGATTGCGAGGGTGAGGGCGACGGTCGCGGGGGACGCATGGAGGGCGGCGGCAGCCGCGACGGATAAAGGGGGAGAGGGTCACAGCCTTGCGGCTACGGGCGACGGGCAAGAGCAGTGGCCACACGGGAAGAGAGCGAGGGCGAGGGCGGCGGCCGCAGCGGATGGAGGGGGAGAGGGCGCGACCTTACGGCTACCGGCAACAGGCAAGAGTGGCTGCCACACGGGACGGGGCGAGGGTGAGTGCAGCGACGCGAACGATGGCAGGAGCGCTAGCCGCGGGGAACACGGACGGTGGCGGTGGCCATGGCAGATGCAGCGGGTGACGGCGGCGGCAGCCACAACGGATCCAACGGGCGACGAGCCGATGATGGTGGTCATAGGGGGATGCAGCCCAGGGTGGAGGCCTGGGTGGTCGAGGTGGCGACCTGGCGGACGCTGTCAGAGCCTCGGAGGCTTGGATGGACGAGGGCGTCGGACTGACGGACGTCGGGGCAAATGCAGGAGACGTTGCTGACCGTGGTGTAGGGGTGAAAACGGTACGGAAACGGACGGAAACCACTGTTCACAACAATGATATTTTCACAACAATGATATTTTCGGCCTGACACCATGGTATTCACTATTAAGTGGTTTAAAAAAAGGAATCCAGGCTATCTCAGTCACAAAATTTCCGGAAATTCCGAGAAAATTTCCGGAAAGTTTCCGACCGATTCCGAGTTCCGACAGAAACTGCCCTTATAATTTTCGATTCCGTTTCGGAGAAAATATTTTCGAATTCGTTTCTGTTTCCGAAAAAATTCCGACCGACAGATTCCGTTTTTGAAAATAGATCTGGAATCTGGAAAGTTTACGTACCGTTTTCACCCCTACTCATGGGGCTTCGTCTGTGATGGACGTGGCATCGAATATGCCGTTCCTCTGGGAGACTCGAGAGTAAAATTCGACCACTGTTGCTAAAGGACTCTTGCTACAGTACCATGCGATAGTTACTGTAGCAGACTTAGATCACTATTCCACAGGAACTCTGTTGTACTGCAGATGACCTATCACTCTCGCGCCTGGTAGCGTGGGTGTGTCATTCTTGGAGTGCGTGTGTAGTCGGGCGATTATATAGTTGCCCGCTCCCAGTCCCTCATCCCTTCATTCTCTCTGCCAAGTCATGCTTTGAGAGTCTACATGTTCTTGTTGTCATCAGTCATATAAGCTCTACTGTACACTAAAGGGATCGTAATTTAGTCCATGACGTTTGGCATTATCCAAAAAATACCATATTAGCTTAATATGGACCCATAAAATATGGTAATATGCCACATAGAAAGAGAAAGGACGTGACTACACAGCTAGTGGTAGCTAGTTCCACTCCATCTATAAGAGACATTATCTACCTATACTTCAAATATAATTTTCTCTTAAACTACTCATCCGATCTACGAACCGATTGCACCGTTGTGTTTGTAACAATTATATCTTTATAACAAGATCTCACATGACTATATTCTGATGAAAAATTATAAATTACTTTTATAATATATCTAAATTACTTCTTAGATATGTAAAAGTAAATTCAATGAAGCCTAAAACTAATTTACATATATTATAGAAGTAACTTATAACAAAAACTAAGTAACTTTAATGAATGTCTTTTTTAATTGGAAGTGACTACATAGCTAGTGGTAACTAGTTTGTACTCTATTTTGTATCTCCTTTCAACTTGAAAAAAACAATAGTATCTTCTTTTCTCATTCTACATGAAAAACAAAAATGTAAGGAAAGAAACTATCGATGATTAAATAGATTTATAGACAGTTACTTTTGAACCATGCAAAAGTTACTTCCAATTAACATTGAAGTTACTTTTAAAAATTGTTAAACTTATGTGTGTTGATCTCTGCTGATTAAATTTAATTTCTAGATAAAATCATATTTTTATTCCTACAAATGATTTACTTATAATGTCGTGACAAAATTACTTCTGTTTTGTTTTAAGTTACTTTTATAATATTGTCGACGGTAGGTACCCGTAGACCGGATATAGAGGGTATTGGGGTACGCTGGTACGAGGATCTACGTAGTACGACATCAAGGAAACAAGAGACAACGATTATACTGGTTCAGGCCCCTTAATAGGTAATAGCCCTAATCCAGTTGATATGGGATTATATGGAGAGAACCACAAATTACAAAGGGAATAATGGAACTAGATGATACCGACGAGATCGTAGTCGAGTTGATTCGACTAGATCACCCATCGACTTGGCTCCTGTAGGCTCCGGCTTCGTAGGCTGTGGTCGTTGTGTTGGCTATGAGATTCGATGCCTTAGGTCTTCCTGGGGGGTCCCTTTTATATCGCAGGTCAGGTGGTCTCCAAGTAGGACTCGGAGACATCGGACCCTGCACGATATAGTGACGACCCAGTCCTATATGGGTAGGAACCTTTCCATTGGTGGACTTCGTGATAGATTTCCTTAGCGTATAGAGAGAATGTCCGTACACGCGCAGATGTACCATATTGCCGTATAGCGTACATCCAAGGGTAGAGGGTATACCTTATCCGTAACCCTGACAGTAGCCCCCGACTTCAGCTTAAATGAACTCATGTAACCGATCGCGACTTCTGATGTCGGAGTTGCTGTCGTTCTCGACTGGTCGATCTTGGTGTGAGGACCGTAGAGACAA
This sequence comes from Oryza sativa Japonica Group, assembly GCF_034140825.1. Classification (NCBI taxonomy): domain Eukaryota; kingdom Viridiplantae; phylum Streptophyta; class Magnoliopsida; order Poales; family Poaceae; genus Oryza; species Oryza sativa. Next base: position 10,876,851 of record NC_089036.1, on the reverse strand, counting down.
GGAGTGGTCGACAATGAAAGGGCCTTGATGTCGCCTAGAGGGGGGGGGTGTGAATAGGCGTTCCTAAAATTTACTTCAAAACACAACGGTTAAAATCAGGGCCCGGAACTTCCTGGCAAAAGGTCCGGAACTTCCTGGCAGCTTTTTCTCACAAGCAGAGAAAGCTGCCCGGAACTTCCGGGGTTCTTCCTAGGAACTTCCGGGCAGTTGTTAATTGCTATTTCAAGCACCTCACAACAAGTAAATTAAATCACAAGGAAGCCTAAACCATAGAGAGGTACAACATGTCTCAAACAAGAGTAATACACATGAAAATACACAAGATAGCACAAGTGATCATACAATGGGAGACATGATAGCACAACTAGGCAAATAAGGAGATAAGCATCACAATCACAAAGATAAAGAGAGTGAGAGGAGACAAACGATTTGTTTCCCGAAGTTCGGATTCTCCACCGAGAATCCTACGTCTCCGTTGAGGAGCTCTAAAGAGCTGGGTCTTGATTAATCCCTTGCCTCACCAAGAAAAGGCCTAGGAAGAGGTCTCCGGTCTTCAAGCCAACACCCCTAGGTACTTCTCTTTGGTTTCAAGTGACCACTAAGATCCCCAACTTGAACACCAAAAGAACACCACAAGTAAGGCTTGCTCTACCAAGACGACCTCCTAAACCTCACCTAGGATTACACTCACCGAGTATTCCGTTTCCTTTTGGAGGTGGAATAACGCCCTCACAAACTTGCCCGGGTCAATCCACAACCTTGTTAGAAACTCGCGGGCGACACCTAACCGTCTAGGAGGTCACCCTCCAAGAGTAACAAGCTCCAAATGACAGCCCAACGAGATACCCCAAGTGCTCAAGTCAACCTAGCCTTCAAAACCTTCTCCAATCCTCACCACCACCCTCAAAATCACTCTCTCACTCAAGAAATACACAAGATTTAGGTGGAGGAAGCAAAATCACATTGGGAGAGGATAGAACAAGCTAGGGAACACAAGAACTAAAGTGGAATGGCCAAAGGGTGACCTGGGGACGAAATCCATATATATAACGGCTAGGTGACGTCATCTAGCCATTACTCACAAGTTTGAACTGGAAACCTACCAGGAGGTTCGGGGTAAAAGTGCCAGGAACTTCCGGCCAGCACTTAGGAAAATTTTCAACCTCACCTCGGCGCCAGGAAGTTCCAGACAGAACCTCCGAGTGGGACTCTCTGTCCCGAGTAGAGCCATTTTCAAAAACAGCTCCTAAAAATATTTCAACACTTGGACACCACTAAGAGCACTTGTGTTATCTCAGAACCACACTTGGAACCCCTCTTAATAGTATGGTTTTTCCTAAACTCAAAGCGAAAAAGTAAACTAGTCTAACTCGGCTCCGAGTTTTCTCGCCGCTTTGTTTTGGGGGGTCTCCAAGCATCCTAGCCCACTCCTAAGCAACCTGGGACTAATACACCACTAAGAATGTTATCTTCTTGCTTCACCTTGAGGGTTGTCAACATCAACGCCATTTCACTATTCGGACTATTCTCACCTACACTCATTAAGCATATTAGTCCCAAATCAATTATACCTTTGCCTTGATCAATACCCACTTTGGCTTTTGACTTGATGTTCATTGGAGAACCACATCCTCTTGATCTTCGGCATTCCATCTTGCGGTCTTCTAATAATTGATACGAATTACTCATAGCTTCAAATGGCCTCCCACGGTCCATCATGACCATTATGACAAAGCCTTCACTCGCCCTTCACCACCGGATTCGGTCCATCGGTGCCAAGCCTCTTGCTTGCCCTTCACCCTCCGCATGGTCCATTGTAGCCGAGCCTTACTTGCCCTTCACCGTTTTGCCATAAATAGCCACTTCATACCCCGCATCATCAATGTCTTCACTTGCTCCTCATCAAGGTATAACGTCTTCTTCTAGCTTCAATCTTTTAACTTGATGCCGGAACTTAACCTAATCTCACCAACTCATGGAAATAGTTAGTTCCAACAATGGGTTGTCATTAATCATCAAAACAATCACCACACTCTTAGGATCATAGATCTTCCAACCTCCCCTTACAAGGGCAACTCTAGTGCATAGATCTTTCAATCTCCCCCTTTTTGGTGATTGATGACAACACTATCACAAGAATAGGAATTTAAAGAGAATACTCTAGTATATGTTAACTTGAGCATGAAACATATACTAGAGGGTTAGTTTCATCAACATATGAAATGAGTATGCACTTTCCCCTTTATATCTCTTTCTCTTTATACTTCTCCCCCTTTGGCATCAAACACCAAAAGATTAAATGAGTGGGTGGGAGCATAAAGAAAAAGAAATCATATCAAGTATATAAGAACTACACAAGTCCTATACACTTGAAGGGAAAAAGGTTTAACATACCTTTGGTGTTCCAAAGAGGCTACAACAAGATGAAACTCTATCAAAAGCGTTAGTTTCAAAATAGCAAAGCACAAATAGCCTCGAGGTACACACAAGAAGATATACAAGAAAATCATGTGCACCAACACCAAATAAAGCAATTGAACTCATCAAAATTCCAATAGAAAGAGTTGGGATCCAAAGAGACACCAATCCAAAGCAAGCTCTTTTTGGTCTTGTGCATATGAGCCACACCAATTGATAGAATAATACCAATCAAAAGAGATAGGCCTAGTTTGTAGTCACAATTGGTAAGAACCCATATGCACATATAGCAAATACATTGATTAGATAAACTCACTTAATTTGGAGCAAGGTACAAAAGCATGATTCAAAAAATATTTTCTCTTTAACACATACTTCTCCCAAAACTCACTAAAAGGAGGGCAAAAAGTATGTCAGGCATATAATGCTATAGACAAGTCATGTATGCCCGAAAGAAAAGTCTCATAAGCCAAGACCCAATAAATAGTGACGATGAAGAGACATATCAAGACTTATGTAGCATCACAACATAGGATGAACTCCTTCTAAATATGTGCATACAAAAGAGTGAAAAGAAATCTTTATGCACTTTCACAAAAGAAATGAAGGAACAAAAGAATCCATCCTATATTATGAAATTAAGGTTGCAAAGAAAATCCATAGAAGCAATAATGAAGTCTACCTTGGGAGTCGTCCACTTCCGACATAAGACTAAAAGTATAAACTCAATTTAAACCATTAGTCTTCCAAGGTATAGAATAAACTCCCCCTCAAGGTGTGCATATAAGGATAAATTTAATGCATACATATGCACTTTACTCAAATGAGAATTGGGGAGGAGTTTACACTATATTTTGGGTCAGGAGGCAAATATCACCAAAAGAAATAAATTTAAGGACTAGAATTGTAAAGCACACTTTCATAAACCTCACATTTCAAGATGATGGTGCTTAACCAATCTCATCCTTCTTCACCCATTCCTTCGGTTGTCATAAATCAATCTCCCCTTGATCTATCATTACCTCTTTTCTCTATTTGAATCAATAGAAAAGAGAAAGCATAAAAAGCACACGAGTTTCACATATAATGATCCTTTTGATGTGGAGGAAAATTGGATCACTTATTCATGAAACCTCATAATATAGACTAAATTCTCCCAAAAGTAATGCACACATATGGTGGAAGGCAAATTTATGTGCATTATTTGACATTTAAATCAAGCAAGGGAATTTAATCTATATTATGAAAGGTAGCTAGATAAAATATACGATGAAAAGGTAATTGAATTACCACTTGTGAATAGCATACTTTTGAGAATGTTTCACTTCCCATGAGACTAAACATAAAATACACTTAACAAGAAGTTAGTCTCAAAAATACAAAACATAGGACATGCTCCCCCTAAATATGTGCATGCAAGCATTTGAATTACTTGATGGAAATGGTTATGAGTGAATTTAAATTGAAGTCCAAAAACCGCCTCGCGCAACGGACCCAGAAATTTCCGGCGGCCATCTCTCTCCTTTCCTTGCAATTCGCACCGTTGGTAGTGTGCCTATTTAAAGGAGTTTTGGGAATCCATTTTGGAGTCCAGTTGTTGCAAAAACTTTCTAGCCTCTGAACGCTCTTCGTCTTCTACGCTTCCACGCAAACCCTAATTCGCTCGCCTCGGTTTCTTCTCCCGCGATCTCCAACGGCGATGGACCTCGACAAGTCCACTTCCACCGGTGCGTCTTTGAAGAAGTTGCAGGAGGAGGGCGCTCTTCCCGGTCGCGGGACCATGGAGAGGGAACCGGGAGGTACTGAACCTGAACCCGTCCTGGGCCGCATGGTTGCGGTTGAGGATTATATTCTCTGTGGTTTTCTTCCTCCGCCTTCTGAGTTTTCCTTCTCATCTTGAACTTCTACGGTCTTTTTCTGCTCCATCTGAACCCCAACTCCATAGCCTTCCTTAGCATTTTTTATCATCTTTGTGAGGCCTACATTGGGGTAGAGCCGTTTCTTGACCTCTTCCGTTTTTACTACGAGTTGCGCTGGATGGAATCTAAAAAGGTATCCGGGTGTGTTGGTTTTTGACTTCGGGATGGCCTGAAGTCGCGATACATCCCTTTCCAGTGCCCCTCTTCTCGTAGCAAATGGCGGGCGAGGTTGTCGAAACAAGATTTCGGCAATACTAAAAGGGGGTGGCTATCAAGCTAGAAAAGTGGATGGGTTTAGAGACAAGGAATTTTATACAGGTTCAGGCCTTCTTAATCAAGAAGTAATACCCTACTCCTATCCGGGGATTGATCCACCGAGTGTATTATTGATCGTATGATCTGGGTGAAAATTGTGTCCCTAAAGGCATCCGGACCTCTCCTTATATAGGGGAAGGGATCCGTATTACAAAGCACAGCCCATATTCCTAACGGAATAGGCAGTTATAGATAAAATACAATCGTAACCGACTAGGATCTCGGGTATTTTCTTGACATACAAGTTTAGAATTTAACCCGAGTCCTTTTAAAAATATTCTATCTATACATGACACCCCATACCCAGTCGGACTATACATGCCGTGTAGGTATGGGGTATCCATAATCTCCACAGAGGTGGTTCTATCTTCAGATAGAAGATTCGGATCCAGTCTTCATTGTTCCTGAGGAGCAACCAGACAAGATTCCGTCTTGGACCGCCAAACCCGCCTTGACCCCATCTCTCTAGTATTTGGATCTCCGAGTACGAGTACGAGTACGAGGATTGTCGGGGTATGAAGTCGCTGCGGACTTCATTGGTAGACGGATCCAGCCGCTCCAGGCTCGAGCCCATCCAGCCTTTGACTACTCTGGGCCAGAGGACGCGACCCGGGTTTCTCCTCGAGGTATTTTTCTTGTATTCTGGGTTTCTCTCCTTTCATGCGCATTCCTCCTGACTTATCGAAATTTGGTTCTTGATCTACAGGTTTGAACAGCGCAATTGTGGAGCACCGTGTTTCCCAGGTGATGATCAGTGGTCCCACGACAGCGAGCAACGCCCCCACCCCTCTTTGCGAGAAAGAGGCGGCTGAGCGCGAAGCCGCAATCAACGTGAGTGTAATCAATGACCCTTTACCTTTTAACTCTTAGATCGCATCATGACTTCATGTTGTGCAGGCACTCTCCCTGACTGACATCATTGGGCCGCTCGCGGACCACCAGGCGGCGGCTTCGTTGAAGGAGGGCGTTGCCCAGGAGGCGTCCGACGCGGCCATTGCCGCTGCTGCTGCCACGACCAGCGGCAGCAAAGTTCCGAGGAAAGGGAGGAAGTTTTCCTCCGTGCTCGGCAACCGCCGGAAGACGCCCACCCCATCGGTAAGCCTTTTTGGTTATCGATTACGTAGTCGGAAAATGTCACCCTCATATCGTACTCGGTTTACTTAGGCCTTGGATGCGTCTCCCCCGCCTCCACGACGGCATAGGCTGGTGACACTCGGCGAGAAGTAAGTGGACGAAATTTGAGGCCCTTGACTTGATCGGATTCTGGCGTTTTGTTATGATGACCAACATGATCGTCTTTCGTAGGGCGGCGCGGGCGAGGGCGGCGCAAGATGGGTCTGGGGGAAACTCCAGCGCATCTCCTGCAGTGGCCTCGACCGATGTCGTGGTCGCGCCCAGGAGCCGCGAAGTGACGCCCAGCGGCCCTGCCAGCGATCTTGTGCCCGGTCGAGGCCCGCCTGCTGCCGTCCTCACATGGGAGGAGCTCCAAGTCGAGATGGGGTGCATCCTCGAGGCTGGTGCTCGCGGCATAAGTCGCGAGATCGTGGAGGCGAGGGCAGCGGCGGCGTCGTCGGCGAACGAGCGCGCCGACAAACTGGCGCGCGACTTGGCGGAGGTTTGTGAGGACCTCTAGAAAATGAGGGAACTGGTAGCCGGCAACGAGCGGCAACGGTAGGGGCTTGAGCACTTTATGTCAGAGCTCGAGAACAACCTGTCGGAGATCCGTGGCTCGCTGCAGGTTACCTACACTGGTCTGCACCAGCTCACCGGGGAGTGCGGTGTCATGATGTAAGTTCAAGTGCCTTAATTTGGTTTTGGTGATTAATGACAAATCTAACTATATGAGACTAATCATTTTTATGAGCCTTTCTTTGACTAGTCTCATTTGGATATGAAAGTAAAAATGATGAGAGGTATGTATTAAACTTCACATATTCTAACTTGGTCTCTCTTGTGGATCCAAAATATAGTATGAGCTTCCTATTTGATCTTTATTGATTATGTGCATATGCGTTCCTTCATATCCATATGTATGCACATCTTGAGGGGGAGCTTATTCTATATTTTGTTTATTATAAGATTTCTATCTTGATTTGAAATCATTTTTCATCTCATCTCTCTATATTGTTTATATCGGGTTATTATCCATCACCAAAGAGAGAAAAGATTGAAAGATCTTGGATTAAACAATTTGTGTAATTGTTACTTTGGTGATAGATGATAAACCGATGTTTATGGGATTAACCTCTCTTTTGCATAAGTTGTCTACTAGGTTATTTCCTGATAATGAGATGTGGAAGATATGCATTCTTTTGTGATGGACCTTAATCATGACAAGGATGAAATGCATGGAGATAAAACGATATGTACCACTTCTTATCTCCTACTTTTTGATAGGTTCATATATATGATTTCCATGTTATTGATATATAAGTGTGAGACTAATGTTTACTCGAATGTTATCTTATTTAGTCTCATTTACATTGAGAACATGGAGATCATGAAGGTATATGTTTTATGTTGGTCTACATCATTACTACATATGCCTTCTCTATATGTATAAGATAAACCCCCATTGGTCATTCTCTAATTATGCATACACTTGTATCTCTTGTATATTTATTTGTATGCATATATTTAGGGGGAGCAAATCCTATACATTTATTGTGCATGTTCTAGATCCATGTTGTTCACCTATTATTTATATCGGATCTTTGCACTTGAGCTTGCATACGAGTATATGACACTTGTGATGTTAATGAATACTCAACAAACATATCCATATCTTTCATATGCAACCGGTTGGTCATCAAGTGAAGGATGACAACCGATTTGTTGAGACTAATGTTCTCCTTTGAGGTGTGAAAAGGAATAGGTCCCACTACGATGAGGCTAATGAATGACACCATGGGTTAGTGGTCACCAAGCCAAGTACATTGTTATGTTGGCAAGAATGAAGTCAAGCTTGTGATGAGAATAAAGTCTTGACAAAGGATGGACAAGACCTCGGCATAAACATGGTTCAACCGGATGGTCACAAGTGTTGATCTCGGCTCAAGCTTGACCCTAAGATGGATGGCGCAAGGCAAAGGTATAATGTAGCTAAGAATGTTTTCTTAGTCTTTTCCCGGTCTTGGTGTTTGGTGTAGATCGGATTTGCTAGATAGGCGCCGTACTATCAAGAGGGTTCTATGAAGCGAGCTTGTGGATGATCTTGTGCCATATTAGTTCATATGCATGTAGGTGCATTTTTTGGGCTTGTCTAACCAAGTGTGATTAGTTTTCTCAAGTCCTAAACCAAGAGAGAAGTGGACATGTCCAATAGGAGTGAGTGACATCTTGTGGGTATGTCCGGTGGATATCCTTTGGAGTGTGAGCCCATTATCCTTGACTTAAGTTGTGTTTCTTGGATGGATTTTTCATGGGTTGGATGGCCCTTTGAATAAGCTTTCCATAGAGTCCAAGAACGCCAAATTCCGAGACCCGAGTCAAGAGATATCGTCGTTTTACTAACGGTCGGTTGAGCTGAAAAGTGACCTGCGGTCTGACCGTGGGCCTTAGGCCGGTCTGACCGGGTCTGTTAGCCGGTCTGACCGGCGTGGTAAGGCCGGTCTGACCGGCCCCACTAGTCTGTTGCACTGGTCTGGTTTTTGGTGGCGATACAGAGCCGCCAGAGCCGCAACCGGTCAGACCGAGCCGTGGACGGTCTGACCGGCCACTACACTGCGGTCAGACCGGCCAGGTTGAGTGGGCTCAATGATTGCCCTGTAACGGCTAGTTTTCTAGCCGTAGCCGTTACAAAGTAGTCCGGTCTGACCAGCCTCACAACGGCAGTCTGACTGGCAGAGCACAAAGTTGGGGATTTCGGTTCCAACGGCTAGTTTTGGTGGTTGGGGGTATATATACCCACTCCCCAGCAGCAAGGGTAAGGTTTTGGCACTCCATTGCATTATCTTGAACCCTTGCAAGAGCTCTCACACCCTTGTGCACTTAGTTTATCTAGTGAGGTGTTAGAGAGTGAGTTAAGCCAATCCAAGTGCATTGCTTCATTGTTATAGCTAGTGTGGCACTTGATCATCCTCGGCAAGCATCCTAGACTTGTTACTCTTGGAGGTTGCCCGGAAGTACGAAGATGTACCAAGATCTGAAGGAAGGATACTGGTGGCCCAACATGAAGAGAGATGTGGCGGAATACGTAGCACTCTGTGACGTGTGCCAAAAGGTGAAGGCTGAGCATCAGCGACCGGCAGGCTTGCTGCAACCCCTTAGGATTCCCGAGTGGAAATGGGATGAGATAAGTATGGATTTTATTGTTGGATTGCCCAAGACCGCAACAGGATATGATTCCATTTGGGTGATCGTGGATCGACTCACCAAGACGGCAAGATTCATCCCCGTCAAGACAAACTATAGCAGTGCTAAACTCGCCGAGTTGTACATGACCAGGATAGTGTGTCTTCATGGTATACCTAAGAGGATTATATCCGATCGAGGCACACAGTTTACCTCGCATTTCTGGGAAAAGTACATGAAGCCCTAGGAAGTTATCTTGCTTTTAGCACAGCTTATCATCCACAGACAGATGGCCAGACGGAGAGAACCAACCAGGTCCTGGAGGACATGCTGAGAGCTTGTGCGTTGGATTTTAGCAAAGACTGGGAGAGGTGTTTGCCCTACGCCGAGTTCTCCTACAACAACAGCTTTCAAGCAAGCCTGAAGATGTCCCCCAATGAAGCATTGTTTGGTCGACGATGCCGGACGCCGCTGATGTGGTCTAAGACAGGTGAACGGGCGGTATTTGGACCTGACATTATCAATGAGGCCGAAGAAAAGGTTCGCTTGATCCGTGACCGTTTAAAGGTAGCACAATCACGACAAAAGAGTTATGCCGACACCCGAAGAAGAAACCTAGAATTTAAGGAAGGAGATTACGTTTATTTAAAGGTTTCTCCGATGAGGGGAACAAAAAGGTTTAAGATTAAGGGAAAACTAGCACCAAGATATGTGGGACCCTTTCAAATCACGGCTAGAAGAGGAGAAGTCGCATATCAGTTACAGCTACCAGAGAATATCGCTGATGTGCACCCAGTCTTCCATGTGTCCCAATTAAAGAAATGCTTACGAGTGCCAGAAGAACAAGCTCCGCTGGAAGAGATTCACATTAGCAATGATCTCACGTATCCAGAACACCCGATCCGGATATTGGGTAAAGCAGAAAAGAGGACTAGGAGCAAAGTGTGGCGTATGTACAAGGTACAATGGAGTAATCACACTGAGGATGAAGCCACCTGGGAAAGCGAAGAATTCTTGAGGACGGAGTACCCGCATCTATTCGAAAACTGGTAAGAAATCTCGGGACGAGATTTATTTAAGGGGGGTAGGTTTGTAACACCCTGAAAATTCGACCGACAAAAAAAAAATCTAAACTCTAAAAATATGGGCCTTCAAAAACTTTTTAAATAAATTGCATCATGCCAATTTTATTCGACGATTTTATTGGATTTTGATTTCAGAATTCATCGATCAGAAATAGGGGAAAATTAATTAGGAATTAACCCTGAAATTAGATTTGGTTAAAGAAATAAATAAATTATAATTTAAAATAAAGATTATGTAAGGATAGGAATAAATAAAATATCATCGCGGCCATATTTGTATTAATTAGATTTAAATGCAATGGAACAAGAATTAACCCTAATTAAAAATTCAAATAAATTATACCAATAAAATATGAGTAATATTAATCTAGGGTGAATTCATTAGTTGAGATAACAGAAACATTGAGTAAACTTCATTTATGCAAGATTTAGAAATTATAGAATCAAATTTATATGGGAAATAAACTAAAATCGGGATAAATAGGAAAAAGACACTGTTCATTGCACTCTAGGTGTTCGACGAGGTTCCCTAGCCCCTTCCCCTTCCCTGCCATGCGCACCTCGCGCCCCGAGCCATCGCCATCACCGCCTGCCGCCGTGCCGCTGTCGCCTGCCGCGCCCCGCGCCGCTCGGCCGTCGCCGTCGCGCCTCGCGCCTCGTACCGCCGCGCGCCATCGCCGTCGCTGCCGCGTCGCCGTCGCCGTTGTTGTCGCGTCATTGCGCCCCGCGCCGCGCCGCCCGCTGTCACGTCGCCGCTGCCGCCCGTCGCGTCGTCTTGCGCCCCGTGCCGCCGCTGCCGTGCTGTCGCCGTCGCCGTCGCGTCCCGCCTCACGCCGCGAGCCACCGCTGTCGCCGTCGCCGTCCCATGACCACGCGCCGAGCCCCGCGCGCCGCCCCGAGCCCCGTCGCCCCTCCCCTCTCCTTCTCCCCCTCTTCCCTATAAATACTCCCCCCTCCATTTCCCCCACTCCATTTTCCTCTTCCTCCCCTCTCTCCCTCCACCACGCCGCCGTCCTCGTGCCGTCGCGCCACCGTCCCCGTGCCGCCGCGCCGCCGCCCTCGATGCCGCCGCGCCGCACCGTGTGCCGCGCCGGGTGTCGCCGTCGCCTTGCGCCACCGTCGTCGCCACCGCCGCGCTGCCGCCGTCGTCGCCGCCGCCGCCGCTGGTGAGCCGTCTTTCCCCCCCCCTCGCGTCCACCACCGCCGCTGCTCGGGTGGACAAGAGCCGAGAGAGAGAGAGGAAAGGAGAGGCCGGTAGGGAGGAATAAGAAAAGAAAAGAGAGGAAGAGAAGGAAAAGAAAGAAAGGAGCCGGGAGGAGAGAAAAGAGAGAAAAAGAGAGAAAAAGAAAAGAAAAGAGAGAAAAGAGGAGAGAAAAAGAAAAGAAAAAAAATAAATAGAAATTAGAGGAAGATTAGGGAAGTTTAGAAAATTTAAAATAATTAGAATTTAATTATGGATTAATTATAGTCGTAGAATTGCAAAATTTAATATAAATTATGGATTATTCTTGGCAATTTCTATAAGAAATCAATTCGCGGTAATAATTTAGATGTAGTTAATTACTAAACAAATAGATGAATTCTTATAGATTATTATAGATTATTTTTGGGTAATCCCTATAAGTAATCGATTCACGGTAGAAATTCGGATTTAATTACTAGAGATTTTAGCCGTGTGTTACATTTAATCATTCAGTCTTAGACTAAATTAAATCGTATAATATTTCTAGGGTTTCGTCCGATATTTAGCTCGCGATAGAAATTCCTAACCTATTATATGGATATAATGCTCGGGTAAATTAAATTAAAAACTTATGACAACAAAATATTTATACCCGCAAAATAGTTTAAATCGAAATTGGGTTTGCCGTAGTTCGCGGATAGTAAAGTTAATAAAAAGGAATCGACTTTCGCATTCGACTGTCATTTGGATTTATTTGGATTCTTATTTGAATTCTAACCGAATTCAAATCAATTTTCGCACGTAACTATAGAGCCTGAGGGAGTTGCGGATCCAAGCGAAGGCCAAGACCCGCAAGACTTTGAGCAAGGCAAGTCATCACTATTCCTTGAACATGTTGATCCCAATTGCGAAATTGTTTTGTTTACAAATAAAATTGCATGCAATGATGAACATCCTACTTGTGATTATGCCATGCCTTGATTATTGATTACCCTTAGATCTTTGTAACCATGTTTACGTATGAGTCCCTAGTCAACTATGACAATTGCTTAGAAATGCTATTCTAGAATCATGCATACTCATATTTATCAAATGCTATATGTTTGGGCAATTACCTTTGGGAAGGTAATGGAGATGCGGCATGTGGAGACATGAGCGCCACATTGCCATGATGTTGATGACATGATTTGTGAAAGGAGAAATAAAATTACACAACTGTTTTCGACTGGGGCGGACGGAGGATTTGGGTGGTATCTGGAAAAGGCTAGTACCGTCCCCGGTCAATTAAGGACCGAGCCATGAAGTTAAGCATGAAACGACCCTCGTACAACCGCACTTCTCGTATGGGTATAGACCTAGCGGAGTAGATAGCCGAGCGGAAGCAGTATCCCTGCATAGATGGTTCACCCCTGAGTGAGGCAGGTGCGCTACGGTGGGACAGCCATTGAGGTAGGGCCGAGAGGCGTGCCCTACATCGGTGTCGCCATTGGTAGGACTGCCATGAGTGTGTGAGAGAGAGAACTTAACTTGAACCATAATTTAATATGTGTGTGAGACTTCTCTTTCCCGGGAGCGCCAGAACTCCTCTCACTGCTAGAAACATGGACGCCTAGAGTGCATGAGGATTTAAGTTCATGGAGCGGGTACTGCCAATGCGAGGTTATCGAAAAGCTTTGCCGTGACGCGTCTCATGTGTTGGGACGAGGCTCATGTGTTGGGCAGTCGTGGAGTGCGGGTAAAGTGTACATCCACTGCAGTGTGAGTAAACCAAATCTATTCGAATAGCCGTGCTCGCAGTTATTGAGCACCGGGACATGTATTGCACTTGGCTAGACTCTAAATTCTTAACCTGTGTGGGATGGGATATTGCATGATGATTTTTATGCTGCTGGAGCCACTTCCTGAGAGGAGGGAAGGTGGACATCCTCAGAAAACCATGACGACTCAATGGCGGGAAGCTATCCTTGAAATCACAATGGATGGTGGACAGAACCGTCGTTGTTTAATGTGAACACTGGTATTAAAACTTGATCAGTCTATGCTAGGTCTTAGGTTTGTGAAAAGAATTACAAAACTGGCTTAGCGCAAAAGAGCCATAGCCATCCTTTGGAATACCCCTTTCATATGCATTGTTGCTGTGGTGGCTTGCTGAGTACGGTTGGTACTCACCCTTGCAAATATAAAATTAATCAGAAGCGGGAGATGAAGCTTCGGAGGATCCCTATGCCTACTACCAGGAGGGAGATGAAGACGATGGCGCTCAGTAGGTGTTAGTACGGTCGTTGCCTGTGGCAATGGCATGCCGCTGCCTGAATTCCGCTGCCTTATCTATTTCTGCTTTTGGATGTATTCCGGACCGCTCGGTCCGATGATTTAAGACAATGCCTGCGGGCTTCTGATGTAATAATTAGCACTAGACTCTCGTGTATGTACTTTTGGTATTTCAGCTATGAACTCGTGTGTACCAGACTACTTGATCCAGGGAAATGGTACTGTTTACACGAATGATTCCTGTTATAAAAACGGGGGTCCACAGAGCTGGTATCAGAGCCATACGACTGTAGGAAAAGACCAAAAGGCGCTCCACCCCTTTTCTAAGTTGGCCAAGGGAGAAATTCCCATTTAGTAATACTTTCAAAAATAAAAACGCTATGTTTACAAAACTCGGAACGATTTTCATCTTACTCTTAACTATTTTCTTCACAAAACAAGTTTTACTCTTAGCTGACTTTGGGTTTTTCTTAAAGATTAGAAGGCAGATCAGGATTCACCCGCCACCTGGGAGATGGGCGTACCCCGCTCAGAGGGATACGTCATTGAGCTACACCGGCTGATGAGGCGTCTGCGATACCCCAGATTTCCGATTTACCGAGTGAGACAGTGTGGATCTGTTTAGGAGGCTCGGGTCGAGGTTCACACACGAGTTTCGTCAGAGTTAGACTACAGCTTTCCGACACGCCACCGTCGCGACTTGCCGGAGACCGCGATGCAGGATGCAGCCCGGGAGGCCTTCCTCCGACTTAGCTCTATCCACCGAGCTGAGTTGGCGAGTACTGAGTTTGCTCACCACCCATTTCGAGAGGAGGGCAACTCCGTCTGCACAGTTCAGGACACACCTTGCTGCTACAACCCGATAGTGACCCGACTGTCACGATGGGCTGAGGCTGCGGACGACTTCTACGAGGAGGCCCTATTGGAGATCGACGATCAGTAGAGACGTGTAGGGGAGTTAGAGACTGAGGTGACCGACCTCACAGCGCAGCAGCTTCAGTTGGAGGAGGAGCACCAGGCCTGGGGCAGTGAGATAGACTCACTGAAGGCACAGCTCCAGGTCCACGGCGACCAGTTCCAGCAGTTATCTGACCAGTACAACGATCGCCGCGGGATGATGGATACTCTTGAGGAGTAGCTAAGAGAGAGTCAGGAGCACGTCAGCCAGCTGGAGGAGCAGCTTCGAGCAGCCACGATCAGCACCACAGGGGCTTCTACTTCCACAGCAGTAGGGCGTGACCGCTACTTCTTCCTCACCCCGCCGTACCCACCAACGTTCCACGCTCTTCTGGGTGAGGCTAGTATGCTAGCTACCGAGTCAGCACCTTACCTAGTGGACCCGACAGTGACACAGCCACCTGCCCCGGAGATTGTGCGCACTCCACTGATCCCTACACCTTCTCCGCAGTTGGGTTCCAGTTTGGAGACTCCGATCCAGGTCGACTCCGAGACAGAGGGGACCGACACCGAGCCAGAGATCGAGCCAGACATCACTGATCCTTTAGAGGATGAGACCCCTGTTCCCCGCATCACCTTCCTTGGAGGTCCTCGCACCCTCAGCACTGCTCGCAAGAGCACACGACCTCCGGGCAAGAGGCCCAAGCCAGATCCAGAGGCCACTACTTCTGAGCCGTGGGGACTCAGGTTTGCGCGTGCCAGCGACCACCCTCTACCTGCCCCAGGATCCTGCGGATGGCTGGAGGACTAGATTGACAGACTCCTTGCAGCTTCGATCTCGTATCAGATGGTTTTTGGATAGCATGCGAGACACACCCCCCTCTTACCTAGATTGACGAGTAGATTGATGATTAGTTTGATGTATCTTTTGCATGAACCTTATTTGGACTGCGTATGTATGCAGTCGATTGCATCATGATTTATGTACCATTTGTGAAACTCTGTGATGTTATTTATGATATCTATTGTTGTTGTGTTATAAATGAGTTTATTCCACCATGCTTGCAAAACAAAGTTCACACCAAAATAACCCCCTTAATGGGATAGAACCATAAGAGCTAGTTAGAAAATTAGGATACTTATTCCATCAACCTACACAGATGGCAAGCCGACGTCGGGCGTCAACCAGCAATGAAGAAACTGAGACACCTGACCTAACCACCCTGGCCGGAGTTATGGTCACCCAAACCCAACTTCTGCAAGCCATTGCAAATAACCAAGGCAACCGCGGTGGATCAAGCTTTGGAGAGTTTGTGAGGACCAAGCCACCCACATTTGCCACAGCTGAAGAACCTATGGATGCTGAAGATTGGTTAAGGATCATTGAGAAGAAGCTAACTCTTGTTCGAGTACGTGAGGCCGATAAAGTGATCTTTGTGGCAAACCAATTGGAAGGACCAGCCGGAGACTGGTGGGACACATACAAAGGAGCCTGAGAAGAAGATGCTGGAGAACCAAGCTGGGAGGAATTTACCACAGGCCGGTTACCATTCAGAACCGCGCTCCTGCACCGAATCAGGCCGCCACTGGATCAGTAAGGCCAGGAAGCTGTTTCAACTGTGGAGAGTACGGGCATTTCGCCAACAAATGCCCCCATCCAAACAAGACACCTATTTGCACCGGAGCTAATGCAACGACTATTCACGGAACTACTACCCCTGCTGCTGGACGAGGTCTATTCAGGACTCCATAGACTAACAGGACCGCTACCGGATTTGGACGCGGACAAGTGAACCACGTTCGAGCTGAAGAGGCCCAGGAGGACCAAGGCGTACTGATGGGTATGTTTTCACTCAACTTCACTCCAGTTAAAGTTCTCTTCGATTCAGGAGCATCGCATTCATTTATATCTCTGAAAGCAAGTCAACAACACAATTTAACCAGAGTTAAACTAAGGCAACCAATGTTAGTACATTCACCTGGGGGTGAAATAGCCGTGGACACAGCTTGCATTGACGTACCTATTCGCCTTAGGGATGTGGTGTTTCCCTCCAACCTTATGGTTTTGATACCACAAACTCTTGATGTCATTTTGAGAATGGATTGGTTAGCAAAGCATAGAGGAGTAATTGACTGTAGACGTAGAGAAGTTACCCTGACCACACCCTGGGGATCGGATATGAGAGCAACCATGGATCAAGATCCTAGGCTAACCGAACGTGCCTAGGATCGTACGCTGGAAGGTATTTCCTGCGGTTATCAGTCCAAACGGCATTTTAACGTAGCAGAATACACCGAGCGGCATGATAAATGCTGTCTTCTCCTCATCCTCTTTTACCATGCTGATTTGGTGGTAGCTAGAGTAAGCGTCAAGGAAGCTTAATAGCTCACAACCAGCTGTTGAGTCCACTAGTTGGTCTATTCGAGGGAGGAAGTGATCCTTGGGGCACGCCTTGTTGAGGTCGGTGAAGTCGACGCACATCCTCCACTTCCCGTTGGCCTTCCGCACCATGACTAGGTTGGCTAGCCACTCTGGATGGAGTATCTCTCTGATGAAACCAGCATTGAGAAGCTTGTCGAGCTCTTCTCGTATGGCCTGTTTCCGATCTGGTGCAAATCTCCGCAGTTTTTGTTTTACTGGCTTGGCGTTGGGTCGCACCATGATTTTGTGCTCAATCACCTCCCTGGGGACCCCCGGCATGTCGGACGGTTGCCAAGAAAATACGTCCGCATTGTCGCGGAGGAAGGTGATGAGCGCGAGTTCCTATTTCTCGTTCAGTGATGCCCCGATCTTGACTGTCTTGTCGGGGTTGGCACTGGAGAGTGGAACAATTTTGATTGCGCCATCTGGTTTCGGCGTCTTAGTTGTTTTGCTCACTTTCTTGGGTGGCTCGGCTGTGGCCGGTGGGCTGGGCGTGTGCTCGACCATGTCGAGGTTCCGCTTGTCGCATTGGACCGCCAGCTTTGTGTTCCCTTGAATAGTGATTGTTCCCTTCGGCCCGGGCATCTTGAGTACCTGATACGCGTAGTGAGATGCGGCCATGAACTTCGCGAGTGCGGTTCTTCCGATGATGGCATTGTATGCTGTGTCAAACTCAGCAACATCAAATGTTATCTGCTCTGTTCGGAAGTTGCTCGCTTGGCTGAAAGTCACAGGAAGCGTGATCTTGCCCAATGGTTTGGACGAAGACTGGGGAGTGATTCCATGAAAAGGTTGATCGGTTGGTGTCAACTCGCTTCGAGGAATCCCCATTGCGTCCAAGGTGCTGGCGAAGAGAAAGTTGATGGAACTGCCGCCATCGATGAGGACTCGCGCTACCTTGATATTCCGAATAGTGGGTTCGACCACGATCGGATATCGTCCTGGGATAACAGCAGCCTTGGGGTGGTCCTCATCTGAGAACTCGATCTTCTGTTCAGACCACTTCATCTTGGGTGTAACCCCTTGCCATGTCGAACAAACCTCGCGCTCCACTTTTTTGTATTCTCGCTTTGAAGAGTACGCTGTGGAACCTCCGAAGATGTGCGAGACATGAAGATCGAAATCTGGGTACGCCGAGTCCGAGTCCTGAGTGGTTGCCTCTGCGGCCTTCTCGACTACACGTGCTCGTTTGCCCTTCTCCAAAGCTAGTTGCTTTTCTAGCGACTTTTTGAAGATGAGGCACTCCTCCGGAGAATGTCTGTCTGACTTGTGTATGGGGCATCATATTCTCTTCGTATCACTGCCTTGTGGGTCTGGGTGTTTGGGAGGGTGCTCGTATTCAGACGCGAGGACTTCCGCTTGAGCTTTCCTTTTCCTACTCTTGCCGCTTTTCTTCTTGCTTGGCTCAGGTGCGTCCTTGGCTGGCTTCTTCTCTCCCCCCGCCTTTGGCTTGTCGTTCTTGCGTCTCAGTGCGTCGTCCACATGAGCGCATCAATCGACGACCTCGAACAACCTTCGAGTAGTTGTGATTCGCCTTGTTGCCAACTCCTGGGTAGTGTAGCGATCTCTGACACCGGTTTTGAAAGCGCGAATCACAAAGGCGTCGGTAATATCAGGGATCGTATTTCTGCACTCATTAAAGAGCCGAACGTAGTCCCTCAAAGATTTCCCCGGATTCTGTGTTAACGCGTGTAAATCGTCTTCGATCGCATGGCGCTTGTAAGTTCCTTGGAAGTTAGCGACGAATTGCTGCCACAAATTTGCCCATGAAGAAATCGAGTAGGGCGGGAGGTGCATCAGCCACGAACGCGCAAAACCTTTCAACGCCATTGGCAAATAGTTTGCTAACGCGTTGTCGTCTGCTCCAGCAGCGTATAGTACCGTGGAGTAGACCTGGAGGAATTCTTTTGGGTCAGTACTCCCATCGTACTTCTCTATTGCCTCGGGTCAGAATTTCTCGGGCCACCGGACATCACATAGAGAACGGTTGAAAGCTCTACACCCGGCGCTAGGGGCGGTGGGTTGTCGGCGATCGTGTGTCCTCCGTGGATGTCTATCGGATGACGAGGATGAAGATGATGACGATGATGACGATGGTTCACTCGGCTCCGGTGTGCGATTCCGAGGGCGACGTTCAGGTTCTCGAGAATTCTATCGTCGTCCACCATTGTTGTCCTGGCACCGATCCCCATTATAATCACCGTCATGTTGACGTCCTCGACCAGCATCGTCCGGTGTCCACTGTTCGCGATCGTCGCGGTCGTGGTGGATGTGACGATTATGGTGGTGTTGGTCTTCGTTCGAGCGGCCTCCTCGCTCTTCGTTCTTATGACGACGTGAAGAGACACAATGTTGGGAACGATTCTCGTTATCTCGCGCGCGTTGTGCTTCTCGGCGGCCATTCAGATGGTCGCGGAGATCGCCGGTGCCGCGAGGTGGAGGGGTAGCTCGTCTAGGCGACGTCCGTTGCTCCGGTGGTTCGCCGTCGGCACCGCCAACCGTCAGATGTTCTGGTTGTGCTCTGGTAGCGACCTCCTCGAACGCGTTACTGAGATTGGCTACTGATTCCCGTAGTCGTTCTGTCCATCATGGGAGATCATCGTTAAGTACGGGGTCATAGGGAGCTTCTCTCAGTATTGCGTTGACGGTGCCGAGGTGTTGGGCCGGCGTGACCGCTTGGTTCTCCGCATCTGCGTTAGCGTGCGCAGACGTGCTAGTCCCACCGATGGTAAACACGTCGCGTCGTTTACTGGAAGATGACGAGCCATAGTCTTCGAGCAAGTGTAGGACTGATGGCTCGTGGGGATCGATGTCGATTACTCCAACGAATCGATCCGAGGTCAACGTCGCTCCTTGTTCCTTGTCTGCATCCTTAAGAGAGATTCCTGACTGCTGGACCTTAGGAAGCGATGTTTTCATGGCGCGGAGAAAGACCTTGCAGCTTGAGAAGTCATGATTCTTCGTCTTGTGAATAGGACAATAGACATCACGAGTTGGAGAAGTACGCTGGATTCCACGCTCCTTGCAAGCATGAATTTCAGCTTGTACGTTGAGAAAAACCCAGCAAGCTTGCAAGTTGTGCTTCCTGGATTTGTGGATAGGACACCAGGGCTTTGTTACCTCGGGAGTTGTCCTTGTCGGCTCACAGTTCTTGTCGGAAGGACAAGGTTTGGCCGCACTAGGAACCTTCTCGGGCTCGTATGACGTCGATGTTCTGTTCTCCGCTACGGCGGGAGGATCCTTCGACACGGGATCGTCCGGGGTTATAGCCACGGCGTTCTCGTTTCCGGTCATTGATGGACCAGCCGAGATTGGTACCGTGGTGTAAACCGGGAAGACAATTTTGCCGACTTGAGTCCACACCAGCATTGTTGAAGTAGGGACTCCTTGGATGGGGCCGGTGTTGACGCCGTTGTCGACGAAGCTTGATGTCATAGTAGTACAACCTTGAGCACCAAGTTCCCCTACCTGGCGCGCCACTGTCGACGGCGGGTACCCGTAGACCGGATATAGAGGGTATTGGGGTACGCTGGTACGAGCATCTACGTAGTACGACATCAAGGAAACAAGAGACAACGATTATACTGGTTCAGGCCCCTTAATAGGTAATAGCCCTAATCCAGTTGATATGGGATTATATGGAGAGAACCACAAATTATAAAGGGAATAATGGAACTCGATGATACCGACGAGATCGTAGTCGAGTTGATTCGACTAGATCACCCGACGACTTGGCTCCTGTAGGCTCCGGCTTCGTAGGCTGTGGTCGTTGTGTTGGCTATGAGATTCGATGCCTTAGGTCTTCCCGGGGGTCCCTATTATATCGCAGGTCATGTGGTCTCCAAGTAGGACTCGGAGACATCGTACCCTGCACGATATAGTGACGACCCAGTCCTATACGGGTAGGAACCTTTCCATTGGTGGACTTCGTGATGGATTTCCTTAGTGTATACAGAGAACGTCCGTACACGCGCAGATGTACCATATTGTCGTATAGCGTACATCCAAGGGTAGAGGGTATACCTTATCCGTAACTCTGACAAATATATGTAAATTACTTTTAGACTCTATTAAATTTACTTTTATATGTCTAAGAAGTAATTTAGTCAACTCTAAAAGTAACTTTTATATATATATGTATATATATATATATATATATATATATATATATATATATATATATATGAGATAAGAGTAACTTACATATATAATAAAAGTAATTTATAAATATAAATATTTTTTCATCGTAATATAATCACGTAAGATTTTGTTGTGAAGATTTAATTGTAACGAACACAATGGTGTAATCGGATTGTAGATCGGATAAGTAATTTGAGAGAAAACTTTATTTGAAGAGGAAAGGGACGTACATGTATATTAAAAAAAATGCATGCATGTAGTACCATGTAGTAGCTGGACTTCTCCACGTTTCTCCGTATTTAGACGTCACTAGTTAAGGCAAAATCAAGAGGCCTCTCCAAATAGATTTTACGAAAGAGAAAGTGTAACACCCTAAATATTCAGTTAAAGATCAGTAAAATTTCCAACTTTTGCATCATTCTAGGATCTTGTTGCTTGAGTTATGTGGAACTTCACCTTAAAACGGAACTATAAATAATTAAATACCAAAACCTACCGAGGAATGTAAATGAACTAATTTACAAATATCAAATAAAGCACAGAGAAATCAAACACCAATTTTTTTCTATATAATCCAATTATGATGTAATAAAAGTCCGGGAATCAAATACCAATTTAATTCGCTAATCACAAGGTCATACGTTATACACAAACACAAGCAATATATTGACGAATTATAAAAGGGGAGATAATTCAAATACAACAAATATAGTTCAATTATAATTTAAGAATTCGATTTCACTCTAGTCCAAGCAAAGGGCTAAAGGAAGATCAATAAAAAAAATCAAATTATTTATACAACTATAATCAGACTACACATTAACAAATCCATATTAAACCCTAAATATAAGTCTGATTCCCATACTTGGGCTTAAACCATCACACGTTAAAAGGAACTCCAAATGGGCCTCAAGGCTCAGCTACTTGAGCTCGGCTTGTTGCAAACTCGTTTTCTGCTGGGCTCTCGACTGGAAATCGAGCCGAATGAAATCCCTCTTCTTCCTACTTGTAACGCTTGCGAGCTTCACCGAGCCGAGCTCGACCAAGCTGGGCTAAGTTCGTGTTGCGGCTTGGCACATCCCAGCCGTCCGATCGAGCCACCCCTCCCTTACAAAACCCCACCCAGGCCACTAGGTTTCGCCTCTTCTACCTCTTCTCCCACCTGCGCCGCCGCCACTCACTCCCAAACCCTAACCCCGGAGGAGAGGGAGGAGCAGCCATGGCCGTGGGCAAGAACAAGAGGATCTCCAAGGGCAGGAAGGGCAGCAAGAAGAAGACGTAAGCTGCTTGCGCGCGGGCGGTGTGGGCGCCACACCTCTCGTCCTCTCTGAGCTGCTTGTTCTTGCTTGGGGTTTTTGGGGGATTCTGATTTGGGACTTCTTCTCTTTTTCTCTCTCCGTGTGGGTGCAGCGTCGATCCCTTTTCCAAGAAGGATTGGTACGACATCAAGGCGCCGACCGTGTTCTCCGTCCGCAACATCGGCAAGACCCTCGTCTCCAGGACCCAGGGGACCAAGGTTCGTTCGTTCGTTCCCCATTCGCGCCCGTCAACCTCAATCCGCGATCTGATCCATGCTTTCATTTTGTATCACTGTCTGTGAGTACATGTGCGGAATCTATCTGTTTGGATCTGCGTGGCTGCGTCATTCTATATCTGAGTAGGCTAAGGGATTAATGTTGGCGTTGATGTAGTTATTGTGATTGTGATGTCTTGATGCATTTTTATGTTTTGGCTAGAAGTTTGTTTCGTTAATGCAAATGTGGGAGTTCTGGCAAGATTTCTTCTGTGCTGTACTTGTTCTACTCTCCTAGATTTTTATGGCTGATACATGGAATGTTTCATTTCATTTGATGAACACTAATCATATATATAAGTTCTTGAGGTGATTGATTCTTGCTGAGATGTACTTGGAGTAACCTTTTTGCTGCCTTTAATGTTTGCTGCCTTTAATGCGTCATACATCAAATGCTTGATTTCAGTAACACTATCATGTGTTCTCACTAATTAGATATTTTAGTCTGATGTTTAAATACCCAAGATATTTCTTTGTGTAATCTTCCTAAGGTTATCTGAATTTTTTACAGCACTATGTCTGTTGCTGATTATTATTCATGAAATTATTTTCTAGATTGCATCTGAGGGTCTCAAGCATCGTGTCTTTGAAGTCTCCTTGGCGGATCTTCAGAATGACGAGGATCAGGCTTACAGGAAGGTTAGACTTCGTGCTGAGGATGTTCAGGGGAGGAATGTCCTCACGAATTTCTGGGTAAGAATGAGCATTGATTGTTCATTAATCCTTTTGTGTTGTATCTGTGATCCCTTTTGTCCTATGTAGTCTAAACCAATACATATTTTCTCTAGGGCATGAGTTTTACCACGGACAAACTTAGGTCCTTGGTCAAGAAATGGCAAACATTGATTGAAGCCCATGTGGATGTTAAGACCACAGATAACTACATGCTCCGCCTGTTTTGCATTGGTTTCACCAAGCGCCGCCCAAATCAGGTGAAGCGTACCTGTTACGCTCAGGCTAGCCAGATCCGGCAGGTAAAAGTTTTGTCATACTTTTTTGCATGTTCTGTACTAGGTAAGTTCTTGTTTTTTGAGATGAGGTATGTTCTTGTTGTTTACTTTATTTTTGTCCACTGTTTGAAGATCCGCCGGAAGATGGTTGAGATCATGGCCAACCAGGCATCAACATGTGACTTGAAAGAACTGGTTTCAAAATTCATCCCTGAAGTCATTGGAAAGGAGATCGAGAAGTCAACTTCAAGTATATTCCCTCTCCAAAATGTGTTCATCCGCAAGGTGAAGATCTTGAAGGCACCGAAGTTTGATCTTGGGAAGTTGATGGAGGTGAGGAACCTTATTCTCATGCCTAGCTAGATGCCTTTAGTGCTCCTGGTTATTCTTCTGAGAAATGTATTAGCATGGTTATTGGCTTTGGAATCTTATTAGAAAATCTATCTAGTATATTTGCTATGTGTTGGAATCAACTATGTTTACTAACTCCCCTGCTATAACCTGGCTGCCCTAAAATACTTAGTTCAGGATTTTGCTTTGACTTGAATACTAACTTTTAGTGTAAGATGTTGCAATACCGAGTTTTAACAATATATTTTAGGGTTTATGACATTATGCATTTAGATAATTTTTCCTGATAAAAAATTCCTAGGCAATTTTGTGCTCTTAGGCAGCCAATATTAGCTCAAATCTTATATTAGGGCTTGCCTTCTGTAAATAGTGCTGTACTGTAGTGTTGATTTGGAAGCAAGACTTACTCAAGTATTAGGGGGGCTAAATGACCTGGCCGGAGTTCTTTTTTTTACTGTCACAGAATGTAGCAAGTAAATTTAAACATGATATGGCGTCCAAGTACAAAACATGTTTGTTAACAGCCTCAAATAACGTTGAAGGCAGCCAACACAAATTGGCCTCAGTATGCTGCCTCTTGATGTCCTCAGTAGTGCCAGATGTTTTTTTTCCACTCCTAGTTCCTGTGTGTACGTAACTTTACTAGCCAAACACCTGTGCTTTTCTGTGGATTAAATCTAATTAATAGTGAGGTTTTTGGGACAATTTCATTCCTGTAGATGTTGTTACAGATGAAATATGATAAAATCATGGATAGTTTGGATAGTTGGTACAAAACATGATGGAGTAGGTGGGAAATAAAAATAATACTGTACTTGGTGGCACCATTGCCCTTGTTTAAAAGGAGTATAGATTCTGAGAAAATGTGGTCTTTATTGGTTTTACAGGTACACGGTGACTACAAGGAAGATGTCGGTATGAAGCTGGACAGGCCTGCTGAGACTGACGAGGCGGTGGCAGGGGAGGTTGCAGCAGCTGAGTAGAGATGGTGTTGCTAGTTGCTTTACCTTTTAGGAGATTTGGGCTGTTACTAAATTATGGATGATCAAAACTTAATGTCAGTTCCGATACCCTTTTTTGTCTGCCGAGTTGGTTTCTCTGATTAAAACCATGGAAAATTGTGAGACTGATTTCATGGCCAGCTCATTTTGAATGCAGTTGAATGATTAGTACTATATGATAGTATAATACTACTGGTTAGATCATTGCTATGCATTTGATCATGATCTGCTCAGCTTGCGCATTGGCAATGGTATACACCTGGTGAATTACATTCTGGAATGCGGTGGTTTGGACCATTTTTTTGGGCCCGTTGGAAAGCTGGGATTCGGATGGGCTGAAATTAAGATGGTGCAATAATCTCGGTACCGCGAGATGGACTGGCCTGTTGAGTTACTGTTCAAGCCAACCGTGAGGGTGACGGCGTGGATAGCTTTCGGTCGCTCGTTCGTGCATTGCTTTCTCCACCTGTTCTTGCGGAGTCCCTCATCTTTCTCCTCCGAACACTAAAGCAACCGTTGGTCACGGAGGCGAATCGAGATCTGCATCGGCTCCTGCTTGTCCTGAGCGGCGTGCAAGCGGTAGACCATGCGCTCGACGTCGATGGCTCATTGGGCAGGAGGGTTGCCAGGCACATACACTCCATCAAAAAAAAAAAAAAAACTCAACCTATAACAGAATGTGACCCCTCCTAGAATAATGAACAATCCCCTTCTAGGTTAAATTTTTTTAGACGGAGGGAGTAGGGGAGAAGCACTTAGATCGAATATTAGCGCATTGGAGGTGGAGAAAAAACGAGAGGCACAGTCGCAGCAAGCATCGGCGCGGCGTCGATTCCACCGACAGTGCATCAGCCTCTCCAGCGCGCGTCTGCTGCTCTGGTGAGTTCTCGTGCCGAATAGGGCCGGAGATTCACGTCCCATCCGGCATCCAAGGAGGCGCCATTGCCAAAATTGGTGGAGAGGGGGACTTGAACTCATAGCTATATTAAGCCATCTTGTGGATCCGGCCATGGCATCCAAAGGCGTGAAACGGAAGCTTCATCTCTAGCACTCCACCACCGAGCCCTTGATATCCTCTCCACAGTTGCCATTTACTTCGGCAAAACGGCGAGAGGTGGCTTTAGATCTGAAATCCTCTCAGGGTTCATCCAAGTCTCTGCAATCCGACGCCAGCTACACTGCCACAGCTGAAGACGACATCCAGGCCGTAGCGCGAGCACTCATCATCATCGCTGCAAAGTTCCATGAAGCTATCTTGCAGCTGGTCCGCCGCCTCACTCCGGCCAGAGTTGCATCTTCACTCGATTGGGACTTGCTCGACTCGTAGCACCAAGGGCAGTAGTAATGCAAACTACCCATTTGAAGAACCTAAAACTGCCACATAGACTAAAGATACTGTGTCCAAATTTTGGTTCCCCACAGTGCAAATGGCCTCATGGGTGACTTCGATTTTTCGTTTTAGCTCCTACCACTTTTGATTTTAGCCCTCATATTTTTCTCAATTTAGAAAGAAGTACAAATTTTACAATGAACACCTTACAGTGGAGGAAATAATACAAATCTCAACCCCACCCAGGCACCCACCACCACTGCACAATCCTCTCCATTTTCTCCACCCACCAACCTTGGCGAGTTTACCAGCGATGCCGCTGCCTCCGTCCTCTCCTCACCTCGGCGACGAACTCTGCCGCTGGCGGCCTCTCCCCACTCCCCCCACCTCGGCGACAAACTCCGCCACCGCGGGCCTCTCTCCTATCCCTATCGGGGCCTCTCCACTCCCGGACGCCGCTCAAGCCCACTCGCACGGGGACGCGGCGGTGGTTGAGGAAGCCGAGGCGGTGGTGGACCCACCGGCGAATCGACGACGACGAGGTCGGTGGAGCCAAGCAGAGGGATGACGTATAGGGGAATAATCGGGAAAATTGAGAGTAGTAGCACGCGACATGGGAGAGGGGACCACTCACAGTTTCTTTTTGGGCCTGAGGAAACCGGATCCTTGGTAGGAGATGCAAACCTTTGCAAAGATACGGGTCCCACCAGGCCACCACCTTTTTTTTTATCCACGTCAGAGTTTGGCCTAGATGGAAAACGATAACTCGCCACGTAGGTGCACTGTAAAGGCCCTAAGAAAGGTAAAGCACAAGTTCTAGCTTTTATTTTCAACCTACTTGCTTGCTTGACTTGGGTTGTTAGATGGCTGGCGGTCACACCCATTGGACGTAGGCGGAGCTGAAAGCATTCCTGGATAGCTGCATGGAAGAAATTGAGGGCTGCATCATCACCTCCAGCTGCCCCAAAGCTCAAGGATACATGAATCTGCAGAACAAGATGTACGAGAAGGGTCATGAACAAGCAGTAGCTGAAGAACTTATGGGACCACTGTCGCCACCGTTTCCAAACATGGACCTAGCTGGAATGAATGGCCACCGATCTGGGGCAAGATCCCTACACTGGCTCCATCCAAGTAAACTCTGAATGGTGGGAGCAGATGGAAGGGTTATGTATAGTTTAACTTTGCAATTTTTCCATTTTGCGCATGCCATGCAATTTTTCCTAAAGTTCATGACACTAGAGATTACATGTAGCAAATTTGAAAACATAGATGCTTCACACACCACCATCAGTGGATCAATAGAGCCATATAGAGTAGGAGCTTTAACAAACATAGGCCTCCAGATGAATGACATTACAGACCAGATGTAGCATAGTTCAAAACATAGGCCTCTACATGCATGATTCATACATAGGTCTATAGATGTATGATTTACTGTCATACATATATTTGGAATGTTAATCCTAAAGTATTTCGAATGACAGATTACTTGTTCCATGCCTAGCGATATGTCAAACTATATTTATGATTAATTATGCCATGTTATCAGCAATATGTTCATATGTTCATTGTCATGCGTGTAGTCTTACTGAATTTAAAACAACCTAGTATGATATGTTCATGCCATGTGTACACCATATTTGATAATTAAATTTCAATATCTTTAGAATACTTCTATATATACCAAGATAATTATGAGCTCAAAGTATAGATTACAAAATTTGACATTTGTATCTGAAAATTACATTGAAACTTGTAGCAGAATTTCATGCATATATAGGTTTATAGATATACTCTAGATGCCAGTGTATCAAAACTTTATACATAGGTGTATAGATGTATGATTAACTATCATACATATATTTGGAATGTTGATCCCAAAGTACATGACATTACAGACCACTTGTTCTATGCCTAGATATGTCAAACTACATTTATGATTAATTATGCCATGTTATTAACAATATATTATGTTCATGCCATGTGTACACCATATTTGTCACAAGTGTAGTCCTTAATTTAAAACAGCCTAATATGATCTGTTCATGCCATGTGTACACCACATTTGATAATTAAATATGTGTGTTCTTTTAAATGCTTGTGTATATACCAAGATAATTTTGAGCTGAATGTATACATCACAAACCTAGACATTTGTTTCTGAAAAACACAATGAAACTTGTAAGTGTGTAGTTCACTCAAAAAAACACAGAAAAATATGAACTTTTCATGCCATGTGTAGTTCACAACTGATATTACATCTGCAGATTGTGTGCAATGTTTTTGTACATAGAATGATAAGTATGAGCTCAATGTATGGATTACAAAAAATGATATTTTTTTCTGCAAATTAAATTGAATGTTGAATGTTTTCTGATCTGTCTAGGGTACTGAATTAAAGTTTACATGTTCTGATCTCTCTACTATGATCTTTTCATGCCATGTGTAGATGACAAGAGCACATTTAATTTGAACATGTCTGCAATGTTTCTGTATTTATCATGATAACAATGAGCAGCATGCATAGGTTGCAAAATAATCCAAGGCGATCAGCCATGACATGTTGTAATTAAAATCTGACCTGTTAGTGCCATGTGTTGAGGATTACTGATAATTGAACTTGCACATGTTTGAATTATTCTGTATTAAGCAAGAGATTTAGGAGCTGAAGTTATTGTTTGCAAAGTTGGCATGTGTTACATATCTAAAACAATATTTCCAGCAACAACGTGATCAAACCACATAACTGAATTGTGTGTTGTATTTGCAGCAAAACTTTAATTTATCTTAGATGTAATGACAACAATAAATAAAACTTATCTTTTAAGTACCAACTTGCTGCATCTACAATTTATGAACGCATATTTGTGCACTTATTTTAACTACTCAGTTGTATTGTGGTAGAAGGTGATATGCTTCCGTTTTTTTTTTCTTAACTTCAACACATGGTTGCTGCCATGTGTACACTAACTGCACTACATGTATTTTCACTTGCTACTGTTATATACTTTGTTATAACAAATGTGTGCCTATGTGTATTTGATTCCAGATTCTACTGTTTTGAACATGCTTACATGTTTACATGTGCTGCCATTTCTATATCCTGCCATCTGTACATGCATACAAGTGGTTATTTTCTGATTAAACCAACTATGTGCTGTAATTTGTGTAGCTTAGAAGAGGAGCGCGTGTATTCAGAAATGCACCGCTCAGATTCAACGCTGAGCATCATGTTGTTTACAGAGGAAGAACTGTGCTGCTAAACCGCTCCGGTGTGCCTAGGTCCAAGCCGGCACAGTCACAGGTGTCCTAGGAGGCTAAGATCCTCGATGTTGAGGACCTCATGCAGATGGCACTACTTATGCATCTCCAGAGCCTTCTTCAATGAGGAGGCGCGGTAAAGGAAAAAAGGATCGTAACCCCTGTCAGTGTCTCTAGTGGCAGCGGCAAGCATATTTGCGGTGACTCCACTGGAGATGCTCTGAATAGGTTGGCTGACCTAAGGGTGCAGTCCAATGAGAGCAAAGAAAGAAGGGAGGAACAGAGGCAAGCCAAAAGTGCTAGAGCTTGCATGGAGCTACTGAAGGCTGATGGCATCACCAAGAAGGTTCCTCTGTACCACATGGCACTGAAGCTGTTTCGTGATGGGTATTTGCATGAGTTCTTCATTGATGATTGCATCACACCAAAGGAAGGTGTGTACTTCATCCACTCGCACTACCAGGTAGAAACTATGTTTGCTCCACCACCAACATGCTCAGGTGGTGCTAATGGATTTGGAGGCTGGTTTGATGGTGGAGGTGGATTTGGGCCTAGAGGTTATGATGGTACGGTTGGAGCAGATGGTGCAGCAATGTTAAAATGTTTTAACATTTCTTAAGGCAGTGATTATCGTACTGGTGCCATGCGATCTTTGTCATGCATCTCTAATTTTCCTTGTGATGTCCGTTAAATAACTTGTTCGATTTCTTTCGAGAAACGTGATTGTTCTAGGCCTTATTAATTTGAGTGTTTAGTTTAACAATTTCGGCACCATTAATTTGAGCTATCAGTTGCACTGATTGAATAAATTATGTTGAGACGAATTTTACTTGACATGTGCTAATATTTTAAGTATTTCGTACCTCATTTGTTCTTTGTCCGTATTCCATCTTTTTCTGAAATTTTCTGTACTGTCTTATAATTTTTTCATCGTGACTAAGTTTATAGTTGAACGATAATAAAGTTAAAACCTATTAGCACCATTCATACTTGTACCTTAACCATGTTTATTTTGTCATATAATGCTATGGGAACTTGAGCACTTCGTCTGAAAGAACAAATGCTTCAAAGGATGGATACTTCAGTGAAGAGGAAGATTGCATTCTTGATATGTTGGTTGCTAGTTTGGAGGCAAAATTGCGTGGTAAGGCCGCAAGGCGGGTCCCGCAACAATTCGAGATGGAATGAATGATGGAAACAATGTCCAATGCAGCTCAGTGCCAAGCTATATTTCGAATGAGGGCTGATCAGATTCATGCTTTGTTTGGGCTACTCACTAATCGGTATAACCTTCACGGAACAATTGAGATATACCCTATGGAAGCACTTGGAATATTCCTATACAACATGGCAGGTGGCTATTCTAATCGGTCGACAAATAATAGGATGGTCCATTCACGATCTACTGTGTCAAAGTATTTCCATAGAGTGCTTAATGTTGTCTATGCAATTACAATTGACATAAATAAGCATGTAGATCCTAACTTTGCTAGAGTGGATAACCGTGTCATGCAAGATGAGGCCTTCCAGCCATTTGCTAGTGCGGCAGGTTCAGTGGATGGGACACATTCCTGTTATTGTGGCATTTGATGATTCCATTCAACACGGAATCGTCACCATGTCAAATCTAGGAATGTTCTTGTTGTTATTGGATGGGACAATCGTGTCATATTTATAGATGCGGGATAACCAGGATCTATGCACGACTAAAGGGTGCTCATAGAAGTAGTACGAGGCTATCCCTACATATTTCCAAGGTTTCCATGGGGTTCGCAACACTTTTATTTTTTTAATGAAACAAGTTAATGCCATATAGGGGTATTAACTGAATATTTTATTTGTGCAAGCAAATATCTCCTTGTGGGCTCGGGTTATGCCAGTTGGTATGGATTCCTACCTCCATACCCGCATGTTCGATACCACTTGGATGATTTTGAGGGTTCAGAAGCAACACTACCGCATGGAAAGGAAGAGACTTTTAACTACATTCACTCCTTTTTGTGTAACACAATGGAAAGAGCTTTGGAGTTATCAAGAGTTAGTGGAGAATTCTTAGAGAAATACCTTACTTTCCTGGGCAGAACGATCAGACAAATATCACACACTGTACGTTTGCTCTCCACAACTTCAAGCTTGACAGTTCAGACCCGCATTTCATGACACAAAACCTGTTATACAATGGGTACCCCAACATCCCAGAGGCTCCACCCCTATGTGTTTGGTATGACGCACCTAACAGCGAGGAAGTGATGAATACAATCCGTAAAGCCATTGCAGATGAAGTGTATAATGGATAGGTGGCAATGAGTCTGCACCTTCAAAAATAAGTAACATATCCATGAGTGTCATGGATATGTATCCTATATGTATTTGTGTGTTGCTACAAGACTCTATTCTCGTCTATGTATAATTATTTGTGTGCACGTACTAATGATTAATCATTTTGTCTTCCCTTTAATCATCTCAAATCAATTTGTCTTCCCTATGTGTTTAACTAGAAGATACTCCGCACGTTGCTGTGGAAATTAGTTGCATTAGAAGAATGTTTGCCTAGGCAACAAAGCTTGTAGTAAGTTGATTCTATGGAGGAAAACTCTCATACAAAGTAATACTTGCGTTAGGGCAACCATATCACATACAAAGAGCCATGCTGGGTCATGGTACATATGATTGAGCATAGAACCATAAGCATTAAACTTTATAGTTGAGAAGAAAAAAAAAGCTACATCATATCAAACATGGATAAATACGACAACAGAAAAGAGTGAATCCCTGGAAGGAAACATATAACTTGTAAGACTAAGGCTAGAAAGAACATGGTGAAATGTTTAGGCGTAGGCGTCTATCTCAAGAGGACTTGTATTTACATGCCTAGCAATATGAGATAGAGAGAATCCATTATATGTCACTGACTTTGTCATACGTCTACGATTAATTTGCCACTGACTTTATCACGTTCTACAATATGCTATCAACTTTTGCTTAACTTCTACGATTTACCATCGTTGTCCGGTTAGTCTCCGTTAGTACTGCACAAATTTATCAAAATGACCAAAATACCCCTAGGATAAAAACCTTCAAAATCTGGATAAGAATTCTGAAATGTTAGATTTTAAGTTTTTTTTACCAAATTTTGGATGTTTTGCAATCTTGTGTTCATAATATGATATTTTGATAATTTTATCTAAATTTTAGAAGTTTTTGTCGTAGGGGTATTTTGGTCATTTGGACAAAATTGTACAGTGCTAACGGAGGCTAACTAGACGGTGATGGTAAATCGTAGAAGTTAAACAAAAGTTGATGACATATTGTAGAACGTGACAAAGTCAGTGGTAAATTGTAGACATGTGACAAAGTCAGTGGCATATAATGGATTCTCTCGATGAGATAAACCATCTTAAAAAAATCTGATAAAAAAAGCACATGATCGAACAAAGTTCGGAAGATGTACATGTTTCTACCTTCATAGATTAGCATATAAGATATCTCCATGCCTCCATGCTAGGAATCTTGCGCTGCATGCATCACTTGCTCCATTGCAGGTACTAGCTCTTTAGTTCCATGCATGGCTATACTATTTTACCAAGTGAAGCCATGAACACGATTAGACGAAAATAACATTAGCACTGCCGTTTAAGGACTGAGGCCAAGAAATATTTTACCCCCAATTTTTTTTCCAATTTAGGCAGCCCATAACCGATGTCACGTGCTCCCTCTCTTTGTTGCTATTATGCTCTACCGCACTCTGTTCTTGGTATGCTATAACCGATCATCAGGAGGGAGGGGATGTGAGGAGTAGTAGATCAGCACAAGGTCAGCTACGATACTAGTTCTCAAGCTCGAGTTCAAGCACATGATGGTAGCGCTGAAGTTGCTGGTGCTCGAGCTCGAGGAAGGGGCAGCACGGCAGTGCTTCAGCCTTCAGCTCGGGACGGGAGTAGCAGTGTTTCCATAATTCACTTGCATAAAAATATCCACCAACTCTTGTGAAAATGATTAGTAATAATCACTAACACCAAGTTTGATGTTTTCTTTCATTTGCTTTTATGTAGGGATTGATGGTTAGATTTGGTACCTAATTACCGTCAATAGCTTTGCAAATACGTATGACGAAATAAGATCTGCAACATTAGAAATTAAAGTTTGTATCGGTGTGTTATTTATGATATTCTATCTTACTATAAAGTCAATACCTACTAACTTTTAAAACTCAACATGCAAGTATGCCACATCATCATCCACCAGCAATTATTTTAAATATTATTTTAAAATGGAGCCAACATTTTGGTTTGAACCAAGAGAATAAAACATTTGTTATGCAAAGCATAAGAGGCGACCTAGAGCTTTTCTCTGCCTCAGTGACGAGCGACTTGCCCACCATGTAAAGCTCTCTGCAACCCATAACTTGGTCATATCACTACAACATAAACGAAAACGAAGATAGTATTATAGGTGTCAGAAAGTCTATAACTAACACCTATTTTTGGCTCGAGCACATGCCCATGGGCCGTTTAGAAGATCTAATACCTATGTGACGATATAGGTACCGTTTATTAATAAAATTTGGCACCTATAATATTATCACTTTATCTGTACTAGTTTGTTTTAAATAAACAAGCATCCTAGACCGTTAAGCTGAGCCAATAGACCGAGTCTCTCCGTCCTTATCCTCTCCCTATCTTCTCCTCCCCTTGTGCGCGTGCTCTCTCTCCCGACTCGACCCTAAACTCATGAGTGGAGGCGGCAGCATGCGCGTCCCACGTGCGCATGCTCCCGTGACTCCTGACGCTCCCCCCCCCCACCCCACGCGCACTTACCCTCCGTGCAGGCCACTGGCACCGTGGCGCGGTGTTCGCCGGAGGCGGTGAGGGGTAGGGAGGAGGTAGAGAAGGGGAAGGGGATGGGGAAGGGGAAGCGGATATTGCCACTGGTACGGGTCTGCTGCGGGGGCCATCAATAAGATCCGGGTACCTTGCCATGTACAGCATGTACAACATGTAGGGCACCCCCTTCCCCTACGTTGGGGTGACGTGAGGGCGCTGTCTCGAGCTCAATGACCGCTAGATCTGGGTACCTTGCCATGCTCCCCTTCCCTTTCCATGTCACGTCACCTATCCGTTTGATGACGAGAGGTTCTGTTTTTGGTTGAATTTGTGATTTAGCATGTGCAACAGTTTATTTTTCTTTTTAAAAAAATGTGATTAAGCTTGTACAGAAAGTTTAGCATGTACAGAAGTTTGTTTTTTTTTTCGATTTGTAATCTGGGGCAACGGGGAGTGACTCAAAGCATCGGATTCGACCGAATCGAGCCTCTTCTCTTTTTTTTTTTTGCGTCGTGTGTGCCTCAATTTTTTTTTTTTTTTTTGCATCGTGTGCACCTCAAAGGTTATAGTTGCACCAATGACCTAGGATCATCAGTGCCTTCTCCGTGCTGCCGGCTGGAAAATCCGGTCCCTAGCTAATGTGGAATTTCCAATTGACACCCGTCAAACTTTCTGTCGTAGAATATGCTGGCGAGGCACTCTGAAGCGGAATTAGAAGCTTGAATTCTAGAAGCATGCTAAAAAATTCAAAAGAACATCTATAGTTTCATAATTTCACAATAACTAACAGAATTATTGCAACACGATATTTTTACATAAATTCAAGATTCCATAGTCTTGGGATTCTGTAGTTTTAACAATTTTAGTTTAGAATTTGTTCCATGGATACAATGGCGGAGCCACATGGGCAGCTGCCCGGGCTTCAACGCACACAGCAGTAGATTAGGACTTGATTTATGTGATTATTTACCATCCAGCCACATACAACAGTAGGAAGTACTTAATTACCGTACTTAAGCAAACCAGCAAAGCAAATGCTTAAAAAATCACAATCACGTTCATAGTAAATGTTTTTTGAAGTAGTATGAAATTGTGTACATTTGTTATCTATTTTTAGCTTTGCGGAGTTTCAAGAAAATTCTTCGATCCACCACTGCGTGGATACTTGCAATAAAACCATAACCAACGTTTAGAGCAATCTAAAACTTATAAACTTATAGTGAGAAAAAAAAATACAACAAATTTAAAGTAGAATAATATTATTCTTAAAGAAGACACATAGATATACATCTCACATATTTAAGATATATAATAAAAAGTTTGAGAAACATATGCCTGCTTATGTGGACGGGCTTTTCTTCTCTTCCTAGTTTATCAAACTAGGGCGATGTCAAATATTATTCAGATGCCTGGCTTCTTTACACAGCTGTTGGATATAGATATATAGATAAGTAATTTTACAGTCTTTATAAAAATATCACGAGGTATCATTTTTTCTATTATAATTTTGTTATAATTTTGGTAGATAGACAGCTCGCACTGGGCCACTTATCTTATGGCTTCGTTCGGTGGACGGAGCGAGCTATTTATTTGCTCCTGGTTCATCGCCTCATCGGAGCCTGGACTGCGGGCGCACTACGCGACGGAGGCGGTACTGCAGCCACCTGCGGCCGGCCGTCCCAACCTGCATATGCCAATCGCCAAAGAAAACGCCGTTAGATCTTGGGGTTTGCATCGCCTTGGCAGTGTCGTCTAAAGCGGCACATGCATATATAGCAGGGAGTATACTACTCCCTTTTAAATATTTGACACCGTTAACTTTTTAGTATGTGTTTGATCATTTAGCTTATTCAAAAAATTTAAGTAATTATTTATTCTTTTCATATCATTTGATTCATTGTTAAATATACTTTCATGTACACATATAGTTTTACATATTTCACAAACTTTTTTAAATAAGACGAACGGTTAAACATGTGCTAAAAAGTTAACGGTGTCAAATATTTTGAAACGGAGGGAGTAAGTTCCATTCAGCACGTTGTATCCACGGGCGGCGAGCTCCCTGTGCTCCTGAGCCAGCGCGCACCAGTGGCAGAAGAGATGGGTGAGGCAGTCCGGCAGGGGCGATTCCGGCAAGCCATACTGCGCCCTGAGCTTTCCGCGGTACCACCCCGCGTACGCCCACCACACGCCGAAATAAGCGGCAATGAGGTAGATGAAGCAGATACAGCACCACTCTAATTGGTGAGGAGACCAAAAGGAAATTGACAAGAGAGAAAACATGCATATCGGTAAGCAAATGTAAAAAATCTTCACATACATATCTGTAACCGGATATAATAATAAGCGTGAAAATGCAAAATTTTGAAACTGAATACCGATAATTAATTAACCACCTGATCAGCGGATATTAATTCGATCTAAATTCAGTTTGATGGTTTCTTTAATTTTATATCTGAATCCAAACGCTCTTCTGTTTTATCGGTAACCGGTCCAAAGCAAAGCACTTTGGATGGGGCTATGGGAGAGGAGATGACCCCTACCTGTGAAGCCTTGATCGACGATTTCACCGATGCAGGAAATCGACAACCAAGGGAACCAAGCACTCAAACAAACTGCCAACAGGTCGAGAAATTAAGCCATGAAACGGAAAAAACATTGCATTGTACCACCAAACCAGAAAAATCCAGTCAGTCGTAGCTTTGCATACATGATTCGCAGCCGTCTCCGAAGCAGTCGCAGAGGCTAGTCTGCCAACCCTGATGGGCAGGTACCATTCTAGGCTTGATGACCACGTCCACATTCTCGACGTCGACCTGCGTGTTCATGGCGTTGCTGTGGATCTTACCTGCATCGTTGGAAATTGGAAACTAGCGGTAAATCAATTTTGCATCTGGAATTACCGAGTGCGTGTAATGGACGTACAATCGCGCGCCTTGACCACTTACCTGGGATGAAAAAGGTCCGAAAACATCCCAATTGTTTTCTTGGAAACGAAAACGGTAAATTCGAAAATAAAAACAGTATAATAATATCGGAAACCAAAAACAGAACAATATGAACGAAAATGCATTGGTATCGACAAAAATCAATAACAAATATCTAAAATCACACATTTTATTTCGCATAACCATATAATATAAGAAAATTAATTCAAGGATACACTATGCAAATTACAAATTGTCTCCCTTTTAACTTTGCACTCATATATTTGGTTGAGGAGTTGATGGGCTTCTAAATTATGGGTCAAATAAAGAAATAGATAATAAATATTGGTGTATTTAGAAATACGGTAATCTATCTATCTATCTATTATATTATTAAAATAGCTTTGAAAGGAGGCACCACGTTCGCTGTGGGGGTTAGAAATTCCCACATTAATCGGAGAAAAAAAAAAGAAAAGGAGAGTCCAGGTAGAAATACAATCTAAAAATAACTGAATTTCGGAATTAAAAATAAGCAATATTGAAAGAAGTTTCCATATAAAAACTCAATACGAGATTAATCAAAATTATAAATAAAAGTAAAATAAAATCACAAATTAGAAAAGGAAAGGAGAGTCTAAGTAGAAATACAATTTAAAAATAGCTGAAATTCGGAATTAAAAATAAGCAATATTGGAAGAAGTTTCCATATAAGAACCCAATACGAGATTAATCAAAATTTGAAATAAAAATAAAATAAAATCCAAATTAGAAAAGGAAACGAGAGTCCAAGTAGGAATACAATTTAAAAATAGCTGAAATTCGGAATTAAAAATAAGGAATATTAAAAGAAGAGTCCATCTAATAACCCAATACGAGATTAATTAAAATTCGGAATAAAAATAAAAATAAATATGAAATTAGCAAAAGAAAATAAAGAAGAGTTCAAGTAGTTAGCTGAAATTCGTAATTAAAAAGAAGCAATATTGAAAGAAAAATCCATATAAGAACCCAATACAAGATTAATTAAAATTTCGAATAAAAATATAATAATATCCAAAATTAGAAAATTTAAAACAGAGTTCAAGTAGGAATACAATTTTGAAACAAATAAAATTCAAAATAAAAAATAAAAACATTAAAAGAACACAATACAATATTAACTAATTTTTTAGAAAAAATAAATTCTGAAATTAGAAAAAAAAGATTTATATTAGGAATAAAATTTATAAATAACTAAAATTTGTGATAAAAATAAAGACTATTGAAAGAAAAGACCATCTAAAACACATGACGAAATAAATTAAGTAACATGGCTATAAAGTAGTAGAGTTGGTGGTGGTTAATACGGCATATAAAAATTATTAATAAAACACCAAATAGAATCCTAATGACGATTAAAAGGAGGGACATCAGGTATGCCGTGAAGTAAACAAGTAAAGCGGTTGCCGGGACTTCTAGAAAGTATAAAGAAAGAAAACCACATTGATAATCATTTTCGATTTTTAAAATCTCAATGACAATAAAAAGGAGAAGCAACGAGCGGGGTGTATAAGAGTATAGTTGCAGAGCCTCCGACGGTTGACGGGACTTCTAGAAAATAAAAAATGAATTGTAATGATAGTTATGTTCGATTTTTAGAATCACAATGACAATAAAGAGTAGGCGGCGGACGGGCTGCAGAGGGGCATAGTGGCATCGTTTGATGAGACTTCTAAAAATTATAAAAAATAAAACTACAAGTCCAATTTTTAAAGATTTAGAAATTCTAAAAAGTAAAAAAAACCAATGATAATCATGTTCTATTTTAAATCTCAATGACAATAAAGAAGGCAATAAAGAAGGGAGGCAGCGAGCGAGCCGTAGAGGAGTACAATGGCAAAACCGCTGATGGTTTGGCGGGACTTTTGGAAAGTAAAAATAAACCCAAACTATAATTATGTTACCCGGAAATTTAAGCTATTTTAAAAATTAAAAATTAAGTGGCATATATCACTAATTAATTAGTTAACTAGCAAAATTGTTGGAAATAAGAATAAGCCACTCAAAATTTATGAAATTCACATTCGTCGAAGTTAAACAAACAAACAATGTCCAATATACAACCACAATATAATAGTGATAATTGGAAATATAGTACAAACAAACGCCACTGTAAACAGTCAGCATATACATACACTTACACTAATAATACAATACATCATATATTTGAATATACGGTTGCACAGGACATGCATAGCTTGACCCTTTTATGCACAAAAGGTAATATGTAAATAAATATTGCCGTCAGACCCATACACGAAGTGGTGTATATTCAACCATTCACCGAGATACCTAGATCGGCTAATACCGTCTGGCACCCCTCCCTTAAGTTGGGTTCGTCATCCGGCTCCGGCTAATTAACACTAAGAAGTCACACATCTCATATAAAGAAGTAACCTCACCAAAGGGACCTCAATTCACCAGCAGTACTAATTTTCCACCAATCACATAGCTGCACATAGGAGGACTCACACAAGGCCACAAAGGTAGTAGCACAACCTCATCACCTCTCAGTCAAGCAGTCAAAGCATGGCTACAGCCATGCCCATTTGCTCACTGATGCATGCATATGAGCCCCAAGCACTTGGTGAGGAGTGAGCAGATCAGGGGAGGAGGAGAGCAATAGGGAGCGAGGAGGGAATAGCCAAAGTCCCAAAATCCACAAATCAGCGGAATGCAAGATTCTGCCCAATCCATTTCAAGAACCAATCCCTCAATCCCAATAGTTAGTAGCCAAATTAGTTCTCAGCCAAATACTCATACCATCTCTATGTCGGCTAGGAAGGGGAGAAGAAAAATTGGCTAGACAAGGAGATGATCTATCAAGGAGGAGAAGAGACCAACACATTGGCGAGGACGAACACGGGAGCACAACCATGGAGGAACTTGTCCCTTAGACAAAGGTGAGCCCCTCAAATCTTGCCATTCTTGCCACCTCATAGAGCAGCCATGGCACGAGGCACTATTTTCCTGCACTTTCACATCACTATTAGTGGCATCACATCCATTTGGTAGCATGAGAGAGAGAGAGGGACACACACAGAGAGAGAAAGCAGACGCTGTTGGTAGGGCTTGGACCATGGGAGGAAGAGGAGAAATCGGGAGGGGGAGAAAAGGGGATTTGCAGTGAGCTAGCTTGGGGTGTGTAGTGGTGGTGGCTGGCGTCGACCTCCGTGGGCGCCGGGGTGGCAGCGCCATGGGTGGTGCTGTAGATGGAAGGGAGGAGCAGAGTTGGGGAAGAAGAAAGCCATTAGCAGCAGCAACAGCCAAGAAAATGGAAGAAGGGGATGAGTAACTAGATGCAGCTTGTTGTATGTGCGAGAGAGAGAGAGAGAGAGAGAGAGAGACATAAGTGAGGAGAGCAGGAATAAGGGTTAAATTGCTTAGTGCACACTAGTTGTCTACACTAACATTAAGCTTAGCAAAACTCTGTCAATAAATCTGTAAATCAAGTCTAGTTTAAATCAAGTAACTAATATATATACTCAATACAAATTAATGGAATGCTAGAAATTGTACATCAGGCTAGAATTTTAGGTGCACTGTAATATAGATAGATAAGCCAATTATATTCTTCAAGTTTGAAAGTTAATTGAAAATCAATGTATACAATAAAATGCAGGGAAAAGGCTAGAGTCAGAAATTGGGTCATTTGATAGTACCGGCTACAGAAACTCAGGCAAGTCTCTCTTTTGATCATGTTGGTAGATGATAATTCTATTTCAACTTAAAAATCTATTTCATAAAAATATTTCTCCTAGTATTGCATCAAAAAGTATTTTCTAGAATATAATGAAATGAACGATGATGATATGATTGACAAGCCGATGATGATGGAGATCATCAGGATACTAGTATGGTGGGTAGGGGGAGCTCAGGGATGAGATGATTGATGATGATGGCAGGTCAGGGCTCTCCCTACATACGGTGTATAAATATAAGGACTAATCACCCCCTCACTCGTATCAAAGAACCGTATATACCGTGTCGACCATAGATTCGTCTTAAGACGGGCTGGACCTGGTACCTTATCAAGTTTATTATACTCCACATGGGTACGTAGTAGTAGGATGGGAGATGATATAAACCCCATGAATGCCGATGAAGTGCATTCCAGGCGCATATAGTAGCGCGGTGGTGTGGAGGGCTGATAGGCTCAACACAAACGTGGAGTGTAGTAAGTTGAAGTAGGGGAAAAGTTCTGTACTCTTAGCATGGTGCCGCATCTAGTGAAGTGCGACAGTCAAACATGTTAAGAGTAGCTATGGGTACAGTGATACAAGCCTGCGCAGTGCTAAATTAAATCGTGATTCACGACTATCTCCTGGATGGGAGTCTACGGGGAGTTGCTACAAACTCTATTCAATGTTATGAGTGTACTCTAGATGGAGTAGAGATGACCTTAATGCTCCTAGGGATGAATTAAAGGTAGTTCTAACTATTTCTCTGTTGCGATCTCTGATGGTGGATTATTATTTGGCAAAATAATGGTTGTTAAATAATAATCTATGTTCTCACACTTTTATCACTAAAGATAAAAGTGTGGGGCGTCACAGTTCGATTTTTAAAATCTCAATGACAATAAAAGAGAAGAGATAGTGGACAGGCTGTATAGGAGTATAATGGCAACGTTTGACGGGACATCT
This sequence comes from Oryza sativa Japonica Group, assembly GCF_034140825.1. Lineage (NCBI taxonomy): Eukaryota > Viridiplantae > Streptophyta > Magnoliopsida > Poales > Poaceae > Oryza > Oryza sativa. Next base: position 10,835,004 of record NC_089036.1, on the reverse strand, counting down.
AGAAATTATAAAAACGAAACCCAACGTGACAATAAACTCTAAAAACTATAAAATCTAATTTTTAAATGTTCCAAGATGAATGAATAGAAATAGTGATAGATCGAGCAAGCAAATAAAGAAGATGACATAAGGGGTAGCAATTGGTGTGATTTTTAAAACTATATAATTAGAAACACGAGGATGATAAGGTTTGGTCTTTCAAAGTCTTAACAATGAGATAGCTATTTAATAAATTTTAAGTAAAATCATACTTAAAAAAATGATTTTTTTGGCTAGCCGCGCAATTGCGTGGACCACCCAGCTAGTTATCATAATATAAAACAGTAATTTAGAAGCCCGAACCATCTGAGCACAAAAGCCCTCCTGACTCTCTTTTTTTCTCTCCCTAGCGTCCCCTCTGGCCCTCTCCATACCTAGCTCACCCTGGAGCCCTAACTCTAATATATGTTGGAATCCGTTTCACGTATTAGCCCTTACGGGAATTGAATTACCGATGATTCTCATTCTTGACAAAATGTTCACATGGAGAAGCAAGCTCTGAAATACTACTGCCTTCATCCCATTTTAATCATCCCCTAATATTTTTAAGGCCTTTTCAAAATAATCATCATCTTCGTTTATTTGTGCAAATTAAGAGTACTAAATGTGTATCATTGGAATGTGTTACTTGCAACCAAACAAGATTAATTTATATTATATTTAAACCATTAGCAATCCATAAGACACGAAGCGATGGAACACTTAATCCATGAGAGGATTAATTTTAAGAATGATGAATATTTTGCTGTTATTGTTCTTAGCGCCTTTAGTTAGGGGATGATTAAACTAGGATGGAGGGAGTAGCCTGCTGACCAAACTGTCCATTTTTTACGGGTCCTAGCTAGAGTGGATCATGGTGAATTGATTCCTCCTTCGGCGTGTTTGGAGCAGTGCAGTGAAAATGTTGCTTCACACAGGAATCAGGGCAACCATATATTTTTATATATTTTTGGCACGACAATATATTGATATCACCTACCCTTTTTCTGGCAGCTTTAAATTGATGACAGTTTTGGCATTTCACAATCGAACTTCCAAAATTTCTGGAGTGCTAAAACTCTGGAATGGATTCTATTCTTTTTTATATACTCCCTCCGGTTTCATTTTAATTAACGTTTTGGACAAGAACACGGTCTACAAAATATATCTTTGACCTTTATTTTTCTATTATAATATATATAATAAATAAATATATGTTTACTTTTATTATGGTGTTTTGAAAGACAAATTTATATATATTGTTCTAGTTCCTTTAAACTAAATATTTTTAAAATTATTGATGGTCAAAGTTATAAAGTTTGACTTCAACCTTATCTAAAACGTCAATTAATATGAAATCGGAGGGAGTAATATAAAATATCCTCGTGGACATTCATGGCAAGTATATTGCAGGAGGCATGGACGCCACCAATCACAGTTAAATACTAGTATCTAAAATTGCGCAGGTTTTGACACAACTTTTTTAAAGAGGCATGGTTTAGTTTTCAATTTTTTTTTCCCAAAAACGTCACCTCGAATCTTTGGATATATGTATGGAGCATTAAATATAGATAAAAATAAAAACTAATCACACACTTTGCATGGAAATCACGAGACGAATCTTTTGAGCCTAATTAATCCATGATTAGCCATAAGTACCACAGTGACCCACATGTGCTAATGTCGGCTTAATTAGGCTCAAAAGATTTGTCTCGCGGTTTTCAGGCGAGTTATGAAATTAGTTTTTTCATTCGTGTCCGAAAACTCCTTCCAACATCCAGTCAAACATCCGATGTGACAACTAAAAAAATTCTTTTTGCGAACTAAACACACCTAGAATTTAAGAATTTTAGCGACACCAAAGATTTCCTGTTGGCTTCCAACTTTTGAGAATGTGCTAAAGGGGGCATATTCGCAGGTATAAATGTGCAGTAGGGCACGTGAAAAAACAAACAATATCAAGAAATTATATTATATATGTATCACGCACTTTTTTTCGTTTTAAAATATTGCTGCCTTTGTATATCAAATTAGGCCGCTATATTTAGGCCGGAGCAAGTAACTAATTTGCTTGAAATGAAATAATATTAGAAACTAGCTAGTGCAATTGCACGGACAAATTTTACCAGTTACGTGTATATATTACAGACGAACTTACATAAGGATCAGTGTATAGCAAGGTATACCTTAGAATCCAGGGCACCACTACCTCAAGCTACCCCGGCTTTGTGAGTTGTGACGCGCAGATCGCTGGGCTGCGTTAGCGCATTGGAAGCTTCTTAAATAGTAAGAGCAGGCGTAGACTTGTCAGTTGAGTCAACTAAGAGCCATAATAATATTGATATTGCTATACCAACGACCAACAATCCGTTGGTCCATCCGTAGGTGACGCATCCCATTTTATCAAACATTAAAAAAAAGGTGAAGTTTCTATCATTGATGCTACTCTGTACGGAGTACGATGAACAGAGTACCTTACTTTTACAATTAATAAGTCTGTTAGCGACGTGGAAGTGGTGGCAACCACACATGAAACAACCCGCTCTTAAATGATACTCCTTGCGCTTTTTTAATTAGTATTTTTATTGTTATTAGATGGTGTAGTAAACATAAGATCGATTTTTAAGTCATATGAAAAAGGAATAGGAATACTGAAGAGTATGTCAGGCGATGGACTGACGATTCTAGGGCGACGCGGCGGCGCTCCCTGTCGCCGGCGAATCTCCGGCGGAGATCACGGTGTGAGCGCGGGAATTCCTCAGGTCACACCCTTGGGAGACAGGAAGGGAGCGGCGCGGGAGCCTAGTGAGAAGCTCATGGTGAGCCTGCTACTGTAGGGGGTGGACACGTATCTAAAGCACCGTACTAAAAAATTATCTACATTCAACTAACCATCTCAATATTATGTAGAAATCTAAACATATATAGAGTAGAGAAGGCTGAAGCTAATAAGCTATATATAAAAAGTTTCTGTTTTCGAAAAGTTTTCAAATTTATCTCCGGAAAGTTTCTGACCGATTCCGGTTTTCGACCGATAGTAGCCTCACCGTATTCATTTCCGATTTTGAAAAAAAAAATCTGAATTCATTTCCATTTCTAAAAATTTCCGATAAAATTCTGACTGACACTTTCCGTTTCAAAAACCTCTCAGGAAATAGGAAACTTTATGAACCATTTTCATACCTAGTTACACCATCAGAAATTAATCTTGGCTAGTTACATGCATACGGTTGCATGCGTGCAGCGCATTCAGCGATTCCCATTTACTCCCACTTATTGTATGATGGTCATTTAGAAAAAACCTCAAAATCTTAGTGGACGGTCAAATTGGGGTAGAGGGACTACTATATTTCTTTCGTTTTGCTTGTGCACTTGTCAATCACGAAGGGATGAAGCCAGGGGGCGGGAGGAGGCCTAGCCTCCCCCAACACAACTGCTTAGAGCCTCATCGGTTGGCCTAATAACACAAAGCAAAAGCTAAAGTTTGAATTTTAAAACTTGAATTTAAAGTTGATTTCAACTTATTTTCAACGTAAATTTCTTTATAGCATTGGCTTTTACCTTGCTACGAACAAATATATAAAAGCTTTATATATAAATTAACTTGTATTTCTTTTTTTTTTTGCGGGGAAAGAAGAAATATATTACTCTCTTAAAATGTCCTCACGCACTAAACGTAAGATAAAATTACAACTTCCTTCCAACCAAACCCCAGAGACAGAGTCAACTTTGGCCCTGTTAGCTAACAGGTGACTAACACTATTCTGGCTTCTATGGATCTTACTGACTAGAATTCTCCTAGTCCCGGCTAGCAAGCGTTTAGCCTCATGAACAATGTTAGCCAATTCCGACCGATCCCTTTCCCCATCATTTAACAGTTGCACTACAGACATGCAATCTGTTTCAACTAGAATTGGGAGCAGGGTCCAATGGAGAACTAGATTCAGACCTTCTACACAGGCACGCAGTTCTGATTCGAGAGCACCTGTGCATCTGTTCAGCGGTTTACAGGACGCGAAGATTGTATTCCCACTGCTATCCCGTAAAACCATACCAATTCCTCCCTTACATAGGGCAGCATCAAAGGATCCATCAACATTGAGTTTCATCCAACCAACCTGAGGTTTCACCTAATGCAATACGGGATTCGGAACTCGATGATCATCAGAAGCTCTGTCTCTTACCCTGCCAGTGACAGACAAACTCGCTACAGACTTCCCTTTTTCCACATCTTTCAGCGGTGATTCCTTGATCTGGAAAAGCGTGGCTATGTAACTTTCAACAAATCTTTTCGAAACTTCCAGCGGAGGGGCTGCTTTATCATGGGTGATTTCATTGCGAACATGCCAATTCCGCCATAGCGTCATTAAGAACATCTCGTGCTCATGGGCAGGGAGTTGCTCCAGCATGTCAAATAGCCACTCATTACCGAAACGAGATTTTTCCACATCAAGAGAGATGTTGCCTGCATTGAACATGGCTGACAGCAAGTTCCTCGCGTGTGGGCACCTGCAGAGGGCGTGAGCAGTATCCCCCTTCTCCTGATTACAAATGATTCAGGTATCTGTCGACTCCAAATTTCGTACCTTTTTGTTGACAATGGTTGGTAAACAGTTTGAGGCAGCTTTTCAGGCAAAGACCTTTATCTTCTGTGGCATCTTACACTTTCAGATTGAGTCCCAGGCTTTGTGTGTACCCACTACAGATGAGCTTGACGAATCTTCAGTGTTTGCCAGCTTACAAGCAAGGCTGTAGGCACTCCGCACTGAGAACCGGCCTGTCTTATCTGGGTGCCAAGCCAAAAAATCTTCTTCCAAATGAGGAGACAGACAGATAGTTGGGATGATCTCAGCGTCTATACCAAGGAAGCATCTATTGATCTCTGTAATATTCCAAGAGCCATCTTGGTCTATCAAATCAGACACCCATTTTAGCCAACAATTACCTCTCAAAGAAATAGGTCTTCTTGAGTGATCACGTGGAATCCAGGGATCTCTCCACACGCAGATAGACTTCCCATTACCAACTCTCCATATGATCCCTTTTTTCAATAACTCCAGCCCACGAACAATAGCACGCCAAGTCGGGAAAATGTTGCAACTGAAGGTAGTATCAATTAGGGATCCTTGGGGGAAATACTTCGCCTTCAGAACTCTTGCATAGAGGATATCAGGGAATTCTATAAGACGCCAAGCTTGACGGGCAAGAAGGGCTTGGTTAAACAGCCTATAGATTCTGAAGCCTAAACCACCACATCTTTTTGGTTTTATTAAACAGTTTTCTTAATAAGCCGTTTTGGCTTATTAGAAAATATAGGCAACCAATAAGGCTCTTAGGCTGTGTTCGGGAGTGAGGGTTGGGAACCTCACTCCTGGCATATAAAACGGAGCAGCATTTAATGCGCGATTAATTAAGTATTAACTAATTTTTTTAAAAAATAGATCTATATGATTTTTTTAAGCAACTTTCGTGTAGAAACTTTTTGCAAAAAAACACACCATTTAATAGTTTGAAAAGTGCGCGCGCAGAAAACGAGGAAGAGGGGTTGGGAACTTCCTATACCGAACGCAGCCTTAAACTACAACCCAACCAAATAGAGATCCTCTAACTTACTTTTCTCTAACTTGTGTCACTGATATGTGTGCCCTCTATCCAGTTGGCCCATGTCAGTGACTCAAAGTCAGAGCAAGTCATAGGATTCTGCCGATGCATGCACAGCTTAGCTAACAGCATCACATCGTGTGCCATGCTGAATTTCCAGCTTCTTATGTTTATCGTGTAGGATTAATTAGTCACTAACCAAAAGAAGCACAAGCCATGCCATTCTTTTTTTCCTTTTCCTTGTATAATACTACATTTTATTAATATCTCATAATCATAATCATGTCGTTAGATGGCTACCATCTCAAATTTCTAAATATTCCTTAATACTTGCAAGATAGATAGTTTGTTAATCATTTTATCAAAATCGATATAGATGAAAGCCTATTTATCTAGACTTTTATCTCGGTCGATATTTTCACCGCTTATGATATATTTGCTCAACATTCTTATCATGCTAAATTTCATAAATAAATAAGTATATGCAGTATAACTTCCTGCCTATGTTTTTTGTTGTAATATGTTTTTCATGTTAATACGATGCATCATTACCTAAAGAAAACATTGAAATTTGCATATAATCTATCTATTATATACTAAAAGTCCATTAAACTTCCTACAAACGCTCTAAGGCTGCCATGTGGTATCCTATAAATGCTCTTAAGTCCCCATGTGTCACTCTAAAAAATTAGTAAAATCTGACCATTGATTTTTATTTAAATTGGTGGGCCCATTAATTTTCATATTTAGATCTATCTTCACAAGAAAAATAACTCCGTCCGGACGTGAGCCTCCGCGCGCACGTACGTGCGATTCCTCCAACCAACCGTTCCTCTCCTTTTTTTAAATCCCCATATAATTTAAATTAAATACCTTTTTATGGGCCTAAAAAGCCCATCAACCTACTAGATCTAGCCAACTTCCTATATTCTCACCTAATAAATAAATAGTTCAATCAACATCATATAAATATTTCTAAACACATGTCCAAATTCGCTGTTCTCGCATATGCCACATCCTATTTTAAGTTCAGGTTTTATGGGACGGGATGAGTATATAGCACTCTTAAATTAGAGAAAACCTTAAAAAAACATTCGACCATCTATATACATTATTTTAGGTTATTAGATTTATCTTTTTCTAAAAAAATATATCCCAAACCTCCCTCCGCGCTCCTATGCGGCGTTAAAGCCCATTAACCATCTTATAAACCACACAGTGACACTCCTAAATTATAAATTAGAGAAAATCATAAAAAATTAAGAACAAAACACCATTTTGACTTAAATCGATGGACATATCATTTAGGTTGTTATTAGATTTTTATTTAAAAAAACTCACAAACCTTATTTCCTCACTCTCGGCCCCTGCAATGTTAAATACATTAAACATCCTATAAATATTTCTAAACCACTACTGGTCTCTCTTAAGTTAAAAACAAAACATCCGACCATTGTTTTCGACTTAAACATCCAACACATTATTTTAGGTCATTAGATCAATCATTTTTTTAAGAAAAAACATCCTCCTCCCTCCCTTCCCGTCCCCGTGCGGTGTGATGTTCCTTTTCTCTTATTTTTATATTATGATAATTAAAATTAAATTAATCTTTATGGAGGAAAAACCACAAATTAACCTCCACATATTAGGTCTAGCCATGTATCCCACTGTCCCTGTCCTTCTCTCTCTTACTAGCACTTATAGGAACAATATAAATAAAATATTTATAACTTTTCAAATCATATATTCAACTTATGATCTGTTCGAACTATTATATTTTTAGTGAAATCAATACATTAATATTCATATTGTCTATATTTAAATGCTAACATAAAAATTATATTCTAGACCCACATCCATCTTGAGGCCAACAATAAATTAAAAAAGATACTAAAATTCGTCATTGAAAATCAGAATATCCCACCTTAATTTTTAATAAAGCTGGTTGACCCATTACTTATATCCTGTTAGACCCTAACACTTTCTATCAAATTTATTAATTTCTCTCAACATGTATATGGGGGCTACTTACCTATATAATATGACCTTGGTGCTTTTTTATCAATCAATGATCAATTTAGAAGATAAATAAATAATCTTAAGATGATCATAGAGTCTAAATTATCTATATGATCTATGAAGTCACCAATAAATTAGAGGAAAACTTTAAATGATATCGTGTTTTACGTCATAATTTGTACCCCATCTAGCGTTAATTTTTTATAGACAACATAATAATGTGTATTTATTACATGACCTCTATTTTAATATTTCTTACTCAATTGAAGTGAGATAATTCAGAAGAGATGACTTTACCCCATGTCAGGTTGTAGGCTCAACCCACTTATGTTTTTAACCCAAATTGCAGAAATCAAATCATTTCAAATATGCTTCATAGAGTGGAATTCTCCAAATTTCTTTAAAAAATGTACATGAAAAGAATCAAAATTTAACAAAAATTATCTTTTTTAAAAAAAAAATTGGTTTGAAAACCCATTCTAAACAGAAACATTCAAACTTCTAGCAAAGCTAATGGAATGAAAATATGTAAAACTTCAAATACTATCTAGCAAAAAAATGACTTTTTGAGCAAATGTTTGGGGGTAAGATATCTATGCGAGAAGTCAAAATGACCAAAATTTTCTCATAGGAACTACATCTATTGTTTCGACATAATATTTTCTTATAAATTATGAAGTGTACAGTCTCAAGTAATTTTAGTTTAGAATTTATGTGCTGCAAGGGTAATCATAAGAAAATTATAACCAGCATTCAAATCACATTAAATAAGTTCAATTTTTATTTAGATAGAGAAACACCCACACATGGACATCCCTAACAAAATTTCATGCACATTAAATAAGGTGCACGCGCATGTGCGCGGGCTACCTTCCTAGTTTTAAGAAAAAATATAATTATGATCACTTGTCAATTTAGTTCCCCCTCGTAATTGTCACGCCCAGATATTCACGAACCAGAATTTCTAAGCTGAATGTGTATTAAACCCCTGTCCAGGACCAGCCAGGGTACACAAACGACAATTGTTGACATACAGATCCACGTTTTACAAAAATATAAAAGATTACAAATGCAGCGGAAAAAAGAAGAAAAAAACGAGCTAAGCCTGAAGACTTGACTTCTGCAGTGGGCGACTCCATTCGATAGGCATCCATGACGGTAGCGACGAAACCAACTTCTTTGTGACATCTTCAACTGAGAAGGACTTCAACTCTGGTGTGGGGGAAAAGAGAGCAAGACCGAGTGGCGAAGGCTGTCTTGGGAATATCCTCTTCCCGAATTCTCAACTGATGATAGCCTGATCGCAGGTCTATATTGGAAAACACCTTAGCTCCTTTTAGCTGATCAAACAGATCATCAATTCTTGGCAACGGATATTTGTTCTTGATTGTGACCTCATTAAGGGCGCGATAATCAACGCACATCCTCTTGGTCTTGTCTTTCTTTTCCACAAAGATAACCGGAGCACCCCAAGGTGAAGTACTCGGTCGGATGTACCCTTTCTGCAGCTGTTCGTCAACCTGCTTTTTGACTTCTGCTAGCTCATTAGCTGCCATTCTGTACGGCCTCTTGTAGATTGGAGCAGTTCCGGGTGCCAGATCAATCTGGAACTCGATTTCTCTCTTCGGTGGCATTGTAGTGAGGCCTTCTGGGAACACCTCAGGATACTCTTGTACTATAGGTATATCCTCCAACTTCTTGGGATTTTTTTCCGCTATTTCTGTCTGATCCTCAATAACAGCCTGATTCAGACTCGCTACGGACTTCTGTGACACTGGAGAACGGAAGGTGATCTTCTCCCCTTTGTCGTTGCTTAGGGTGATAGTGCGACTTGCGCAGTCGATCACTCCCTTGTGTCTGGTCAACCAATCCATTCCGAGAATGACATCTAGGTCTTTGGATTCGAGAAGGATGAGGTTGGATAGAAACCGTGACCTCTTGATCTCTATAGTCACTGAGGGGCAGTAGTGTGCTGTCCTCATGTCATTTCCAGGGGTATGAACCTGCATCAGTATTTTAAGTTCCACTACCGATAATCCATGTGCCCCAGCAAATCTCTTGGATATAAAAGAATGCGAGGCACCAGAATCAAAGAGAACTGTTGCTGGATATGAGTTCACCGGAAACGTGCCCAGCACGACCTCTGGTGATGCCTGTGCTTTCTCTGCAGACGCATGATTGACGCGGGCCTGGACGAACCTAGGTCCAACGCGCTTTAGCTTCGGACACTTGCCAGCAAAGTGGCCGTGCTTGCCACAGTTGAAGCAGGGTCTTGGCTTTCCTGCAGACTCCTTCTTGAGCTGTTCTGACTGAGCTGACATAGCTGGCGGATCTGACTGAGCTGGTGCCATTAATGGGGGTGAAGTCGAGTTGTGGTTATGCTGCTTACTGTTGTTGTGACTGCCACCGTTGTAGTCGTTGTTGAAGTTACTCGGGTGGTAAGGATGGTGCTGACGGATGATCAGGGTGGAAGGCTCACCTAGCTGTCCCGTCATGAAGCGAGGCTTCTAATTGTTCCCCTGAGGAAAGCTGATCTGAGCTACCTTTCTATTTCGGTCCATTTTGTTGCGTTGCTCTTCCTGACGGATAGCCTTGTCCACGAGCTTCTCAAAGTCATCATAGACTCCGGAGATCAGCTGGTTGGTCAATTTATCATCGAGACCAAACAAAAACTTCTCCTGCTTCTCGGCATCGGTGCGCACATCCTTAGGAGCGTAGCGCGCAAGGCGGTTGAACTCATGCAAGTACTCTGTAACTATCCTGGTTTCTTGATGCAGTGCGCGGAACTCTCTTTTCTTTTGTGCCATAATCCCCTCAGGAATTTGTGCCTTCCTGAAGCTTTGACAAAACTCTGCCCAAGTAACCTCCGTTGAATCTGGACGGGTCACCACGTAGTTATCCCACCAAGCAGAAGCGGGACCTTGCAACTGATGTGTAGCAAAAGCAACCTTCTCTTGGTCATTGCATTGCAGAAGGTTCAGCTTCTTCTCAATCGCACGGAGCCAGTCGTTGGCCTACATTGGGTTGGTGGTGCTTGAGAAAGTGGGTGGCTGGATATGATGAAAGTCTAACAGTTTGGACAGGTGTGATGATGGAGGACCAGACTGCTGGTTCTGCTGCGCCTGCTGCAACATCTGATGGTAATGTTGCTGCATCTGTTGTATCATCATTGTCATCATCTGAGTGACCGTTGGGTTCTCGGGCGGTGGAGATGAACTGCTGTCAGATGCACCACTGATATGAGCTCCATCGGTCTGCTCTTCGCTGCCCCTAGCGTCATTGGAGGCACGGGGATCATTCCCTGTCTTCACCATCTGGACGAGGATAGGTAGAAATAAGAGAAAGGAAGAAAACAGATGGCTTGGAAACTAATCTTTCTTATAGATTTAAGTGCAATTAATTTAATCTTGATTAAAAAACTAAAAAGAAAGCAAACAACTCCTAATTAAGGCAGTCATACCACTAACACATGATATCGACCGCCGACTAACCCACAAGCAACAAACCTAAACACAGAAACTAGCAAGCAGCCAAAACTAAGAAAATGTTAAGGATAAAGGCGGCGACTCTGAAGCTTGGAGCAGCGCTTGCGATCAGAGAACAGGTCTGACATCTAAAGAGGACAGAGGGATAGGAACCAACACATGCTCAAAACCAAATTAAATAAAGCAACAAATGACTCAAATAACTCGCCGAGCATGATGATTTTTATGCGTGGAACATTTTTCATGAACCCAGACAAAGATACTAATGCAACTGACTAAACGATAAATTAATGCACAAAATAGATGCGTAGCTATAATATACACATAAAAATGCCCATCGAATCTAGACACGACTTAGTGCATATCACCTAACAAATTCCCGACTGAAGGCCAAATAAATTCCAAATAAAGTTTTGCTAGAACCCTAGACTGCCTCTAGCCGAGAAATACGATTAAATAGCGATCAAGATTTTTCCCACAAATCAAAAGAGCAAACCCCAAAATTATACCGAAACAAATCCAAGTGCAAAAGGCATGTGCAAATGAAAAGGTTTAAGAGGACTCTTAGGGTTTCCAGTTGGCTTGTCCTACGGTCAAGGTCGGCTCTGATACCAACTAAGAATTTCTAAGCTGAATGTGTATTAAACCCCTGTCCAGGACCAGCCAGGGTACACAAACGACAATTATTGACATACAGATCCACGTCTTACAAAAATATAAAAGATTACAAATGCAGCGGAAAAAAGAGGAAAAAAACGAGCTAAGCCTGAAGACTTGACTTCTACAGTGGGCGACTCCATTCCACAGGCATCCTTGACGGTAGCGACGAAACCAACTTCTTTGTGACATCTTCAACTGAGAAGGACTTCAACTCTAGTGTGGGGGAAAAGAGAGCAAGACCGAGTGGCGAAGGCTGTCTTGGGAATATCCTCTTCCCGAATTCTCAACTGATGATAGCCTGATCGCAGGTCTATATTGGAAAACACCTTAGCTCCTTTTAGCTGATCAAACAGATCATCAATTCTTGGCAACGGATATTTGTTCTTGATTGTGACCTCATTAAGGGCGCGATAATCAACGCACATCCTCTTGGTCTTGTCTTTCTTTTCCACAAAGATAACCGGAGCACCCCAAGGTGAAGTACTCGGTCGGATGTACCCTTTCTGCAGCTGTTCGTCAACCTGCTTTTTGACTTTTGCTAGCTCATTAGCTGCCATTCTGTACGGCCTCTTGTAGATTGGAGCAGTTCCGGGTGCCAGATCAATCTGGAACTCGATTTCTCTCTTCGGTGGCATTGTAGTGAGGTCTTCTGGGAACACCTCAGGATACTCTTGTACTATAGGTATATCCTCCAACTTCTTGGGATTCCACTAAAATTATTTCCAAGGCTCTGAAAATTCCACTAAAATTCCTGTTAGCATATTTTGACATGTAGAATCCAAGAAAAATTCCACATGCCGATTCCAAGAAAAATTCTCTCTTGCCTTTAAACAAATAATTTCTTGCGACAATTTATTAATTAAATTTTTGCTAGGGAGAAGAACTTCAGGGCGTGACAGTATTCAAATCCTAGTTTCGCCACTGCAATCACGGATGGAGGGAGTATGTTTTATATGGAACAGTGGCATGTCAAACAATACCTCGTATACATTTATGGGAAAATAATATTTCTTCTTGTGAATTCTACACTAGGATATCTTTTATTATCAGAGTTTTACATTGGACTAGGGACCAACAATATTTTCTCTTCTACAAGTTTTATATTGAACATTTGAATTCGGTATAATATATATATATATATATATATATATTATATATATATATATATATATATATATATATATATATATATATATATATATATATATATATAATATTATACCGAATTCATGTTCTGATCTCTGAACCTTTCTCATGCAGGCTGCAAGGTACTTTAACAGCAAAATATGCCCTTATTCAAGTGATAAAATGACCTGCGCAAAAACTGCGACATCCTCTGTTGATTGCAATCACGGGAAGGTTGCATTTGCAAATCCGTTTGGAGGGGCCAAGCAAACTTACTCGTCCAGTACAACCACGAAGTGCCCACATTGTGTGGAATCCCGTAATGCCGAGTAAGTATAAAGTAGTTAATTGTAAAACCTTGGACACGCTCTCCATGCTTTTCTATATATGTTATTGTATTGTGCTTCCTCAGTACTCCATCCGTAAATCCGTTCTAAATGTTTTTTTTAATTTTTTTTAAAAAAATGAGAATTTGGTCTTTCAAATAATCTAATTTGAAATTCGTTACTATGGGGAACTCAGTACCTTGGGGTATAACTCAGTTCATTGCAACAACTAGGTTACATACCCTTTTGCATCTAAATAAAATATTTTTTGTATATTAATCTGGATATTATAGTTGTCTAGACTCATGTACAAAATTTACTTTTTTTTTGGGGATATCTCGTTTCTTGGCTATCTCCAGTTGAAATGGGCCTACTATTAATTTGATAATTTATCTTGGGAGATCGATGCTCTTTCAATTGTGTCATTTAATTTCCCTAAATAATTTTTATTAGTGCAGAGCTATGAAGGTGTAGATGTTACTAGAGCGTAATGGAAAGACTAATTTATTTTGTCATGTATTTTTGTTTCTGCAGGATAGCTGCAGCCATCCGAGCCAAATCTATCAAGGCTTCGAAGCTGGCACATTTCGCTTTAACTGTTACGATGTCAGTAGCAGCTTATATGGTCACTCTAAAAATCATTGCCAAACCTCAAAAAGAAAAAAAACATTGCCAAACCTGCCGATGCTGCAAATCCTGAAATGAAGGTTCTATTTTCCATGCAGCCACGATATTTCTTTTTTTTTTTTTGGTAAGGATGACTCCCCATAAGGGAATTGGGACTCTGTAATAAGGTGGTCTCTGGATATGCTTTGTTTCATTACTAATAACTGAGCGGTGCATGCGTGTATACCTAATAAGTGACTCTGTAATAAGGTGGTGTTTGGCAGCTATGATTTTTTTTAAGAAAAAAATCATACTCCTCTGTCCAAAGAGACTGCATATTATAAGCTCTGCAGTAAAAAAGTTTAGTTATATTTTGTGTACGTCCGATGTGGCTGCATATTATGAATCTCTTTTGGTCACCCCTACAAGAGAATTACAAAAGTCAGTACTCCCTCGTCCCTCCGTCCTAAAATATAAAAACTTTTAGCCTCTATAATTTGTTCCTAAATATAATAACATCTTCACCAACATATCCTTCTCAACCAATCACAACCCTCCACCATTCAATTTCCCTACCTTCACTTCTCAACCAATCACAATCTTCCACTATTTAATTCTACCTACTTTGTTAATAACCGTGTCTAGCTATAAAACTCATTATATTCAGCATTCAGAGTTATCGTGGAACACATGATTCTGAAAATGCACTGTCACAAAATATGCATGAATACAACGTCTTTTTTTAAGGAAAGGTAAAAGGACCTTGATATCGCCTGGGAGGTGTGAACAGGCGTTCCTAAAAAAATTATCACAACTTCATAATATATTAGAATGATGAGAACTTCCGGTTCAACTCGGAACTTCTGGTATGGGATTGAAAGTTTCAGTTTCAACCGAAAATTCAGCGGATAACGAAACAACACACTAGCTATGAACTTGTAGCTCAAACAAATAAAATGTATATGAATCAAAAGGTGACAAACAAGAGATTGAAGCAAGATATAAGGTCATCAACTATATTAATTAAGAATACAAGTGATTGGATAAAAAAAAACTCAAGCACAATATGAGAGATGACAAGAATAAGCAAAGCAAGAAAGGAGACACATTGATATGTTTCTCGAAGTTCAGATCCACGGATCCTACATCTCCGTTGAGGGGCCACAAAGGCTAGGTTTATTTTAACCCTTTCCTCACGAGGTTGTGCAAATGCACTCCTTGATTTCACAATTGATTTCTTCCCTTACAGAGGCGAAATCAAAGCCTTCGCAAACTTTTCGAGGCACACCACAATCTTGGGCGCTCACTGGCAACACCTAGCCGTTTAGGAGACCTTAGTCCCCAAGAGTAACTAACACAACTGAAGATTTGTTTGCTATGAACTCAAGTGCTCAAAGTATGGAGTGAAACTCGCTAGCTCTTAACTTCTCACTCTCTCAATCCAACTCTCTCCCCTTCTCAAATCCCTCTTACAAAGAGGCACCACAAAGGTAGGGAAATGGGAAAAAGCTATTTGGCTTTAGATGTGTCTAATATTGCCCCAGAACAGCAGCCACTTAAAGGGCGGAAGAGTTTACATACCCAAGCCTCTCAAAACTAGCCGTTGGAGGCCAAGACTGTAATTTTCGGAATTTCCAAAATGCATTTTCGGACAAGTGCAAAAAATCAACAGAAGCCTATCTCAGTTTCGCAGCCATTTTCAGAATTTCCGAAAAGCACAGGATAAAACGACCATAAGTTTTCGCTCGGGAGTCCGTTTTTGATGATCTTGAACTCTATGAAAAGCTCACTTAGAGGACTACCTAACTCAACCAAAAACAAAGTTAAAACCACTCAAAGGATATGTTAAAGCTTGAGTGTCTCTCAAGGTAGCACTATGATTGGTCACTTTGAGCACCGAAACATACACAAACACATCGACGCTGCATCCCTCTTGATAGTACGATATTACTATACTCAAATTTATATAGGAAGAGAATTATACCAATTGGAATGCCTTCTTTTCATCTTCATTCCTTTGTCTTAAGGAACAGCAACGCCAAAACCGTTTCACCATATATTCTTCAAATAATTGATGCGGTTACTTGTAGCTTCAAATGGTCTCGCACGGTCCATCATGACAAAGCTGTCACTCGCCATTCACCACCGGATTTGGCTCTTCGGCGCCAAGCCCCTTGCTTGCCCTTCACTGTCACATGGTCCATCGCGACCGAGCATCAATCATTTGAAGATCGTCTTGCCATAATAGCCACTTCGTATTCCGCATCTTCAATATCTCCACTGTCATTCTTAGTATTTTAGCTGTAATGATATCGATTGAGCATCAACACCTTTTCAATCCTTGGGACCAATGTTTCTCATTCAACTCAATGAAATTATTGGTCTCAATGATCTGGTTGTCAACCTCTACATGTTGATCAACCAATCGCGCATATAAAAGGAAGTGGATGAGTATTAACCAATATCACAAGTGTCATGTACTCAAATGTAAAGATCCCAATTAAATGCAAGTGAAAAACTTGGATCAAATATGTCACGCCCAGAAATTCACTAGTAATTTCCAAACTAATTTGTGCATAAAATCCTCGTCCAGGAATCAGCCGAGGTACACAAACTGACAATTTAATATACAAATCCATCATAATAATAATGTTACATACTTACAAAAGAAAAGGAAAATAGCAGCGGAATTAACGGTCTAGCGATGGCTTCAGCTCCACTCCCACAGGCAGCTCAACTGGAGTATAAGCCAAACATCTTCTCCTTCTGGATCCTTTTTCTTCAACTGAGGTTTGATGATTATTGCAAGAATGAGCATATGACATACTCAACAAGCCACACAGCAAATATGCAAATGCACAAGGATACCAAAGGATGGCATAATATAGGTTCATTTGCGAAAGCAGCATTAAGCAAACATTTAGAAGTAAATCAGTAGAGTAATTAATCATCAATTTTAATCGACACTGAACAGCACCCCAATGCTGCACAGGCCCAACCAAACCTGAACAGCCAACCCCGGTCGTACAGATCAAACCTCCAAACCAGGAATTATCCATTCCAAACCAGGAGTCAAATTAATTATCACATTATTAACATTAATGAGTAATGTGGGACTAATCACGAAAAACATTGCTCAACTCACCCATAACCGCGGACACGGCTATTCGAATAGTTTTACTTTGATCAGAGGTGTACCACTGTACCCACAAGACGCAATCCCACAACATGTCACCATGCGCCTTAGCACCACCACGGTACCTCGGAAAGGAACTGTGACAATACCCCTCGCACAACACAACTCACCACAGTGCACCGTTCCTGGATCATAATCTCCCCCTCAAAACCAAAGGCAATGGACTCCCCAGCGACCCCCATGGACTTCTCGCCGCTTCACAGTCTGGTGCCCCGTAATGAATCATGCTATACAAAAGGTAAAGCCGTTGCTCACACTGGCTTGTGGTTGGCACGGTAAATGTTTCACAACAGTAGCTCGCGAACCGGTCCTTAATTGTCATGAGCACGACCTTCAAAACCATGTGCTCACAACCCACCTTAATCCAGTTTTAATTACCAATTAATTTACATAACATAACACGATTAACCATCGTGAGCTACCATTAAATATAACCGTAATTAATAATAATATAATATGATTTATATTTAATCCCCTTTAATTAGCTAATGTTTAAGCATGACTAAGCAAACATACATATGGCATTTAGCTGAACCAATCCAATATATAAGGTCCAAGCTAATCAAATTATAACCCATAGGAAAATAAAGTCATGTTCGGCCATTATTTAATTGGGAAAGGCTCATCACCCGATGACATTCGAAAATAATGCATAAGTTGAAATAAATCATTAGCTTTAAACGGGTTCAACATGTTCAAAGGGTTGTTTGGGATCTGGGTGACTTGCCTTGAGCTTCCGCAAACACTTCCGAACCTTCCTCAACGAAAACGCTCTCCTCCGGAACGACGGAAACTAAAGCAAATGAACAAAATCAACAAAACAGTACAAAAACAATCATAAACAGTACATGTGGATATTTTTAACATGTAGATCTTGATTTTAGAAAAACTTAGCAACTTGAACCACTCGAATCGGAGCTACGATGAATTAGTTATGAATTTCCGAAGTTTTAAACTATTTGCATCTATTAAAAAAACTAAAAAGAAAAGGTTATGACGTCATGCTGACGTCATCAATGTCGACTCGTCATCGGCGACGACCTCGCCGGCGCTAGGGGACTCGGCCGGACTTTTGGAGGGCACCTACGCGTAGAGGAGAACAACGCGATCTCACCGGTACTAACCAATGCGACGAACGACCACGGATGGCGACCGGCGACGAGCTTGTGCGGCGGCGGCGGTTCGGTGGACGGCGGCGGCGGCTCTCCGGCGACCGGTGGCGACGGCGAAGGGCGGCGGAGCTTCCCCTCTTCCACGCGCACCCGACGGCGGCGTGAGGAGGCGGCGGCGACGGCTAAAACGACGGCGCGAGGCGGCTGTTCGCCGGCCGGCGACGGCGGCGGTTTGGGTGGCGCGGCGGCGGCACTACGAGGCACGAGAGAGCTCGGGAGATGGGGCAAACGAAAGAGGGCGACTAGGGGATGCTATTTATAGGCTTGGATTGAAGAGATCGGACTCCAACCGAGAGGATTTGAGCCGGAAAAACCGAGGGTTAGTTGGAGAGATAAACTCAAAAACGAATTCGATTCCAGGCACAGGACGGCTGGCTCAGGCTTCTGTCCAAGCTTGAAGATGAACAGTGCCCAGGGAAGCAAACTAGACTTTCGGCTGGGCTTCTACTTCCAAGGACTGATTAAAGGAGGGACACAAAGCAGACTTCGGGAAAGAGAGGGAAAGGACTGCAAGCTGAGAGGAGACTAGGCCGAGAGTGAGAGGACTTTCCCTAATTCGGCCCGAAAAGGAAAAGGTGAATTTTAATTACTTTTCCAATTAAATTAATCACTGAAATGATCTTTGAATTGTTAAAAATACTTCCAATGCTCAAATAATTTCAAGAAAAATCCTGAAAATACTTGGACACTCAAAGTACTTAACAAAATTATAATCAGACCATTTAATGATTAATTTAATATGTGGATAATTACTGAATTGTTCTTTGTATGATTAAAATTAAGAGTTGAGCTCCAAAAAATCCGAGAAAATTCCAGAGAGTATAATTAACCATGGAGAATTTAATAAAAATTAAATACATCCATGCTTTATATTTAGGAAATTTTATTTTCCACAATTAACTTCACTTGTAAATTAATGAACATTTAATATAAATTCTAATAATAATTTATTAAATAATTTATAAATCCTAAGACGAAAATCAGGATGTGACAAAATACATGCATAACTAAGGTATAGGATTTACCCCCCTAAATGTATGCATACAATTTTTTTGTGTGTGAAGAAAAAGTATGCATAACTAGAGATAAAACATCGTGAGCTTACCCTATACAAGAATAGAAGGTATTTATCATATGTAGACATTAAGGTAGAAGCATACCTTCATCATCTCCATATTCTCAATGTGAAGAGACTAAACAAGATATGGCTCAACAAAACATTAGTCTCAAATCCATATGTCAATCACATGAAAATATTATATATGAATATATCAATATGTGCATAGAGAGAAAGATGTGATTTAGGTCAATGCATTTCATCCTTGTGATTTAGGTCCACGAACAATTAACATTTCTATTTCAACTCATATGAAGTCCGGGAATCACCTATCACAAACTTCACTTTCATATCCACATGACACTAGGCAAAGAATGC
Organism: Oryza sativa Japonica Group; assembly: GCF_034140825.1. NCBI lineage: Eukaryota > Viridiplantae > Streptophyta > Magnoliopsida > Poales > Poaceae > Oryza > Oryza sativa. The sequence goes on along the minus strand of NC_089036.1, from coordinate 10,815,361 downwards.
TTATAAAAAAATTAGTCTCATATAATTGGATTTATCATTAATCACCAAAACCAAATTAATAGCACTTGAACTTTCAAAAGGGAAGAGGTTTTGCCTTACATATTGATAGAGCAGAGTTGAGGGCTGAGCCTCAGAAAAAAAATATGTACAGGACATGGTCAAAGAGAGCTAATGTTGAAAAAACCTTGAATCTTATGGCTTCATTCATAGAGATAACTAGAAAGAACCTTGAATCCATAATAGAGTTGTTGAAAGACTCACACATGTTGTTATCAGCGGAGTCACAATTTGACACTAGCTGGAAGAATGCCCTGCTCCAATGCTCAGGTGTGGTGGTCATCATGTCCTTGGCTCCTTGAGGGGTGTCTTGTGCTAGCTTTGCTCTATTATAGTTGAAAAGCTCCCTACAAGATGACTTTGCACAGTTTTAGATTTTTTTCTGAAGCTTCTGGTCAGTGTCCTTTTTTCTCCAGTTTGCATATATTTGCCTTGCACACATCCTATGTTCTACTCTAGTGATAAGCTCAGCCACTGCCTTTATGAGTCCCTACAAGACAGGTAATTCAAAATATTTATTACAACTTAGGACCCATTGCACATTTTGTTAAAAGATAAATAGTTAAAAAGCATACCTTTTACTGGTCAGAAATTATCACCCATCCTTCACCTCCATCATTTATATTGAGATCTTTTTTAGCTACCCAAGAAACCAATACCATGAATCATATATTTCTTTCTCCACTGATGCCCATGCAATGGGATACATCTAATTATTAGCATCTCTTCCAATAGCACATATTAGCTCGCCATTACAAGCACCCTTGAAGAAACAACCATCTAGCCCAATTACTCTCCTACAACCAGCAAGAAACCCTTTTCTGCAAGCATCAAAGCATACATAAAACCTCTCAAATACTTTCTTGTCAAGTATATCTGGATTAAGGGTCACAACTACAATACTCCCAGGGTTGCTCCTTAACAACTCCAATTGATAATCATACACTCTTGAGACTCTCCCCTAGTTTTATCCAATGCTTCTTGTAGCACTAAGGCTTTGGCCCGCTTGCACTTTGAAATGGGCACATCAACAAGCATGTCCTTTAGAACTGACTTCTTAATATGTTCCACTTTCCATGTCGGATTATCCTTGATAACATCAAAATATTTATTTACTATGATCCTGGATGTTTTTTTTTGAAGTGAAAGCGGCAAAAGATTTGCCGGATATATTTAGGAGATTAGAAAGCCAAGTTTACAAAGTTGAGATTACAAAATATTCTTAAAACAACCAACTCTAGCAAGGAGCCAGATATATTTAGGAGATTAGAAAGCCAAGTTTACAAAGTTGAGATTACAAAATATTCTTAAAACAACCAACTCTAGCAATGAGTACAGGACTTTCTCCCTTCATGGAGGTTTGAAAACCATATCCTGCTCCTGTATGTCGTCGAGGATGAGTGATATTGTTCTTTGTAGACTTGGGGCTTGGGAATTGATTTTTTTTTCCGTTTTGTTGCAACCAAACATGCCACCATGTCTTTAACAGGATTCCGATCCTTGACCTGGTTTGGCTTTTAAGGCCAGTGGACCCTAGAGAACACATCCACTGTTAGTGGTGGAAATGTTAGGATTGGGAATAATCCCTTTTTCAGCGGCAATTCTTGCCCATACCTGCTTGATGAAGTTGCATTGGCAAAACAGATGGTCTGTATCTTCAAAAGCTTCTCTGCATAAAGTACAGATCCAGTCGCATTCCCAGTGTCTAATTAGCAGGTTTTCTGCTGTAAGAGCCTTTTGATGAAGAATGAGCCTTCCAATTTAGGTTGAAAATATGATCAATCACCGAACCCATGAATTGGAAGCGGCAGGCGCTTTTAACCGAGAAGATTCATGAGGCATTTCTTGTCCAAGATATTTCATCATGATGTTGATCAGAAAGAGTTATTTGATTGAGGAGGGATCCCAATTGCACTAATTCATGGATGGTTTCTATATTAGTGATCTGTCTAAAAGAATGTAGCCAGGTGTTGTCTATCATTTATGTTTCCACCTTCCTATTCTTTATTTTTGCCAATTTGAAGAGGTTGGGAGCAAGATCTTTCGGGCACAAACCTGGTAACCAATTGTCTTTCCAAAAAAGAGTTTTTTTTGCCATCTCCTACTGTGATTTTTGTGCATGCCTGGAAGAGTTGTACATCTCGCATATTGCAAGGCATCTCCATCAGCTCCCAAGGTCTGCTTGTATCAAACAGCCACAACCATCGTAGCCTAAGCGTAGATGTGAATTTTTCCATTTCGAGAATTCCCAGCCCTCCCATGATGATCCTGGATGTGACTAGCTTGTTATCTCTCCTAGGTGGACAACAATGCTCATTATTAAAAGTGGCCACTTGGAACCATTTAGACCTACTTGTCTTTGACACATATATTAGCCATTTACATCCTGGTCAATAGCAGGTTGCCCTAACCTTGTCCCTTTCATCCTTTGGGAATAGAATATGTCTGTGTGTTGTCAGCCCGTACTTCACTAGTGCCTTCTTTAACTGCCTACTTGATCTAAATGCCATGCTAAGAGAGAACACAGGAAATGATGCCTTTTTTGTTAAACCTATTATTAGTGCTCTTCCATCTAATTGTTTCTCCTTCACTATTCTCCTCATAGGAGTAGTCATCACTTGAGTTATAATACAGACTGCCATCATCTTCTAAGTTGATATTTTCAGGCACCAGTGCATCATCAAGTATCTCTACAGCCTGGCTACTATGAACTCCTAGCTTCCTTGCCCTAATGTTTCTCTTGATTTTCTTTGCAAATTTCCTAAGTTGTTCAGCTTCTTCATCATCTCCAGAGCTATCTTGCTCTATAGGCTGCCTATAATCAGAGTCTGAACTATCTTATTTTCAGGTCATCTATATCTTCAGGCACTAGTGCATCTGAACCTGAATCTTCAGGCTTCTCTAGAATTTGAGATGTTGCTCTTCTTGGTTTCAATCTTCCCTTCTTTTTATCTTTACATAGAACAATAGTAGGAAGTAGCTCTGCCTTTGATTCTGATTTTGCTTCATCATCAGCTTCTGCAATGCCATAGCCCCAGTCAGCAATCTAATTATCATCTTGCCCCTCATCAGTTGCTACATGCTCAATATAAATGTCTGCAACCTGACCATTATTAGACGTATGATTTTCCATTTCTATGCAAGCACTGTCATCAAGCAAAAACCTTAGCCCATCTGACAACTGCTTTTCAGGATATAGCCAATGCAAGTGTAATAAATCACTAACTAGCATGTGGTCACCGAGGAAACCTATAATCTCAGGTAAAGATATCTTGTCGAGCTCTATGTATGACAATGCGGTACGCTCTGTCACATAATGCAATTGCCCCCTAGAAAACATAAATTCCCCACCATAGTGAAACCTGACCGGAAGAAAATCCGATGGATCCATTCTTGCAAAAATAAGAAACAAAAATAATCCTAACTCTTGATGATATTAAATGACAACAACTAGCAAGATCATACGCTATATATTATCTGAGGCTTCTAGCCTCGGTTAGTCTTAAAAAAACCAAAGCAAGATCTTACACCCATAGAGCAAATTTATGTGTCCTTTGGTACCAACGTATGAGCTAATTTTTGTGTTCATAAGCCCTAAATCCTAAAATCATCAAGACGATAAAATTACCGAGAAATTCACAGAGAGTGATGAGAATTTTACTGCCTACAACATAGCACTATCAAAATTTCACAGAAAAAATACATAACCCACCACTAAAAGACCTTGTAGAATTAGCCCTAATCCTTGAAGAGATAACCTGATTGGGAAAAAAAACATAGAAACAGGTTGTGGAGACTCACCTTTACCTCACCCTGCAATCCAATCAAATGGATCTACTCCCTGTCATCAGCAGGTTGTTCGCCTAGGAGAGAGAGAGAGAGAGGAGGTTCCAAGGAGAACGAGGAGAGAACCGCTCATATTTTTATTCACCCCATCCCCCACACGCCTGTCGATCCACTGTGCCAGGCTGGTCGAGCGTGTCCCGCCAGCGGGGCAAAACCAGAGTGCAAAACCACTGTATGGTATTAATTAAACTGTATCAACAAGATTAGGGGGTTAAATAGCTGGTTTATTAGGTGAGGGGGTTAAGTAATCACCTGGTAATAGGTTGGGGGGTTATGTTGACTTAGGCTGTGTTCTTTGGTGAGGGTTGGGAACCCTCCCCATGGAAAACGGAGCGATGGATTAGTGCATGATAAATTAAGTATTAGCTAAAAAAAACTTTAAAAATAGGTTAGTATGATTTTTTAAAGTAACTTTCCTATAGAAAACTTTTCAAAAATTACACCGTTTAGCAGTTTAGGAAGCGTGCATATGGAAAAGGAGGGAGTAGAGGTTGGGAACAAGGAGGAACGGATGCAGCCTTATTCCTTTTATAAATATACACTTAGACAAACAAATATATCTTTTTCTTAGCGCAAGTGATCTAGGTGAGATCCGCGCCAAAGAAACTAGAACCAATAACCTATTTATAGAACAAATTTTATGAAAAAGGTTGAAATGTAAATACTTTTTCTTACAATAGACCATTACCGCAAAAGAGACTTGCGCTAAGGGCATGTTGTAGTAAAATATATTTATATTTTAATCCTTTTTTAAAAAATATTCTACAAATAGGTACTTATGTTTCAGTTTTTTTGACACCGACTCCCTTAACGTCAGTGATTTAGCTGCCACAGAAGGCGACGGTGTTGGTGCCAGTGCTTGATGCTAAGACATTGAACCTTGGCGCTAACAACTCTAGTTGGAGAAAAATGGTCCATTGCTAAAATAAGTATTTTCTAGAGATCTATTTGCAAAATAAGATTTTAAAAAGGGGTAAAATGTAGAAAATCCAGACTTGTTACGCTTTGTTACGCTAGGAGCCAAAGGAAAAGACAAGCATGGGAGGCCAAAGCATGATCTGTGACCCAACGACCAAGTTGGATGGTCAATGCAGCCGGGCAAGAAATATGGAAAAGAAGATTTGGAAAACATACTTGAAACTCACTTGCAGCTGAATTGTTCTTTTGATGAAGGCGAAGCAACTCGAATTTCAACGCAGACATGGTCACAAGTCAGAACAGAAGCACATGTATGGAGCAGGTCAACTTTACCTACTCGGAATCTTCCAAGTAGGACTATAGCGACCCAACAGCAACGATATCTTTCATTTCTAATCATTATCTCATCTAAATCGAAAAGTCTAAGAACAAAAGTTCAAACTGCCGTCTAACCTCATCGAGCTCTTCCTCCTGTTCGAGCGCAGGGCGATCGATCGAGTTGGGAAACTTCGAATCAATCGAGAGCGTCGCCCTATCGATCCAGTCAGCGACGACAGGGGACTGGACTAGGCGATTCACCCACGATCGATCCACCGGGTGACGAGTGAGTCTCATCCTCTCCGAGCTTATCTTCTTTGTCAGTACCATCCAGTATCCACCCAGGGAGGAGGACAAGATCTTGATCCATGGAGTTGGCGACGGGTGCACTGCCAAGCGTCATCGCCAAGCTAGGTGATCTGCTCGTCGGCGAGTACAATCTGCAGAAGGCGGTAAAGGGGGAGATCAGGTTCCTCCAATCCGAGCTCGAGAGCATGCAGGGCGCCCTCGCCAAGGTCTCCGCCACGCCGGCCGACCAGCTTGATCCCCAGGACAAGATCTGGGCCAGGGATCTCAGAGAGCTCTCCTTCGACATCGAGGACACCATCGACGCGTTCGTCGTGCGCGACATCGGCAACGACAACGGGGACGGTGAGGCCAAACCACGGGGCATCAGCAAGCTAATCGATAGAAGTGTCGGCCTATTCAGGAAGGCCAAGGCTCGCCATGGGATCGCCTCTGAGATCATGGACATCAAGAGCCGCGTCGTCGAGGTTCACGAGCGTCGCCGCAGGTATGAGATCAACATTGGTGCTGGTGGTGGTGATAAGACTGCTACAATTGACCCTCGTTTATTCACGCGGTACACGGATGAGAAAGAGCTTGTTGGCATCGGTGAGACGAGAGATGAGCTGATCAATATTCTGACGGAAGAGAATGGAGTGTCCATGCAGCGAGCAGGCAAGGTGGTTTCCATTGTTGGATTCGGGGGGATTGGGAAAAACAACTCTCGCTAATGTAGTATATGAAAAGATTAGATCACTGTTCGATTGTTGTGCTTTCGTATCAGTGTCTCAAACTCCTGACTTGAAGAAATTGTTCATGGACATCATTTATCAACTTGACAAGGAGAAATATAAAGATCTCAATGAAAAACCATTGGATTTGGATGAGGTGCAGCTCATCAATGAACTCAGAGAATTCCTTCAACAGAAAAGGTATATATGGAAGCACATTCCTTCCACCAATCTGTACATATATATGATGTTTTTTCTCAGCAACTAATAATTTGCTAGTATGCCATCCATTTCGTAATACTTCCTCCGTTTCACAATGTAAGTCATTCTAGCATTTCTCATATTCATATTGATATTAATGAATCTAGACATATATATTTATCTAGATTCATTAACACCAATATGAATGTGGAAAATGTTAGAATGACTTACATTGTGAAACGGAGGAAGTACTAATTAGCAGTCTACATACTGTTAATTGTTGAGAATGTTCATCATGTCCGGGTTAAATAAAAAAAAACTACAACTGCTTATAAGCCTTTTTACATCGTTATTGAGTCGGAATTAAATAGCTATGTCCAAATCTTCTTTTCTTGAGTGAATAATTTATCTCTGTTTTGGCAAAGATTCACAATAGCTAGACTAGTTTTGCCTACGAACTTGCTAATCTACCTGGCCCCAGTATTTGAACTTCCCGTTCTAATTTCATTAGTTTTTTTCCTAATTAAGGACTTAATCTATATGCAGGTATTTCATTGTTATGGATGACATATGGGATATCTCAATATGGAAAATGATTAAATGTGCTTTGCCTGATAATGATGTTGGATACAAAATCATTACAACAACACGTATTTCTGAGGTTGCTGAAAAAGCTGGTGGTGTTTACAAGTTGAAACATCTTTCTTTAAATAACTCTCGACGATTACTATATGGAAGAATATTTGGTAACTGTGAAGACACGGAAAAATATCCTGATGAGGAGTTGGCTGAAGTATCCGAGAGAATACTAAAGAAATGTGCAGGTGTTCCATTAGCTATCATTACAATGGCTAGTCTGCTGGCTTGTAAAGCAAGAAATAAGATGGAGTGGTACAAGGTGTACAACTCGGTTGGTACTGGTCTCGAGAATAGTCTGGATGTTAAGAATATGAGAAAGATCTTGTCATTTAGCTATTATGATCTGCCACCCCATTTGAGAACTTACTTATTATATTTAAGTGTGTTTCCGGAAGATTACAAAATCGAAAAAGATCGTTTGATATGGATGTGGGTAGCTGAAGGCTTTATCCAGTGTGGGAAACAAGGGAGGAGCCTATTTGAACTCGGAGAGAGTTACTTCAATGACCTTGTAAATAGAAATATGATCCAACCCATATATGATATGTATACTGACATGGTATCTGAGTGTCGCGTACACGATATGGTCCTCGATCTTATCTGCTCATTGTCAAGTGAGGAAAACTTTGTTACTATATTAAATGGTAGGGATCAAGGATCTCTGTCATACACGATTCGGAGGTTGTCCCTCCAAAATGGCAATGAAGATCATGCTATGACTTCAGCAACTCGGAGCTTGCAGCAAGCAAGGACAGCTCTTGTCTTTCCATCTGCCACTGATCTAGTACCTGTCCTTAGGAGCTTCTGAGTTTTACGTGTACTGGATTTACAAGGTTGTGATCTTTCACAAGGTTACAGCCTTAAGTATGTTGGGAATTTATTTCACTTGAGGTATCTAGGACTACGTGACACAGATATTCGGGAGGCCCCAGAAGAAATAGGAAACATACAGTTTCTACAAACTTTGGACCTGAGGGCAAACCCTATTTGTGACTTGCCACTGAATATTGTGAAGCTCAGACATTTGACGTCCCTATGCTTCGACGGGTTTGCGAGGGTGCCAGATGGGATTGGAAGCCTAACAAGGCTTGAACATCTAGCATATGTGTTGATCGATTGTGCTACTGTGGGCATTCTAGAAGAGCTGGGCAACCTAACGGAGCTGAGGGTGCTGTGCATCATCTTCTGGGACGGATGGAACGACAAACTGGTGGGTCTCCTACACAAGTTGCAGAAGATCCAGCGTCTCTCCATCGACGTCTGCATGAACAATGTTCGAAAGAACATGGGTGGTTTGGACGCCTGGGTCGCCCCTCGGCATCTCGTCGCACTGGATACAGAGAAGATCTGCTGGTTCTCGTCGCTGCCGGCGTGGATGACGAATCCGTCGCATGTCCCAAACCTCCGCTCGCTATCCATCGCCGTGAGGGAGATCCGGCAGGCCGACGTTGAGACCCTCGGGAGGCTGCCTGCTCTCCGCGATCTGCAGCTGCAGGTGGACCACGAGGAGCTCGGAATCCGCGGGGTGGTGTTGGTGATTGGATCAGCTGGCTCGTTCGCGTGCCTGGTGTGCTGTGGGTTGTGGGGATTCGTTGGGCCGGCGGTGTTCCGGCGAGGAGCAATGCCGAGGCTCAGAACGCTTCGCTCCCGGTTCTCCGTGCGGGAGGCGATCGCCGTCGCCGGTGCCGGCGACGATGGTCTCGACTTGGGACTGGGGAGCTTGCCATCGCTCCAGGAGGTCAATGTCTCGTTGGATTGTGAAGGCGCCAGCGAGGAGGAGGTGAACGAATTGAAGGCTGCGCTGAGGCGTGCCACCAAGATCCACCCGAATCATCCAAGCATTAGCATTGACGGAGGTACATGTGATGCTTGCTAAGCTTGCTCCTAATTGATTCTTGTCGATCTTTTGCCCTTTCTTATTCTGACGTTAATTAATTGATATTTCAGATGGCCAAGTTTCAGATGACGAGCGCGAATAGATGGTAGAGTATAGTACTAGCATCGATCTAATTATGCAGATCGCCAAATGCTGTTGCTATCCATCTAAATCGGCCAAGATCGCAATATACAATTGTCCTCTCCTCGATCGCCGGAGACCGCTGTCGTCAACCGCCTCACTGAGTAGCCAATATGCAGTGCCGCGGTGTTTCAGGAAGTGCATGCATCAGTGCATGGCAATCACTCCTACAAATCTCTTGTGCATTTAACCTGCTGGACGATTGATACGGAAGCCATTATATTGTTTATGATAATTTTATTCCTCTCTAATCAATGGTTCGTATTGTTCCACATCTCAATTCTATAACATACCTCGTTAACGTAATAAAATTTCTCATAAAGAAATAGTGCGGTCACACCGCAAATGGTACTGTCGCGCGTCGCTGCAGTATATTTAAATAGAGGTTAGCATGCAGCTACGCCTCCTGTTCCTCGTCTCAACATTCACCACCAGTTATTAAAATTTTGTTTCTTGCCCCCCACCGGCAAGCACAAATCTCATCCGAAATTTTTGGTTCTTTTTCTTTTTTGAATTTAGTCAAAGTTTATTTAAATTCATTAAAAAAATTTCAAATTTTCAAATAATTTCGGCCAAGAAATTTCTAAAATTTTGGTTCTTTCAAGACCAACACCCCCCACAACCACCCCTCCCCCCGGCGCCAAAAACCTAATTTCGAGATTGCAAACCCTGTTCACCAATCACCACACTAACAGAAAAAGAAGAAGAAGATACATACCTCATATCAATATATCATACATGGCACATCGGCTGTGCGCTCGGCATGGTGGCGGTGTTCCATGCGGCGCCGCACCGCGTGGAGGCCAAACACGTCGACCACAGCGTGCTCCCGAGCGTGCCCAAGGCTTGGTGCCCCAAGCCGCTCATGGTGGTGGCCCCCGCCAACGCCGGGACCTACCCGGTCGCCATCTTCCTCCACGGCTGCAACATGGTGAACAGCTGGTACGAGCAGTGGCGGAAGCAGGATTAAAATAAAGATAGGACGGAGAATCTATGGATACAAGCGGACGGACAAGCAGATTTTTTTAGCCCGTTTATCTCACTTCTAGTTCATTTTTTATTCTAAATTTTGCACTACCATGTAAGAAATGAACTAGTAAACAGGTTTTTATACGGGTAACGGGACTACCCACTTGTATCTCTAGCGGAGATGGTCGTTTCATAAGAATAGCTAAACACACTAAATATCATATTTATACTATAATCACATAGAAATATAGTGTAACCAATAAATTAAGGGAAACAAAAACATTTTAAAATAAATTAATAATCTGTGTCATATATGATTCATTATACAACAAAAGATAATAGTTGACGTGTTAAGCCCTGTTTGGTTCCATGGGCTAATGTTTAGCCCTCAAGGATCCAAACAGGTGGGCTAATTTTGAGCTAATGTGAATTAGCCCCCCTCAAAACATTAGCCCCTCCAAGGGGTGCTAATGGGGCTAATTTTGTGTGGGGACCATCAAAAAGCAGCTCTCTCTCTCCTTCTCTCTCCTCTCTTTCTACTCTCTCTCCACCTTTTAGCCTTGAATTAGCCTATCGATCCAAACATACCACCCTAGGCTAATGTTGAGCCTACCAATTCATGACTAAACATGAGCTCCCAACATTAGCTCTGGGCTAATCTTCCAAACAGGGCCTTAATTTGCAAATATTAGACAACTCATAAAGCCAAGTGGTTCACCGTTCAGACTTGATGGAAGTAATCAATTGATTAGTGATTAGGGCTGTCAACCAGGCAGCCAGAACAGTAGGACTACATCCTGCATGAGCCACCGAGCCAGGAGGAATGGAGTGAGCGGCGTTGCGGCGCCGCGACGGGACCGTTTCGGCTAGTGCGCGGGAGCGCGCCTACTCCCTATAGGGCTAGCACCTACCGGCATGCTGGCGTCGCTGCGTCGGCGCTTGGTCGACTCGGTGTCTCGGTGAAGGCTGAAGGGGGAAGCCGCGAAGGCGAATTGATGGTGTGGCGCCGATCCAGGTCGAAAGAAATGAGGCGTCGCTCGCGTGCGGCTTATGCGATCGGCGGTTAGACTGGTCACTAGCGCTTCGGCTGCTCATTTTGGGCCCAATGTTGATAGAGCCAAGGAGGGTGGGGGGTGGGGCGGTGCGGGCCGTAGCTGGGTCGGCCGTCCAACCCTGCCCAATGGGTGGATCCGCCCCTAGGTACGAGGGCCTCCTGTCGCATGTCGCCTCCCACGGCTTCATCGCCGTCATGCCGTAGCTCTACGGCATCGCGCTCGACTTGAACGATGCCACCAGGAAGGTTGCATGCTGGGCCGCCGACGAGCGGCAGGGCCTCGCCTACGTCCTCGGCAGCGTCCTCAACCTCCCCGGCGTCAAGCCCGACCTCTCCAGGCTGGCCCTCGTCGCTTGACCTTCAAGCCATGGTCCCTCCACCCGGGGATGCCGGTGACGGTGGGGCGGAGCCCAATGGGCCAGGGGGGTGCTCAAGAACCCGGCCCAAAATTCTAAATAGCTTATTACCCCTATATTCTCCACCATATAGACAGTCCCCAGTCCAAACCAGGGAACCCCCCTCCCCCCAAAGATCCAAAACTCTGGCCCAAAACTATAACTCTACCAGGCCCAACTGAGAGGAGGATACGAGAATTCGCTCGTGTTTCCCATAGATCGATAGCGCGCGGCAGAGGTAGGGCTGGGCGGCGACGGGAATCAAGGCGCCAGGGCGGCACCGTTTCGAGTTCGACGTTTCCTCTTCCAAAAATCAAAAATCGCTATTGTTTCTCACCTCTCGTTCTATGGATGTGACGCCGTCTTCCCGTTCTGCCCAGCCCACTGCGGCACAGCACTGCGCCAATCCGGCCGTGCCGGCGTGCCCGAGCCAGACACCGGCGGCCAGCTGCCTAGCCTGAGCCCTGCCCGGTTGGTGGCTGCCCTGCCCTGCCAGCCTGCCCTTACAGCCTTGGCGCCTTGCTGTTGCCGACCAGCCCAAGCAGTGAGTGAAGCAGAAGCAGCCCAACTCCAAGTCTCCAACGCCGGCCGGCCGGTAAGTCTTGCGTGGTTGCACCCTGCCGCTCCCTTCTTTTAATTTTGCAAGTCTACCAATGATTAGGTTATTGTTTGTTGTTTGCAGTCAACGGAGGGGATTACCGGAGTAGAACGGTTGCAAGTGATTGTGCTTCTATGAAAAATCACAGCCGTTAACCAACACTTAAGCTCTGTTCGGGAGTGAGGGTTGAACCCTCACTCTCTGGAACACAAAACGAAGCAGCGTTTAGCACGTGATTAATTAAGTTTTAGCTAATTTTTTTTAAAAATGGATTAATATGATTTTTTAAATGAACTTTCATATATAAACTTTTTTGAAAAAAACACACCGTTTAGCAGTTTGAAAAGCATGCGCGCGAAAGATGAGGAGGAGGTGTTGGGAACTACCCCTAACGAACGCAGCCTTAGAGTACGTGAGCGCTTTCTCTCAACTTTCATATTTAATTTGTTGTATCAATATAAAGCTTGAAAATTTTTATTTGATCTCTAAAAGGTTTCTATGGAGAAATTTCTTAAAAGAAAAGTAATGGATTGTACCAACAATGTGAAGAGTTCATCCCTTCGACTAGATGATGCCAAGAGACGATCGAATATCATCCAGGCTTAAGAAAAGAAATTGATGATTATCATCCCAACCAAAGAGACAAGGTAAAAAGAAAGTACTTAGAGAATGGGTCTTGCCAACCTCGTGATCTTGTACTTCCCATATCAGTTATTTCCAACAAAGATGGAAAATTCAATCCGGCATGGTTTTATGGTACGCATTTTTTAAATTTTTTCCATGCACTTTCTTGTTGTATATTGCCTTCAATTAGACAGATGATGCTTATATGTACTGGGTACGTAACTATTTAGTATAATATCGTTCTAGAACTATGCATGTCAGTATTTTACATAAAGAAAGTTAGAGCAAGGTCAATAGTGTCGCCCGCTAATGGCTGCAAAAATGACCACATCAGCATAGACATTGCTAAGAGCTAATGTATACAATAAGCAGGTTTACATGGACTATTATCCAATTTTTTAATCTTTAGCTAGCTTCCTCATCCAATTTTTTAATCTTGTTGCTGTCGTTTCGTCTCGCCATTCCTACATCACACCAGCTCGCGTGGACCCCACAATTGCATGCCCCAGTCAAAGCTAGCCTAGTGTTGCTGCACTTGCGTTGGGATGTGTGTGTAGCCGGTGATAATTTAATCCCCGACTCATGCTCTCTCGTGTCCAGCTCATTGACAAATCCGATGTGGCAGTTTTATCGTCGGCTAAACTAGCTTATTGAACTTGCTCTTAGGAACCCCCTCATATTTCTCTAGCTCCGCCCCTGACGGTGATGGTCATCGCATTACTATAAAATATTAAATAGGTATCGGCACATATGTGTTGAAAGTATTACCACCGACATCTATACCCCTTTTCCATCTCTACGGTCTAAAAACACAAAAAAATCGGCACCGGCCTAGGCCCGAGGCACGTCGGCGGCCCGCCATGCGCGCCGGCGGGCGTGAACCATTGCGAGTTCTACGACGAGTGCGCGCCGCCGCGATACCACTTTGTGCTGCGGGACAACGGCCACCTGGACATGCTGGACGACGGCGTGCCGTACGCCATCAACAACTGCATGTGCATGAGGAACCTCGGGGACACCAAGGAGGTGGCCAGGAGGACCATCGGTGGCCTCATGGTGGCCTTCCTCAGGGACGCGCTGGAGGACCAACACGACGACCTCAAGCTCGTGCTCAAAGTTGGCGTTAACCCGGGCCTCGCGCCAGCGGTCATCAAGCCGGTTGCTTACGATTTGGCTTGAAATCACGCTCGCGGTGATTAATTAATTATCGCTCATTAATTACCGTTAGTAATTAATCACTTTCGCGTGTAATCCCATAAATCCTAAATGTATTTATAAAGCACATCCTCGTTAAGTATAGTTAATAATGTTTGTTCTCTATTCTCTTATGGTATCACATCACATTAATTATTTTTAGTCTCCAGATGGTTCATCACACATCATCTTAATTATTTTTAGTCTCTGGATGGTTCATCAGGAGTGATAATTGACTATCTATCTATTATATACTAAAAGTCCATTAAACTTCCTACAAACGCTCTCAAACCGCCACGTGGCATCATACAAACGCTCCAAAGCCAAACTTCCTACAAACGCTCTCAAACCGCCACGTGGCATCCTACAAACGCTCCTAAGCTGTCACATGGCATTCTAATAAATAATAATAGAAATTCTTAGAAATTCTAAGAAAAAAAACAAAACATCTGGCCATTGGCCATCTGTTTTCATTTAAATCGGTGGACCCATTATTTCAAACCGGCAGATTTATCTAAAATATCTTTCCACATCCACCTCCCTCTCCTCCCACACGTAACTCTTTCCCTTTGTACGTAGTGACGTACCGTGCAAAAAAAGGTTATAAATGTACGTGCAGCCCATATATATCTCCTCCTTCTCTCTACACCCTATTTTATAGCTAGAAATTTAACACAAACATGGTAAGTTAAATGGTCATAATTTAATTTAGAATTAAACTTATAACTTAAGATCAATAAAATCCAAAATATTCTAAAAAAATAAAAGCTAAACATCGAACCATTGATTTACGCATGTACGGGTGAATTATTATTTTTAACCATTATATTAGATTAGATCATATCAGATTAAAGTAATTAATCCATCTCCTAATCTCATCCTTATTTGCAAGAGGGAAAAATAAATATATAACAATTGATTTTCGCATGTACAAGTGAATTATTATTTTGAACCATTAGATTAGATTAGATCAAATCATATTAAAATAATTAATCCCTCTCTCCTAATCTAATGTGTATTTGTAAGAGAGAAAAATAAATATATGCTATTCATCTGGAGAAAATATATGTATGTATATATGCACGTACAGGAGAGGGAAAAAAAACATGCATATATACGTACATAAGAAAAACTATTGACCATGTTTTCCTAATCCTTAAATTAGAGGTCAGTCTACCCTCTGTTGTGGCTCCTTTCTCTCCAGTTTATTTGCTAGGGTATTCTATGTTAACTATATTTTAATAAAAAAGAGACCGTATATTTCTTCTGACATAAAACGAACGCTAAAACAGTCAGATTTCATAGTACAATTAAAAGGAGATCACTATGGTTACGACCAAACAAAATGCAACATAATTTATTAATATGATGATGTAAACTTAAACAAAATTAACTTGGTTAAAAATACAAAACAATATTTAAATTTTGAAAAAAACGAATGATTAAAATTACACTCCAGTATAATATAAAATACACCCTAATTACTGTGTAGTACTCTATAATTATAAATTATAAATGTAAATGCACATTGAGATTTTGCTAATTATTACCCCTCTCTTTCTGCACTTTGACAGTCGCGTGGATGCCTAGCATCTAACGTTTCTACTGGTCATGTACTGGTAGTAGTAGAGGTTGGAGTAGTAGCAATAGCTCAGTTAGAGCAGGTACAATAGCATGCTATAAGCCAGCTGCAAATATATTTTAAGGAGATAAATCAGGAGAGAGAAGAGCAGCAGGCTACAGATTTATAGCCAGCTGTAGTACGGACTCCAAGACACAGTGTGTCTATGACAGGTGTGACTAGGTATTAATAGTGTAGTATGTAACTATTGTATGAATGAGCTATTAGATTGGCGATAGATGAATTAAAGCTAGTAGTTGGCTATACTATTAAACTTGCTCTTAAGAACGCAGTTAGTGTCACTTTTTACATCTCTCCACATTCTACCACATCGCTAAATGCTATAGCACGAATCTCAACATTAAAATTAAATTTCACTTTAAGGCACCTTTCTATTACTGATATTTTGCTTTGTACCAACCTTTAACCAATACTTTTACTTTGCATAACATATTTTTACCACTGTGATTCTTTGGACCAACCTCAACGCTTCTATCCATCTACATCATACATCAAAAATATGGTATTACATATAACTGTGACAGTTAATTGATCATTAGAAGCCAACATAACCGAGATCATTAATACGTACCCTGTCCAAAATAAAAATATTGGTTTAAGGGTAGTCTAAAATAAGACTTTCGTAATAAAATATGGCCCAAAGTGAAATTCATGACATATATATAGCAATTCTGATTAAAAAGTTATCACATGGAACAATATTCTAACCCTTTTTATGTCTTTCTTATCTAAATAATCTTAACAATTACTCCATTCTTTTTAAGAACGTACTGATAGTGGATATTATATTCATTTACAACCCACTTTTTTCTATAGAAAATTGATAAATATGTTAACTATCTTTTGAATAAAAAAATATTAAATGAAACCACATTCTATCAATCTTCATGTTATTATAAATTGTCTTAACAATCAGCACAAATAAACATGATAACATATATTGTTCCATTATATATTACCCCACGAACATGCATAGATGAATTAGATCAATAATGAAAAAAAAATATCAAAACTCATATTCATATGTTCATGAACAATTACTTCTCAAGATCAACTCTACATATTTTCAGAAGAGATAATTATATATGATAAAATTTAGTGGACCAATTAACGCCATAAACAAGTGTCACTCTATTTCATAAATGGACTCAAAACTAAAAAAAAATTCACTTCCATCTTATCTATGTGTCATCCCTTGAAGGGCGCTAAGCATGGATAACGTAGTATACTCTGCTTCTGTAGAAATGGCGGGGGCATGCATATGACTGAGTAAAGGTGACCCTGGTGAGAGGCTACTATTCGCAATAAAGTTCAACTAGCCTACTTATCGATGCAATTCTTTAGCTGATAATGAATTAAGCGTTAAAATTATGCTCCACACTGATTTTGAGGAGCACGGCTATGTTGATAAAGGACACATGTTTCAAGGCATAAGAGAAGAAAGCCTTGGTGGCTACTGTCGGCTTCACCCATTAGAGGGGCATTTATATCTAATGTTAAATGTTTTATCCCATGAATTGGTAGGAGCAATACTTCAAAATATTTATACATATATTTAAACACAAGTGAGGCATGAACAATTAGGTATGAAGTACAGATGATCTTTTTGTTGTATTAATGACATATTAAGTTTGTTTTCTTGGATGGATGTAATCCCATCTATTAAAAAGGCACACAACTTATAATACAACGATAATAAATAGTGGTGACAGGCGAGTATACATATATCTGGGACATAGTTATTTCTGTTTGAAAATGAAAGATACTATTGTCATTTAGTATATCAAAATTTGTGGTCTAGATATTTATTTTCATATAATTATAAGGTGATCTACGGTCCTTATAATTAATCAATATGGCGAGATGGGATTTCTTTAGCATTATTTTTATAAATAATAAATAAGCGGTTCTTATAATTAATATAGTGAAATACAACTTTTTTTAACAATCTTTTATATATAAGTTGCCCGCGCATCTGTGCGGGCTTCCTTCCTAGTTTGGGAAACAATCATAGCTAGATTGTTGGATGACACTTTGGGGAAAGAAAAATAAAAAAGCAAAGGCAACCTAGAAGGATTAATATTTTTTTTACACATCAGCACCTCTATATACTAATTAAGGATGAACTTCTGCAAAAACGATTAACTCACATGTAAAACTACAACCCAAGCCAAAGTTTGTACTACTGTACATATTGAGTTTTCTGAGATTTTCTCAATAGGAACAAAGAAATATGAAATTAATATGGAATTGAGCCTTAAAAAATAGCAAAACTTCATGAGAATTTCAAGAAATTTGGGAGATCTCACTCAAATATTTGTTGTCAATGGACCCATGTAAATTACAATTAGCACGCTCATTGTTATAAAATTTCCTTACGTTCATAAAGTGTTGCAGAAGCTTAAATGGTCATTCTGTATTAAATCACCATGTTGCACATGAGCAAAATTTAAAAGACGACTATCCTAGAGAGAGAGAGAGAGAGTAACAATTACAAAAATGAAGTAATGTGTAATTTGATTGGATTACTACCCTGACCCTGTTATGGCTTGATCATTCATCGCCCAATCAGTGGATCGGTATATGCACTTGCTCTAAGCTTGCTGGAAACAACAAAAAGAAAAGAGCACTTATATTACAAAAATGAATGTGGAGTAAATCAAACGGAAAGGGAACCTAATGTTGTTCATGAACACGCAGAAGCCTTCGTATCTTGTGCTCTTCCCATAGGTGGAGACCAAATGTTGGCTAAATCAGCCGGCTGTTGTCGCATAGGAAAGCGGCTTCGACTTGTGAGAGGCTTATGCAAGTGAGGGAATCAAATTGGCTCAGTGACTCAGTGTAGACGGTGCAGGAAAACGGGCAGTGTTGCACACTTATATAGGAGGAATTGAGAGTTATAAAGAGAATCAATGAGATTTATCATGACACCAGATAATGGCAGTTTCTGGTTTACAATTGTTGAAGAGGAAACAAACCATGATGGAGACGATTAGCATGGTTTGCATGAGGAATTGCAAAAGACTTATCAAAAGAGTAAATTGAATTAACTATGGTGTCTTTCCCAATTCATGGCAGAAGGCCGACGGGAAGATGATGGGGTTCGACTGGACTGAAACATCCAATTGGGCCTTGTTTTCATATATGGAAAAAGTACACCGAAGGTCCCTCAACTTGGCAACGGGATAAAAATCATCCTTGAACCACAAAACCAGATATGCTGGGTCCCTTAACTATATAAAACCGGTTAACAGGGGCTCTTCGACGGTTTTGATCCCGGTTTTGATCTACGTGGCGGCTGAGTCAGCGTGGGACCACATGGGCCCCACATATCAGCTGGCCACGTCATCACCCTCTCCCTATCTCCTCTCTCTCTCACTCTACTGTTATCTTCTGGCGACTAGGCAAGCCGGCCGGAGGCGACGGCGCAGGGCGGCCCAAGGGGCACCTCTTCAACCGGGCACCGTCGCCGCTGGGGAAGGAGCCGTCGCCGCACCAGAATGGTGGCCAGAGCAGGCGAAGCGGCGACGGTGGCGGGCGAGCACGGTTGCGGAGAGGCGGCGTCGGCGGGCGAGAGCGGTGCGGCGTCGACGGGCTGGAACGGTGCGACGTCGGCAGACGAGAGCGGTGGCGGCGGAGGGAGCGTGCCTGCTCATTGGCGGCGTCATGGGCGCGCAGCTCCCGGATCTCGTCCTCCCACCTCTCCACCCTCTCCTCTCCTTGTGGATCCTGTACACGCCAAATTCACAAACAAACCAGATTGCATCGATTGATTATGCTGCTCGTCATCAAGCAACCAACCAAACCAATTATTTTATTAGCGGGTGTGTGTGTCCATGGCCATGGCTATGGATGGTGGTCTTACGAGCAGAGGCGGTCCTCGAAGTCGGCGGCGAGGTTCTTGAACAGCGCATGCCCCGCCTCCAGCATCTCCGACACCTGCATTGGCATTGCAATCTCATCGATCGATGAAAAATTCAGAATGACAAATAGCGAAATTAATGAATGGAGAGAGGTGGACCTGGCGAGTGAAGGCGTCGATGGCGAGGAGGATTCGCTGCACGTGCTCCTCCGTCTCCGCCGACGCCGCCACCACCTCCTCCTCCTCGCCGACGGCCATGTCGTCCTCCGTCTCCGTCATGGGCCCGGTGGTGATGTTGACGACGACCCCGGAGGAGGCCGCCACTCCCCCTCCCGCGCTCCCCTGGCTCACCATCTCCTCCTCTCCCTGTCCTCCGTTGCTCTGCACGCATCCATCCATTCATCCCAAAACTCAGATCAGATTGAGCCATCAAATTTTCGACCCAAATCAAAAATCAAATGCGCCTCAACAACTGAACTGATTGAGACAGTAGATGAAATGGAACAAGTCGATCAGAACGGAATCGCGTGGCCTTGGTTCCATCAAAGCAACGAACGCAGCTGACGACCGAATCCAATCCCCCACAACGAACGCAGCTGCCTGGACTCGCGGGCCACGACCGCG
Organism: Oryza sativa Japonica Group; assembly: GCF_034140825.1. Lineage (NCBI taxonomy): Eukaryota > Viridiplantae > Streptophyta > Magnoliopsida > Poales > Poaceae > Oryza > Oryza sativa. The sequence continues at coordinate 10,795,387 of NC_089036.1, read as the reverse complement.
GCCGCCTCTGCCCCATCGATTCCCGGGTGCGCTCGCCGCCAACACCTCACCCGCCGCCAACCACGACCGCGCGGCCAGCCAGCCCCGCGTGAGCGCCGCATCCACGACCGCCTGCCGCTGGTCTCCCGCCGGTCCGCCGCCTGCGCCACCCCTTCCCCATGCCGGAGAGTGAGATCGGGGAGGGCGAGCCCGCCACCGTGTTCGCCCGCCGCCGCCCTCCCCTTCTCCCGTGCTGCATCGTCGGCCGTAGGAGAGAAGAGTGTGTGTGAGAGAGAAACAGCAGAAAAGGGAGAGGAGGGAAAAGAGATACTGACATATGGGGCCCACGTGGGTCCCACGCTGACTCAGCCGCCACGTAGATCAAAACCGGGATCAAAACCGCCGAAGGACCTCTGGTGATTGGTTTTGTATAGTTAAAAGGACCCCGTATATCTGGTTTTGCTGTTTAAGGATGTTTTTGTATCCTGTTGACAAGTTGAGGGACCTTTGGTGTACTTTTTCCTTCATATATAGGCCTGGTAGTGAAATGAAGATCTAACGGTGGAATAAGTTCATCTGAGGTGCCTTAACTTGTCAACGGATCCAATTTTCGTCCTTCAACTAGAAAACCAGATACAACGGGTCTCTCAATTATCAAAACCAGTGCAGATGAAGTCCCTCGGCAGTTTGGAAGACGGTTTTGGCTGACGTGACGCCTAAGTGGCTAATTTGACTCGGTCTCCATTTGACGTGGCATCGACGTGGCGCTTACGTGGCAATTCGATTCGGTAAAAACAATAAACCCCGTGGGACCCGTTTCACACACAAATTAATAAAAAAATGGTGGGGCCCACATGTCATTCTCACCCGTTCTCTTCTTCCTCCTCTCTACCCATCTCCCCTCTCTTCCCCTCTCCTCTCTCTAGGCGCGCCGAGAGGGAGAAGCGCGGCGGCTGCCGGTCGGCGGGGAGAAGGGCGGGGCACGACAAAAATCGATCGGGGAGGCCAGCCGGCGGGGAGAAGCGCAGGGGGCGACAGCCGGGCCGCTGATGCCAGAGGAGCTGTGCGCGGCGGCAGACGGGAGATGGGAGAGGAGGGAGCGGCGGCCGGAGCTGCGGGCCGTCGTCAGACTGCGGGTAGACGATCACGGCGCTGGCGGGGTGCCTGACGTACATCACGCCGGGGAGCCCCAAGGCGAGACCGGCCAAGGACTGCTGTGCCGGCGTGAAGAGCACGCTGGGTAGCCCGGCCGCCGTCGCCTGCCTCTGCGGCGCGCTCGGCCTGGACTTCGGCATCAAGATCAACTACACCCGTGTCGCCGCCCTCCCTGCCGCCTGCGGCGGCAACTTCTCCGCCCTGAGCAAGTGCAACAGTCAGTACAACCAACTCACTCCGATTTGTTTCTTCGTCTCTGTTTTTCTTCAAAAATTTTTTCGCTTTGTTCTTCTTTTTGGGTGACTATGGTTAGTAAACCTTTTACATTTCCCTTTATATAGTAGTACCTAGTTATAGATCAATTTTATAGTTTGTCTATGTATATAATTCGATCTCTTTTTCCTTGGCAGAGAAATTTCCCGGCGCCTCTCCTACGGGAGGTAAAGCAAAATCCTGAATCCTTGTCTGATTGTTCTTGTCGATCTGATTTGAATTTTGATGTAAATGATCAAATAAAGGATTCAATGCCTAATTATCCTCAGTTTGGATCCCACTAACTGAAATTTGTCCCCGAGCACCGTCGCAGCCTGACCTCGTACCACGCCGCCGCCGCCGCTGCCGCTCTCGCCACCGGTGGCAGCGCCTCCATCAGCGGCTGCACCCCCGCCACCCTCCTCCTCCCCCAACGACACCGCCGCGCACACCACCCCCCACCCTCCTCCTCCTCCTCCCCCGTAGCGACGAGGCGGAGGACACGGACGACGATGCCGTGGTGGCGGCGGCGCGAGGCGAGGGCTTCGCGGAGGCAAGCGAGAGCTCCCTGATGACTACTTTGCTCCGCCGGCGCCGGCAACACGCCTCGCGGAGCTCGAGGAGGACCACGCCCGGGACGCGCTCGCGGCGGAGGCAGGTTCCCAGCGGCGGCGTGTTGCTGGAAGAAGGGAGGAGGAAGGATGAGAAAGAAGAGAAAGGAGAGAGGGGATAGAGAGAAGAGGAAGAAGTGAGGATGACATGTGGGGCCCCACCAATTTTTATTTCCTGTGTAGCTGACATGTGGGTCCCATGGTTTTATTTATTTTTTGGGATCAAATTACCACATAAGCGCTACGTCAATGCCATGTGGGACAATGACCTAGTCAAAGGAGCCACGTATGCGGCCACATCAGCCAAAACCGGATACAATACTGTCTAGGACCTTATTTGCACGGTTTTGTAAGTTGAGGGATGCGTTGTATCTGGTTTTGCGCTCAAGGGATGAATTTCGAACTCGGCGAAAAATCGAGGGACCTCAAGTGAACTTATTCCTCTAACGGTTGATCTTTGTGGCACAATGTTGATCCAATGACTGAAATAACATGGTGACGTGGCTCACTGTGAGGCTTGCTTTATAGCAATTAATGCATGCTAGTGGGTACCACACCAAACTCATGCGAGAATTGTGGAGGGGGTCTCCAACGCGGAGCATGCGCGCATCGCGCGTGGGGGCTTGGCTCAAGCATTGCTCTTTGTAGGTCGAGTATAGGTGACCAAATGGACCGCACAAAGGCATGCCAGCCCAGGCACGACTTCACCACAGTTGGCCCAAACACGGCACGTCGGCGTGTGGACCGTGCCTGCAAGGTCCGTTTGGCATAGCCCAGGCAGACCAGCCCACCTTTTTTTTTCACCGTAGTTTTCCTTTTTTTTTACCCCTGTTATTCCTGTTTTTCCCAAATTTTCCATATGCTTTTCCGATCCCCCCAGAAAAAAAATCTCATGTGTTTTTTCTATTTTCCCTATTTTTCGTCATTTTTAACAACTTTTTTTTTCCATATTATTCTTTTTCTCCCTTCTTTTTTCCCTTTTCTCCCTTCTGCATTTTTAACAAGATCCATTAAAAAAAAGAGTAAATTTTAGAAAACTATAACTTTAGTGACAAACTATTAGTTTGCTGTAACATTAGCGGTATATTTTAGTTTACTACAACAATAGCGTGGAAAATTATCAAAAAACTGCAACTTTTACGTTATATGCTGCTACAGTTGTCACCTATATGTACTGTAGTAGCATATAATGTAAAAGTTATAGTTTTATGATAATTTCTCACGCTATTATTGCAACAAACTTAAACATGTCGCTAATGTTACAGCAAACTGATAGTTTTGTCACTAAAGTTGCAGTTTTCTAAAATTTACTCTTAAAAAAACCATCTCGAACCTACTTCTCCCATCCTCCCCGAATACCAAATATAAGAAGCTCCGACCCCTTCCACTTCTTTAATTTTCTTTCTCTTGGAAAGCAAAGGAAATATAGGGATAATATTTCATGAAGCTTCCTATAAGGAGATTTCCAATATACTGTTAGAAGCTGCACTGATTTTGAATTTAGAATTAACTATAGTAGATTCTCTTCGCCACTTCAATTGCCTACCCTTTTTTCATGATTGTTATCAGACCATGTAAAAAATCTACTTAGGATTATTCTTAAAAATCAACTTTAAAATTCAAAAGTAGCTTTGGCTTTTAAAGAAAAGCTTAGCCGCGAGTTCTACATTAATGACATTATATATTTAAAACAGTTAATATGGTTCAAACCAAGTAGGAAAAAAAAACAATTTATGAGCATAAGAGAGAGGTATGCTCACCCAACACCAGAAAATGATCAAATAACGAAGAGCTACATGAACACGAACATATGTGTAAAGACTGACAGATCGTTGCTCCACGAAATTACAAGTTTTTTTCATGTCAACAGAATCAGAGGTTCAAGAAACATCTATTACAGCATATTGACAGCTACAATAGAGTGGAACGAACCACAATGAATAAACGAAAGTGTAAGAAGGGTCTCCTAAGACATTTTTTCCAATGTCATGCACCTACAGAGTACCGATATTTACTGCACTGCAAGTTCAGCTCAGGCTGCCACCACTGGCTGATGCCATGAGCATATTTGAAGTCCGGTGAAGGGCTTACGTTGACAATTAAGTCTGCAGATGGAAGAAGGTGCAGTGGTTCCGATTCCCATCCTAATGCCTTGTAAAACAGATCTCCTATGGAATTTTGGGTTGCGAGCTTCTCGATAAATCCAGCACCGAGATCCTCCATGTTCTTCCGATGCTGGAAGTAGCCGATGTACTCTGAACAGATATGGTCTCCTGGATTGACAAACAGATATGGCGTCCATGATGACAAAATGTGGAAAGAATCTTCTGCAACAGACCTCTGGCTGCTCCCCTCGCCTTTTCCTTTCATTGCAATGGCTAATCCAGCAGTAATTACACTTCTTGCAATGCGGAAACCATGCTTCACTCTCTCATCACTTATCCTCTCGATTGGGGCGGCAACAAAAGGTGGGTTGAAGAGATAGCTTTCCAAAAGCACACCCTTTTTAACCATGTTTCTTCCAGTAAGGATGGCCATACCTGCGCCCAGTGAGTGCCCAGCTAGCCAGATGTTTGAGCCAGGGAAAACCGAGGCGACGTTTTGGACAGCTTGCATTGCAATTGTAAATCTTGAGGTCCGATGGAGACCATTTTGGACAAGGTGGAGGTCAAGGGCGATATCCCTTGAGATGGTTTCCTTCTCAGTTATAGTGCCTCTGAAGGCAATAACAAATCTCGGTGCATTATCAGCAGAAGATTCTTTACTTGAAGGAGGATTGAATTCAAATATTGCACCGAAAATAGACAAGTCAGCATCATCGACAAGCTTGCGGATCAACTCAAAATGGAAGAATTCCCACCAAGGAGGTCCCAAGGCTTCAACAGATTGACGACCTAGTTGCCGGTCCCTCTCCAAAACATATACAGCCTGAACTAAGCATGCAGCCACAGATCTCCGATTATGCTCACAGTTCCTTTTGAGAGTTCATAAACGAGGGAAAAAGTTACTTCCACCAATTTAATGCACTACGGAAACTGTTCATCACATCTGTACTCCTAGCAAAATAATCATATATGTGCACTCTGTGGCAATAGCTCCAACAGGCAGCTGGTTTTGCTGATCATCGATGAAGATCAAGGTGATTACTAGTCCCTAAATTCATGCTTCATTGTCAACACTACATACATAAATATGAAGCTCAATCCACAATGAATGAAACTCCAAAAAGATTGTCTGCACACTTTCATGCATCATATTGTAAGACATGCCATTTTTTTCTTTAACTATTGACATACCAATTATGACTAATGCCCTCTTCAAAAAAAATACAAATGATGGCTGTGACAAGTTTGTTAACATGAGAAGCTTTTGTAATAATAAATGCCTAAATAGACCTAATATTATCTATCATAGAAATAAAAGATAAGAACCAACCAAAACCTTAAGACATTTAACAGAATTTAGTTCTGTGCATGCATGTGCATAAAAATTAAAAACGTAGATTAAGTGCAGCATCTCTACATAGTACATACATAATAATTCAAGAATCACAAAATTTTCCAGGAAATGTCATGTAACACTGTAATCACAACAGGAGCACGTACCAATTAACAGGATTCAGATATGTCGGACCTGAGATACCAAAGATATCTCTGTCCACAGCCATCTGGCTATGCAGAGTCACTCTTCACTTTATTGGACTTTATAGTGATGAAAAACATAACACTGAAACATTAAGAAAAAATTAGCACATAAAAACTGATACTGGTGTCAACAAATGAAAGTATTGAAATCCTCAAGAAAAAGCTACAAAGGTGGTCACATTCAAATGCCATCTACTTTGGACCGAGAGTGTGGTAGTTAAACAATAAATAAACTAAAGAGCAGGCAAATAAGTCCTTAGGGTAGTTCGAAGTATCTATGTTGGTCTGTTCAGCACAAGGTGAAACAGGTAAACACTAGCATTCATATGATTGGTTGGCAACTGAAAGTAATTTCTCAACGCAGGACTCTCCCATGCAACGAGTTCCATTCGTGACAAACAAATCACAAGAAAACACTACATCTGATAATCTGTCTTATAATCATTAACCAGTGTATTCGTACAAGCAAAAAGCACTGACATTGAGTCAGTGACTCAGTGAGACTTACATCAACAAAGAAAAAAGGAATGAAACTAAATAAAAAGTCCAGCAATTGACAGTTCTGGCATAAGGTAACTGGTGTTCCAACATTTCAGTGCTTAGTGGGCATGAGAATGATCAAAGGAAGTGTAAAAGATAAGTTTTTTTTGTTCACCGAGTGTAAAAGACCAGGTTCAAAGCTGGTCATCAGGTGAAGCCGTGAAGGGATGAAGCCATTCTCCAACTAAAATGCAAATTTGGTTTTTTTAAATATTCACTTTTGTGAATCCTGTGAGAGATGTTGCTAAAATTAATACACATGGTGACAGCTCCTTGCTTTAGGCATTTGGCACCAAATCTTTCTAGATAAGGAATTTGGCACCATCTCTATCCTGTACCAACTTTATATTTCTCACATACTTCACAAGCCTCCATTTCTAAAAAGTGTAATGACTAATGATTCCCATAAGCTAACAGACAGGTGCTTCCAAAATATGCTTACATCAACCACCCTAGGATTGAACCTTTTAGGGCTAACAAAAATAATCTTAAAAACAGATGCACATACGATGTTGACTTGCACATAGTAGTTTAGCAGCATCGGCATGACTGGCATGAAACTAGAACATCCGGGTAGCGCGCCAAGGAGCACCACAAATCCATGCCGTTTGCATCTCATGAAACTAACTAGCACATCTGTGTATTCAATTTCAGACAGAATGGTCGCCACCGCCATTACCTTACTTGCCGACTATACAAAAAACGCCCAATTCCTACTCGGAATTTGAAATTGAGCCACGAACACAATGCCTACGATCGTCATATTCCATAAAAAAAAAATCCCCAGCAAGGGCCTCTTCTGCAGACCAATAGTAATACAGAATAATAATACTAGTAGAAAGAAATCGCAACGCAAACAAGGGAAGAACAGGTGCCAATCCAGGAGCAATATTTGCGACGTCCCGGTTCCCCCAAAACGCAGAATATGGCTAACTAAATCGGGATCCCCATCCAGAGAAACCGGCAACCAAGAGGTCCGGCGAAACCACCTCGAGCGGAAACCGGGGAAGCTCGGAGCGGAGGAGGCGGGCGGGGGGCTTACCCTGACGACGAGGAGGAGGAGGGCGGCGGCGAGGCGGGGCGCACTGGCGCGGCGACGCGGAGGAGGCAAGGCGGGGGGCGGTGGATCTGGGCGTGGGAGAATGGATTTTGCGAGAGGCTCGGGATGGGAGAGGCGGAGAGACGGTGACCCGAGAACCCGACCGAGAAAGTGACCGACTCTGTTTTTATCTTTTTCCTTTTTTTTCTCTTTAGATGTAAAGTGACTGACCCGATCGAGCAGTAATAATCTGATCGTAAGACATACTAGTATTTAACTATTTACCACTTTTATAAATGGTAAGTAAAAATTTACTCATATGTTATAGATACATATTGATTCACATACAGTAGTAAATCTTTCATTATCGCCTTTTAAAAAGGATGTCTAGATGGCATTTGACAGAAAAACACCTCACAAATCATATGAATTCTGGACCGTCGGATCGCTTTAAGATTCGTGCTGCAGTTCTAACCCTAACTCCTCTACCTCCCCTCGTCATTCTAGGCCGCCGCCCCCACGCGTCGCCACCCCACATGCCGCCGCCTGGCTCGCCGGCTGGTCGGAAGGGCCCAACGGCGCCGGCGAGCCCCCCCTCCTCCCCTCCCCCTCCCCCTCCCCCTGGCCAGCCTCCTCCCCTACCCCCTCTCTTCCCCAACCGACGGCGCGAGTGCCCCTGCCCAGCCGTCTTTCCCATCTCCAGCAGCTTCCCGCCGCTGGATCCGCCACCACTAGCCACCGCCTCCTAATCACTAGCTGTCGGATTCGCCGTCTCCTAGCCGTTTGCCCCCGCCGCCGATGCCGACCCACCGCCCTCCTCCATCCCCGCGGCTTCGGCGCCGCCACCGGCGCCTCGTCGCCCGCCAATGTCCACCACCCACCGCCGGGCCACCGCCTCCCACGGCCATCCATCTAAGCCCGGTGATCCCCCATCTTCCCCCTCCCCCACCCCCCCTCCCACCCCCATCCCAACCCGGGACCCTAAACCCTAATTCCATTGCTGTCGTCGGGATCGCCAGAGTTGGAGAAGGTGTCGCCGGGAGCTAATGTCGCCGGAGCACGAATCGCAAAGCAAATCCCATGGTTAGTAATCTGCATAATTTTGGGCTAAAAATCATTCGACAGCCATTTAACAATTCCGTTTTAAAAATGGCAAATCATTAAATGCTCCAATGGTTGAAGATTGGAAGACATGTAGGGCCGGACGTCGGAGGGAATGTGAATATGCTTGGGTATAGGGTCCTATGGACTTTTGTTTCCTTTTTGTTAGACCTAAGATTGATATGAAAATGCTAATCTCTCTGATCCAAAAATATAAACACTTGTAACATGTGTTCTTAAAATGTGCAAGATTCCTGTATATTAAAATGATCTTGTATATAAGCACTTATGGAACTGATCTTTTACGGAAAATGCACATACATACTTGTAACTTGAAGCGGAAGGAATATAAAGTTCTTGTAAATATTTGCGAAGTGTACGCAGCTTTAAAATATAGATGGGACAGAGAACAAAGATGTTCACTCGATAAGAGTAATCAAACACAACATATATCATATTTTTAATTTAATTAATCACATAAATGTCTCGATCATTGTTTGATCATTGTTTGTGGCGTGCATGTGCTATGAAGAGATGTACTAATCTGTTGGATGTTCACACCTTGTTATACTAAATTTTAATGACACATGACTACTATAAGGGGTAGGGGTGTCTTGAGAGTCTGGAATGACACGGGTTGTTGAGAGTCTGGAATGACACGGGTTGTAGTTGTGTCGGTTGACCCACCATACCTAATAAGTAGATCCGCCCCTTCACGGTTTGTTTTACATGGGCGTTTCCGTTTCTCAAAGGTGGCACATAGTGAAGATGAATGTTCTTTTTTTTCTTCTTTTCCATTGCCGAACCTTGTCGAGCACACTGCAGGAGCCGATGCTATGAAAAAAAATTGATTTTTTTAATAATAGAATAAAATAACATCCCGGCCTTTGCTCAGAAGAGCTACAGCCAATTATTACAATCTAGCACTATGTAAGAGTGTAATCCAAATGAAAGCTAACACACCAACCAAAATTAAAAGGAAACCAAACTAGACAAAATAACATTATTCCTGTCTATTGGTAAATCTCCATCTATGATTGGCAAACAGTTGCATAACCATCGTTTTAAGCTTACGATATGCAACAATTAGGAACTATCATCAGAATGGCCAATTCTCGGTTAGATCAATGTAATTAGCATTAATTAACAATATCCATGAAAAAAATCTGATAGTTATGAACAAAGATCACTCTCATCAATACATCGTTGGTGCAGGTTGCAAACCGAACAAAGATTGAAACAAATAAGAGAATTAAACAGAATAGAACATACACCGTGTTGATCTCACTGGTGGAGAAACCATCTTTGATCGGTCGACCCAAATCTACAATAGTCCCGGTTCCATTTAAAACCGGGACTAAAAACGATTTTTAGTCCCGGTTTATAAGAACAACAGGACTAGATGATCTTTATTCCCGGTTTGTATGACCAACCGGGACTAAAAATCATCTTTAGTCCCGGTTGGTAATACCAACCGGGACTAAAGATGATTTTTAGTCCCGGTTGGTTCCATGTCAGACCGTGTCAGGCGTTTAGGATCTTTAGTCCCGGTTTGTAACACCAACCGGAACTAAAGATAGAATTTTTAGTCCCGGTTGGTGTTACAAACCGGGAATAAAAATCAACACGTACTATATAATCCCTATTACTTATCCTCTTTTCTCGTCCACACAACAAACTCTCTCTTTCTTTCTTCCTCTCTAACTCCTGCCTTATCTCTTTCTTCCTTCCCTGCTCTTTCTTCCTTCCTCTCTTCTTTTTGGATCGGGCGGGCCGGGCGGCGGGCGGCGCGGCCGACGTGGCGGCAGCCGGCGCGGCGGCGCGCGGGGCCGCGCGGCGGGGCGGCGGCCGGCGCGGCACGCGGCGCGGAGGGCCGCGGGGAGGCGCGGCCGACGGGGCGGCGGCCGGCGCGGCGGGGCGGCGGCCGGCGCGGCACGCGACGCGGAGGGCCGCGGGGCGGCGCGGCCGACGGGGCGGCGGCCGGCGCGGCGGAGGGCGGCGCGGCGGCGTGCGGCGGCGCGGCGGTGGCCGGCTGGCGCGGAGAGGAGGCGGCAGCAGCCGGCCGAGCGGCGCCTCTGTGGTTTTTTTTTAAGAATTTGTGATTTATTGCATGATCCTGTGATGTATTTGATTTGTGTGTGATGTGAACTTGTGATGTATTTGCGATGAATTTTGTAGAACTTGTGATGTAATTTGATTTGTGTAATTTTTTTTAGGATTTGTGATGTATTTGATTTATGTGTATAAGTAACTTAAAGATTTGTGATGTGGATTTGGGATGTTACTTTGATTTGGGATTTGGGGATATGCATCCCACTTGATTCGGGAGAAAATAAAAAAGAAAAAAGAGGACCATCTGTACTGCTGTTATTCCCTCTTTAGTCCCGGTTGGTTGTTACCAACCGGGACTAAAGATAAAGTATCTTTAGTCCCGGTTGGTGTTACCAACCGGGACTAGAGATCGATTTTTACTCCCGGTTATTTCACCCGGGACTAAAGATAGCGATCTTTAGTCCCGGATTCGTAGTCCCGGTTGAAAAACCGGGACTAAAGGGGGGTTACGAACCGGGAGTAAAAACCACTTCTCCACCAGTGTCTGGTTGCCGATTCACTGTGAGCGACATATCTTGAGGCTGATGGTCAAATTAGGGGGTCGTTCGACTTGAGACCGATGGTTTATCCGTTCTGCGGTATGTAGACAATATAAGATTATATTTTTATCCAAGAATTGTCCCACGTATACTATTTTTGTAGAACTTTTTTTTTCTCGTTCTAACCATCAATATATATATATATATATATATATATATATATATATATATATATATATATATATATATATATATATATATTCTCTCCTCCTCGTTTTCTCCCTGAACTTATTTTCTCTGCATATTAATGAAAGCATAGCAATCTTTTAATCTCTTGATTAATAATGTTTTTATCTTTTAATCCCTTGATTAATATATCTTTGATTAGCTAAAACAATAATCTTTTAGTGAACATGGCGAAGTGTACATGTAAGTAAGTAAGATGAGTCCAACTATGTGAATACGAGCAACCAAATAATATATTGTGGTTTTATGCTCAACCCACGCGAGGCTACACGCACGTGTGCATATTCAGTTGATCGTGTGCTAGGGGTGGTAAAGAGCCTAAATTTTTAGGCTACAAAATTGAGTTATTTCAAAAATAAAGTGGGCTTTTTTTTTATTCATTTTAACCTAAACTTATATTACCTCCGGTTTAAATATATGACGCCGTTGTATTTTTATAAATGTTTGCCCATTCATCCTTTTTAAAAATATTTGTACAAATAAAAAATATTTAAATCGTGCTTAAAGAACTTTCGATGATAAATCAAATCACAGTAAAATAAATAATAATCACATAATTTTTTAAATAAGATAAATAACCAAAGATATATAAAAAATCAACGGCATCGTATATTAAAAAATAAGAACGCAATATAAGGCTAAAATAGGATTACGAAAAAAGCTATCCACACCTATCGTGGCGTGGGCTGCTCTCACTGGGCGACGAGATGAGAGACGACCGAGATGTAAAAGTACGGGCCATGGACGGTTTCGGAGTCGGAACGACGAGGGGTCGAGCCCGAATCGGGATGAAAAGTCCAACCTCTCCCGATATAACGGTTATTTCTTCTCCATGATTTTTTTTCTAAAGAAAAAGAAAAAAAAAACAAACCTAGCTAGCTAGGCGGGAGCGATTTGTAACTGCGTCAATGGCGACGGCGGCGGAGTCGCAGGGGCTCTCCCCGGGGTTCAAGTTCAATCCGTCCGTCGAGCAGCTTCTCTGCTTCTTCCTCCTGCCCTACTTGCAGCACCGACGCCTCCTCGTCGACGGCGTCGTCTTCCTCGACGACCCGGCGAGCGCGCCGCCGTGGGCGCTGCTCCACCGCCACGGCCGGGGCGGCGAGGACGAGGCCTACTTCATCGGGCCGGTGCCCGCAGGTGACGGCCATGGTGGCCGGCGGCAGCAGCAGGTGAGCCGCACCGTCACCGGCGGCGGCGGCGGCAAGTGGATAAAGCAGAGGACGGAGCGGCCGAGAGGGGAGGAGGAGCCGGTGGTGGTGTTCGGCGGCGAGACGTTCCGGTGGGAGGAGTTCAGCCTCAACTTCCACGCCGACGAGCGGTGCCGGAGCGGCAGCACCGGGTGGGTGATGCACGAGTTCGCCGTCGTGCCCCCCGCCGGCTCCCGCGTCGCCGCCACCCACACCGCCTGCCGCATCGCCTTCACCGGCCACGGCCAGAAGCGCAAGCGCGTGCCCGACGGCTACGTCTTCGTCGACGTCCATGTCCAGACCGCCGCCGCCGCCGCCGCCGTCGCTCCTCCGTTGCCGATGTTGTCCTCGTACGGCGAACCACCGCACGAACACTTCTCTGACGATCATCCGCCGCCGCATTCTTACACTTATTACACCCAAGAATACCAGCAGTTCTTGCCGGCGGCGGAGCAGAGCGATCAAGAACAGGAATACTGTGCACCGGAGCAGCAGAATTTCCAAGATTATCACGTCGCGGCGGCGGAGCAGACCGACCAAGATTACTTCTATACGGAAATGATCAACCAAGAACAGGATTACGCATACCAGCAGCAGCAACAGCATCTCTTCCATGGAGATTTCCTCGCGACTTCGCAGCAGTTTCTTGGTCAGGATCACGAGGTGATGTTCACTGGCCTCGGTGGTGGTCTCGTCGTCTCCGACAACGGCGAGCACGCCTCCGCCGCCGCGCCGGCTACAGAGCCGCCGGTGCACGACGTGTTCTTGGAAACTTTGGTGCCTGAGCCACCTGAAAATGCATATGTTGACGGAGCAGGGGAGTCCGCCATGGCATCGGCTAGCTCCGCTGGTGGCGCGCCATTATTGGAACAACCCTTTGCGACGCCGCCGCAGCAGTTTCTTGATCAGGAGCCGGCGCCGGCTGGCCTCAACGACGGCGGCGCGATGATCTATAACAACAACGGTGACGGCGAGCACGACGCCGCGCCGGCTGCGCAGCCGCCGGCCCGGTACTACAGCGGGCCAGTTCCGGCAGTGGACAGCGTGTTCTTGGACAAGATGCGGGAATATTTGATGGCTGATGCGAAGGGATTATGCCGAATTGATGCGCCCATCAACAATGGCGAACACGCCGCCGCCCCAGCGCCGGCTGCGGATGATCCGTTGGCTGCTCAGCACGGCCACGGCGACGCGCCGCCGCTGCCGGTGCCGCCCGACGCGGCGGAGCTAGAGCGGGTGGTCGGACATTTGTTGAGAGAAGTGGAGGATATAATCAAGGTTGCGGCGGCCGGTGGCTATGGAGGCTCGTCGGACAAGCCGCTCTCCGAATTTGACAAAGCACAAAACCAAATTCTGGCCAAGTTGATGGCAGTATTTAATCAAGTAGCCGAAAGTTAATCTATGTTTACTTGTTGTTAATCTCTGATGTGACCTGACATGATGAGAGGCGTCATACATCTGAAAGAACAGCTCTCACCACGTTCTTTTGCTTGCTGGAGGCCTGGAGCGATGAGATCAGTGTGTACCCGTTCTCTGTTTGTAACTGGTAGGCTAGAACACGAGAACAATCATTGAGAGTGTAAAAGATTTCTCTATTCTTGGCAGCGTCGACTTGTAAACAATGTATTTCTTTTCTTGTAAATAATCTCCTGATTCACTCCGAGTTGGCTGCAACTCCACCAGTTGGATTTGCACAAATTTGTCGTGGACACAGATTTGAGGCCGATCCGGCTTAGTTGCGTCCCTTTCCTCTCCTAGATCTGGCTAAAGGGGATCAAGGCCGCTAGCAGTGGCAGTAGCAGAGTGAGCAGCGGTGTCGGCTTCCCCACTCCCATCCCTCTCCTAGATCTGGTCGGAGGGGAGGAGGCCACCAGCGGCGGTAGCAACAAAGAGGGCTAACGACCACCACTAGATCTAGCGGAGGATGGCTCGGTGACAATGACGGTTACTGCAGTGAGGTCGGGACGGCAACAGCTACTGTGGCGAGAGTTGCGAACAAGCTTGGGTGAGGCAAATCTTCCTTCAATGAGGTTGGGAGAGGCGGATCCATCGCTACCAAGCTCAGGAGTGTCGGATCCGTCATTACCAATCTCAGGAGTGGTGGATCCACCGTCGATGGGCTCAGGATCTAGGCGGTGACGGCGGTTGAGGAGACGCGTGCCTGGGGCTTGATAGCCTGCCGCAAAGGGGCAGTTAGCGATGGTGGATGAGGCATGCGCCTCGGCCTCATCCTCTGTTGCAGGGTTGGGAGAGGTGGATTTGGACCTCGGCAACGACGATAGGCGTTGCGACAACGATGACTTCTGTGATTTGGGATTGTGGATTTTAGGGGGGGTTTTTTTTTTAAGAATGTGGATTTGGGTTTCTAAGGTAGATTTTGGAGATGGGGGCATGAATTTGTATATTTTTTGTGCAATTCTTTTCCCTGAAAATCCTTATCACAGGCGGTCAGCTCAATCTCTCTGTGAGTGAAGTTTCTTTTTTACTGGCAGCCATCAAGATGTTGCCGGTAAAGAATGGATTTCATATGCAGATAGGCACCCGCCAATGAAAAGTTTGTATTTGCACTGACCTTCGGTTACTGGCGATGCCGCCGGCCGCCAACAAAAATCCATTTTAGGTGTCAATGTAAACCCATTTTGTAGTAGTGTAGTCCTCGAAGCCCGGGGGGAGGTGCCTTCAACCCCATCGCATGTAGTGAGCAACAACCAAGCAGAGGGAAGGGACGTCGAGGAGGTGTTGGCGATAGAGGGATGCAAGGCAGGGAGGCCGGAGGTATGCGGATACGGTGGCCCTTAGCCTCCAAGTGGCCGGATATGGCAACCCAATGGGGAGGCAACCTTTAGTGGGCTCCTAGGCCTCACCACCAAGGGGAAGGCCGCTACCGTCGGTGCCCGCGAGGCTAGCCATTGCCGTGGTGCCCGCAAGCCTGGCCATTGATACCTGTGAGGTCAGCCGCATCTGCAACACTTGACAGGCTAGCCACCGGAGCCCGCGATATCAACGTAGGTGTTTGTGAGGTTGGCCATTGCCCGTCAGCCGCCTAAACGAAGAGTGAGAGGTCGGACGAATAGTAGAGAGCGAGAGAGCAGAGAATGGGGAATAGAAGAGAAAGAGAGCGAAGAGATCGAGGGATAAGGCTTGGGCTGTTCTCGTTTTTTAAAAAACTGAAATCACGTCGGCTTAGAGTTTAGAAGTACCGGCACTGATGTTATCAGTGTTGTTTAGGGCCTATTTGGTTCTCTACCATACCAATTAATTAGTAGTACCAAAATCTAGGCAAATTTTGGCACTACCAATTTTTTGGTAGGGCAAAGTTAGCTAGTCTATGTTTGGTTTAATACCAATATAAAACCAAAATTTAGTATGAGAGTGAAGAAGATTTTAGAATGTAGCCAAATTGAGCGTGGACACTACCAATTGTTTGGCTTCAATCCAAACTAGCATATTTACTATTAAAGTTACTAAAATTTTGATAAGGTCACGTTTTGGCTTCAATCCAAAACGGCCCTAATTGTTTTAATGAATCGATATTGATGTGGGTCTCATGGATATGCCATATATTTCGGTACTAATTGGGAGCATGCGAGTCAAAGAGTAGCAAAACTTATCAGGGTTGGGTTTTGTCCAACTGGTACTGATAAAGGGTATCGATATACTCCCTCCGTCCTATAATATAATAGATTTTGATTTTTTCCTTGTACTGTTTAACCATTCGTCTTATTTAAAAAAATTAAAATTATTATTTATTTTATTTGTGACTTAATTTATTATCTAAAGTACTTAAGCACAACTTTTCGTTTTTTATATTTGCACAAAATTTTTTAATAAGACGAGTGGTTAAACAGTACAAGAAAAAGTCAAAATCCCTTATATTATGGGATGGAGAGTAGTAGTGAAAGCATCAATCCTATTCATACAAAACCTCCTTCATCCTCAAATATTACAACACAGTTAACAAAAATGGCAATATAGTTGCTTACATGAAAATAAGCACATCGATCGTTCGTCTTAGGCCGTGTTTAGATTTTTTTTTTTGCCAAAAACATCGCATCGAATGTTTTGACACATACATGAAGCATTAAATGTGGACGAAAAAAACCAATTGCACAGTTTGCATGTAAATTGCGAGACGAATCTTTCGAGCATAATTACGCCATGATTTGATAATGTGATGCTACAGTAAACATTTGTTAATGACGGATTAATTAGGCTTAATAAATTCATCTCATAGTTTACAAGCGGAATCTATAATTTGTTTTGTTATTAGTCTACGTTTAATACTTTAAATGTGTGTCTATATACTTCAAAAAATATTTTGGCCAAGAAACTAAACACAGCCTTAGACTATAAATCACGAGATAAGAATAGACAAAAATATCCTTTATACATATTCAGTGGTACTCTCTCTATGCCATAATATAGGCACGGTCAAACTTAGCACGATCTCCAAAATAACTTCTATATAAAATTATAACCATATAAAACTAAATTGAAATATCAATGATATTATTTTCAGAAAATAAAATAAAATTTATATTATACTAATTATTGATTAAATATTATAAAAATTAAATTTTAAAATACGTGCACGTCCTATAGAGCGGAGGGAGTATAATTCCAGCAGTCTTAGGAATTCTCTCGTCGTAAGAAAACACCTTCGCATATGTGCCGTTCCCCGTGTATTTGGCCCAATCCCTCCCTGCCCAGTAACGGCCCTAAACATACAGCAAGGCCGAATCGGACTCGGAGACCCAATCCCGCAGCCCGCGAGCGCGTTTATATAGACACCGACACCGGGCCCCCGCCTTCTCAAACACATCCTTCCTGCCCGCAAACTAAATCCCACCGGCCACCGCCTCTCTCCCAAAAACCCTAGCTAGGGCTAATCGCGAGGGCGAGCGAGCGAGCGAGCTGCGAGCGATCAAGAAAGGAGCCCCATGGCGGCGGCGGCGAGGTCGCAGGGTCTCTCGCCGGGGTTCAAGTTCAATCCGAGCGACCAGATGCTCGTGGAGCTCTTCCTCCTGCCGTACCTGATCGACGGCGAGCTCCCCGTCCGCGGCCTCGTCTTCGTGGAGGACGACCACCTGGGGGGCCTGCCGCTGCCGCCGTGGATCCTCCTCGACCGCCACGGCCGCGGCGACGAGGACGAGGCCTACTTCGTCGCCCCGATGGGTGCCGGCGATGGGGCCCGGCAGGTGCGCTCCGTCGCCGGCGGCGGCAAGTGGGTGAAGCAGAGGTCGGAGGGGAAAGGTGAGGTGGTGGTGGCCCCCGGCGGCGAGGCGTTCCTGTGGGAGAATTTCAGCCTCAACTTCCACCGCGACGATCGCCGGAGCGGCAGCACCGGGTGGGTGATGCACGAGTACATCGTCTCCCCACCCGCCGGCTCCGCCGTCGCCGCCTCCCACCGGGCCACCCACATCGCCTTCACCGGCCACGGCCAGAACCGCAAGCGCGTCCCCGACGGCTACGTCCTCGTCCTCGACGACGCCGTCCCCCCCGCCGCCGCCGCTGCAGCACCTCCTCCGGAATCCGAGCAGAGCAATCAAGAGGAGCAAGAATACGCTGCTTACACCGACCAAATCCAGCAGCAGTGCTTCGTCCCGGAGCAGCAGATGAGCAACCAGGAATACTTCCCGGAGGCGGCGGCGGAGCAGAGCAACCAACAGTTCTTCGTGCCGGCGGAGGAGCAGAGCAGCCATCAGTTATTCTTGCCGGCAGAGGAGCAGAGCAACCAACAGTTCTTCATGCCGGCGGAGGAGCAGAGCAGCCATCAGTTCTTGCCGGCGGAGGAGCAGAGCAGCCATCAGTTCTTGCCGGCGGAGGAGCAGAGCAACTACCAACAGTTCTTGCCGGCGTTGGAGCAGATGACGCAGAGCAACCAAGAATTTGCTTACGGCGAGCAAAGCCAGTGCTACATTGTGCCGGAGCAGCAGCAGCTGAGCAACCAAGAATACGCTTACAGCGAACAAAGCCAGTGCTACATCTTGCCGGAGCAGCAGCAGCTGAGCGACCAAGAATACGCTTACAGCGAGCAAAGCCAGTGCTACATCTTGCCGGAGCAGCAGGAGCTGAGCAACCAAGAAGCAGAATATGCTTTCGTCTGCTACGACGAGCAGCAGCAGCAGCAGCAACAGAGCAATCAAGAAGCAGAATACGCTTTCGCCTGCTACGACGAGCAGCAGCAGCAGCAGCAGCAGCAATACTTACATGGAGATCTCACATCGTGGCAAGAACCCTTTGTGACGTCGTCGTCCTCGTCATCACAGCAGTTTCTTGGTCAGGAACAGCTGCTGCCTGATGGCCTCCTCCTCGACGGCTTTGGCGAGATCTCACAGCAGCAGGGCGACCAAGAATACGCGTACTGCGAGGAAAGCCAGTGCTACATCATGCCTGAACAGCAGCAGCAGAGCAACCAAGAAGCAGAATTCGCTTTCGCCTGCTACGACTAGCAACAGCAGCAGCAGCACTACTTCCATGGAGATCTCACATCGTGGCAAGAACCCTCGGAGACGACGACGTCGTTGTCGTCTCAGCAGTTTCTTGGTCAGGAGCAGCTGCTGCCGGATGGCCTCCTCGATGGCTTCGATGAGGTCGAGATGCAGAATATCATGGCTGGTTTGGTCGCAAATCAATCTCCATAGCTCTGGAGGGGGAAGAGGCTGCAATCCATGAAGATCAACATTGTTTGTTGCCGAAGCAGGGGCAAGGTTGCTGACAAGGAATCAAAGCAGCAGCTGCCATGAATTAGTTTATGCTTTAGTTGTTGTAATTAAATTACTGATGAACGGCGGCGTCTGAAACCGCTGGCTCTCGCCATGTTTTAACTGAGCTCTGATCTGTTGTAGCTGAGCTCGTAAGTATATAGGTTAGAACTCTGCAATCAGAAGAGTAGAGAATTCTTTATTAGTTTGACAATGTCAAATTGTACACAAGAGCATTCAGTAAAGTAATATATGTAATCCATTAATTGGTTGTAAAGATCATTGCAAGGAGTATAGTTGCATGAATCTTGTATATATGGTATCTATGTGGCCTACAAACATGTAACACAGCTGATATCGCTGTGAAAGAATATGTATCTGCAGCCTAGAATACTACCCAAAGCTTCTCTGTCCAATGAGGAATCCAGATAATAATTTGGCAACTTATAATCATTGCAAAATTGAGTAATCTTATATCTGAGTCTGCTCTTGCAAAGCAAAGCAGCTCCAAAAAATTGCAGGATGCTTGAGTAACCTCCACTGCATTATCGGTTTTTCTTCGAAACTTTCGGGTTCTTGCACATGCGGATGCTTGCAGGAGTAACCTCCACTAGCTCATCTTCTTGAATAAACTCTATGCAGTCGTCCAGACTGTAGCTTAACGCTTCATCGAGAACCACTGCAGCATACCAAAACGGATGGAAATTAATCGTCTTTCTATCAAAAGTTGGGAGTTTGACAGTTGATGTGAAACTTATGTAACAAATCAATGGAAAGCCAGCTAGGCAGGCTCACAGATGTGGAAAGGCCCAGGAAGATATAGGTTAACAGCATGGAGTACAGAGCACAGGGCTCCTCTGCTTGCTTCCCATGTTGCCTCCTAAGCTTTGGTCAGGCAGATCACAGGTGCAAGAGGATTGCTAGCAAGAAGCAATGCATAGAAGGATTTCTGTGAATTCAAAGGTGAACGAAGGCAGCTTATCCAATGGGATAAGGGAGAAGCATGTCAATATTTAGGCTGTTCCGAGAGCCCAAGTCAGAAGGCATGAAGAAAATGGTGACTGTGATCGCAGTGGTAATGTAATGCACTAATACTAGTGTTTGTTGGACTCTATTCACGGGAATATGATTCCACAGAGGTGGAACCAGATCGGCTCACCTGGGCTATGGCCCAGAGCCTAGGCCTTAAGTTCAATAGGCTCAAATTAAATTTCACCATGCTAAGCCCAGTATGGGCCGAAACATGCTAGGCTTGGCTGGCCCAGGCCTTGGCCCAAGGCTGGCTCCACCCCTGCGCTGCCACGAGCCTGTGCATACATGGGTTACAGTTTTGCTTACATGGCTTCGAACTCACTCAGGGAAAGTAGAGCCTGTTTATGATGTTTTGGTTGCATCAATCAGGTCAATAGGCAGTAAAGCACTAAAGCCCCTCCAGCCAGACCTGCCCAGCCTCAAGATGCAAGGGTTTACTTATCAGGAACCCCAACCTAGGAACTTTTTGGAGATATCAACTGTAGGTTTCAAGAAAGGCATGGATTATGTGAGTTGGACCAAGCTAGCTATGGTTTAGTTGAACAGCTATTCACAAGAGAAAACAACCAGTACCTAATTTTCTTCAATAAAAAGATATTTCTACCAAATAATATAATCGCAGTAACGAATAGTGGTTGCAGATGAAAATTTTACCTGTAGTTTCCTTGTTGGAGCGGACATTTGTTGCAGCCTTTTTCTTGCACACATTAATTGCTAAATCACCTGGTCGCTGATGGATACCAACTATTTGGCCCTTGTAAACATCCTGTCCTGGACTCACAAATAGTATACCTCTTTCTTGAGCATTAAGAAGTGCATACGATGTAGTACTTCCATCCTCAAATGCAACCTATACCATGTTATCCAATTTAGATGTTGATGAAAACGGAAGAAAAAAAACTTGTTGCTTGAAACTTGAAAGTAATGTGTACCAAGGAGCCTTGATCACGTGAACTAAGATCTCCAGCCCATGGGCCATAGCTGTCAAAAATTGTGTTGAGTATTGCTGTGCCCCTAGATGCTGTCAAAACTGCATTCCTGAGTCCAATGAGGCCTCTAGTAGGAATCTTGTATTTTAGTAATGTTGTTCCCTCTGGCCTGCCATTTGAAAATGACACTTGTTATGGCAACAACTCCTCTATCTCAGGAATAAGCATTATGCAACAGAAAATTTTCAAAGCCATATTGTATTCATTACATCCATTACTGCATGATTTCTTCATAGAGTAAGATATTTGCTTCAAACCATACAAATAATCCATCCAAAAATTCAATCTCAACCACCATCTGAAAATACATAAACCACTCCCAACAATTGTTCTTGCATTTAATTGATATAAGAGGGTCAGAAGTTACTCCGAGACACGACAGCTTAGTACACTCTTGTATAAAATGTTGAGGAAAGTCATGCAGTTCTCAGAGTAATGAGACAGACTCGATGCATAAACTTTTACACTCTAACTTCAATATGGTGTTTGTTGGTTGCTTGATTAATTCAATAGGAAATTTATACTTTTTTGCGAAGATAGTATTAAAAAGTTCCAACATAACTCTCCTCCAAAAAAAAGTTCCAACATAACTTGCAAGCATATGAAGGAATTAGAGTGTGGTACGAACCCACTAGGTTGCATGTCAACCATTTGTCCACGCCTTTTCCCCAAAAGCTCAACAACTGAACCCATATATTCCTCTGGAACTTCCACAGCAGCTATCTGGAACACAGTAGCAAGAATAAGTTGGTTACATGAAAACTGAGGGATTAGGAGTTGTAGGATAGTAAAATCAATAGCAATACTAGTGCCAAAGACAATATTTGTTGAGAAATCTCTACTATTCTAAAGGGGAGTTTTGTCCGTTCGACGATCCCTACCATCCCCACTAGTGCAACAAAAAAAAAACTCCATCTAAAATAAACCGGTGGATGCATCATGCACCTGAAAACTGCTCACCAAGAAAAACCGAAACAGAAAAAACTAAACGTGAACTACGCTGAAGCATGGAGGGGAACATTCGGCCCGTCCTTCAAGATCTCGTTGCAATTGCAACATGCAGGCACCTTGCTACTTGGTGAAATATACAAGTGAATACTGGCATTAAAAGAAACATACCTCATAAGGCTCTTGCAGCTTTCCATCAACTGTCTTGTTAATGACCTTTGGAGGTCCAATCATAAACTCAAATCCTTCTCTCCGCCTGTTAGCAATTGAGGTTCTTTCAAGAAAATGCCAGAAGTACATGTCATTCTGGAATCACTGAATATGATAATAAATGCTTACATGTTTTCTATCAATATAGTGAGGTGCAGTGTGCCTCTGCCACTAACAAGAAATGTATCAGCAGTTTCCCCGTCTTCTACTTTCATAGCTAAGTTCCTTTCAAGCTCACGATATAACCTATCACGGAGATTACGGCTTGTGACATATTTCCCCTGTGATAAATCCAGTGAGAACGGACAAATATTTCAGCATTCCAGAAAAGGAAGAAAACTAGCAACATTATATTTACAAACATGGCATTGGTACCATTACAGCAAATGTGGTGGAAAAGTGCCACTATGGATAATCTTAATTTAAATAACTTGCAAGAAGGCAAGACATTCAATCGATTTTAGATTAAACAAGTTCAATTTGACAAAAGAGATTTGAATATAATTTGACAGCATTCACTTTTTTTTGAGACAGCATTCACTTTGTGGCACTTTAATTTGACTCCAATTTGACAGCATTCACTTCATGCCACTTTAAAGCACAATAGAGCAAAATCTGCATTCTGTGAACTACAATCATGATTTGATACTTTCTAAGCATCCAGCAATGGCAGATCATTTCAATTGTCAAAATAAAATAATATTTAGTCTAACAACTTGGAATGACCACATAGTTGCAATTTAGACATCGATTTTTTTTATCATTTGAATTCAAAGCATTATATCAACATCTAGCTTAGGCATTTTTCAACTCTCTTTTTCAAGCAGGCCATGCTAGACTGCTAGACAGTAGAGATACAATGGAGTTTATCCATACCTCTTTACCGACAAAAGGTGAAGTGTTGATGGAAAAAGACATTCTGACTGTCGGTTCCTCTATTTTGATGGTGGGCAAGGGTGTTCCAGAAACTTTATCTGCTATGGTTTCCCCAATCTGCAGAGTTCAAAGAATAACAGATTTTATAATTATCGTGCTCTTAAGATAAATGTAAACCAGAAAGCTTGAATAAATTGTTAAAAAACACCAACCATGATATCATTGATTCCACATACTGCACAAATGTCACCAGCACTAACATTATCAACTGGAACTCGGCTGAAGTTCTGATAAACGAAAAGCTCACTTATTTTGCTAATTCTACAAGCATCATCTGGTGTACAAACCTGCAAAATATCTTGAAATCAGTAGAAGCTATATTGCTGTCATAAGAAAAGATATTTTTTCCCTTTGTCTTGCAAACAAAAAAAAGGTGACAGATGTGCCTAGATGTAATTTGAAAAAAAGATCAAATCTAAAGAAACTTCAAAAGTGAACCATTAACCAAGACTGCAATGGTTGCTCATGCAAAGAGTATGAGAGATTTAAATCTAAATTTTGGAAAGGTTGCACATATCTTTGATGCTACCCTGTTGTTCTTTTTAATCTTTGTTGGAATATTGGCATTTGCACTACATGCACAAAAAGAACAAATTTGTACCTTCACTTCCATGCCTCGCTGCAGTTCTCCTGCATGCAGTCGCCCAATCGCTATCCGTCCTTTATGTTCATCATATTCAGTATTAGACACCTATACATCAGTCAGCATTGTGGAATTAGTACACAGGACTACAAATAATGAAAGAGAAGTTCTGATAATCTATTATCAGAAAAATAGATTTGTCAAAGTCAGAAAGGCAGCTCCGCAGAAATTTGCTCACAAGAAGACAAATCAAACTTTCTAACAAACAATAAAGTGATGTAGAGAAGAACAAAATAGCTAACGTACTCATATTATGTGCCTGGTAAGTGTCTAGACTTCAACACTAGTTGATGTAACTTTGCATGGAAAATAATCTTAGAAATTTGAACATATGTTCATTTACGAATGTGGCAGTTATTGCAAATTGATCGGTGAATATTAATCATGTAGGAGTTTCCTTAGCTGTCCAAGTACACAAGATACTGATTGCTGATCTTGGCTAGTTAGCTATCAGATTTCAGTCATTTCCAACTATAATTACATAACCTAGTATCCATGGCATGGCTTTCAGCATCTTGGGAGTAATTACTCCCAACTGTATGGAGTTAAGCATCCCAAAGTTCAAGCTTTACCATAGTTGAAAATAACAGTAAGAAACAAACAGAAGAAAAAAATGTAGTGATACAGTGTGTAAGTTGCCATTTTGAGAGAAAATCCGAAATTACAGATGCATCCAAGAAAACAATCACGATGGCTGCATATAAAGTATTATGCAAAGTCATAGCCACAAGTTAAGTACATGACAATATAATCCCCAAGTTTATTACTCACAAGCAATTGCAGTGCACCGTCTTTCTCAATACGTGGCTCTGGTATGCATCTAAGGATTGCCTCAAAAAGGGGTCCAAGATCGTCACCCAAATTTTCTGGAGATAACCCAGCCTTCCCTTTAATACCACTTGCATAGACTGTTTGAAAATCACACTGACATATTGCAGCAAAACAAGAACATAAGGAATAGGAAGAGAACAAATCAATGAACAAAAGTATGGACAAAACTATTTACCTGTTCATCAGTTGCATTTAATTCGATAAATAGCTCAAATGTTGAATTCACCACAAACTCAGGACGAGCAGTAGGTCTGTCAATCTTGTTTACAACCACTACAACAGCATGTCCGAATTCTAGAGCTTTCTTCAGAACAAATCTTGTCTGTGGCATAGGTCCCTCTACAGAATCAACCTACGAAGCATAGAGGATTATGTTAATAGAATGATTTTAGCTCGTTTTCTCAATTCACATTAGAACACTGTTTGAAAAATCAGTTCCATAGGAACTTGTGTAGCATGCAGCAGAACATGGAATCAGTACCCTATATGCAGTGTGTTACAATTTTTGATAGACATAAGGCATGTCAAGATGTGATGGCATCAAAACACTTATTGAACAATGAAGCGCAAAAGAAGCCAATAGAATATGTTTTAAGCATCAAATAAGAAGTAAGCCAATCTTCTTATATAACATTTAACCGCAACAGTAGCTAGTACCACTAGGAGAACTCCTTCCACCATGTTGAGAACGCGTTCCACCTCCCCACCGAAATCTGAATGTCCAGGAGTATCGATGATGTTGATTTTAGTACCCTTATAAGTTATCGAAGTGTTTTTGCTAAGTATAGTGATTCCCCTTTCCCTCTCCAGATCATTTGAGTCCATTATTCTTTCCTGTACAACTTGATTGTCTCGGAAAACCTGCATAATTTAAACAGCAACAGAAATGGTAAATGCACTATTGATTTTCAGCACAACCTTGTGGTTGAACAGAAATAATTTTCACAAATAGTTTGTCGTTCGTTCTAAGGTGTTTTCATGAAGTACATATTCTTCCCTACAGAGTAAAGCTTTCCTTAGCATTAAAATTTTGAAATTAATCTCAGAATGGAACAAGAAGCTTCTAGAATGTACCTTGGCTTGCCTTAACATTGAATCCACCAGAGTTGTCTTTCCATGATCGACATGAGCAACAATTGCTATATTCCTCACATCTCTTCTAGTTGCTTGACCACTCTTCCCAGCTGAATAATTCAGTGAAAAGATGGTACATAGATTAGCATCATATAACAGAAAAGACAGGAAGCTGATATGTATAGATAGATAAATGCATGAAAAATACCAGTCGTTCTGATGGCACTAGGTCAAGCCAGTGCACATATAATGTGGAAGGAAGATATAGTGTATTTGTGAAACTAAAATGTAGGCAAGGTAGCTTTCACACAATAAACACATTCAACAAACTTCAACGATTAAATATGCAAGAGTAGCCAGCAAATCACAAAATACATTCCATGAAGTGTTTGAGACCTTGAACCCTCCATCTATTTGTTAGCAGTTACAACTAAGGAGCTACTCAGCTTGTGAAGCCACAATTGCTATACTCGAAATGTCAACTATGTCATCCTATGCAGCTGCAGCCACCCAATTCTAAACAGCGAGAATCAGATTGCACCCAATTATATATACCACTTACAGATTGCTAACTCATTCCAGGACCAAAAAAAAAAAAGGAGGGGCAACCTCTACCAAGCACCAGCATACACATTCTGTGCTCATTGCACTTGATCAGCGAGGCCGTAGCAAAACTCGCGTCAATGGGCATAGTGCCCCAACCAACCCCACTCAAAGCGAACCACAGCACTTCACCTCACCTCACGATACTAATCAGCAACCCAACCATGGCGGCACCAAAAATCCAGCGCTAAGCCTAGCCCTACCTCCGAAGCGCACAAACCCCCCTCCGCTGATCAAGCAAGCGAGGTTTGCAGTCATGAGAGTGTTTAGCGCTCACCGGCGGGGGAGGCGCGCTCCTTGACCTCCTGGTCGAGGGAGGCGGAGGCCCTGAGGGAGGAGCGCGCGCTCCTCCTCCGGGACCTCCCCGCCGCGACGACGGAGACGCTCGAGGGGCGGCACCGGTTGGCCTGCGGCTGCGGCTTCGGCGCGAGGCGGCGCGCGGCGGTGGTGGTGGTGGCCGCCTGCATCTGCATGGCTGCGGAGGCGGAGGCGGAGGTGGGGGTGGGAGGGTGTGCCGCGGCGAGTGGGTGAGGGGTGGGGGTGGAGGTGAGTTTGTAGGGCGGGGGTGTGGCGGTGGGGGCTTGGGGGATAACGGCCATGGGTGCGGCTGTGCCGCTGCGAGGCCGGCCACGTCGGCCGCCGGCAAACCGGTGGCCCGATGGTGGAAATGGGTGGGGATATTCCTTTTTTTTGAAAATTATCCTGTGGCGTCCGTTTGTTCGTCGAGTCGCGGTCGAAGAAAAATTACTGCGCCCTGTGAAGTGAACACACACGGTCACAATTTCGAACTCCTCTTTGTACTCGTGCGTGTGCCTCCCGTTTTTCGAGTTTTCGGTTTTTTATGTGAGGTTGTGTGTTATCTTCCATGCTAAAGATGATCTAGCCAGTAGAAAAACAATTACTTCCAATGAGATATTCCATATAATAAATTTCAACTACCATCCTGCTAAATTATGTATGCCAAGAAGCATCGGTTGCATGGGAGGGAGGTGTCGTTAGGGCATTCACGGTGCGGTGTAGTGGCATTCTCCCTTGACCCTTGGCACGTTTGCTTCCGGACCCACCAAAATAAAGTTCTCGTGTCCAAAGAATACCACCGGTTCTTGGGTGAAAAAGAGGACGCGTGAGGCTGGGAGACAGCACTGCTTCTACGCTGTGGAGCGAGTAGCATCGTGCTCCTTCCTGTGCTCGCCCTCATCCAACAGGGCCGGAGGGGGCTAACACCCCCATCCCACCCCCTCCCTATTATACTAACTAGCGCATTAGCATATTAATTAGTCCATTATCAATAAATATGATATAGAAAATTAATTAATAAGAAAGAGACGGAGAGACAACGCAAATCAACTCCTCGTTTTCATTGCTTCGGCTTCACACGTCTCTCCGTACTCCCATTGCGTCTCGCTATCGAGCATGGTGTCTCAAGTCTCAAACTGTCAAACATCCAATGATAGAGCTAAAAAGCTAAATTCAAGTTTTTTATGGCAGAACACATGATGTCTTGTTTTATCGTCGGCATTGCTTACTATAACTTATGACTTGTTCGCCCTGCCCACACCCTCCTAACCATAAATCCAGGCTTCACCCCTGCCCTCCAATGAGCCGCCTAGCCCATTGTCCTTGCGATGAGCTGCCTAGCCCGCTGTCACCATCTGCATGCAGCCAACGAGCCACCTAGCAGGCGGTGGGGTGAGCAGCATCAGCGGAGAGGTAAAGGAAGAGCGGCGCAGGCGGGAGGGGGAGCGGCGGAGAGGAGGGAGAGCTGCTGCGGCGGTCAGAGAAGGGGAGTTATGCTGGAGATAGTGGAGAAGGGGAGCTGCCCCGGGCTGGATCCGGCCGCCCCCTCGTCGCTTCGCCCAATGCCATCGCCGCTCCGCCCAGCGTCGTCGCCACTCGGCCACCTCTCCACCTAGGCACTGTCATCGAGAAGGACGTGCCAAGCCGCCGACATTCCAAATCTGCCCCAAGCTCCTCACCATCCACGCACGTACGCAGTGCCGAGCTTGTTGCCGCTTCGATCCGTCGACATGAGTGGTAGGAGAGCGACGGAAGGGGAGATGGGTGCCGGCGGTGGAGTAGCCGAAGGAGGAGGGGGAGTGGTTGGTGGGGAAAGGCAAAGAGAGAGAGAGGAGGGATGAAAAGTTAAGAGAGAGAACGGGTGAGACCCATTATCATGTACTGTGAAGGATAAAATATACCACATGCACTGTGGAGGGTGTTTCTTAGTCTAGCTGGTTGCTTTGGCTCCTCAAATGCCATAGCTGCACTGCTATTGCTTTTATAGTTATATGATTTCACCCAAGTGGTATCTATTTTTCACGTGCTTAGAACGAGAAAACCATTAGCATATGATTAATTGAGTTTTAATTATTACAAATTCAACAAATCGATTTACTGATATTTTAAAGCAACTTAAAGTTTTTACGAGAG
This sequence comes from Oryza sativa Japonica Group, assembly GCF_034140825.1. Taxonomy (NCBI): domain Eukaryota; kingdom Viridiplantae; phylum Streptophyta; class Magnoliopsida; order Poales; family Poaceae; genus Oryza; species Oryza sativa. Next base: position 10,766,642 of record NC_089036.1, on the reverse strand, counting down.
AAACGCATTAGCAGCGAGGTTTATACCAGGATACGCATGGTATATTTCCAGTATGATTTAGCAAGCTTATGGATCATCTTTTTTAATCTGTGTTATGAAAATGCATTAATATTACACACGCATGAGGGTAGGGAGGAGTTGTTGCTCTCCATCTATTTAAGGCTCCATTAGATTTGAAGAAATCTGTAGGAAAGTTCAATTTTAAAAGAAAATTCTCTGTGAGAGCCTCTGGATGGTGAAATTGGTTCAAAAGAATTTCAAATGATAGGAAAAGGTGCTTCATATTCTAGAGGAACTTTAACATTTTTACAAATTGATTTGGGAATTTTAGTGCATTTCCTCTATCTCCCTTATCTATAATAAATCAATATATAAATCTTATATATTTTTTTTGTTAGACCGGACCCGACCGGACCCAATCCTGCTAAAGTGACTTACCGGACTGCCCATATTTTTGGCAATTTTATCCAATGGGTACTTTTTTTTATTTCAACTCGTATAACAGTTCAATTATCTGTAATAAATTTACATATTTATTATTTAATTTTATAGATAGTATGTATAAAATGGTATTAAAATACATAGGAGTACCAGACTATCTGTTAATTAACTTACCTGCAAAAAAAAAAACGCACATGAACTCCGAGAGCCCTTTGAATGGCAAGATTGAAAAAACAAATGAATAGGAAAAACACAGGATTCTGATAAGAATACAAGTGTAAAACTGAGGATTGCAAAACACAGGGAAAACTAAGAAATGGTCGTTTGATTGGACTGCAGGATAAACGCACAAATCAGATGTGAGAGATAGACTCAAAGGGAATTTTCCAAGAGATTAAAGTGGATGCTAGATTTTCTACGTTTTTATTTAGAATCGTAGGAATAGAAAAGTTTCCTACATTTTTCCTTTTCAATTCATTTGTTTTTAGTATAGGATAGGATTTCAATTCATTTGTTTTTCCTCCAATTCAAATGGGCCTAAGTGATAAGCTCGAAAGAACAGGGACTTGGATTAATTTTGTCACAGAATGATCTAGTGTGGTGACGGCCAGAAGAGATGGGCCCAATGGCCTAAGCCCGACGTTTTGCCGAGAAAAAAGTGTGGGCAAAAAAAAGGGCCCATAACTTTAGTGGGTTATATAGCCCATCGAAGCACCTTAAGGTTCCTTGTTGGGTAAGAGAAATTTGAGCCCATAATTTTTAAATTTTTTTTATTAAAAGTTTTAAAAAATAATTTTCTATTTCAAAAATTAACAAAAGTAGTAGCCCGCCGCCGCCCTCCCAGAGGGCGGCAAATGTGATGTGGCAGACGGCCGTCAATGAAATTTGCATGCGGCCCCCTTGCCGCCCTCCGCTAGGGCGATTTTACACTGTGCGGGGGGCCGCCTGCAAATGGGCGGCGAGGGGGGCATGGAAATTTGCAGGCGGCCCCCTTGCTGCCCTGGGGGAGGGCGATTTTACACTGTGCGGGGGGCCACCTGCAAATGGGCGGCGAGGGGGCCTAGAATTTTGCAGGCGGCCCCCTTGCCGCCCTGGGGGAGGGCGATTTTTGCCTCTCTCCTATATAACCCCGTCCCCCCTCTCTAAAATTTCATTATAATCTGTAAAAATCCAAAAAAAAAGGAAAGAGAGAGAGGGGATGGCAGCAGAAGGGGAGCGGCGAAGCCCTACTGGTTTGCTCACTTCATCACAGGTTTGCTCCCATACTTCTTTTGCATTTGTACTAATATATTATGTTTGAGTACTATATGTTGCGTTTTAGTTTTAGTTCCATATATTTTAGCATATCTGTAGCACACAGCACATATGTGTAGATCTAGAGCACAGAATATAATAGTATGAATTGAGACATAGACAGTAGTGTTAATTGTAAGATGTACTTTAGTTTGATCTGGAAAACGTAACCTACTTTTAGAATTTTGGAGAACAATATTGTAGAGAATGTAACTTAGTGCGTAGTACAGAAATGCGAGGTTAACGTAGTTATTGTTTTCATCAGGCACAATATCAAATAAGGTCACATTTCATATAGTTCACGGTGAAGGAAATCTTAGATTTGGTCCAGATGGTGCTGATCTGTCGGATTTTGTAATGACATCTAAGGGCATCGATAGGCCTGCGGAGAGAACATTTCAGTCAATTTATAGTTGGTTGTTGAGAGGATTTAGAATAGACCAAGAAGTCTACACAATGTCAGTATCTCTATTGTAGTGAGTCGTGCAACAGAAGGTTATTTTTGGGAACTAATGCCGATGGACAGCACTGCTGCTTGGAGACGGTATGTGGAAATGGCTTTTGAATGGTCATGGCCCCTCGTTATATTTGTGTCGGTACAAGAGAAAGATACAAATGTTTCAATGCAAACCGAAGATGTGGAGGGTTCTAGCAATGCAGGGGATGTTGTTGGACCATCGATGCAAAATGAGGAAAATCAAACAAGGGAGGAGCAGGCCATGGGCATGGCGGATGAGGGGGAGATAGTCGGTATAATTGTTGATGAAATGGAGAGGGAAGATTCAGATAATGAGCAAGCGGAGGACGACGCATCATCCGATGAGGAAGGTGATGTAATGGCCACTGATTGGGCAAATGAGGACTTCTTTGGACTTGTTATATCAGATGGTGATCATGTACCCTGGGAGTATAAGGAGAACGAGGTAATTGAGGGTGCTAGGTATGCTCATAAGGATGAGATGAAGGAGGCAGTGAAGCATTGGGCAGTTTCCTTGTAGAGAGAGTTTAGGGTGGTCAAGTCAACAAATTATGTGTATGAAGTGAGGTGCATGAAGGAAGATTGTCCGTGGCGTGTCCATGCATATAAGGGTAAATGGAATGATTATTGGAAAGTTAGCATTGTGACCAAGCACCAGTGCTACTTACAAGGGGTGGAGAAGTATCACCGAAACATCACTTCAGCTTTTGTGGCAAGTGAGATGTACAGTAGTGTTGTTGGTAACATTGGCTTTGAACCAAAATCAATTATTAGCCACATCGAGAACAAATTCAAGTACACCATAAGCTATGCAAAAGCCTGGAGAGCCAAACAAAAGATTATTGAGATGAGGTATGGCACATTTGAAGCTTCTTATGATAATTTGCCTAGTCTGTTAGCCACCATTGCCCAGAGGAATAATAGTACTTACTATGACCTACATACATTTACATCGGCTGATGATCGAACAAAGAGTGTGCTGCAAAGAGCCTTTTTCTCATTGGGTGCCTGCATCAATGCTTTTGTGCATTGTCGATCTGTCCTATGCATAGATGGGACATTTTTGACAGGTAAATACCGAGGTTAGATATTGACAGCAATTGGGTGTGATGGGAACAACCAGGTTCTACCTATGGCTTTTGCATTTGTAGAGAGTGAGAACACTGAAAGCTGGTACTGGTTCCTAGAGAGAGTGCACATTGCAGTGGCGCGTATGAGGCCCAACGTTTGCCTTATACATGATCGTCATGCGGGTATGTTGCGGGCTATTGACTACTTGCAGAACGGTTGGGATGAGAAGGGACTTCCAGCTAAGTGGCCTGATGTTCGGAGTCGGTGGTGCATGCGTCACATGGGTGCAAATTTCTATAAGCAATTCAAGAACAAGCATCTTATGGAGCTCTTTAAGAGGCTCTGTGCACAGAACCAAGAGAAGAAATTTAATGAGTTGTGGGACAAGTTGGATGAGTTAACAACGAAGCAAACAGATGAGCAATCTCGCAGACCACAAGTTGAAGGTGACGAGCCTCCCATACCTCTTGGTGCATTACATGATGACCCACCAACAATGAGAAGGAGGTCGGGGTCGTCCATCAGAAATTTCACTCAGTGGATTGAGAATGAGCCTAAGGAGAAGTGGTCTCTATTGTTCGACACTGATGGATCTCGGTATGGCATAATGACAACCAATTTGGCGGGGGTGTACAACTGGGTAATGCGAGGAGTTCGGGTACTTCCATTGGTTGCTATTGTTGAATTCATCCTTCACGGCACGCAAGCCTACTTTAGGGATCGACACAAGAAAATTGGTCCGTCCATGGCCGATAACAACATAGTGTTTGGCAACGTAGTGACAAAGTACATGGAAGATAAAATCAAAAAGGCACGGAGACATAGAGTTGTTGCTCAAGGCACACAAGTGCATAAGTATGAAATAATGTGTGTTGATAGGAGCAGGCGTGGTATCTATCGCAAGCAAGCCGTGCAGGAATGTGTCTTGAAGGCGGATGGTGGATGTACCTGCAGTTGTATGAAGCCGAAGCTTCGTCACCTTCCTTGCTCACACGTTCTTGCTGCTGCCGGTGATTGTGGCATATCTCCCAATGTGTACGTCTCAAATTATTTCAGGAAAGAAGCAATCTTTCATACATGGAGTGAGGAGATATATGGGTTCGGGATCTCAGGATCTTACACAACGCTAAGTGCCAAAGTTTTTTATATTCCAGATCCATCTAAGTTAAGGGTGAAAAAGGGTCGACGCCAAACTAGACGCATCAGAAATGATATGGATGAGTCAGAAGCAGGTGGGAGGACTTTATGCTGCAGCAAGTGTGATCTGCGCGGCCATACTTACAAGAAATGCCCGAAGAATGCAGAAGTTCCAAGTGGCGCGGATGCTGGTCCATCTGGACAGGCAAGTGATGGAAGGCAACCACCTGGTGAAGGAACAACAAGCAGGCGCGCAAGGCCAAGGCGTCGTCGTGCAGCAGGCAATTCCATGGTGTAACATTGCTATCGAATTAGGAAATAAAATGATATTGTGTTGTGATGAGTGTTCGGACTAAGTACTTCTATCGTGTAATTTCAATGAATGTTGTTGTAATGAGTACTTCCGACTATTGTTGTACTAGTAGTATTGTGAACTCTTCGGTGTTGTATCATAATGTTATCGTGATGAGTGTTCGGACTAAGTACTCATATCGTGTAACTGCAGTTATTGTTGTAATCAGAAATATTCTGTATTGTGACCCTTTTGTTTGTTTTTACTCTTGTTTAATATGTGTTAGTAATTCACTTATGAACATTTGTTAGTTATGTTGAACTAATTATTTTTATGTTTCTGATCAATCTATTGGATACAGGTATGTTGTACGACACACCGGCGCTGTTCAACCGTGGGATTGACAGGAACCACCGCTCGTTCCTGTCAGTAGTCTAGGGTGCACAGCTCGGCACTTTCCGTCCACGCACGTCACGCGAGTGGTTGCGTGTCGACCCCCGTCACGTTCCTTAGTACGCGTATGTTCAATTTTACGTAAGCACATTTCAACTCAACTGTGCTTTGTCTTGTACTTATGTTTAAAGTTTGCTCTATGCAGGTTGCGTGCGGCAGGCCTTCTACCACTTTGTAGGCTTGTTGAGGCGGCGGCGGACGACCGTGACCCATCGAAGCAGTGGGATGCAGACCGGTCACTCCTTGCCGCTCTGGTAGACCGCTGGAGACCTGAGATGCACACGTTCCACCTTCCCTGTGGAGAGATGGCTCCGACACTGCAGGACGTGTCGTACCTGCTCGGGCTACCACTGGCAAGAGCCCCAGTTGGTCCCATGGACGGTGTTTTTGGCTGGAAGGAGGATATCACCGCGTGCTTCGAGCACGTGATGCGCCTTCCACACCTAGGACCGCCCAACACCCTTCCCCCGTACTCTACCATCGGGCCTAGCAAGGCTTGGTTGCTTCAGTTCACTATAAGTAAATAACTTGTTATTATCATACATGCTTAGTTTGTGATCAACAAATTGTTTTGTAGTAACATTTCATTATTAATTGTAGGCGGACCATCTCCACCCTGACGCTGATGATTACTCGGTCCGACGCTCCCTTGAGACGTACCTGCTGTGGTTGTTCGGGTGGGTGATGTTCACTAGCACCCACGGGCACGCTATGGACTGCTGGCTGGTCCACTACGCACGGTCCATCGCGGATGCTCAGCCACAGGACGTGCCGCAGTGGAGCTGGGGTTCTGCCGTGCTAACAGCCACGTACCGTGCCCTCTGTGAGGCATGCACGAAGACCGACGCGGGAGCGATCTTCGCTGGTTGTCCTATGTTGCTTCAGCTTTGGGTAGCCAAGAGGTTTGCCATAGGTCGACCAGTGGTGGACAGCGCACCCTACGGGGTTGGTCGCAGCGCGAAGTGGCTAGAGGACGGTCCCACAATGGGGACTTACTGGTGTCGACGTGGGGTTAGTGGAACTTTGCTGCGTTATAAGTTTATCAGTCGTCTTCTTTTTTTATCATCACATAACATGTCTAATTCCGATCATGTTTATTCCAACGTCGTTACGCTCACGTCCAGGTGAGACGAGATTACCCGGACTTCGTGTTTGAGTTTACGCAGCGCCGTGGACGTCGTACCTCCAGCTGGTCTGGTACAACCACGGCCTCGCGCGCCTACCGTCGGAGTAGGACCTCGACCTACGGCACCGGTTTCGCACGGTACTGCTCAGACCAGAGGTTTCTTAAGTTTTGTTTCTGTTTTTGTACGAAAACCTCACCCCGTCGTAACTTGACGTTCCATCCTCGCAGGACCTCGTTTGCCTTCGAGCGCCCCTAGCATCGGAGCAGTGCGACCTACAGCACCGGTTTCGCATGGTACTGCTCAGCTTAGAGGTTAGTTCATTTTTGTTTCAGTTTTTGCACGAAAACGTCACCACGTTTTAACTGCACGTTCCATCATCGCAGGACCTCGTCTGCCTTCGAGCGCGTTTGCAAGCACGACCGACACTTTCGCGAGCTCTTCAGGGGCGTTCGCCAGCACTTCCGGCGCGTTCGCCACCTCTTCCTCTCACGGAGCGTCGATCCCTCGCCCACACGGTACTTTAATTTTTGTTACTACTATTAAATACCTGTATGAAACTGATGGTCCTTGTCCAGCAGGATTTCCAGCTGGGATCTTCGGTACAGGTGCCTCTTCCTCTCACGCCGGTGGTCTGGTCCTACTAGCCAGTTCTACGACGATGACTTGCACGATGCGCACGACCACGACATACTAGGCTCCTCTCAGCTTGGAGGAGCTCCAGAGGCGCACACTCAGGAGCAGCCAAAGGTCACACCTATACAGGCAGGACGGGTTGGCCGTGCCATACCACCGGACCGACTCACGTACTCCTAGGGGCACGTTAGGGCACAGGGTAGGAGGGACAGGGGTAAGAGGCCTCGTCAGTAGTGTTCTACACCTTCAGTGCTTATGTGACCCTTTCTTTTGGCTTACAAATATGTAAAGCAGTACTACTTTTGCTTTTACTACTGCAGTACTACTTGTGTTTCTCTCGCCTATATAGTTGTTTTCATTCATATGGTGCTAGAACAACTTATGCTCACGAAAACACACTTTCGGCGCTTCACGGTAGTGTCAGATCCACTAGCTGCACAGTCCACCACAGCACACATGAAAAGCGCCAGCTCGAGTAGTCACTATCAACTTTCGGTGCTGCCTGCTGACATAAAGTGAATCACGCCCGCGCGTGCTCGTCTTGTCACATCTAATGAATAATGTATATCATTAAGTGCACAAATATTGCACTGAAAACAAGCTGAAGGCAACCTCTTCATATCTTCTTTCCAACTAGCACACACCTAACGAGAATGGAAGCGCCATTACTTGAGCGTCTCAACTGGCGAAGCGATCCTTTCGCTGGTTGGTTTCTACCATGGTGTGACCGTCCTTTGTGCGATTGTGGAGATGGATGCATACTCAAGTCTTCCCTCATGATACAAACTCGGGGCAAGAGATTCTTCCAATGCACGAACTTTGATCAGGTATGATTCATCTATTCGAAGTTCAAATGGATAAAAACTAACTTCTTCGTACACAATCGTAACATCTTACGCAGACATATCGTCCAATGTGCAACTTCATCGAGTGGGTAGACATGGAGAACCCACAAAACGACGGAACACGTGCATACCCATGTAGTGAAACAAGATCGGACTACCTAAGGCGGAAGGATGAGCATGAACGCCGAATTGCTGCTGAGGCTTTAGAATGGCAGGTAAATCCCCTAGGACTCCCCACGTAGCGTGAGTGTCCGGAGTGTCGTTGTGGTGACCGTTGTCAGGTCATAAGGTCCGTAAGGCACCGAACTCGAGGACAAAGGTGTTTCGTGTGTCCAAACATTGTCGACGATGATTTCGTGGTAATTACAACTATTCTTTTCATCACTCCTCTGTACTATCATTAACTTAACTATCCCCACAATGGATGTACATAGGAGGATGTAAGGAAATGTCAATTCGTACAATGGATTGACACAGTCAGAGTTACTTCCAGTGGCGGGCCGATAACGTAACCTGAACCGACCACACAGTTCATTCATGCTTGGATGGAGTACGAACGTCGGGTGAAAATTGCAAGCTTAGACTGGAGGAACAATCCATTAGGGTTACCTAGCTGGTCCGAGCGTCCAAAGTGTGGGTGCAGAGATCGCTGCCAAGTGGCTACCACATTTGCAGAACAGACATTTGGAAGGAGATATTTTGTCTGCCCCAATGTAGACAACAATTTCGTTGTATGTCTAACCGTTTCCAAAATCTGCTATGATTTGCACAAAATTTCTACCCAAACTGAATAACATTACTATTTTTTCATGGCAATCCAAGGATGTGTGGATTTACTCGGTGGATCGACAATGTCACTCCATCATATCATGGCCAAAAGATAGCAGAGTCAGAAACACAAGTAGAGTATCAACGATTGAAGGACCACGAGAATGCAATGCATATTGACCAACCTAGAAGGGGCTGATAGGTTACCACAGGCTAGATTCGTCGGGACCGACAAATTTGTATCGTGTATCGATGGCACTTCTTACCTATCTTATCATTACAATGTTTAATTATGATGGTGTATTTTTGTATGCGTAAGACTAAAAAATAATAAAATTGGATTTTACCAATCTTTGAGATTTTAATCTTGTATTGAGTTTTCAATATAAAAGATTGGATAACTATTGATAATTATAAAAATATCTATTTCTCAAATAAAGGGTTGCACAGTGTAAAATCGCCCTCCCCCAGGGCGGAAAGGGGGCCGCCTGCAAAATTCCAGGCCCCCTCGCCGCCCATTTGCAGGCGGCCCCCCGCACAATGTAAAATCGCCCTCCCCCAGGGCGGAAAGGGGGCCGCCTGCAAATTTCCATGCCCCCCTCGCCGCCCATTTGCAGGCGGCCCCCCGCACAGTGTAAAATCGCCCTAGCGGAGGGCGGCAAGGGGGCCGCCTGCAAATTTCATTGACGGTCGTCGCCCGAGAGTGAACGGACGTCTGCCACGTCACATTTGCCGCCCTCTGGGAGGGCGATTTGCCTCCCAGAGGGCAGCGGACGACTACTTCTGTCAATTTTTGAAATACAAAATTATTTTTGTAAATCTTTTAATAAAAAAAATTAAAAATAAAAAAATTCCCGGTTTTTCTGGGCCAATTGGTGGGCTTCCAAGCAGGCCAATTGGTGAGCCCCTCATACTTGTCAATCTGGTCGTCGTCACCAACGACCTGCCGGCCACCCGGCCGCGCGCGTTTGATGACGGACATGACATCCACCACCAACCAACCGATCAATCGTGTCGCGCCGCCTCAACTCCGCCAGTTCGCCCCCTCCACGTCGACCCATTCTTGTAGTGGCGGCCACGACGACGCGCCCAGCCATGGCGATCCATACAATATCCCCTCCCGATCGAACTTGCTGCCGGCCGGCTGCATTGTCTCCGGCCTTAAAACTCCAGCAACACGTACGACGAACACCCCGTCGACGGCATGGAGCGAAACTGATCGGAGAGATCGAGCAGCGGCGGCCGGCGGTATATATATGGAGGAGGCGGGGAGCTTCGACGCCGCCGGCGTGTACCCGATGACGCTGCCAAGCCCGAGGATGGTCGTACCGGCGAAGGATCAGTCGCCGGACAAGCCGTCGGGCTTCAGGAAGAGCATCAACCCGATCTACGCCGACGCCGTCGTCGTCGACATGGCCGCCGCCGCCGCCCGTCCGTCCAGGACGGCGGCGGCGGCCGCCGTCGAAGACGACGACGATGGCGGCGCTGCTCCGGCGCTGGTGCGGCGGCACACGGGCGGCGCCGGGGACGGGAGGTGGGAGGCGATCCGGGCGGCGAGCGCGCGCGAGTCGCCGCTCAGCCTGGGACACTTCCGCCTTCTGCGGCGGCTCGGGTACGGCGACATCGGCAGCGTGTACCTCGTCGAGCTCCGCGGCGGAGGGAGCGGCGCGCTGTTCGCCATGAAGGTGATGGACAAGAGCTCGCTGGTGAGCCGCAACAAGCTCGCCCGCGCGCAGACGGAGCGCGAGATCCTCGGCCTCCTCGACCACCCCTTCCTCCCCACCCTCTACTCCCACTTCGAGACCGACAAGTTCTACTGCCTCCTCATGGAGTTCTGCTCCGGCGGCAACCTCCATTCCCTCCGCCAGAAGCAGCCCAACAAGTGCTTCTCCGAGCACGCCGCCAGGTAAAAATTTCTTGTTCGATCGATCGCCGGAGTTGGAGAAGAAGAGGAGGTGAAATTCTGAAATCATGGCGATCTTCTTAGGTTCTACGCGTCGGAGGTGTTGCTGGCGCTGGAGTACCTGCACATGCTGGGGGTGGTGTACCGCGACCTCAAGCCGGAGAACGTGCTCGTCAGGGAGGAAGGCCACATCATGCTCTCCGACTTCGACCTCTCGCTCCGCTGCTCCGTCAGCCCGGCGCTGGTCCGCTCGCCGTCGGGCCGTGTCGGTGCCGGCGCCGGACTGGTGCACGGCTGCGTGCTCCCGCGGATTCTCCCGAGAAGGAGCGGCAAGAAGAAGAAGAAGCAGAAGGGGAATGACCAGGAGGTGACGTCAGCGACCGGCGACGGCAACGGCAAGAACAGGCCGCCGCCGGCGACGTCGCTGGAGTTCACCGCGGAGCCGACGGGGGCGAGGTCGATGTCGTTCGTGGGCACGCACGAGTACCTGGCGCCGGAGATCATCCGCGGCGAGGGGCACGGCAGCGCCGTCGACTGGTGGACGTTCGGCGTGTTCCTGTACGAGCTGCTGCACGGGACGACGCCGTTCAAGGGCTCCGGCAACCGCGCCACGCTGTTCAACGTCGTCGGCCAGCCGCTCCGGTTCCCGGACGCGCCGGCGGCCAGCGCCGCCGCCAGGGACCTCATCCGCGGCCTGCTCGTCAAGGAGCCCCAGTCCAGGCTCGCCTACCGCCGCGGCGCCACCGAGGTCAAGCAGCACCCGTTCTTCGACGGCGTCAACTGGGCGCTGGTCAGGAGCGCCATGCCACCCTACATCCCGGAGGCGGACGTCGCCGCCGCCGCCGTGGACTGCCGCTCGCCGCTCGCGCGCGCGACGCAGGGCGGCGGAACGCCGAAGAAGAGCGCCGCCGGTGGGAAGGCCAGCTCGCCACGGGATGATCCGTCCTACGTTGAATTCGAGTACTTCTAGGAGAAAAGATCGATTATTATCGCGTTAATTGTTTTTTCGTTGGATTTTTGTATTTCATATATTTGCTCGGATCTTTCATGTGAAATATGCCAAAGTTAAGGCATGCTGTGCTTAATTATGTAGATTGTCCTCTTTCTTAAACTGAGATTTTTTTGCCGATTCCTGCAGAAATTATAACACTGTAAAATTCCAATGAAATCATGCACTCCAAAGGACGAAAAGGATATTTAGCGAGAGATCATGTGTGGGATCGGATTGTGATCAGATCGGAATTTCAGTTTTTGACAACCACTGCTTAAGACCCTGTTTAGATGGAATTAAAATTGTTTGGACACGAATTATAAATATTAAACTTAGAGTGTTAATAAAACCCATCCATAATCTTGGACTAATTCGCGAGACGAATCTATTGAGCCTAATTAATCCATGATTTACATATATGATGCTACAGTAAACATTCTCTAATTATGGATTAATTAGGCTTAAAAAATTTGTCTCACAAATTAGCTTTCATTTATGTAATTAGTTTTGGAAGGAGTCTATATTTAATACTCTAAATTAGTGTCTAAATACAGAGACTAAAGTTAAGTCCCTGGATCCAAACACCACCTTATCCTAATTTCTTTTTCGAGTTTCCGCAAGGTCTCCATTTTTTTCTTCAAACTTTCCCCACGCTGTCCTATTTTGTGTGATTTTTATAGGTTGGACCTTTGAAACTAGTAAGGCCGACCCTATTTGATTTGTTTTTTACTTTTGAATTACCAGAAAAAAGCCCGTGTATTGCAACGGGTAAAATCCATTTTAATCTTATTATTGTTATATGGTTTAGTTAAGATGAAATTTATGGAAATTCACTTGGATATATATTTTTAGAAAATAATGAGCTGCAATTAGGAGTCCGTTCGTCTAAAGTTACCATGCGAGTTTTCTTATACGACTCCTTCTGTATTTCCAAAAGCGAACGAACTTAAAAACCGATTCAAATACGTATATGTATTTCTAACAGCAAACGAACTTAAAAACTGACTCAAATACGGATATGTATTTCCAAAAGCGAACGAACTAACAACCGACTTATACATGGATGACGTACCAAAGTATCGGTAAAAACATCTTCAATTTTTATAATAGTAGATATTATAATTTATTTATTTACTTTTATGATGACCAACAAACATATAATAATATCATATTTAAAATAAAATTTTATATGTATAAAATTGTATGCATAAAGTTTACATGTTCAAAGTATCAACGAATAAAGTTTATATACCAAATATTTTATTATAAAGTTTTTTTGTCAATTTTTTTAAGTATAAAGTTTATATACCTAATGTTTCTATTTTGTATGTATAAACTTTTTATATAGAGCTTTGATGTATAATATTTTTGGGCCAATGTAAATACAAATAAATGTGTGGGTATTTTTCCTAGTTTACACGTGGGCCACAAGGGAGAGGGGGGGAGTGGGCAGAGCGGTCAACCGCATAATAGACCCTTCAAAGAAGGCTATTTAGTGTCCCAAAATGTTAGCATTGTGGTTGATTTTTTTTTCCACTGGACCGGCAAAAGCCAGCCAAAACTTTATTGAGATGCAAGGAATAAAAGGTAACAAAGTAACAAGCAAGGCTATTGAAGAAAAAAATCGAGAAAACACAGTAAACCCCCTCCCAACGCTAGAAGTGAACACTAAAAAAAAAAATTTACACCGCCATCCTGATCAACATAGCTTCGTGTCAACTCCACAACTCTTCCATGATCTTATCCACAACAGTACTAGGCGAGGAAGATATTGCCCGAAAATCCTTTCGCTTCACTCTTTTCAAATGAACCAAGTGACCAAGATTACTATCGAGTTGAAAAAACTTCTGGGTTAGTTTGGTTAGTGGCCTAAATTGACTTTACTAATTTTCTTGTCAATGCTAAATTTTAGAAAATTTAGCATGGCTAATTTTAACAAAGCATAGCTCTGTTAGGATTGAAGTCAATTTTTTGTTTTTTTCACCTTCATGTTGATATTCTATACATCAGTTTAAGATTCAGATCACCAAGACATGCAAAAGCCAACATCTTAATTCTTTGATAATTCTATGTTTTGCAACTAATAAGCAATTGGTTGGCTATCGGCAAATGTGGTTCTATAAAATACCATAGCATAAAGTATTTTCTTACCTCATTTTGCCATTGTAGTTAGTCTTCTGTCAATAGCGCTCTATTAACACAGTTGCAAAATGGCCATTTTACCCCCAACAAGTGTATCTCAGTCCAAGAAGTGCTTTATGTTTTCTAGGTGTAACATGGACTATTAAATGGTCATGGAAATTCCGGATAGTCCAAGCACCGTTTCCGTATAAAAGGCACTGTTATTACCCTTTTCGTTATATATAAATTTTATTCTTTCTAACTTCTTTCTACATCTGAGTAGTTTAAATGATAATCATGGTCAATTACCGATTGATCGAGCGTTGTTTCCAAAGAAATGCTACCAATTCCGACTGTTTCACCCCTCTATTTGCATAAGATTAATTAACGAGAGACTGACGTAGATGACAAAAGAAGAAAAGAAAAGGCTTATACACTGGCATTTTTCATAAAACCTTAGTTAGATGATGGCAAAACATAGAACTTACTGTTCAATGGCAATTGACAAAAACAAAATTCTTAGAGATTCTTCCTTATGCGTTTGAAAAGTTACAGTGATCTGAGTAGTACCCAAAGGTCCTGAGTTCAAATCTCCTATGGAGCGAATTTCAAATTGGGTTGTTTGCGGGGCTAAGTTCCCTATCTCAATGGCCGTATATATCCGGTTGGATATGGAGGCCGGGTAGAAAATACCCTTCTCTAAAAAAAATTATAAAAAAAATGCGTTTGAAAAGTTAGTGCCCTGAATGGTCTTAAGTCCAGTTGATCTGGCCCAAGATGGGGAAATATAGTCATGCCTAAACAGCAGCAATCAGGAAGCTTCAGCCCAGCTGATACAACTGGGGCTTTTCATCTTTTTAATGATGAGCTGGGCTTTTGGTTTCGTCCAAACGCAATAGAAAAAATACAACATAATTTGATTACATTTGCTCCATTTTTTCTGTCCTGGGGACAGTTAACTCTTTTTAAACGTTTTCCTCATTATCCTAACTGAAACATTAATACTATAATAATTTACATATATATAGTTAATCATTCAAAAACACACATATAATTAATCTATACCATTTTTATAGACCTATAAAACAAGTGTGATGAGAACGACTGAACAACGTCCTAGATCCTCTGCATTACAGCATAAAATGATCACTGTAGCAATAGGGAAAATACGTCTGCTACAGTAATCTAACGCGTGAGTAAGCAGCGTCGTTGTACTGTATGCCCCCGGAAATAATGTACCTCTGTTCCAGAATATAATAAGTTTTAGAGATAGATATGATTATTAAGAGAATAGGTAAAATTAAGTATGGAGGGATGTTGTGATCGGTTGAGAAATAGAGCTAGACAGAAAAATTAAATGGTGGAGGATTGTGATTGGTTTGGAAGATATATTGGTAAAAAGGTGAACACTAGTACAGAATGGATTTTTTTTCCTGGCGGCCAATTTGCGTTTTCTATAGTGGCCGACGTTGCCACCAATGACTAAAGACCAATGAAAATCAACCATCTTCACAAACGGTTAGGTTAAGCTGACTGTCAGGGTTACGGGTAAGGTATACCCTCTACCCTTCGATATATGTCACATATCGATATGGTATACTTGCACGTATACGGACGTTTTCGGCATAAGTTAAGGAAATTCATTATGGAGTTCACAGATGTAAGGAGTCCTACTCGGATAGAACTGGGTCGTCATTGTATCATATTGGGTCCGATGTCTCCGAGTCTTACTTGAAGACCAGTTGACCTGCGGTATAAAAGGGACCCCCCGGAGGACCTAAGGCATCGAATCTTACCGCCAACATATCCACCACAGCCTACGAAGCCGGAGCTTACAGGAGCCAAGTCGCCGGGTGATCTAGTCGAATCAACTCGACTACGATCTCGTCGGTATCGTCGAGTTCCACTATTCCCTTTGTAATCTGTGGTTTCCATCATATAATCCCATATCAACTGGATTAGGGCTATTACCTATCAAGGGGCCTGAACCAGTATAATCTTTGTTTTTTGCCTGCTTGATGTCGTATTACGTAGATCCTTGTACCAGCGTACCCCAATACCCTCTATATCCGGTCTACGGGTATCCCCCATTGACACTGACCATCAAGGAAAAAAGATTTTCGAGTACAAAATGAATTTCCCAAATCTGCTGCCCATGCTCAAGCTCCGCCATCGGATGCGCTACCCATGCCCCAAGCCATCGCCGAATTTGCTGCCTGCCTCCAGCGACCGAGCTCCACCGCCTGTGGCAACCCCACCACCTTGAGCCTCCAGATCCACCACCCAGGCCCTGAGCCACCACCTGTCCCTCTGCTTGATCTGGGAGAGGGGAGGGGATTGGAGGTGCTGCCGGAACCTTCTCAAGGCCTAGCTGTCGTCATGGTAGCCGCCGCCGGATCCACCTCCTCCACCGTCACCTGCCCTTCTCCTTCACCACCGGGGCGACGGATCTAGCAGTTCCGAGCACCACCGCCGCCGTTGCCGACGGATCCATCCCCTCCACTGTCACTGTCGCTGGCTAGATGCGGGAGAGGGAGGGGAGGCGGGTATGCCAAATCCGGATCTATGTCCTTGCTTGTCACTTAAGAGCTCCGCTTGCAAAAAGAACTCTATTTTTGCAAGTAGATCTCTTAATTGACAACCAACGAAAATTAATTTGGGTTGGCGGTTGGTTACCGAAATCCCCATCAAGTATTTTTGGGTTGGCGGTTGGTTACCGAAATCCCCATCAAGTATTTTTTAAAACCGTGTGCTCATTAAACCTGCTAGTAAAACTAAAAGGGCGATGCTATGGAAAATGATTTTTTAAGTACTGTAAGGGTGTTTTCAATTTACTATCATTTTCAACCTGCAAAACATTTTTACAGCCAATGGTATTGCAACAAACAAAATATGAAAAACCCAATACTATCGTACCAAAATTTAGTAATTTAAGAGGGTTTCGCCCTTAGAAACTCTGCAAAACTTTAATAAGGGTTCGAACAAAATAAAACCACCAAAATTACCAAAATTTGACATTTTAGTGTGATTAAAAATGACAGCATAAACTAAACCGGATCTAGTATGCAACTCAGGCCCTGTTTAGTTCCCAAACAAAAATTTTTCACCCTGTCACATCAAATGTTTGGACACATTTATGTAATAGACAAAAAAATAATTACACAGATTACGTGTAAATTGCGTGACAAATCTTTTAAGCCTAATTACGTCATGTTGACACTGTGGTGCTACAATAAACATCTGCTAATGACAGATTAATTAGGTTTAATAAATTCGTCTCGTAGTTTACAGGCGGAATCTGTAATTTATTTATTATTAGACTACGTTTAATACTTTAAATATGTATCCGTATCCAATATAACACGCTAAAATTTTTTGTCACGCGAACTAAATAGGGCCTCACTTTCCATTTTCTTCTCCGTTTGAAACAGGCAAAAACCTTTGCGTGTGAGCGTGTCAGACAGGCGCAAGAAGGTTCATTTCGAATTTTGTAGATGGAAACATGCATGGTAGGAGTACAGAATATCCCCCCACCCAGGCAAGTAACCGCCGAGCTAACCATCGATCGATGGAGCCAAGCCAACTAGGGTTTCCAAAGCCCCAAATGCAACGTATACTCCACTACGTACTCGACTTCCATTTCATCACGCATCCACGGTCAAGAACAGCTGGCGCGGAATCCAATAATCCAACGCACATATACACGGAATCGAAAGGTTGGAGATGCCAACCGTTGTCTGTACGAGACCAAAATCATTGGCCACCAACCAGCCACAGCCGCCCAACCGAACTGATCAACCCATGCGAAACACCCATGTTAATACTACTGCTAAGAGCAACCCGCAATGGTAAAGTAAGGCGCTATCTATAAAACATGTATATCTCAGCAATAGACTAGATTAATAGTAAACCACTTCAATGGTATGTCTACATGGGTATCTATAGCTCTCTAATCCATTGCCTCATTTTTCTCTATAGACTATCTTCAAGTTAGTAGATAGTTTTGCTCTCTCTCTTCATTTAATCTCTTCCAAGTAGAAAAATATGTTGACATGGATCTCTTATAGAGAGTCTATAGATAACCATTGTGGGTGCCCTAATAGTAGCAGAACAGGGGCTGGAAGGGCCAATTGATGATGCTAATGACGCCCTAATCCTGGATTATTAATGTAACCAAACTCATCATTGCTAATTATTAGTAACCGCCAGCCATATGCATATGCACCCAGGCTGCATCCTTGCATTGCATGCCACCGAACTCGATCATGTTTGTTGTGTTTATATATATGCTCTTTTCCTATTGCTAAGTAAGGGATATAAGTGGTCAACTCGTAAACCTACTTAGAGCAAATTTAATAGTAAACCCCACTACTAGCTCCAATTCATTTATAGCCAATCTAATAGCCAATTCATACAATAGTTGCTTACTATACTACTAATATATGGTCCCACCTGTTATACACACATTGCGTCTTGGAGTCCGTGCTGCAGCTGGCTACAGATCTGTAGCCCGCTGCTCTTCTCTCTCATCTTTTATCTCATTAAAATATGTTTACAGCTGGCTAATAGCCTGCTATTGTATCTGCTCTTATAGATAAAATTAGTAGGCAACCTGCGGATTAACTCACGGTTACCTACTAATTTGATCTATTAATGGTTTTAAGGGTCGATCCACTTGATGCGATACGCCAGGTCACAATGTGGAAACCTGCGGATTACCATTTATTTAACATATAAATAGGTTTATGAGTTAGCCCGTTTGTATGCCTAGCTAATTTTGTACACTGATCCGATCGAAAAGAAAAGAAGGAAAGCTAGCGCACTGTTAGGTTCTTTAAAGACCAAAAGGTTAATACAGTGCACCATCAATTTAAATATTTTTATTTTGTTGTTCGATGTCGAACAATATTGACTTAAAAAAATCAATTGTTTTATCAAATGTGGACAGACTAACAAGGACTTTGCAGTAAGAACAACACAAGGCAAATGAACAATTTTTTTTTACTGCTAACAGAACTGATTTTACTTCTACATGACCCAAGGGAAAAGGCAGGTACTAACATTAGACCTAGAACAATCATTCCATCGGCCATTCCTACCGTCAGAGAGTCTTAAGAAAAGAAAAAACTGTCAGAAAGTTGAGTCAGGTTACTCACATGACCATGAACGGTGGCAGCCAGCAGCCGATCGATCGAGGACGCACAGCTCTGCGCTGAGACACGCGACTGCTCGATTGAAATCGAACTACGGTTCCCTGAATTTGGCTCAGTGATCTCTCATAAATTAGATTTATTTAATTTTTAGAAAACTTCTATGCATATGGTTTTCATAAGGCATATCGTTTATCAGTTTAAAAAGTAGCATATGCCAATAGTGAGATGTTCATGATGATTTCGTTAATATTAAAATATACTGATTCATTGTTTCAGATGCGCTAATAAAAGTAAGATAGTATTACCATGTTTTTTTAAAGAGAAAAAATGTACTTCCTCCGTACTTATAAAGGAATTGAAGTCGTTTTGGACAGCGACTCGATCTACAAAACACAACTTTGACTTTTTATTTCTATAAAAATATTTATTGAAAAGTGATATATGTACTACCTCCGTCCCAAAATATAACAATTTTTAGCTAAAAATGTTTATATTTTAGGACGAAGGAAGTATACTTTTATGAAAGTATTTTTCAAGACAAATCTATTCATATAATTTTTATATTTTCAAACTCAACAACTTAAGAGTTATTTATAATTTATATTCTTAAGATTTGACTCAAATATTATTTTAAACGATTTTTTTTTTAAAAAAATATGGAGGGAGTATATATGCTTAAAAAAACGATCGAACGCACGCGTCACCCGGTCACTCTGAATCTGACCAAGGCGGCGCCGGAAACGGAGCCGCGGATTGAAACGAGATTTCGGGGGAGAGGAGCAACGGCAGCCACGGTGGCAAGCGGCAGCGTAGCCAGCGAGGCCACGTGGTCGGCGGTCTCCTCCGTCCCAGCGCCGGGCCCCACCCACCCCTCCCCCGCCAGTCCACCAACACGACCGTTGCCTCCTCCCCCTCGCCACGCTCCAGCGCCGCACGGCATCGGTGGCCGTGAGGTGGGGACCGCGCTCGTTTGTGGGGCCCACCTGTCAGCGCGTGGGGATGGGCAGCACGTATCACGCATCAATCTTGGGACACCGAGGCGGGCGCGAGGCCAGACCCGACCGGCAACTGAACTGGCAGCGCATTGCCAGCTGTGCCTGCCAACTGTGCCACGCGCTCTGCCCCCGTAGGTCTGGGATATTTACGCCATTTGCCACTGGTGACTTGCCTGATTAGCAGAACAGAGATGGGATCTCCGTGCTGAAGATTAGTAAAAGCATTGTGATAGTTATTTGATTATTATTTAGAGATGTAGGGGCAGTTCAGATTGATGCTATTTTTAACTATATCATTTTTTTAAGTAAAGGTGTAAAAAAAATTGTACATTTAGTTTGTTGCCAAATTTAATAATACATAAGAAATCCTATCATCTTGCCAATACTAAAATTTAGTGATGTTTATTTTAGCTACAATCTGAACAGCCCGTAATGGTAACAATTGAAAGCAAATTCATCATGTACTATAACTTTTGTGACATCAGTACTATGCTAGTACCATATTTTCATCATTAAATCTACAATTAGCACATAACGGAGATTGGATCTCCGTGCTAAAGATTAGTAAAAGCACTATAATAATGTTATAGACTTAATTGTTTGATTATGTAGAGTTGTAATGATAACAGTTAAAACCAAATATATTACCTACCATAAGTACGTAGTACTAGTGCTTTGTACCATTATCGGTTTTGTTCACATTTTGATCATCTCCTGCGGTTTCTGCAATCTTAAATCTTGTAGTCATACCAGCTTATAAACCCATTCCAGACTAAACTTAGCATCATATGAATCTGGACACGTTTACGATAGAAGGGAGTCTAATAAACATTGCACATAATCAGTACGTAGACCGGAGGGCAAATTGGTCATGTAGGCCAACACACATTCTAATCATCATCGGGCGGTTCACCATCCTGCAGAAGCTCTGCTGGCCTCCGGCCCTGGCCCTGGCTGGAATTCCGCCCAATTATTAGCGGCCAGTGGCATTCCCGCAATTCCTGACCTCTTCTGCTGCCCCTCCCCCCCTCCATTTCTATAACTGCAGCCACCCCAGCGGCGCCCATCAAATTCTGCAAAAACCACAGGCCGCACAGCCACAGCAGCGTCCACTTCACGTTCCATCATCTCCTCTACCTCCAACCACATCGTTGCTTAGCCTCGCCACCGCCGCCGCCGCCGCCGATCAGTGGTAGATCGATCGATCTAGCCGGCCATGGATTACTGGAAGACCAAGGTTCTGCCGAAGATTAAGGTCGTCTTCGCCAAGGGCGGCAACGCCAAGAAGGCTGCCGCCGCCGAACTCATCAAGTCGTTTGATGAATCTAAGGTACGCCGCCGCCGCCGCCGCCGTCGTTTGATTCGTCTGGTCGATCGATCTGGTTGATTGCGATGAGATGCTGATGATTGTGGTGGTGGTGGTGCAGGAGGGGATCAACGGCGAGTTCGAGGAGAAGAAGGCTGACCTCCAGCCCAAGGTCGTCGAGATCTACGAGGCTGCTCCTGCGCCGCTCAAGGTAAATATAATTCAGAAACTAATCACACGCCAACCGTATCATCCGTCCTACTAATTCAGTAGTTAATTAACTCGATCAGTGCTGCCAACTGCACGTATTAGTTTGCGGTAATTGAGACTTAGGCCCATCTAATCATGCAACTAATGAAGTGATGATCCTGATGTATCGATGCTTGGCTGCATCATGCTGCATGCGTTCTGTACGTCTAGTCGCCCTCGCTGGCTCAGTGATGAGCAGTGATGCGTCATGCATATGCATGTACCCTACACATATGAGTAGTGATCAGTAAAAGACTGCCAGCCAGCTAGCTTAGCTTAGCTCATACTATCTGCCAAGTTTACAGCTAATTAAGTATAGGTCACTGAAACATTTGATGTGTCCATGGTTGGCAGGTTCTGATCAAGGACAGGGCCAAGGTGTCCGGGATCAAGAAGAACTCCGCCGCCGTCACCAAGTTCGTCGACGATCTCGCCAAAATCGGTAATATATAATCAACAAACACATCTCATCAAATTCTTTTTTAATATAATTTCGCTGATCATTAATTAGCTACGTGAAATTTTCATGGTGGATTGATCAGAGTTCCCCGGAGCGAAGCAACTGAGCGAGGGGATCGCCAAGGTCGGCCCGGCGCTGCTCTCCGGCCCGGTGTTCGCCACCTTCGAGAAGGTCTCCACGTTGCTCCCCGCCGACGAGGAGGAGATCAAGCCCAAGGAGGCTACGGCCGCCGCCGCCGAAGAGGAGAAGAAGGAGGAAGCCGCCGCCGCCGCCGCCGCCACCGACGCCGCCGGCGAGGAGAAGAAGGAAGAAGCCGAGGAGAAGAAAGAAGAAGAGGCCGCCGCCCCCGCCGACGAGCCAGCTGCAGCCGCCGGTGAGAGCGCACCTGCCGCCGCCGAGGCCGAGCCCCCAGTCGAGGCCGCAGCGACGCCGGCGGCCGCTGAGGCGGCGCCGGCGAAGGCCGAGGAGGAGGAGGCACCAAAGGCCTAACTAGCTATAGCTAGCTAGGGTTCATCGCCGCCATTATTGATGGACGCCTCAAGCCCTAGCTAGAGAGGGATGATCGATGTCGTCGTTGTGCCATGTCACCAGTCACCACCACCATTCTTTGCTCTTACACATATGCATGATGATGCAGATATTCCATTATTGTTGTTCATTATTTTTCTCTACCATTTCTTCCCCTCTTTATGGTTAGACGTGTAAGCCTATAATTTTTGTCTGTACTTAAATTAATTATATGCAGTGTGAGGACATGTATGTATGGCATCTGTATATTATCGCCAGTTTTGTTCATCTTGGAAGCATATGCATTATTAATTCATTGATTGGTTATTGTTCTTTCTTTCATGATATATCTCTATAAATATTCTGAAAATTTCAAAAGGTTTGCACAATCTTTTCTTGCACATATGTCCATGTATGTGTGCAGTTGTTAACATGTACCATTGAGGCATTGACACAATGAATCGGTGCTGTGTTGATCTGTTTCTTTAGCGTTGGGCATGCAACAATGTAAGGGGATGGATGGGGCCCAGTGGTCATGTGCTCCGTGAGTTGTTGTTTTCCGGGCCTGACTGCTTCGTGTTGGATCTTCTGTGGTCTACTGCTGGACTGGGCCATGTATGCGTGCCAGTTTAGTGAGGGCCCACTTTGTCGGGGCATGGTGCATGTGCCACCGTGCAGCCTTGGATACCTACTCCAGCTATGCCATGGATCTTGCTGACTCGACCAAACTTTGGAAATGGCCTATTTTCAGTGTAAGAATATGTATAAGTTGGGGGGGATGACAGGTGGGATATTCAACCGTTGGAAAGCCACACTTCAGTGCATGCATAGCCGTTCAGACAGCTACAATCGTATACAGTACTCTAATTTGATCCACGGTACTCTGAATATGGTATATGGTATATGAAAAAAATATCATTATAGTTCGCGTTATTGGTTGGATGTCACTGAAAAATTTTAAAATTGAAACTATGTCACTCCCATCACTATTTTTGTCCTCCTCTCTCATGTCGTCATCCTCACCGTCACCAGTAGATGACGCACATCGCCGTGGAGAAGTAGCAGCGGCGGCGGCGGTGGCGGCGATGGCAGCACTCCGGCGTGTGTTGATATTTCTTAAAGTCATTACTAGGAATATAGTAATTCCCAGCAATGACTCTTGAAACATTACTCGGTATTCTTTACGGTTACAGATATAATCTGCAGGCATACGGATATACCGCTGTAACATTTCACCGGAAATATTCCAAGGTATATATCGTATTTATTTAATCACAAGGGATGATATGATAAGAGAGTACTATGCTGATAATTTATATCACTTATATAGATCAAAGTCTAATTCATGGGTTAATTGATTCAAGAATATGGTAGGTTGACACACAAAAGAAACTAACCAGAATACTTTTATTAAAATAATAATCTAAACTAAGTGGAGAAAAAATAAGAAAAAAATAATTTCTGAACTCTAGTATAGTCATTTTAGTCTACACTTGCTATTTTACAATTATGCAGCCAATATCCCTAACTATGCCCTCCTGGTATATCGAGAAACCACCCCTAATTGTCGAGTTCCTTACGATAACCCGTCGTGGCCATCCAACCGGTAATGAATACGGAGGAGTACCCACACCAGGAAATTCTCTTATATTATATACGCATGTGGAGGAATACTCGTACTGAGCTGTCACCATCAGCGGCCTACCTGTATATAGACCCGTGGCATATAACCCTATTTAATGATATCTGATAATCTAAGCATTGCGCTTACATTATTAAATACTACTCTACATCTTTGCAGATCACATAGAGCAATATATAAATGAACATTAAACCAATACCATTGCATATCTCCAGTAAGCTAGCTACATAATTATTACGAGACAAGTATAAGCTAAAGCCGGTACTCGAATAATTATATAAATGAAGTAAAGGACCGAAACTATGACAAGAAGAATAATTTATTAATGAATTAAGTCTTACAAGAGAGAGAAGAGCTACTAAAGCCTTATCCGAAATCTCCGGAAGACTTCAAAAACTAAGAGACTGTTCTAATTCTACTCCACTAGCACTAGAACAAAGTAAATAAACTAGAGAGAGCTCTTGATTGCTTCTTCTTGGTGTGTGTTGGAGTGGAGAAGGTGAGCTCCTTTTATAGGGTTCATATGACAGTTGTGGAATTGTCAGAAATGCCCCGCAACCGTCTTTGAGAAGCTATCATGGAATTGTCAGAAAGGGCCTGATGGCGGTTCGGCTTGGTTCAACCGAACCCTGGGCCCCACCTCCTGGCCTATCCTTTGTCCAGGAGGCTGACTGGTGGGTCCTTATGGCGGTTATGACCCATTTTATGGCGGTTTCACCTGACCTATGGGCCCTTCAATACTTGTACTTGCGACTGATTGGTCGGAGGTGTGTCTTTGATGTTATTTTCTTTTATTCTTCCTCCGATTATGTGAAGTTCTCCTGCAAACAATATTTTGCCAAGTATAAATGGAAATAGATTATTCTTAAACAAATATGCATGAAGCATTGCTAGTTCTCCTTTATTTTTGGATATATTGACGGTTGGAATTGGTCTATAACGACCGTCAATAACAATCCGTTGGCATTTCTGGTACATGCTACTTGTTAAGGGCTTGTTTGGCAGAGTTCCAACTCCAGTTCTGGAGCCCAATCAAACGGTTTCAGTTCCACCAAAAAAGGGAGCGGAGCGGGTTAAAGTGCTCTCACAAAATAAACTAAATAGGTGGAATTTGTTTTAGGCTGCTCCACAGCTTCACTTCAGATCCGACTCTTAGAGTTAAATTTAGGAGTTGGAGCCCTACTAAGCATGCCCTAAACCAAAACCTTCCATTGAGGCATTTACTATTTTGATAAATATCAATGGACGTTCACTACATAAATATTTGGTCAACCCTGTCTAAAGAATACCTCTACCCTTTTTAGGGGTAAACCAGCCCTAGTAACTTTTATATTTCATTAACTCCCAATAGGAATAAGTCCACTTTGACTCCCTTGAATAGAGGTCCAACATTCTAATTCATATATCGGTTATCTTTACCACCAAACTATTAAAATTGGTGTAATTTGCTTCTCTCGGCTGCTCTTGAGGGCGGTTTCGCTCATGTAGCACGTTGACTTGGTCCAACCTACTAAGTTATCAATGGGGCCCACATGCCTCCTTTCTTTCTCCTCTCCTCCACTTTCCCCACACCGCTGAGCTATCAGGGAGAGCCAGTGATGGCAGTCGTCGGCGGCACGATGGTGACGAGGAGTGTGACAGCAGTCGGCAATGGTGCATCGACGGTTTCGTCAGCCTCCCATCTCATTGCCACTATCATCCTCGTTCACACCTCCTCCTTCCTGATGAACGTGCCACATCAGCGAAAACCCACTCTCAAAACCATTAAGGGAGTCAAACTACACCTGTTTTAATAATTGGGAGGTCAAAATATCCAGCATTGCAGATCAGGGGTACGAACCAAATTAGACCTATATTTTGAGGTAGTCAAAGTGGACTTATTCCCTCCTAATACAATTGGGCAGGACAAAAGTGCCTCTCCATGCTAAAAGGAAAAGGTACATCGAAGGTACCTCAACTTGTCATCGAGTTACAAAATCGTCCCCCAACCGCAAAACCAGATATAGAACATCCCTCAACTTACAAAACCATTCACTTTAGGTCCTTCGGTGGTTTTGACCCCGGTTTTGTCTGACGTGGCAGCTGAGTCAGCGTGGGACCCACAAGGGCCCCACATGTTAGGGTGTCCACATCAGCGCCCCTCTCTTTCCCCTCTTTCTTTCTCTCTCCCTCTCTCACTTTTCACTTTTCTCCTCTCTTGGCAGCCGGCCGGCGGGCGGGGAGGAGGTCGCCGGGGCGAGGCGGGAGAAGGGGAGGGCGCCGGCTACGTGGGAGAAGGGGGGAGCACAGGTGTCATGCCCAGAAATTCACAAACAAGAATTTCTAAGCTGAATGTGCATTAAATCCCTGTCCAGGACCAGCCAGGGTATACAAACGATAATTGTTGACATACAGATCCACGTCTTACAAAAATATAAAAGATTACAAATGCAGCGGAAAAGATAAAACGAGCTAAACTTGGAAGCTTGACTTCTGCAACGGGCGACTCCACTCCACAGGCAACCCTTGACGGCAGCGACGAAACCAACCCTAACAAGACAGCTCCAACTAGGAAGATCTTCAGCTCTGGTGTGGGAGAAAAGAGAGCAAGACTGAGTACTACCCACTGTACTCAGCAAGTCATACCGGAAGAGGAGGTATGATGCAGGATATAACCAAAGGAGGCTAAGGGTTCATTTGCATAAAGCAGGCATTTAAAATCAGTAGTTGAAAGCAGTAAAAACAATTGTAGTAATTA
This sequence comes from Oryza sativa Japonica Group, assembly GCF_034140825.1. Taxonomy (NCBI): domain Eukaryota; kingdom Viridiplantae; phylum Streptophyta; class Magnoliopsida; order Poales; family Poaceae; genus Oryza; species Oryza sativa. Next base: position 10,740,040 of record NC_089036.1, on the reverse strand, counting down.
ATCAGTATTAACCAATCACTGTCCAACACTATACCACGTTGCAACAGGCCCAACCAACAATCTGAACTACACCAGTTCATTAAGCTAAACTAGGGGTGAGACTAATCACGGTGAATCTGATTGATCGCCCATAACCGCGGGCACGGCTATTCGAATAGTTTTACTCTGGCCAGAGGTGTACAACTGTACCCACAAGACACGTCGCCATGCCCCGAAGTATCACCATGATACTACAAAGGGGGAAATCGTGAAAAGACCCTTCGCATAACCCTCCCTAACCATCCACACTACGCTAAGGTTTCACCCCCACCCCTCAAAAGGCAGTGGTGAATCCGGAGTTGGGCAGTCCCCTCGTGCGCCGCGGTGAATCCGGCAGCTGGACAACCGGATACCCCGTCCAACCCAACTCCATCACGCCCACCCTCACCACCGGTGCCTAGGAAAGGGTCGAGCTATACTTCAGATCAAGCAGTTACCCACTCCCGCTTGTGGTAAGCACGGTAAGTCTCCCAGGGTTTCCAGCAAACCGGTCCTTAATTGCCATGGGTGCGACTAGCAAAACCATGCACCCACAGCCCACCATTCAGTGTATTTTAATTAACTAACACCATTGCGGTGGCACCAATACAAAGCTATGCTAATAGTCAAAGTCTATGTAATAATGTGATTCCCATTTGTGTACTACTTGAGCTAAGCATGACTAAGCATTTCCTAAACCAACATCTAGTCATTTTGACACCCAAATTATCAATGGCATAAGGTAAACAATATATGGCTGAGTAATAGGACTCATTCCACATGACATTGTAAAAGAATGCAACATTTAATAGAAATGCGGGATATTTGTAAATTGAGTACAATATGATCAATTGTAATGCATGACTTGCCTTGCTCTCGCACTGATGAGACCACAACAACGTCTTTGAGGAACCGCGGATTGACAAAACGGCCGAAATCTACGCGACAAACAAAGCACACAAGCGTGGGTGGCGGCTAGGCACGGCTCGGCTCGGCACAAAGCCGGCCGGCCGGCCATGGGGAGCGGCGGCGCACGGCCGATGCGGCGGCGCAGCCAAAGGCGGCGGTGCACGCGGGAAGGGGAAGAAAAGGAGGGGGGAGTCCTCACCGGCGACACAGCGGCCGGAGCGGGAGGCGAAGGCGGTGACGACGACCCGACGAGCAGAGGGGGCGGACAGGCGGCGACGACACCTAGAGGAGGGGAGGAGAGAAGTTAGGGCAGAGAGGACAACCACGGTAGCTTACATCGCCGGCCGAAAAGGGGCAAAAATGGTGGGCTCACCGGCGAGGCGAGGGAATCAGAGCTCCGGCGTCGTTCGGCGGCAAGCAAGTGGTGGCCAAGGTGCGGGCGGACTCGGTGAGCGCGACGGCGGCTCTAGCGGCGGTGGCGCGCGGCCGGAGATGGGCGGTGGCGGCGAAGCTCGGGTGTGGCGTGGGGAGAGCGGCGGAGTGCACGGGCGAGCGTGGCGAGAGCGGAAAAAGGTTGAGGGGGCTCGGGGGAGCGATTTATAGGTGCGGGAGGGGGCGGACGTGGCCGGGAAACCTCCCTATTTCGCCGGCGATGTGGGGGAGTGGGGAGGAAGAGAGAGAGAGGGGATTCAAAAATGAATCGCGCCTCTATGCGAGCTTGCACGCGTACGGGAGAGGTGTAGGAGGTGGGCGGCGACGTGGGGAGGCGCGGAGTGGGGTGGAGGAAGCGGGCGACGTGGGCGGCTGGAGCAGGCGGCGGCGGTTGCTGGCCTAGGCGCGGGCGGCTGGAGGTTAGGACGACCGACAGGTGGGCCCCACCTGTCGGCAACCCTAGGGAGGAAGGGAGGGGCACGGGCCGGCCCAAAAAGAAGGAGGGTGAGCGTGGCCGGGCAAGATGGACCGGGCCGACGGCCCAAGAAAGAAAAAGAAGGAAAAGGAGAAAGAGGAAAAAGGGAAATGAATTCCTGGGATTTAAAATATCGCGGTTAATGAATTTTAATTGGTTAAAATTATTTATAGGGCTATGAAAATTCCACTAAAAATCCTGTTAATCAATTGTGACATGTGGAACCCAAGAAAAAAAAATCCCATAATGCCCTTTCCAATTATTGAATGCATTTATTAATTAGGGATTTAGCTCTAGGTTAATTAAAACAATTTTTTCGGACGATTTATTTAACCAATTTTTAAAGCAAGAAAAAAGGGGGAAACTTCAGGGCGTGACAACGGGACACGACGGTGATGGCGGCCTCCAGTCTCCCCCAGCCTCAGCCCGTCTTCGCCACCGTGTGCCTCCGGTCTCCCCACCGGTGGCAAACTACCACCAGCACATCAAGCTGCAGTGAGGGCGGGCTCGAATGTGGCGGTTGCGTGGCTGGCCGAGGACCGGGCGTGGTCGGAGCAGCTGCTGCCGGAGACTTGCAAGCGCCGCCACCGCTGGGAGCTGGAGCGACAAGACGCAGGGACAGCGCGACGGCGGCGGCTCGCCAGGACCAAGCGCCGTCGTCGTCGGGAGCTGGAGCTGGAGTTGCGGGAGGCAGGGCACGGGAGGAAGGACAACGGCGGCGGCGGCGACAGCACGGGCCACGGCAGTAGCGGTGGCCTCCAGTCTCCCCTGGCCTCAGCCCTCTTCACCACCGTGCGCTTCTGGTGTCCCCGCCGGTGGCAAACCACCACCAACACACCAAGCTGCAGTGGGGACGGGCTCGAACGTGGCGGCGGCATGGCCGGCCGAAGACTACGCATTGTCAGAGTAGCCGCTGCCGGAGCCGTGCAAGCGCCGCCGCCGCCGGGAGCTGGAGCGGCAGGACGCATGGATAGGCACGACGACGGCGTCTTGCTGGGACCAAGATGTTTACACCCAAATTTGGCACCTAGGATTAAAATAGGAAAGATTGCCAAAATTTGGAAGTCTACCGGTTTCCTTCGAGTGGGCCGGTCTGACCGCCGTGTGTTGGGCGGTCAGACCACCGGTTGAGGGCCAGTCAGACCGGCGGTGTGTGGCCGGTCTGACCGGCAGGTCCGAGTCTAACTGTGTTTCATCGGGTCTCGAGGTTTTCTTGCTCGGGAAAGCATGTTTCGGGTTTCCTTTGGTTTCTACTCCGAGTTGGACGTGGAGGAGGGCCTGTAGAGGGCAAGACCAACCCCTATATAAGGGACATGGCCGGTTCATTGTAAAAAACCAATCTACAATCAATCAATCGAATCGTTTTTCATATTGCTTTTAGTTTTCTCTTAGTTTTTCCATCTTTGTCGGTTTGCGCCGTAAACCGTCCGCCGCCGCTGCGAGAGTGCGACATCTCTTTGTAGGTTTGTCCTGAAAACCTTCCGTTTTGCCCACGAGACGGGTAGTTATCTAGAAATCGGCTCCGCTAGCTAGTTTAGTTATCAAAACCCATCTAGGTTTAGCTCTTTGCTAGATCGAGGTGGTTGGCGACTCTAGGATCACCGCTTGTCAAAAAAAGTTGCCAACACAAGCACCGTCGTCGCCGGCTGCCGGACCAAGGGAGTCCTAACGCGCGCATACGCGCCGCGAACGGAACTCGTGCGTACGCTGCCCCCGTCACAAAGATGTGATTAGCACTAATGATGACGTGATTAGTGATTAGTGCTAATCATAATTAGTACCTAAAAACTTTTTCTTTTTTCTAATAGATTGAGAACTTTCAGGTTAGATTTGAAAATTTCAACTTAAGATTTAAACTTTAAAGTCAAATTTTGAAATCTTTCAACTTAAACTTTGAAAAATTTCAAGTCGAAATTTAAATTTGCAAGATAAATTTTGAAAACTTTCAATTCAGATTTAAAAACTTTCAACTCGAGATTTGACAACTTTCGACTCAGATTTGAAAACTTTCAACTCGAGATTTGAAAACTTTCAAGTTGGATTTGAAAACTTTCAACTCGAGATTTGAAAACTTTCAACTCCGATTTAAAAACTTTCATGTCGAGTTTTTAAATTTGCATTATAAAAAATATTTTTATTAAAATTATCTTATAATAGAAATTTTGATAACTTTCACTACATCCTAAATTAATTAAGATGAAAGCATAAAAAAAAAGAAAGATCGTATAGATGCATGCATGCATGTGTGTAATGCATCTGCACGACTGGAGACCGTGGTGCATGCATGCATGTGCAGTTGGCTTGCCACGTGCGCGCGACATAAGCAACTGGCGCGAGATAGCAATTGTGGCCGGACCACCTCTCCCGCCTCGCCCCGCCCCACCCCGCCGGTCTCCTCCCCATCCGTCAGTCGCCCTACCCAGAGTCCTAGACGAGAAGAGTAAGAGAGAAGAGGGGAAAGAAATAGGGTGACGATGTGGACACCCTGACATGTGGGGATCACGTTGGTCTCACGCTGACTCAGCTGCCACGTCAGACAAAATTATGGTCAAAACCACCGGAGGACCTAAAGTTAACGGATTTGTAAGTTGAGGGATGTCCTAAATCTGGTTTTGCGGTTGGGGGACGATTTTGTAACTCGATAAAAAGTTGAGGGACCTTTGGTGTACTTTTTCCATGCTAAAATCACCCGTTTGTTGTCGTGCTGCCTCACGATCCAATCTAGGAATAAGTCCACTTTGACTCCCTTAAAAGTGACCCGAATCTGATCGATGACCCTAAACCGTAAAACCGGATATCTCGACCCCCGAAATATAGAAACCGCTGCAATTTGACTCCCTTGGTGGTTTTGGAGGGCGATTTCGCTGACGTGGCGGTGTTGACCTAGTCTGTGGGGTTGACGTGGTGCTTAGGTGGCATTTGAATTAAAAACATATATGTGGGACCCGTTTGTCATTCACACACAAAAAATTATGGGGCCCAATGACATGTGGGCCCCACATGTCATCCTATCTCTTTCTTCTTCCTCCCCTCTTCCTCCCTTCTCTCTTTCTTTGTCTCTCTCTCCCCTTCGGCCGGTCGCGGGGAGCACGGGCTAGAGCGGCGGCGGGCGGGGGCTAGAGCGGTGGCGGCCGCCGGGAGTTGAAGCGGCAGCGCCGGTGGGTTGGAGCTAACGGCGGGTTCTGGAGCGGCAGCGGGCAGCTCGATGGCCGGCAAGGAGGCGGGAGAGGACGACAGCGCCGACGAGATCGAGCGGGGGGACGGCGGTAGACGGCTTCAGCGGGCCAAGATCTGGGAGCCGGCGTGGCCTAAGGGTGCTGGGGGGAGACCGGAGCCGATCTCCTTTATGGATCCACGCCGGCGACCTCCTCCACCCCTAGTCCTCACCTCCACCGACACAACGTCCTCACCGGGGGAACGAGCTCCCTGCTCCCTCCGCTGCCTCCCGCTGTCCGCGACAATAAGATCCGGCACTCTGGCCTTTTCGCCGATCGCAACAACAAGATTCGACATATGCGGCAGGCTCATGACATGGCTGATGTCGAGCCTGTCAAGATGGTTAGGGGCGAGGGCCGCCATCAAGCTACGCCATTCAGCATTGCAACGACGACGTCATCGAGTCATCGCTCGAGCTCGCTGCGTGGCTGTCAACTTCCGTGCCATCTAAGCGCCACGTCAACCTCACAGACTAGGTCAACACCGCCACGCCAGCACCGCGTCAGCGAAACAGCCCTCCAAAACCGCCAAGGGAGTCAAATTGCACCAGTTCCAATAGTTCGGGGGTCGAGATATTCGGTTTTGCCGTTTAGGGTCATGGATTAGATTCGGGTCACTTTGAAGGGAGTCAATGTGGACTTATTCCCCCAATCTAACCTGTTCCTGATCTTCAATGGCCCAACAAGCATTCACCGGCCCAACAAAGCCCGAATAGGAAAAGAAAAATGAAAAAGCAGGCACACGCACGCCGGTGGCGGCGGCGACCAGATCAGATCATCAGAGTAGAGCGCGGGAGCCGCTTGCGGTCTCTGGAATCTTCCAGCCACGCCCGCGCTCCCTCCCACTTCCCCGCCATTAAAAATCCCCAGCCCTCGCGCAAATCCCGCTCCAAAACCCTAGCCGCCACCCTCCCACTCACCCCCACCGCCGCCACCGCCGCCGCCAACCCCCAACCATGCAGCGCGCCGCCTCCCTCGCCCTCCGCCGCCTCGCCGCGGCCGCCCCACGCCCACCACCGGCGCATCTCGCCGTTGGGCCCGCCGCTCCCCGCCTGGCAGCGGCGGCGCCGCCATCCGCCGCCGTGGCGCGCTTCCTGCTCCACCCCGCGGGCGCGACCCCCGCGGCGCTGCACGCGCGGAGAGGGTACGCCGCCGCGGGGCGGAAGGCGAAGGCGGTGAGCGAGAGCGAGGACGAGGACGAGGACGATGAGTTTGAGGCCATGGGAAGCGACGGGGAGTTCGACGACGACCTCGACGAAGACTCCGACGACGACGACGAGGTGTCCGGCTTCGAAGATGACGACGACGACTGCAAGCCCGCGAAGAAGCGTGGGAGGCACTGAATCGCTCACCTCGGCTCGGCTCATGTATTGTTTGTTTGGTTTCTCACCGATTTCTTTCTTTAGAATCGAAGAATGAATTCGAGATAGAGCGAAAGGAAAATTAAACAATAATTAGTAGTAATAACATGGGAGGTGATTGGGTTTATCATGTTTTGAAGCAGAGAATTGCTGTAATTTTTTTTTGTTCCTTTGTCTGAAGGAGACCGAAGCTATCCGAGCATGTCAACTTCGTAATACATAAAAGGTTCAGTTTTGCACGGTTTCTGACAGAGATTTTGCTTGAATGTGTCGTGGTTTATTAGCCTTGGTTTTTTAAACCTGTGTGATCTACTCTGCCAAACTTGAAAGGCGAGTAACAAATCAAAACTTCTGTAAAATTCACAGTTCACTCTCATAGTCTCATGCCATTAAAGATCCTCCATGTTCTTGTTTGTGCCACTAAGGCAGATGAAAAAAAAAGGGATTGCTATATGGCATTCGAATGAAATTTGGGGAAGAAATCTTACAGATCTTGGACCATTGGATTCATGCCAAGATTCATGCATCGGCTTCTCTCCTCCAACTCCGGTGGGCTCCCTTCTTCTCCGGCGCTGGCGACACCCCAACTCCGGCGGGTTAGGGTTTGGGGTTGGGGTGAGGGTAGGAGGGGGGTTGAGGGAGGGGGAAGCGGGGGGTTTCCTTGGGGCTTAGAGGGATGGCCGTGGGCGGAGGACTGGCGGTGGGTGGTGGACTCCGGCAGGCGGCGAGGCGGCGGCGGCGCCGCCGAAGCCGCGGGGATGGAGGAAGGCAGTGGGCCGGCGTCGGCGGCAGGGGCAAACAAAGCATGAGATTAGGAGGTGGTGGATCCGGTGGCGGGGAGCCGCCGGAGACAGGGAAGACGGTGGGACGGGGGCACCTCGAGGAGAGGAGGGAACGGGGAGAGGGGGGAAGGGGGAGGGGGCTCGCCGGCGCCGTTGACCCCTTCCGGCGAGGCGGGCGGCGGCGCGGTGGGGCGGTGGCGGCGGAGGATCGCGCGAGGACGGAGGAGTGGTGGTGGTGTGCGATCTGAATCGGGAGGAGGAGGAGAGGAGCTAGGGTTAAAAGGATCTGCATAAATCTTGAAGCATATCCAATGGTTTAAAATTCGAATGATATGAGGTGGGATTTTCTGTCACAAGATGTATAGACAGCAAAAAAAAAAAAAAAAAAAAAAACAAGAGAAGATGAGTCGCCTCTTCTCCAACAAGCGAAAACATCAAGGAAGTGCCAAAGCAGAGGAAAACCGGTAGAACGGATGTTTGACAACCCAACAAGTTGAAAACAGCAAAGCGAAGTGGAGCAACAAAGTCAAGGAGGTGGAAGAACAAGAACTCAAAATGCTACCAACAGTTCAGAGATTCCAAAGCTTGGAGCTGGCACTGAATTAGCTGACGAACCAACCATATGTTTGTGCATGTGTACTGAAACGAATATTTTTTTTACAGTGTCACTCCTTTTACAGTGGTATTTACATGTATGTGAGTACATAACAAACTTGTGATCTTTTCCAGCTCCTGTGAACTTGTGTTTTATTTCAACAAAAGAAGGGAAGTCCTATCAGAAACACTGCAAATATAGGCACAAATTTGAGCACATCCAAAGGGACAGGCAAGCAAAATAACAGCCTAGTTTGCTTCGCGTAGTTTGTTAATAGTAAACTGAACGCTCGATAAATACTTTTACCTTACCAAATTTTTTGGAGAACTAGTACATAAACATGATTCTGACATCAAACTAAAATTCAAACCAAAAATCGGTGGCACTGACTAGTTCAACCCAACACCACTGGACATCATTCAGAAGTTTTTTTTTTTTTTTTTTTTAACTAGGAGAGCCAAGCTCTCCCCATTTCTATTACCAGAAACGGAAGCTACAAAAAATTCAGAGGATTTAAAACAACATCGAAAACGACCTGACCAGGTGCCATCCAACCATAGTTGGGGGAGACTTCAGGCATATACGAAAACTATCTTACAACCAACTAATCAACTACTGCAAAGAGAAAAACAAACATAGACATCAATCCCAGAGTGATCCAAAGCAGATCACCACCCAGATCAGATCGAAAAGCAGAACTTCAGCTTAGCACACAACCACCCAAAGAAAAAAAAAACCATCGAGCAGCTTCATGCCTTCATCCCCTACCCTTCTCGCAATCTCATCATCTTGGGACTCCAGCAATTTAAATTCATCTGCCATTCAGAAAACAAATACTCCTAGTACTTATCTAAACATGCCATGCTAATTTCAAATAGGAAATTGCTATGCATATGACCCAACTATCCGACTGAATTTGATCGACGGCTGTAAAAGGTTGCAGTGCATATGAACATGCTCTCCTTCGATTAATCTATCGTTGCATATATCTAGTTATATATATGAGTTGTACAATTGAGGCCACATTCGTTTCCTCTACAAAGACTAGATGAAGTTTTGGATTTTCGCGGTACGCATTTCAAACTGCTAAACGGTGCGTTTCGTGCGAAAACTTTCTATATGAAAGTTGTTATAAAATATCAGATTAATCCATTTTTCAAGTTTGTAGTAATTAAAACTCAATTAAACACACATTATTACCACCTCATTTTGCGTAAAACACTTAATCTTCAACTTCATCTTTAGAAGATTCAATCACCACCTGAGTCGTATATATAGCAGTACTCTTTCAAATAATCTGTACATAACCACTGCTGCTTTGCTAACAGGCGCCGAAAGGCCGTCCGTCCGACAAGTGGGCCAGACCGATAGGTCGGCCTATATGGGTCTTATTGGGCCTATTTCTCCGCCCAAAGCCCATCTCAGCGCACCCGCTCAACCTTCCCCATTTTACCCCCTCCACTCGCCCTTCAATCTCCCACTGCCACCTCGGCCCCACCACCAACTTACCCAGGAAACACCCGTCCGATTCACATCCAACGATCCGCAACCCAGGGGCAAATCCGCCATTCGTTCCCCACCTCAAACCCTAGCCTCGCCGCATCCCGACTATAAAACCCTCCCCTCTCCGCGAACCCTAACACCATCCGGCGGCGGCGCAGCAGCAGCAGAGGTGAGCTCGGCGGCGGCGGCGGCGGCGGCGACCAACCACACCGGCGAAGGAGAAGGAGATCCGTACCAAGCCGCCGCGATGGTGAAGTTCCTGAAGCCGGGGAAGGCGGTGATCCTGCTGCAGGGGCGGTACGCGGGGCGGAAGGCGGTGATCGTGCGCGTGTTCGAGGAGGGCACCCGTGACCGCCCCTACGGCCACTGCCTCGTCGCCGGCCTCGCCAAGTACCCGAAGAAGGTGATCCGCAAGGACTCGGCGAAGAAGACGGCGAAGAAGTCGAGGGTCAAGTGCTTCCTCAAGCTCGTCAACTTCACCCACATCATGCCCACCCGCTACACCCTCGACGTCGACTTCAAGGACGTGGCCTCCGGGGGACCCGACGCCCTCGCCACCCGCGACAAGAAGGTGGCCGCCTGCAAGGCCGCCAAGGCTCGCCTCGAGGAGAGGTTCAAGACCGGCAAGAACAGGTGGTTCTTCACCAAGCTCCGCTTCTAGGCGCGCCTTCTTGTTCTTGCTATCATCCGTTAATCTATATCTGCTTTTTTTGGTATCTGTGTCCATGAAGACTTGGTTGTTAGTATTGAGTTTAAAATTAAGACATGATGATGCTCATGTGTTATGAAGTCATGCCAAGGATAGATCTGGTTGAAGTTTTGTTTGGGAATTACACTGCTTCAGATGCGATTTGTTTTCCATGTTCCTCCATTTCCAGCGGTGATTCATTGCGATGTGCCCAACAGTGTTTTGCGGACATGATTTGCAACTTAATTAGGTCTACTAACTCGCATGGCTATCAAAATTTAGCAACTGTAATCTTAGGCAATTCTTTGGTAATGGTAGTGCAACTTGCGATAGGTTGCCTGATTAGTGTTTAGGTATCGATTTGTTTGTTTCATGGTGTGCAAGGTGATTGGTAGCACTTGGTTTCTTTGGTTGGATGGATTACATGGTTGGCTATGCACTGTTATGTATGTTAGCTGTTTATGTTATGCTTCAAGTATTAAGGTTCAATTGGCTAGCTGCTTATTTGTTTGCATTGTTGGATTTGAATCCGAATGCAAAGTAATGAAATAGGACGTCTATAAGTAACTTATTTCATTCTTTTAGTTGTTGCAATCAGTGGCTGCACTATGATCCTTGTAGAAATCTTAGATAGATTAAAAAAAGTGTAATTGTCCTATCCTACTTCAGTGTTGAGCTTAGACAGTTTAGTGGTAGGTCTGGATGTTTTGCATCAAGTATTGTGGGATTGTGGTTTGGCTGTTTATGTTTTTTTAGACTACAGTTGTTCTGGCTAACAATGCTTTGTGACAAGTCTGCGCCTAAATTTGTACAATCTGATTGAGTTATATCATGGGGATAATGGCATGGTTGATGATTCTATTTTGATTTTGGTGACAATACATTGGTAAATGTTAGGTGATGTTCCAATGGACAGTTTCAGTATTTTGCTTGTATGCGGTTATGAGTGATTATAATTTTTACATAGATGCTCATTGCTTTCTGTTGTGTAAGCTAGAGAAGATGCTTTGGGAAAGTTATTTATATCACCTAACGTTCAGCTTGCCTTTTTGAAAATGTTCTATTTTGAACAAAGATGCCTCGATTTGTTCAGAATGTCATATACCTAGAAAATTTAATTGATTCCATGAGTTCTGATGGGATCATTTCTTCTCCTCACGGTACCACATCACGCTATGATATTGGCACTCAGTCATGTCGTGGTATTGCGTTTCTTCTTTTCTTGCATCGCATAAAATCTTCGGGGTCTGATAGAACTGATGCCAATAGGGTATTGTTATCTTGATGAGATGAGAGTAACTGTTTGCCCGGATTTCGATCCTTCTTTTCCTGTTTATGTATTGCCTGATGCTGTTGTGTTATTTTGTTTTGCTTTGTGTTGTACTAGTTGTGTTTCGGTATGTGTAGAGCTGTCTTTTAGAATTGTTTCCCAGAACGCCGATTCTCAACTATCACTCTATCAGCTCGATGAATGCTTTGCATGATGGACACCAGCCCTGTGAAGCATCCTTCGTACATCATTTGTGCAATGCGCTTTGTTCATCTGAGCTCCAAACTTCGGAGCGTATCCTTCCTATCTCAAGGATTCTTGAAGACGAATCATCTAAATAACCAACTTGCGTGTTGCAAGGCAGCGGTGGTACTCACTCCCTTGCATCCGACCGTTCAATGGCCTTAATCTAATGGGTTTCTCCCCCTACCTTTTTCAACTCACTTCGCTCGTGTTGTGCACGTTTTTTAAATTGATAAACGGTGCGTCTTTTGCAAAAGAAGCATTACTCCGTTTTAGTGCGTGGAAGGTGAGGTTAGCCTAAATGTCGGTATGCCTCATCATTCTCACCTTGTTGTGGACCAAGCTAAGGCTTGTTTAGGGAGTTTCTATCCATTTAAACTGTAAGATTGTCACTCTATTATGAGATTTTGTAGTTGATTATGAGATTTTGTAGTTGTAGAATCTAGAAAATGAACTATAGCTAAAAGCTGGGTTAGTAGCTTCTCTAGATTCTCTGAAGTTGATTACCGATTCTCCCCAAACTGAGCCTGCAGGCGGCCGGGGTGATTGGCATGTACTCACCCTTGCTTCAACCCCTTTTTTCAGAGTCTATTTGGAGTTTTTGCCAAAGCTGGGAGTTCAATCACATAAGTTAGTTCCCTTTAAACCTAGTCTTCAAGTCTAGTATAGTTAGACGGTTTAGTTCTATAGTAAAACGATAGAGTTGGGTCATCGTATAGCTTCTGCTGTAATAGTTAGCCACAAACTTGTAAATGTCCTATTATTTTATATATAAAGATATCTCCTTTGGAGCCTTGACCAAATGTATGCAATGAAGATCCAGATTATTGAACCTGTATCAACCTACTGATCCAGGGCTTGATACAGTTAAATATGTCGGTTTCTGAATCGTTAGTTTTGGGATCCGACAGCGCTGGTATCAGTAGAGGCAGGAAGCCATCCTATATTGCATACTGCTATCACGTAGTTGAATGAGTTGATTTTAGTGATATTGAGTTCAAAAGAGGAACTCTTTTCGCCACTTGTTGTGGTCCTTTCATAGATCTAGCTTCTTGGTCCTTTCTGAACTCCACTTCAGAGAAGGGGATTGAGAGTTTACACGAGGGAATTGATGATGAGATTAAGATGAGAATTTGATTTTTAATCCCAATATCTTGTTTGGTAGAGGCGATGAAAATTGATACGGAGTTTAGTTGGAGATTAGATCATTAATAAAAACGGATGGATGAGATTTGCTTAGACAAAGTAAAGGAGAAATTCCCTCCCAATTATCTGCCCCTACCCAGGTATTGAAAAGGAGGGAGTTCCTTCCACAATTCCCCATTCCCATCCTACCAAAACTCCCATGTCTCTCAACCAAATAAAACACTTAATAGCCTCATCCTTCTAAACTCTCAATCCCTCCTAAAAACTTCTAACCAAAACAGGCCGTTGAGTCTTGAATCCAAGGTCTACGCCTCTTCATCCAATTTTAATCTTAAACAAGACAAAGGGAACATTTAACGCCAAGAGGATCCATCAGTATTATGACTTGTGAGGGAAAAAAAATGCATACTTTGCGTGGAAAAAATATGCAATGTGAACAAGCATATCATCCCTGAAATTCACCGTTAATATTCTTCCTCATTCATAATAAATATCGTCAAATAAAAAGGTACAAAGATTTACAAGTAATTTTCTTGTCAACCTGGCAATTCGACACACGCCTATTTACAATGACAGTCACTTGTTCCATACGTATTCAGCGTGGAATGTGGATTGCTTTGATGTTGCAGGAAAAGATTTGCCCTTATATCAAAATAGGGAAAATTGGAACCATGCCATTATAATTTTGTAAAATTTGAGATATGCCATCCTGACCTACATGCCATTATAATTTTATAAAATTTGAGATATGCCATCCTGACCTACATGTCATTGACTCACGTGGGTCCTCCATGTCATTGAGATACTGATGACATATCTCAAACTTTGCAAAATTATAATGGCATGGTTCCAATTTACCTATAAAAATAATAATTCCTCAAACTAGACTTGCAAATTTGGTGCAACAACAAAGAACAGCCCGGGTTAATAAAACTGTGAAAATGATTCGGAAAGAGAATTTTTGGAAGCTAAAATTTGAGATTACTTTCAAACTATTAAAGGAAGGGACTCGAAAGCTTATTTATCATTAGAAATTGCATCAACAAAAATACGGTAGTAAGCAGAGGATTTGAAAGCTAACAAACCAAGTTTGCATCAACTTATAATTAAGAAGCAAATCAACGGATAGCTTGTTACTGAAAAAGTAAGACCTATAATTCTTCAATATGCAGAAAGATGAATCGTTTACAGCAAGTTTAAGCTAGTCTACATGACGCCCGCGGGGGGCATGGCACAAAATGGCAAAAAAAACTTGAATCGCATTATCTTTTCAAAACAGAAGATGACTTTTTTTTGAGAAAAGACGAGAACAATTTAATGATATGAAATTTTACATGCTAACACAAACAGAACAATATACATCTCCCTATTTACCCATAAACAGTATAAGAAACAAAGATCATACAATCAAGACCAAAGCGCACGGAACATACTACATCAAAACCTATGAAACATATTACAGGCGATTCAACGAAATGGCATTGCAACAAATACACACTAAATCATTTTGAAACCAACAAAGGCAGACAAAAAAAGAAGGCATACCTGCAAAATTGGCGAACACAGATGTCAATTAACTATCAGCTTCCCATACTGCCGCGAACCAAGATGCATGTTTAGACAGGAGAGCTAATAGATACAATGCATCTTTACACGTCTTCCTGCTCTCGACCAACACTTTCCTAACAGACAAGTTTACCACAACTAACTTCAGCTAAACTAACTATACTAACCATTCTACTTCCTGGACAAAATAGTCTCCTCCAGAAGACCAGAACCCGCACAAAGAGATCAATTGGCTCACTCCCGTAATGCTCTACTGACCCACTGCACATTTTGGACCAAGCATCACTGTGCCTTACAAGCCACCTGTATGCTGTTGCTCTTGCTCTGTATTGCTACTGCTCCCACGATGCTCCTGTTGCAAGGCCCCTTGTTCACGACATGGGTTATCATTCTGTGCATTTTCTCTGCTCTCCGTTATCAACTTCTCTTGAATCTTGTCTAGTTCCTGCATGAATATGCTGCATTTTGCTTCATCATGGCAAATTTTCGGGCAAATTTCAGCCGCTTTACTCATTAGCATTGCATATCTCAATGTATTTTCTGAATCCTTTATACCATGCTTGTCAAATAATTTTTCCTTGTTCTGTTTTAGCTGCTCCTCTCTGAATTTTTTAGTCCATCTGGGCATTATGTACTGCTCTGGTATTTCATTGATTCCAAACTGAGTGAAAAGTCTGAATATGTGGCAGCAAGGTATTCCATCCCTTGTAAATTTTGCACATTGGCACTTGAATGCATTGATGCCAGGTTCAGCAAGCACTTCAAAATAATTTCTATCAAACTCTGGGTTCTCATAGTTGAAGACCTTTTCAAGTCTGTACACTGTCCCTATTTGTATCTCCTGCACGTTGAATGCAGTAGAATGTAGTAGTTCTTCCTGTACTTTCAGAAATATTTCCCTTGTGTAAATATGTGCTGCATGTTGTTCTATTGGTTGCATTGAGATGTATTTAAGGTCAGCTCCTGACTGAAATCTATCTTCTTCATGAACTTTTGCTATATTCTCTTGTATCTCCTTAAATTGCCCAATGAACTTATCTATTGTGTCCTTTGGAAGCATATTACCTTTAAATAATGAGTTTATTCCCTCGTTGGAACCAACTGAGTCAATAAATGGGTAGAGATCTTCTCTAAAATAGACAGGTGCCCAACTTTTTCTTGTTTGCCACATGAGTTGCAGGTGTTGGTTTTCACTTGCATTGTATCTCTCAATAAGCTCAACCCATCCTTCTTCAAATTCTGTTTCTACCAGCGAGTTGCCTACTAAGTTATGTAGATCTGTATTTATGTTACCTCTTGCTGTCATGAAGTCTCCAAGCTTTTCCTGAGCTTTGCTCATAACATGCCGCTTGCAAAACCTAAGCCTTACATGCGGCATGAGTTCTGCAAATGCCTTCTCCATTGATGTGTCCTGGTTTGTTATGACCGCTCTTGGCATTTTTCCTCCCATCACTTGCAAAAATGTACGCAACATCCATTCGAAGGTTTCTACTTTCTCATCTTTTAACAAAGCACATCCTAACAGGAAGGGTGTCGCGTGGCTATTTATTCCAATAATAGGCACAAAAGGCATGTTATACATATCAGTGCTATAGGCAGCATCAAACATAATGAGATCTCCGAAAATATCATACTCGATCCTCAATCTTGCATCAGTCCAGAAGATGCTTGTAACTGTGTTGTCCTCATCTTTTTGCATTACGTACAGAAATTCTGGGTTTTGAATCTGCAATTCTGTGAAGTGCTTCAATGCGCTTTCAACATCTGAGTTTGCTTTTCTATGTTCTGTCTGTGCTATGTTGTGCTCATCTTTATTTTCAAATGGTATGTCTCCGAAACAAACTCTTAGTTTCCTGAAAATCTTCATAATTTTCTTAGGAGGTACCCTATTTTGTTGCAGAACTCTTAAAAATGACTTCTCTCCAGTTGACATTTGTTTGTGGTCTACTATGAATCTTGCAAGCAAAGGGCTTGGGCATAACGGATGATTGTGCTCATGGCGAACTGCTGTGAACTCCCATTCTCCCTTATCGAGTTTCACTATCACCCTTGCCTTGCATTGTGTCTTCTCTACAAGATTGCTTCTCCTCTTCTTCATTGGGTTTTCAGATGACTTCGTTAACTTCATTTTGCCACTCTTGTTGCATTCTAAGTGAAACTTCTTTCTCTTGTAGTTGGTTCCCCTCTTTCCTACAAAACCAGTAAGGAGAGCATGTGCGTAATAGAATCTTTGTGCGGCTTGAAGGGATGGAAATTTCATTCCGGGTTCTGGTGGTCTTGAATTCTTCAGTTCGTCGAAACTAGGATAGAAGTACTTCCCAAGCTCCTTATCCGACTCATCACCTGAGCTGCTGTCTGAATTGCTTTCACTGCTTGTATCCTCGCTTGGCGCTTCACTGCTTTCCACATTATCATGTGATCTGTTATGCTCTTCAGTATGCTGAAGTGAATGGTCTATCGAGCTTGTTTGGTCTCCCAATTTATCTACAATTGGTCGTTCTGTATTTTTGTCTATGCCATTTGAAGATTGCTCCTGCATGCAAGAGAATAACTTACGTTAAGCTACTATTTGATACCTTATTATTGGTACTCTTGTTAGATTTCACCTTTTCATACCTGATAATCACCAGCTCGCTGTAGTTTGTCAACAGGTTCCTTCTCTACAGTAGATATACTAATCTCTGCATGTCTAGGCATCCTTTTGTTGTTTACCTGAGGTACAACCAGGATAACAGATCATTAAAAAATCACTTCCATCACATGTATACAAAACAAAAATATCTGGGGAACCTTTGTTAGCAAGCTTACTTCATTTGAATCAGCTGAAATAAGAGGTTGCGACAACCGTTCCTCAAGATTATCTGCCTGTGTCAGTTGGTCACTATTTCTCTGAACATCCAGCTGTTTCTGGCTTGGAGGATTTCGCCTGCGTTTGCGCTTTGAGAATCTAAGCGAATAGCTAGGACACAATGGATGGTTGTGTTCATTCCGGACTGCTGCATACTCCCATTGTCCCTTATTGAGCTTCACTACCACCTTTGCCTGGCATTGAGTCCTCTCTATAATATTTTTCTTCCTCTTCCTCTGTGGGTTCGGAGTTAGCTTTGATGTGCCAGTCTTGTGGCACTCTATGGTAAACTTTTTTCTCCTGTAGTTCGTCCCCCGCTTTGCAACAAAGCCAGTTTTAAGAGCATGTGTCTCATAGAATCTCTGTGCATCTTCAAGTGTTGCAAATTTCATTCCAAGTTCTGGTGGTCTTGCATTATCCAATTCCATTAAACTAGGACTATAGTGTGCTCCAAGCCCTTTATCTGATTCATTTCCTAGGCTTCTGTCAGAATCGCCATCACTGTTTCTATCATCGCTTGACACTTCATTGCTTTCCATATTATCATGTGATTGGTTTTGTCCATCAGTATGCTGCAGTGATTGGTCCATTGAGTTGGTTTGTCTCCCTAATTGATCCACGTATAGTTGTTCTGCAGTTTTGTCTATGCCATTTGAAGATAGCAGCTGCACGCATGCAATTGAATATTTCTTGTTAAGGTAGCTATTCACTGCCATATTCAAATGTCCATATTAAACCTCTCCATAAGCATTGTCTGGTTTTCATACCTGATAGCCATCACCAGCGAGCTGCAGTCTTCCTTCTGTTATCACTTGCTTCTCAACAGGTTTCTGCATTTCGTTTCGCAGTTAATGCCAGGCACAAAGTGATTCTAAAAAGTCAAAGTGATTCTAAATACCTTGATCAACTCGACTGGAGTTATCACCGTTTGCCCATCATTGTTACTGGTCTGTAATACATGTATGTGAGACAAAGCAATTAGCCAAGTCTTTGTTACTACCTATAGCTGCATTTTGCCAAATTTATGTATGTCATTGTCTGATGGATGAACGCGGTAGGTAAACAGATAATGTTCAAGTTAAACCTTTTCGCCGCGCAGCTCTGGTTGGCACCAGGCTTGTACAGGAGAAATTTCATTCCCCAGATTGTTTACACGAGCAAAAACCTGGAGAACAGATCTCTTAAAAAGGTCAATTTCACCGAAAGCACTTAACCGATTCCAATTCTCTGCAATTCTCTGCAAAAGATGCAATGGCGAGGGTACATACATTGGCTATATATATGTGATAGCGATCTCACCTGTTCGGAATCAACTGGAAGGATGTGCATCAGCACGTCCTCCATGGGAGGAGGGCCGGCCCGTGCCAGCAGCTCATCATCTCCACCATGAACAAGTGCCTGTTTCTGGATTGGATTTGGGAGGAGACGAAATCAATCAAAAACCCCCCTCACAGCACAGCATCTACTACCTCGCACGGGAAGTTGCGGAGAACAGAGTGGAAATCGCGAGTTGCGCGCGTCTTCGACCGTACCTCATACATGTCGGGAGGAGAAGAAGGCATCATCACTCCATAGCCCGCACGGCGTTCGTTCGTGGACACCCCACCTCCCGCCGCCGCCGCCGCCGCCGGTGACGGAGATTGCGCCGCCGCGTGAGGAGGCAGCAGCGGGTAGGGAGGGCGGAGATGAATCGATTCCCTTCCCGGAGAAGGGCGGAGGAGAGGGCTAGGGTTCGCGGTTCCCGGCGGCGAGGATGCTAGGGCATCGAGAAGGGAACAGCGGCCGCGGCTGCCGGGGGGACAGGAGAGTTTTTTCTTTTTTCTTTTTTCCTTTCTCTTCTTTTGTTTTTTTCGTGAGAAACAAGCCCATACATCTGGCTTGGTCGGTGGATGGGCCGGGCCGCTTGTGCTTCGTGGGCCGTTGCCATCTGCGGCCGAAATAAGTCCACCGGCCTTTCCTCAACTTTACGTCGAGTCCGCATGCGAGAATGCTATTGGGCGATCAGTCGCGCGCCTCCCTCCCCGCGCGACTGGAGATGAGAGGGGGCGGCGACGCGCCGCGAGCGAGTTTTTCGTTTTTTCCTTTTTTTTCGTTTCTGTTTGTTTTGTTTTTTTCTCCGGTTTTTATTTTTCTGTTTGGATTTTTTTCTCTGGTTTTTTCTGGTCGGTTTGTTTTTTCCCAGTTTATCTTCTTTTGGTTTTTTCTTTTTTTAAGATGTATAAATATAAAGTTTGTATTCGTATATATACCAAGTTTGTATTCGTACGTATAGAACTTTCTATACGCGCATACAAACTTTCTATACGCATATACAAACTTTCTATATGCGCATATAAACTTTTTATACACGCATATAAACTTTCTATAGGTGTATACAAACTTTCTATAGGCGTATACAAACTTTCTATACATGTATACAAACTTTTTATACGTGTATACAAAGTTTATATACGCGTATACAAACTTTCTATACGTTATGTATTTTCTATTTTTTTTATTTTTTAGTACGTATACAAACTTTGTGTATGTGTGTATATATTCTTTATGCATTAAAATATATTCGTATATATATATATATATATATATATATTATATATATATATATAGTATATACATACGTATATACATAAGACGTATATACATAAGATGTATACAGTAGCTGGGGGGGGGGGGGGTGACTGACCGCGCGCGCGGCTGATCGCGTATCAGCACCCCCCGTATGCATGGCGTTCTTAATCCCCGTTACCAGACATGTCAACTCCTTAAGTGTTCACCATGCTTAATAGTTTAAACCATATTTTCTCCGGTTTTCGCTGACGGCGGGTCTATTTCGGCCTGTTAGGAATGATGATGGCCAACCCTTGGGCCAGGTTGGACGGCCGTGATCGCTTCAAGATCCGTGCAGGTTGTTGCTCGTATTAAAAATCCAGCTCTTTTTTATTAAAAAAAATATTCAGGAACAACTTTGGTTATTCAGAAACAGAGTACATGATGGATGATATAGATTGCAGTAGAGAAATAATATCTAAGATTTCTTGCATGACAACTTCTATTAGGATAAGTGATGTGAGATATGTTGTGTCGATCATGAAGAGGTATGGGCGGCTGATAAGATTTTACTTAACTAGCTTGTCTGCCACCCTATTGATCTCCCTTGGAATCCACATGACCTCCATGGAACCTTCTAGAATATTTGTTTGACTCCAATGGCCTGGATCCTCATCAAATGGGCCTGTTTAGTTCGCTAAAAGAGAATTTTTAGGTGTCACATCAGACGTTTGACCAGATGTCGGAAGGGATTTTCGGACATGAATGAAAAAACTAATTTCATAACTCGCCTGGAAACCGCGAGACGAATCTTTTGAGCCTAATTAATCTGTCATTAGTACATGTGGGTTACTATAGCACTTACGGCTAATCATGAATTAATTAGACTCAAAAGATTCGTCTCGTGATTTCCCCACTAACTGTGTAATTAGTTTTCAAATTTATCTATATTTAATACTCCATGCATGTGTTCAAAGATTCGATGTGATGTTTTTGGAAAAAAGTTTTGGGAACGAAACAGGACCAAAGTTTCTCTTCTTGGCTGTGTCTGCATTCACTACTACATGATAGATTTTCCTGTACGCCACCCCTTTTGTTTCCAAGCGGTTCGTAAGTGGAACAGCACGGAAAAATAAGGGGACCGGCGCGGGGCTGTCACCCGCACAGGAAAATCGATTTTCTCAGGCGGGCCTCCTAATCTGACCGCACGGGATAATCATCATTATCTCATGCGGTCGATTTAAGTGGACCGCACGACAAAATCGATTTTTCCGTACAAGCTTTTTAAGTGGACCGCACAGGAAAATACCTCCCTCCTTCCCACCCATCCACTTCAAAATTTTCACATCCTCTCTCTCTTACTTTATCCCCTATTATCTCTAAACTACCCCCTCTCTCTCTACTTTATCTCTTCCTTTCTCTACCTTATCTCTTCCCCAGTCAACTCCCTCCACACCTTCCACTCCTCCTCCCCCTCTCCTCCTCCCCTTCCCCTCTGTCAGGCCGGCGAGGCGACAAACGGAGCTAGG
Source organism: Oryza sativa Japonica Group (assembly GCF_034140825.1). Classification (NCBI taxonomy): domain Eukaryota; kingdom Viridiplantae; phylum Streptophyta; class Magnoliopsida; order Poales; family Poaceae; genus Oryza; species Oryza sativa. Next base: position 10,718,913 of record NC_089036.1, on the reverse strand, counting down.
CGGCAGACCGGTGCGGCGAGCGGGCGAGGCGGCGGCTGGTCGCGGCGACAGCTGGGCGCGGCGGCGAGCGGGCGAGGCGGTGGCCGGGTGAGGCGACGGCCGGGCGAGGCGACAAAGAAGCGGATCCATAGAGTCAATGGCCTCGACGATACCGCCCACCACCACCGCAAGCCATCCCCGCCGTTCGTCGCTGCTACCTCGAGAGGCGCGGCGGTAGCTTGGCTCAGCGGCTGCTCGCCCTCGCCGCTGCCTCGGGAGGCCCGCCTCGATGACGACGACCTCGACGTATGGCTGACCTCGGCGAGCTCGCGACAACGTTGACGGGCTCGGGGGAGACGGATCCGTTGACGGTGGGCGTAGTAGAAGCGGATCCGTCGCCGATGAGCTTGCGGTGGCGACGGCCGGATGCGGGTGGGCGGCGATTTTCGATTTTTTTTTTATTTTTGGTATTTTTGGTTCCGTGCGGGCGGCATTATTTGACTGCACGTGATAATCGATTATCCCGTGCGGTCCACTTAACCCGACCGCACAGAAAAATAATTATCCCGTGCGGTTGGGTCGTCCGCACGCGAAAATATTTATTTTTCCAGATGCATGGCTCTAGACGGGGGAAACCTCCGTATGGAAAAATCAATTTGACCGTATGGAAAAATAGTTTTTTAAGTAGTGATTCGTCCCGTTGTCAGTGAGGAAGATAATCCCTGCAAATTGCAAAATTCAAAAATTTGGCCGCCTCCATAGCTAACTGGAGCGCCACCAATTCTGCCTGCAAAGAGCATTGTGAGTAGCTGGCGAATGAAAGAAGATTCCAATCCTGTCGTTCCATTTTTCCACTCCGCATCAAACCTAGCAGCAACTGGAATTTTTTTTATTTTTAATTTTTTTTATTAAAAGTTTTACAAAAATAATTTTCCATTTTGAAAATTGACGGAAGTAGTCGCCTACCGCTCTCTGGGAGGGCGATTTTTAAAAATCGCCATCCCAGAGGGCGGCGAAAATGACGTGGCAGACGGCCGTTCGCTTTCGGGCGACGGCCGTCAACGAAATTTGCAGGCGGCCCCCTTGCCGCCCTCCGCTAGGGCGATTTTGTACTGTGCGGGGGGCCGCCTGCAAATGGGCGGCGAGGGGGCATGGAATTTTGCAGGCGGCCCCCTTGCCGCCCTCCGCTAGGGCGATTTTGTACTGTGCGGGGGGCCGCCTGCAAATGGGCGGCGAGGGGGCATGGAATTTTGCAGGCGGCCCCCTTGCCGCCCTGGGGGAGGGCGATTTTTGCCTCCCCCTATAAAGCCCAGTCTCCCCTCTCTGAAATTTCATTATATTCACTAAAAATCCAAAAAAAACGAAAGAGAGAGAGAGGAGAGGGCAGCAGAAGGGGAGCGGCGAAGCCCTGCTGGTTCGCTCACTTCATCACAGGTTTGCTCCCATACATCTTTTGCATTTGTACTAATATGTTATGTTTGAGTATATATGTTGCGTTTTAGTTTTAGTTCCATATATTTTAGCATATCTGTAGCACACAGCACATATGTGTAGATCCAGAGCATAGAATATAATTGTATGAATTGAGACATAGACAGTAGTGTTAATTGTAAGATGTAGTTTAGTTTGATCTGGAGAATGTAACCTACTTTTAGAATTTTGGAGAACAATATTGTAGAGAATGTAACTTAGGGCGTAGTACAGAAATGCGAGGTTAACGCAGTTATTGTTTTCATCAGGCACAATGTCAAATAAGGTCACATTTCAGATAGTTCACGGTGAAGGAAATATTAGATTTGGTCCAGATGGTGTTGATCTGTCAGATTTTGTAATGACATCTAAGGGCATCGATAGGCCTGCGGAGAAAACATTTCAGTCAATTTATAGTTGGTTGTTGAGAGGATTTAGAATAGACCAAGAAGTCTACACAATGTCAGTATCAGTTGTAGTGAGTCGTGCAACAGAAGGTTATTTTTGGGAACTAATGCCGATGGACAGCACTGCTGCTTGGAGACGGTATGTGGAAATGGCTTTTGAACGGTCATGGCCCCTCGTTATATTTGTGTCGGTACAAGAGAAAGATATAAATGTTTCAATGCAAACCGAAGATGTAGAGGGTCCTATCAATGCAAGGGATGTTGTTGGACCATCGATGCAAAATGAGGAAAATCAACCAAGGGAGGAGCAGGCCATGGGCATGGCGGATGAGGGGGAGAGAGTCGGTATAATTGTTGATGAAATGGAGAGGGAAGATTCGGATAATGAGGAAGCGGACGACGACGCATCATCCGATGAGGAAGGTGATGTAATGGCCACTGATTGGGCAAATGAGGACTTCTCTGGACTTGTTATATCAGAGGGTGATCATGTACCCTGGGAGTATAAGGAGAATGAGGTAATTGAGGGTGCAAGGTATGCTCATAAGGATGAGATGAAGGAGGCGGTGAAGCATTGGGCAGTTTCCTTGCAGAGAGAGTTTAGGGTGGTCAAGTCAACAAATTATGTGTATGAAGTGAGGTGCATGAAGGAAGATTGTCCGTGGCGTGTCCATGCATATAAGGGTAAATGGAATGATTATTGGAAAGTTAGCATTGTGACCGAGCATAAGTGCTACTTACAAGGGGTGGAGAAGTATCACCGAAACATCACTTCAGCTTTTGTGGCAAGTGAGATGTACAGCAGTGTTGTTGGTAACATTGGCTTTGAACCAAAATCAATTATTAGGCACATCGAGAACAAATTCAAGTACACCATAAGCTATGCAAAGGCCTGGAGAGCCAAACAAAAGATTATTGAGATGAGGTATGGCACATTTGAAGCTTCTTATGATAATTTGCCTCGTTTGTTAGCCACCATTGCCCAGAGGAATAATAATACTTACTATGACCTACATACATTTACATCGGTTGATGATCGAACAAAGAGTGTGCTGCAAAGAGCCTTTTTCTCATTGGGTGCTTGCATCAATGCTTTTGTGCATTGTCGACCTGTTCTATGCATAGATAGAACTTTTATGACAGGTAAATACCGAGGTCAGATATTGACAGCAATTGGGTGTGATGGGAACAACCAGGTTCTACCTATGGCTTTTGCATTTGTAGAGAGTGAGAACACTGAAAGCTGGTACTGGTTCCTAGAGAGAGTGCACATTGCAGTGATGCGTATGAGGCCCAACGTTTGCCTTATACATGATCGTCATGCGGGTATGTTGCGGGCTATTGACTACTTGCAGAACGGTTGGGATGAGAAGGGACTTCCAGCTAAGTGGCTTGATGTTCGGAGTCGGTGGTGCATGCGTCACATGGGTGCAAATTTCTACAAGCAATTCAAGAACAAGCATCTTATGGAGCTCTTTAAGAGGCTCTGTGCACAGAACCAAGAGAAGAAATTTAATGAGTTGTGGGACAAGTTGGATGAGTTGACAACGAAGCAAACAGATGAGCAATCTCGCAGACCACAAGTTGAAGGTGACGAGCCTCCCATACCTCTTGGTGCATTACATGATGACCCACCAACAATGAGAAGGAGGTCAGGGTCGTCCATCAGAAATTTCACTCAGTGGATTGAGAATGATCCTAAGGAGAAGTGGTCTCTATTGTTCGACACCGATGGATCTCGGTATGGCATAATGACAACCAATTTGGCAGAGGTGTACAACTGGGTAATGCGAGGAGTTCAGGTACTTCCATTGGTTGCTATTGTTGAATTCATCCTTCACGGCACGCAAGCGTACTTTAGGGATCGATACAAGAAAATTGGTCCGTCCATGGCCGATAACAACATAGTGTTTGGCAACGTAGTGACAAAGTACATGGAAGATAAAATCAAAAAGGCACGGAGACATAGAGTTGTTGCTCAAGGCACAAGTGCATCGGTATGAAATAATGTGTGTTGATAGGAGCAGGCGTGGTATCTATCGCAAGCAAGCCGTGCAGGAATGTGTCTTAAAGACGGATGGTGGATGTACCTGCAGTTGTATGAAGCTGAAGCTTCATCACCTTCCTTGCTCACACGTTTTTGCTGCTGCCGGTGATTGTGGCATATCTCCCAATGTGTACGTCTCAAATTATTTCAGGAAAGAAGCAATCTTTCATACATGGAGTGAGGAGATATATGGGTTCGGGATCTCAGGATCTTACACAACGCTGAGTGCCCAAGTTTTTTATATTCCAGATCCATCTAAGTTAAGGGTGAAAAAGGGTCGACGCCAAACTAGACGCATCAGAAATGATATGGATGAGTCAGAAGCAGGTGGGAGGACTTTACGCTGCAGCAAGTGTGATCTGCGCGGCCATACTTACAAGAAATGCCCGAAGAATGCAGAAGTTCCAAGCGGCGCAGATGCTAGTCCATCTGGACAGGCATGTGATGGTAGGCGACCACATGGTGAAGGAACAACAAGCAGGCGCGCAAGGCCAAGGTCGTCGCGCAGCAGGCGATTCCATGGTGTAACAATGCTATCGATTTAGGAAATAAAACGCTGTTGTGATGTGATGTGTGTTCGGACTAAATACTTCTATCGTGTAATTTCAATTGAATGTTGTTGTAATGAGTACCTCCGACTATTGTTGTACTAGTAGTATTGCGAACTATTCGGTGTTGTATCATAATGTTATCGTGATGAGTGTTCGGACTAAGTACTCATATCGTGTAACTGCAGCTATTGTTGTAATCAGAAATATTCCGTATGGTGACACTTTTGTTTGTTTGTACTCTTGTTTAATATGTGTTAGTAATTCGCTTATGAACATTTATTATTTATGTTGACTAATTATTTATATGTTTCTGACCAATCTATTTGATGCATGTATGGCGTACGACACACCGGCGCTGTTGAACCGTGGGATTGACAGGAACCACAGCTCATTCCTGTCAGCAGTCGAGGGTGCACAGCTCGGCACCTTCCGTCCACGCACGTCGCGCGAGTGGTTGCGTGTCGACCCCCGTCACGTTCCTTGGTACGCGTATGTTCACATTTCAACTCAACTTTGCTTTGTGTTGTACTTATGTTTGAAGTTTGCTCTACACAGGTTGCGTGCGGCAGGCCTTCTACCACTTTGTAGGCTTGTTGAGGCGGCGGCGGACGACCGTGACCCAGCGAAGCGGTGGGATGCAGACCGGTCACTCCTTGCCGCTCTGGTAGACCGCTGGAGACCTGAGACGCACACGTTCCACCTTCCCTGTGGGGAGATGGCTCCGACACTGCAGGACGTGTCGTACCTGCTCGGGCTACCGCTGGCGGGAGCACCAGTTGGTCCCGTGGACGGTGTTGTTGGGTGGAAGGAGGATATCACTGCGCGCTTCGAGCAGGTGATGCACCTTCCACACCTAGGACCGGCCAACACCCTTCCTCCTGTACTCTACAGTCGGGCCTAGCAAGGCTTGGTTGCTCCAGTTCACTGTAAGTAAATAAGTTGTTATTATCATACATGCTTATTTGCGATCAACAGAGTGTTTTGTACTAACATTTCATTCTTAATTGTAGGCGGACCTTCTGCACCCTGATGCTGATGATTACTCGGTCCGACGCTCCCTTGAGGCGTACCTGTTGTGGTTGTTCGGGTGGGTGATGTTCACTAGCACCCACGGGCACGCTGTGGACTTCCGGCTGGTCCACTACGCACGGTCCATCGCGGATGCTCAGCCACAGGACGTGCCGCAGTGGAGCTGGGGTTCTGCCGTGCTAGCAGCCACGTACCGTGCCCTCGGTGAGGCGTGCACGAAGACTGACGCGGGAGCGATCATCGCTGGCTGCCCTATGTTGCTTCAGCTTTGGGCAGCCGAGAGGTTTGCCATAGGTCGACCAGTGGTGGAGAGCGCACCCTACGGGGTTGGACGCAGCGCGCAGTGGCCAGAGGACGGTCCCACGATGGGGACTTACTGGTGTCGACGTGGGGTTAGTGCAACTTCGCTGCGTTATAAGTTTATCAGTCGTCTTCTTTTTTTTCTTCACATAACATGTCTAATTCCGATCATGTTTATTGCAGCGTCGTTACGCTCACGTACAGGTGAGACGAGGTTACCCGGACTTCGTGTTCGAGTTTGACCGTCTCCAGCCGAGCGACGTTATCTGGGAGCCGTACACAGAAGAGGCCGTCGCTGCGAGAGCACCGCTAGGACTTTCGTCCTTGTGCACACGCGACCAGGCTTACTGGCTCACCATCCTGCCGATGGTGTTCGACATTTTCGTTGAGCCTCACTGCCCGCAGCGTGTGATGAGACAGTTCGGACTTAGGTAGGTGTTTCCGGGCATCGTGCAGCCGACCGTCCTCCCTGCCGACCACTCGTGAGTTCGGATTGTTCATTTCTAAATTTTTATGATACTTACTTCATCGAGCCATATAATTTACCTCTCTTCACAGGTTGACTCGACGGGGACAGCTAGCAGGTGCACTTTGGGCTCCACGTGTACAGCAGTACGTTGACGACTGGGTGTTAGCTACAGAGGAGGTGATCAACGAGCTCTTCCCACACACGGAGGAGAACTACCGTGACTACCTTCGCTGGTACCTTCCTCGCACTCGTGCGCGTGTGACCTTCACTCCAGACGCCCCAGAGCCGCACGTTGCCGCTGTCACGGATGCGTATCCCACGCACCGTGACCGAGACTACTTCGTGGGGGTACGTCGAATTTGTATTAGTTCTTACAATTATTTCATTTATCTTGCATAATATAGGACAACTACTGAATTTTTTATTTCCATCTTGCATAGGCTGATGCCGCACGGGATATCAGTGCCGATATCACCGCAGTCCAAGTGAGGTTGAACAGAGGTTTGCACTTGACTGACGTTGAGCAGAGGGTGACCTTCGACCGGATGCAGGAGAAGATGCGTGCGGTCATGCGCGTCTTCTCCTGTCGCAGCGCCGTGGACGTCGTACCTCCAGCTGGTCCGGTACAACCACGGCCTCGCGCGCCTACCGTCGGAGCAGGACCTCGACCTACGGCACCTGTTTCGCACGGTACTGCTCAGCCCAGAGGTTTCTTAAGTTTTGTTTATGTTTTTGTACGAAAACATCACCCCGTCGTAACTTGATGTTCCATCCTCGCAGGACCTCGTTTGCCTTCGAGCGCCCCTAGCTTCGGAGCAGTGCGACCTACAGCACCGGTTTCACACGGTACAGTTCAGCCCAGAGATTAGTTCATTTTTGTTTCAGCTTTTGCACGAATATGTCACCATGTTTTAACTGCACGTTTCCTCATCGCAGGACCTCGTCTGCCTTCGAGCGTGTTCGCAGGCACGACCGGCGCTTCCGCGAGCTCCGCAGGGGCGTTCGCCACCTCTTCGGGCGCGTTCGCCACCTCTTCCTCTCACGGAGCGTCGATCCCTCGCCCACACGGTACTTTACTTTTTATTAATACTATTAAATACATGTATGAAACTGATGGTCCTTGTCCAGCAGGATTTGCAGCCGGGATCTTCGGTACTGGGGCCTCTTCGTCTCACGCCGGTAGGACTGGTCCTACTAGCCAGTTCTACGACAACGACTTGCACGGTGCACACCACCACGACGTACTAGGCTCCTCTCAGCTTGGAGGAGCTCCAGAGGCGCACACTCAGGAGCAGCCAGAGGTCACACCTGTACAGGCAGGACGGGTTGGCCGTGCCGTACCCCCGGACCGACTCACGTACTCCCAGGGGCACATTAGGGCGCAGGGTAGGAGGGACAGGGGTAAGAGGCCTCGTCAGTAGTGTTCTACCTCTTCAGTCCTTATGTGACCGTTTCTTTTGGCTTACAAACTTGTAAAGCAGTACTACTTTTGCTATTACTACTGCAGTACTACTTGTGTTTGTCTCGTCTACATAGTTCTTTTCATTCATATGGTGCTAGAACAACTTATGCTCACGACAACACACTTTCGTACAATGGATTGACACAGTCAGAGTTACTTCAAGTGGCGGGCCGATAACGCAACCTGAACCGACCATACAGTTCATTCATGCTTGGATGGAGTACGAACGTCGGGTGGAAATTGCAAGCTTAGACTGGAGGAACAATCCATTAGGGTTACATAAATGGTCCGAGCGTCCAAAGTGTGGGTGCAGAGATCGCTGGCAGGTGGCTACATCCTTTGCTGAACAAACATTTCGAAGGAGATATTTTGTCTGCCCCAATGTAGACAACGATTTCGTTGTATGTCTAACCATTTACAAAATCCGCTATGATTTGCACAAAATTACTACCCAAACTGAATAACATTACTATTTTTACAGGGCAATCCAAGGATGGGTGGATTTACTCGATGGATCGACAATGTCACTCCATCATATCATGGCCAGAAGATAACAGAGTCAGAAACACAAGTAGAGTATCAACGATTGAAGGACCACGAGAATGCAATGCATTCTGACCGACCTAGAAGGGGCCGATAGGTTACCGCATGCTTGATTCGTCGGGATCGACAAATTTGTACCGTGTATCGATGGCACTTCTTATCTATCTTATCATTACAATGTTTAATTATGATGGTGATTTTTTGTATGCGTAAGACTAAGGGCCTATTTGGATTTCTACCAAAAACATGCCCTACCAATATTTTGGTAATTTGAATAGTACTTGTGTTTGATTTTGATTGAAGCCTATTCATTGGTAATACGTAATCTAGATTTGAGATTATGTAGAACATTCTTCACTACAATTTTACATTTTGGCAGCAAACCAAATATGATCAAATGCAATTTTACCTTACCAAATATTTGGTAGTGCCAAAACTTGCTTATATTTTGGCACTAACAAAATATTTGTACGGTAACATTCCAAATAGGCCCTAAAAAATAATAAAATTGTATTTTACCAGTCTTGGAGATTTTAATCTTGTATAGTTTTCAATATAAAAAAATTTGATAACTATTGATATTTATAAAAAATATAAAGCACAGTATAAAATCGCCCTCCCCCAGGGCGGCAAGGGGGCCGCCTGCAAAATTCCAGGCCCCCCGCCGCCCATTTGCAGGCGGCCCCCCGCACAGTACAAAATCGCCCTAGCGGAGGGCGGCAAAGGGGGCCGCCTGCAAATTTCGTTGACGGCCGTCGCCCGAGAGCGAACGGCCGTCTGCCACGTCACTTTCGCCGCCCTCTGGGATGGCGATTTTTAAAAATCGCCCTCCCAGAGGGCGGTAGGCGACCACTTCTGTCAATTTTCAAAATGAAAAATTATTTTTGTAAAACTTTTAATAAAAAAAATTAAAAATAAAAAAAATTCGCAGCAACTGTGCCTTGCTAGCCTATCGCGAACTGGTCAAGGTTGGAGACCGCATGGGCTGTTTTCAATTTTCTTTCTCCATTCTTATGTATGTCTTCATTTCTTTTTCCTCTTTTACGTACCTTATTCTCTCGTACTCTCTCCGGACTTATAACTTGTCGTTTTACATAAATGTGAGGTCAAACTTTAAAATCTTTGATTATAAATCATTTCTAAAATATTTGTCTTTTAAAATGGTGACTATATGAATAGATTAGTCTTAAAAAGTACTTTAATAAAATCATATATTTGTTAACACTTTTATACATAATATAATAAAAAATAATGGTAAAAGTTGTTTTTTAAAAGACCGTACCCTTATGTAAAACGACAAGTATTATCAAACCGGAGGGAGTAATTCATCATGGTCATAAGAATCGTTTTTTCTTTTTCTTCCACTCAAATTTTTTGTTTCCTTTTTTTATTACTCTTTTTTAACGAAAACTTTTTTATATGAACTATTTCCATCCAAATTTTCTACATATAGACTTTTGTGTACCCTAGACTTTTTAATATAAAAAGTATATATAAACTTTTTAAAATCTTTCTAGACTTTATATATATAAACTTTATACAGAAATTATATTTGCAATTTATAAGTTTAGTGGATATTTTCCTAAAAATTAGAGTCCAATCCAAACAAACTTGAAAACAGGAAAAAAAAGATAAAGCATGAACAAGGAGGCAACCCGGGCTTGTTTTTCAGTTGAAGCAATGATAAACACATATACAGAATACCCTTCCATTTACTCTGCAGGATGAATATCAAGAAGAGGAACTCAGAAGAAAGATGGAGAATTTGCCAAGTGGTAACCACTAGCCTTTTCAATTCCGGAAAAATTACAAATTACCTTCTCGAACTATCGCGGTCGTTCGAATTACCCCCTAAACCCGAAAACCAGACGTCGTTCACCCTCAACTTTCAATACCGGACAAATTATCCCCCTCGATCCAATCCAGAGTGGTTTTGTCCTACGTGGCGTACGCGTGACAATCCAGTCAGCATTTTCTTATTAAAAAAATGGTGGGGTCCACATGTCATCTTCCCTCTTCCTCTTCTCTTCTCTCTCTCGTCCACAAGCGGGGACTATAGATGGCCAAAAGGGCCGAGGTCTGATGGCCTGGCCCACGGCACGGCGTTTTGGCCCGGCCCAAGAACGGCACGGCCCGTTAAGGGTCGGGCCCGTGCCGGCCCGGCCCGACCACCGAGCCGTGCCTGGGCCTCTCCGCCGACACATTGGGCCGGCCCGGCATGGCACGATGGGCCGCAGGCCAGGCCCGACACATAAACAATAGGGAGTAAAAATAGACATATTATATGCCACGGTCGAAAGAATAGGGACGTTAAATAGACTTATTTTACCTACATATATGTCAGCCCAAAGAGGAGGGATGGAAAATAGACTTATTTTCACTAATATATGTCACAGCCCAAAGTGGAGGGACCGAAATTAGACTTGTTTTCGCTATATATATATATATATATATATATATATATATATATGTCACATCCCAAAGAGGAGGGATAGAAAATAGACTTATTTAAAAAAGGCACGATGGGCCACCCGTGCCTTCGGCCGGCCCGGCACGGCCCGACGGCTGGTGGGCCATGCCTGGGCGGGAGGCACAGCCCATGAGCCGGCACGGCCCGGCACGAAGTGCCGATCGGGCTGTGCTGGCCCGATGGCTGGTGGGCCGTGCCTGGGCCGGGCCGTGTCGGGCGGGCCTTTTGGCCATCTATAGCGGGGACGACGAGGATGGGCGGCGGCTGGAGGAGGCGCGGCACGCGGAGGAGGCAGTGCTGGCGATGGCCGAGATGGAGAAGACCAAGTGCCGCATGGCCATGGAGGCGGCCGAGGCGGCGCAGCATGGCATGGCGCACGGCAGTGCGGGGAAGGCAGCGGACGGCGCGCATGGCGGTGCGGCCGACGGTGGGTGGGGCCGGTCGGCGCGGACAGGTGGGTGGCGGCGGAGAGGCGGGGATGATGGGGATGGGCGGCAGACTCGTCACCGGAGTAGACGAGTGTGGCTGACGAGTCCGTCGGCGGCGGACTCGTCAGCACCTGCAGCAGGATGTTGCGGTCGAGAAGGATGTTGGCCGGCTTGAGGTCCAGGTCGCAGTGCACGAGCGGCTCCGGCTTGGTCTGGTGGAGGAACAGCAGCGCCGTGGTGATCTCCGCCGAGATCCTGAACCGCTGGCTCCACGGGATCGATGGGCGACGGCGTGCCGGAATTTTTGTTCTTTTTTTTTTTTGTCTCTGCCCTCTTCTGAATTTTCTGATCTGATTTGGCGCCGCGTTTTGGACTTTGGGAATGTGGTTATGTGCTGCATATGTAGCAGATTGGTTTCTCTTGATCAAAGCTCGTGTTTTGGAATGTTGGGTAAAGGATTTTGTCGAGAGCTAACTTGCACACTTGTATATATGCATGGCCTTAATTTGCAGTCGATGGCTTGCATCATCAGTGATTTTGCAGCCGCCCGCCGACGCGCGGCAGTACCAGCAGCTGCCGCCGGCGTAGCTAGACACGTACGTGGTGCAGATGCCCAAGGACAAGGTGTTCCGCATCCCGCCGCCGGAGAACGCGCGCCTCTTCCAGCACTACACGTCTACACCCGCCACGCCCGCTGCTCCTGCGTCTGCGTCTGCTCCTGGTTCCTCCTCGCGCTCGCAGCCTTCGCCTCCGCCGTCTGCCTTGTGTTCAAGCGCAGGCAATCGGACTACACGCTCCAGGGCGCGGACCTTCTCGTCGGCCTCTCGGCGTTGCGCCGCCGCTACGCCTCCAGGTCGGCCAGCCGGTGCGCCGCCTCGGCCGCCTCCATGGCCGCGCGACACTTGGTCTTCTCCATCTCGGCCATCGCCAGCACCGCCTCCTCCGCGTGCCGTGCCTCCTCCAGCCGCCGCCCATACCCGTCGTCTCTGCTTGTGGATGAGAGAGAGAGAGGAGAAGAGGGAGAGGAAAGAGGATGTATGACAGGTGGACCCCAGCACTTTTTTATAATAAAATACTGACTGGATTGCCATGCGTACATCACGTAGGACAAAACCGCTTTGCATTGGGTCGAGAGGGGTAATTCGTCCGGTATTAAAAGTTCGGGGTGAACGATGATTGGTTTTTGGGTTTAGGGAGGTAATTCGGACGACCGCAATAGTTCGAGGGTAATTCATACTTTTTCCTTCAATTCCTCACCCCTCTTTTCTCACAAACACCTGACTGAAAACTATTTTTCATTGGATTTGGTTCTAATGGTCAATTTTAAGGATTTTCATTGAAGCTAGAATTGGCCAGATTCACCCACTCTACTCTTTAAAAAAACTAATTTTCAATTCACCCACTCTACTCTTAAAAAAACTAATTTTCAATTCCTTAAAATTAAGGGTTTGTCTCCTCCTATGTACTGCACTGTCACTCGTAGTCTACTCCATTCCGCTCGTCGGCGTGCATGGTGATCGGGAGAGCAGGTCTTTGGAACCTCTGCCTTCGACGTCCCGCACCGGGAGAAGGCAGCAATAAGGTTTTTGGGAAGCGCTTCGCACGACTGCTCCCTGTTCGACCACAATGGCTCGTCTTCCTGTTCGCTCGCGTACTGCGCGCCGTTGTCGACGTCCGCAACCGCGAGTAATTCCTGCTGAGCAACCGGTCTTCCGGTACCCTCGGTACGTTATCAACATGTTGCGCATATTAGATCTATTCATGTTTTACTGCTTAGTTTACATATGTAGATTTAATGATGCGTTCTTCATGCTAAATTATATCTGCAATGTTATGATTTATATAGAATAAATTAAATCATTATGTGCTTATAAATTCAACACTAGCTATCTAGCTATAAATAGAACATATGCAAAGATAACTAGAAAATAGTTGTCGCATTCTTCTCTTTTTCTTTGTCCTCTAAGTGTGTACCTGTTAATTAGATGAGAAAATGGAAGACATGTGTTCAAGAGAAGATTGGTATAGGACAAGAACTGATGGGGAATGGTAGGTATCAGGTTGGCAAAACACCAACACCTCGAATGTGCAAACAATTGGAGCTTCTAGTCCCCTAGCATCAGAAATCAATATAGTACTTCAAGCCATTCGTCTTCGTCAGGCAAGGTTGCAAGGACGCGATGGAGGCTCAAACAAGATACCTGTACGCTCTGGCAAATCTTTGAGGTGAACGTTCTTCTGACGCTTCCATGTACATTCTGGTAATCTTTGGGATAAACTGTCACCAAATTGATGGGATACGCGTAGGCTACGATAGCGTAAATGAAAATTTTCTATCGCGTAAGCCATTAACCATACAAAAATTAGATCATAGATCGTTACCACTTGACGCGCTGCGCATCGGAAGAAGGCGCTAAGAAATCGAAGGAACTCCCGCGAAGTAGCACGCGTCGATAGGGGTGGAAAAAAAATCTCGGGCTCGTGAGCTCAGCTCGGGCTTGGCTCGAGTTTGGTTGGCTTGGCTCGGCTTGTAAGCCTAACGAGCCAAGCCCAAGCCACCTTTTCAGCTCGTTACTGAAATGAGCCGAGCCGAGCTAGCTCGCGAGCTGCTTGTTTTGGCTCACGAGCCTAGGCCATTATGCATTTATAAAGATTATTTTACTTTTCATGGTGTTATTATTTCTCAACTTGAAATTTATCATTAAGAGTTTGAAGAATTTAATATATAAACTTATTTAAATTTTGCATGTTGATGATTTGTTCATGCTTTTTTTAATAACTACACGAGCCAGGAAACGAGCCGAGCCGAGCTCAAGTTTTAGCTTGTTTTCCTAACTGAGTCGAGCCAAGCCAAGCCTAGCTTGTCACGAGCCACTGCAAGTCGAGCCGAGCCAGGGCCTGGCTCGTTTCCACCCCTACGCGTAGGAAGTAGTCGATCGCACCGGCTCGACCTTCTCCTCCACGTGCGTTCTCCTTGCTGTACTCCCACGCTGATCAGCACCGCAAACCAGCGGCACCTCTACTGCTATCCACACGTACAAGGACGGAACGCTACGCGCAGATGTGCTCGCACCCGCGTGCGGCTAGGGTTTTGCTCGGGGAGGGGAGTGGCGGCTAGGGTTTCTCACGTGATGCAATCAATCCGCCAATCACACCCCTCACGAATATATAGGATACATAACGGGCCTCCAAGGTCCATAGGACCCTATTCGGATCCCTATCTGAATTAAGAGCATATTGGATCTCCATCCAATCCCCTTATTCTGGCTCATTAAGCATGTGACCCTGTAGGTTCATGTACACTCGGCTGTAACCCAAAAACTCCTTTTCGGTCTACGTGTCAACAACGGTCCCTAGCAGAACGTATTGACCCACCGGGCATACATAAAGATCACATCGGCTGAATCTCTAGTGTATACTTGTATGAACCCCTTTGCCTCATGATATCGATTAAGCTCAAGGTTAGATATGTGCCATCCTCTAATAGCTCAATCATTCAATCGAACCTGTGATAGATTATATAACTTGTGATTGACTCCTCAACCACCTTTGGCATGGCCATGCACTTCCATAATCTACAACATTGAGGAGCCCATAGATATCTCTCTATAGGAGGGGCAAATCCCATCTTGATTATTCATATCCCACTACATGTTTCACAGCATACCCGAAAACTACTTTTATAACTACCTAATTACGGAGTAGCGTTTAGCAGTCCTTAAGTAATCTACTACACATGTTGGGAACCATGATAATCTCAGGTCTAAGGATTCAACACCAACACTAAATGAGATCACTGATGACACAACACATATGGCTCTTACAGTGTCTCATGTTGGGTCTTTCCAATAACATATTCCCCAACAAGTGTCCACATTATTAATTTGGTATCTCTATATCATGATCCATAAGACATGATCATCAATTAATACATGTGCTGATCATTTAAACATATTTGTTCCACATATGATATTTGATCAGGGATCCTTTAGAAATAGTAACAAACAACATAAAGAGTCTCATGAAAGAATCACACATTTATTAACCAATAATGAGTTATCTATTTTAAGGAACAAAGTCGGATAAATATGTAAACATAGTATGTAATGTAATCATCTCTATGATTGCTTCTGGAGCATATCACTGACACTAATGACTGAAGGCTGTCGAACCCCATGCATCTCAGTCCTCAGGGATGTATCAGATTTCATGTGCTGTTGCTATACTTATATTTTATGAATTCCATACATATATTACCTGTAAATTTGTTCCGATGCTATGTAACTGCACAAATATATAGTTCTTGAATCTTAACTTGTGTGATTTTGGGTACAGTATGGTTGCAGTGTCAAGACACCAAGTCTCCATGTTGTCAACCTTTCATTACTGGAGAAACCCATCTTTGGTCGGTCGACCAGATTTCACAGTAGTCCCGGTTGTATTAAAAACCAGGGCTAAAAATATCTTTAATCCCAGCTTAAAAGCTCAGGAGTACTTTTTTATCTTTAGTCCTGGTTGGTAACACTAACCGGGAGTAAAGCTTATGTTATATCGATCTTTTTTCCGAATTAAATTTAAAAATATAGTGCACATATGTAATTTTTTTCAAAAATATACCGTCGATCTCGCACCACCATTAAGCGAAAATGACGAGGAGGTGACGTTAAAGACAGTCTCGCACAATGAAAATGCGAGACCGCCCGGTCTCTCGCGCCATAGCACGGTCTGGCGCGAGACCGCGCGCTCTCGCGGGAAGAACGAGCGAGACCAAGCGGTATCGCTGAAAAAGAGTGCGATACCGTACCAATGCTCCCTTTGGTTAGTCACTAATGACGTAATTAACTATTTAACTAATACTAATTAGAGATTAATAATTAATTAATTAATTAATTGCTAATCATGATAATTAGTCACTAATTAATCATTTTGAAATCCGGTATCGCAGATTGGTTCGGCGAGACCGAACGGTCCGCGCGGTTTCGCGTTGTTCACTCGCGACGTCACGCCACGTCACTTTCGCGCAAGGTTGTACGAAATCGATGGTATATTTTTTTTTAAAATTTTTGAATCCTGAATATTTCTAAAAATAAAATGAATGAACAGTATATTTCCAAATTTTATTCTCTTTTTTTCCTGGTTGGTAACACCAACCGAGACTACCTAAAGATATATTTGTAGTCTCGGTTGGCGTTACCAACCGGGAAAAAAGATCAACATACATGGAGAGGCATGCGCGCGGATCGGATCGACACTCCTCCCTCTCGGTTCTATCTCCTCCTCTGGCTCACACCTTATCTCTTTCTCTCCTCCTCTCCCTCTCCTTCAACTCCTCTCTTCCTCTCCTCCTCTCCCTCCCCCTTCCTCCCCACCTGCAGTGGCGGCGCGCGGCGGCCGGGCGCGGAGAGCCGGGCGGCTGGCGTGGCAGCAGCTAGAGGCCTCGCGGCGACGCGACGGCGGGCGATGCTCCGGGCCGCCTCGCGGTAGGCCGGGCGGCCTCGTGGGGGCGCGGCGATGGGCGGCGGTGGGCTTAGGTGCCGATTTAGGTTTTTTCTTTTTTTTTTAGGATTTGTGATTTGGATTGAGATGTATTTGATTTATGTATTGTATTTGTGATGAATTTTGTAGAAGTTGTGATGTAATTTTTTTAAGATTTTGTGATGTATTTGGAGATGATCGATTTGAGGATTTGAGGATTTAGAGGTGATAATCGATTTGAGATTTTACAATTCGGGGATGATTGATTTGGGATTTTGGGGGCGGGATGGAGTGAAATCAATATATTAAAAATAATGAAATGAAGAAAAGAAAAGAATAAAGGAGCAACCAGATCTAGTTTGGCTCATTCTTTAGTACCAACCGGGACTAAAAAGGCTCTATCTTTAGTCTCAGTTGGTAACACCAACCGGAACTAAAAATTAATTTTTACTCCCGGTTATTTCACCCGAGACTAAAGATAGAAAACTGGGACTAAGAGGGTTACGAACCGGGAGTAAAAATCACTTCTCCACGGGAGTAAAAATCACTTCTCCACCGGTGTTTGTTAACTGGGCTGATACAAAAATACGTACGTATCTGACCAGCTAAGAGCGGGTGTGGCTAATGGGTGATTCGATCCCCATCCCCAATATACGCTCTCTCCCCCTTCCTCCTCCCCTTCTTCTCTTCCTACTACACCATAAATTTTTTAAAAAAATAAAAAAACAAAGTTGGAAAAAATTATGTATAGAAATACTATATATAAAAAATATTTAAATTCAAATTCAAATTTGAATCGGGTATGTAAACTTTTAACTTATAAATATTAGGTCTATAAACTTTAGGTGTATAAACTTTTGATGTATAGAAATACTATATATAAAAAATATTTAAATTTAAATTCAAATTTGAATCGGGTATGTAAACTTTTGACTTATAAACTTTCGGTCTATAAACTATAATCTATAGGTGTATAAACTTTAGACGTATAGAAATACTATATATAAAAATATTTGAAGTCATTCAAATTTGAATCGGATTTATAAACTTTTGACTTCTAAACTTTGGGTCTCCAAACTTTAGGTGTATAAACTTTAGATGTGTAAACTTGAGGTGTACAAATTTTAGGTGTATAAATTTACTAAAATAGAAAAATAAGGTGATGTCAAAAAAGGAAACCACGTGGAGGAGGTGGTGATCAATGTGGGGAGGGTGACCGATCGATCGCCCCTTAGGACTTTCGGCTAAGAGCAGGTTTAGTATCGTCGGCCGCTAGCGATATACGTGTGCCACATCATCTAAAGTAAATTAGTAGCTAGGAATACAGTAGCCCGGTTTAGTTAAAAAAATTGTTTTGGATGTCACATCGGATATACGGACACATGTTTGAAGTATTAAACATAGTCTAATAATAAAACAAATTACATATTCCGCCAGAAAATTGTGAGATGAATTTATTAAGCCTAATTAATCCGTCATTAGCAAATGTTTACTGTAGCACCACATTATTAAATCATGACACAATTAGGCTTAAAGATTTGTCTCGCAATTTACACGCAAACTGTGTAATTATTTTTTTATCCACATTTAATACTTCATGAATGTGTTCAAACATTCGATGTGATTGGTGAAAATTTTTTGTTTTAGAAACTAAACAAGGCCTAACATGCTATTGGCATGTTAAACAAGATCAATAAATTTTTACTATTTTTTTACCGCATCAATTCCTTTTTTCCACTATTGGAGAAACCATTTTTTGTGGTTGGTCAAAAACCACATTAGTCCCATTGCTCAAAAAACCGTGACTAAAAATCATTTTTTTCCCGGTTCAAAAGCCAATGAGTATTTTTTGATCTTTAGTCCCGGTTGGTGGGACTAAAAATCATTATCCCTCCGGGTTGATAATACTTGTCGTTTTTATCGTTTTTGACAAGGGCACGGTCTTCAAAAACAACCTTGACCATTATTTTCAATTATAATATGTATAAAAGTGTTAACAAATATATGATTTTATTAAACTACTTTTTAAGACTAATCTATACATGTAGTCATCATATTTGAAAGAGAAATATTTTAAAAATGATTTATAATCAAAGATTCTAAAGTTTGACCTTAGCCTTGTCTAAAACGGCAAGTATTTTTAGCCCGGAGGGAGTATTAGTCCCGGTTCAATAAATGGGATGCGGTGTCAGACCCCTCTATTATCTTTAGTCCCGGTTGGTAACACCAACCGGAGTAAAGATCTATTTTTAGTCCCGGTTGTTAAACAACCGGGAAAAAAAGCCTCGAGCCCCCTTGTGCGCATGCTAAGTCCTGCTCTCTGTCCATCCCCTTCCTTCTTCTCTCACCCCATCTCCTCCTCCCCTCTCCTATGGCCCCCTCCCCTCCTCTCCTCCCCTCTGGCGGGCGGCGTGATGGGAGGCCGGTGGCGGCCCGACGCGGGGCGGCGGGATGGGAGGCCGGCCGGCGGCGGCTGGGCGCGGGGCGGCGGGATGGAGGCCAGCCGGTGGTGGCCCGACGCGGGGCGGCGGGATGGGAGGCCGGCCGGCAGCGGCTGGGCGCGGGGCGGCGGCCTCGCCCTCCCCTCCGCCAGATCCGGCCGGAGGGGAGGCGGTGGAATGGTGGCTGGCCGGTGACAGGATTGGAGGCTAGCCGGTGGCCGGGTAGATATTATTTGTTTGAGTTTTTCTTGATTTTTTTGATGATTTGTGGATGTTGTTGATTTGTGAATGTGCTTGTAAATGTTTATGTGAATAAATTTGTGATGATGTATTGTGAATGAATTTGTGATGATCTGTGTGAATGATTTTGTGATATTGTGGATAAATTTGTGATATCTATTATGTGAATCAATATGAAAAGAGGGAAAAAAAGAAAAAAAAATGAAGGAGGAAAAAAAGAAAAAAAAATAGCCCCGGGACTAAAGATGGCTACGTCAATCACGTGGCTCAACCATCTTTAGTCTCGGTTGGTAACACACCAACCGAGACTAAAGATACATCTTTACTCCCAGGTATTTTAACCGGGACCAAAGATAACGATTTAGTTTTGGATTCGTAGTCTCGGTTTGCTACTCGGGACTATAGGGGGTTAGAAACCGGGACTACAGAGGGTTTGTGCAGCAGTGTCCCCTGCCCTTCGAGTCTCTCACTCCACCCATCCAGATATGAGGTCCGAATAACCAGTGAACTACTACTTAGCTAGCCAGAGAACTTGTTGTTTGTATCATCCATTCACCATCATAATGGGTTATAAGCACTAGCGGATCTAAAAATATTTTACAGCCTGGACAAACTTCACTGTAGTAAAGAGATACGGAGTATCTCTCAGTTTTTACATTAGTAAATGAGAACGAGGTGAACTATTATTAAACATGCAAACATGAACTTTTATGGAGAATAGTCATCCGATCCAACAGTAATTATCATCTCTTTGTCCAGCAGTTGGATTTCATTTAATCTTCTCAGTGATTCTTGAGCGATGGATTTTTACATGAGAAGTCGACCTATCGGTGACTTGGTTGCCGGCTATCTTCTGAAAGTCTGGATGTGCACCTTCAGAATTCTGAACAATTCCAGGTGTTGACAATCTCCCCTTCTTGATTAGGCTGATGAAGTACATATCTAGCCACATTTCACCTACATATATCAACCAGCTAAGTTGAAAGTTTCAGCAGGTTTCTGTTAGTGATATGCCCTAGAGGCAATCATAGAGATGATTGTATCACACACTATGTTTACACATTTATCCGACTTTGTTCCTTGAAATAGATAAACTCATTATTGGTTAATGAATATGTGATTCTTTCATGAGACTCTTTATGTTGTGTGTTGCTATTTCTAAAGGATCCCTGATCAAATATCATATGTGGAACAAATATGTTTAGATGATTAGCACATGTATTAATTGATGATCATGTCTCATGGATCATGGTATATATATACCAAATTAATAATGTGGACACATGTTGGTGAACATGTTGTTGGATAGATCCAACATGAGACACTGCAAGAGCCATATGTGTTGTGTCATCAGTGATCTCATTTAGTGTTGGTGTTGAATCTTTAAACCTGAGATTATTATGGTTCCCAACATGTGTAGTAGCTTACTTAGGGACTACTAAACGCTACTCCGTAATTGGGTAGTTATAAAAGTAGTTTTCGGATATGCTATGAAATATATAGTGGGATATGAATAATCAAGATGGGATTTGCCCCTCCTATGGAGAGATATCTCTGGGCCCCTCGATGTTGTAGATTATGGAAGTGCATGGCCATGCCAAAGGTGATTGAGGAGTCAATCACAAGTTATATAATCTATCAACAGGTTCGAGTGAATGATTGAGCTATTAGAGGATGGCACATATCTAGCCTTGAGCTTAATCGATATCGTGAGGCAAAGGGGTTCATACAAGTATACACTAGAGGTTCAGCCGATATGATCTTTATGTATGCCCGGTGGGTCAATACGTTCTGCTAGGGGCCACTGTTGACGCGTGGACCGAAAAGGAGTTTTCGAGTTACAGCCGAGTATATATGAACCTACAGGGTCGTACGCTTAATGGGCTGGAATAAGGGGATTGGATGGAGATCCAATATGAGCTTAATTCGGATAGGGATCCGAATAGGAGTCCTACGGGCCTTAGAGGCCCGAGTGATGGATCCTATATATTCGTGAGGGGTGTGACCGGCGGAGGCATTGCGTCATGTGAGAAACCCTAGCCGTCACTTCCCTCCCCGAGCAAAACCCTAGCCGCGCGCGGGTGCTAGCACATCTGCGCGTGGCGTTCTGTTCCTGTACGTGTGGATACCGGTAGAGGCGCCGCTGGTTTGCGGTGCTGATCGGCGTGGGAGTACGGCGAGGAGAACGCACGAGGAGGAGAAGGTCGAGCCGGTGCGATCGACTACTTCCTCTACATCGACGTGCGCTACTTCGCGAGAGTTCCTTCGACTTCTCAGCGTCTTCTTCCGCTGCGCAGCGCGTTGAGTGGTAACGATCTATAATCTAATACTTGCATTGTTCCTGCTTTACGCGATAAAAAAATTTGATTTATGCTATCGTAGCCTATGCGTATCCCAACAGGTTCATGGCAATTTTGACCTTAAAAACAAGGAAACACGTGACTTGCTTGTGTGTAATCTGGAAAATAATATAGAGGTAAATGGATGAATGAGAACAGTAATTAGCGAATGGCATCTCAAAAACTTCTCTATCACCTGCCTTGGTTAAGATCTTATTCCTGGCTCCAATTAATATTGACCACGCACCATAAAATGGCATATATACTACATCAATCTCTTATCCGCGACAAAATGAAGAACAATAAGAAATGCCATTAATTTAAACAAATTAAAGAGTTATAGCTGATATATTCAATATGTGTCAACATGGTAGCATGCATGCATGCACAACGAATTCATACTCGAAGACCAGATAAGTGAAGCAAAATACTTTTTTCTTCTTCCTGGGAGCAGAGGCAGAAGACCCGCCTCGTTGCATTGGCACAGAAGGAAGTAAAAGTACCAACAACATGCAAGCACCTCCGTCGACTTTGAAGCAAAAGACATTTCGTTTACACGGTTACAAAAATATAGCCTATAAATAATAAATGTTCAAATTGTCCAAAACGTTTGCCTAAGGCAACATTGGACCATGTTAAAAACCATACAGAATGTACAATATTATTAATATAAACCTGATTGTTCGTCTTTCATACAATGGAGAGAGAAGGGAGTAGACATTTTTCTTAAGATGGGCTCTAGGCGCAAGATACAATGCAACAAATTCAAACTTGAGAAAATAGGGAGGAAGAAGGGAGAGTAAAGAAAAATTGATATGAATCAGTTATTAGAGCTTGCTAGTAAGTCCGTCCTTTCCAAAATAAATCAGCTTTAGGTTAAAAAAGTTAGTTTATTTGGGACTTTGTCATATTTATAGGTAAAAGTTGGTCTATTTTGGGACAAAGGAGTATATCTTTAAATCTTACTAGATAACATATTTGTGAAATATTGACAACTTAGGACTTCGAAGTAGCCTCAGCGGTTGAACTCCCCGTACTTAAATAAGAAAATATATTTAATCATACCGGGATTAATATTTTGGTAGATCAGTTTATAATATTTCAATCACTTTTTTTATATAATGGAAGTTTTTATTAGGGTTCAATAAAAGCTTTTATTATCTGAAAACTGTAACCACACACCTAACTGACAACTAGCTTCCTCAAAATATTTGATTGTCTGACTGATTGCACCCACTAGTTACCACTACTAGAAAAATTATTTTTCCCAACGTTATGATTTTTTTTTCTGGCAGACTATAAAATCACCGTTTATAAAAAATAGCTAAAGATACTATAAATCTAGTGTCACCTGCAAAAATTAGCTTTCGCAGGTGGATCTAGAGGTCCGTCTGTAAAAATAAGGGTATTTTTGTAGGGTAATTGTAAAAGGTTCGCCTGCAAAAATTTATACCTCATAAAAATCACCACCTACCCATGCAAATTTCACACAGCCTAAGTCTCTCTTCCCTCCCACCTTTCCCCTCCCCTCCCATTTCCCCGGCGCGGCTCCCCTCCCCTCCCTCCCAGATCTAGATGAAGGGGAGCGACTGGAAGGTGGTGGCTGTGGCTACATCCACCCCAGCGTGGTTGCCCCCTCCCACCTAGATCCGGCCGAAGGGGGTAGGGAGCAGGGTTGTGTCTGCGCAGGCTCCCCTCCCTCCTCCCAAATCCGGCTGGGGGGCCGGAGAGGGGAGGGTGGTGGCGGCGGTGGCTCCAGGTGGTGGCGGCATCGGCACCTACCCCCGGCGCAGCTTCCCTCCCCTTCCTTCCATTTCCGGCCAAAGGGGGGAGGGGGAGGGGGGAGGGCGGCGGCAGCGGTGGCTCCCCTCCCTCCTCCCAGATCCGGCCGGATGGAGGGGGAAGGGCGGTGGTGGCACCCCCAAGGTGCAGTGTCACGCCCGGAATTTCTATCCAAAATTTCAAACGCTTACATGTGTATAAACCCTCGTCTAGGAATCAGCCGAGGCACACAATAACAAATTGATAATATAGTACAATTATTACTCTAATTAATAAGCGAATAAAATGTCATTACAGAGGTAGATAGTTCCTCTCAAACAATAAAGTTCTAAGCAGCGGAAAATAAGATAAACTGCGCAGACGACTCCATTCCACAGGCAGCTTGACCAAGGCTACACCTAATCCTCCACACCATCAGCATCACTGTAGAACTCCTCCTCTGATGAATGATTGCAAGGTGAGTATATGACATACTCAGCAAGCCATGCAGCAAATATGCAAGTGCAAAGGATAGCAAAGGATGGCATAATATAGTCTCATTTTGCATAAATAGCATTTAATAAATCTTTCAGAATTTAATAAAACAGTAAAGTATTAATTAAACAATATTAATTCAACGCTATACAACATACCCGTTGCATAGGCCCAACCATTCTGAACAACCAATCCTGGCTTCTATCAGCAAACCAGGAATATACCATTCCAAACCAGGAGCTAAACAAATTATTACCAATTACAGCATCATTTATTATAGTGAGAGGTGTAATACTAATCACGAAAGACATTGTTAAACCCGCCCATCACCGCGGGCACGACTATTCGAATAGTTTTACTCTGGCCAGAGGTGTACCACTGTACCCACAAGACACAACCTCAACATCATGTCAACCATGCATCGCGATACTTAACAAGTACCCGAATAGAGATTGTGACAATACCCTCTATATAACACAATTCAAAGCAGTGCACCGTTCCCGGATCATAATCACCCCCTTGTAAACAAGGCATGGACTCCCCAGCGACCCCCGTGGGCTTATTTCCGCCACTTCACAGTCTGTTGCTCTACAATGAACCATACTGTACAGAAAATAAAGCCGTTGCCCACGCTGGCTTGTGGTTGGCACGGTAAATGTTTCACAACCGAAAATCGTGAACCGGTCCTTAATTGTCATGAGCACGACCATCAAAACCATGTGCTCACAACCCACCTTTATCAGGTTTTAGTTGGCAAATTAATTAATTAACCAATCAGATTAACCATCGTGAGCTATCATTAAACCATGATTAAATAATAATGAATCATAAGTATCCCATTTATATGAGCTAGTGTCTCTAAGCATGGCTAAGCATCCTATTCACTTTAGCTAAAACCATATAATGTTCTAGCTAATCATATTATTACCCAAGTGACAAAGAATAGGTAATCAATAACAAAAGGGCTATAACAAAGCAATAGGTTATCTCCACCCAATGACATTCGAAAATAAATGCAATAGTTGAATAGAAACAATAGCTTTAAACGGGATCAACATGCTCAAAGGGTTGTTTGGGATCTGTGTGACCTGCCTTGCTGGCCTTGGAACTCTTCAAATTCTTCTCCTGCGAAATCGGACTCTCCGGGAATGTCGGAATCTAAACAGAAAAGAGCAAAATCACCAAAACAACACATAAAAAAGCATGAACAGTATATGTGGATATTTTTAACATGTAGATCTCAATTTTAGAAAAATTTAGAGACTTGAACCAACTAAATCCGAGCTAAGATGAATTAGTTATGAATTTTTAAAGATTAAATCGGATTAAATCATTTATATAGATTTTAATTGAATTATGACGCAATATAGAATTATTTTTGAAAAGGAAAAATGAATTATTGCGTCATCGGGCTCGGCTCACGGTGGACCGGGTGCACGGCGGCGGTCTACGGAACGAACGGCCGAGATCTATCCTATCCAAAACGGACGGCCGAGACAACTTGATCTACCGCGGTCTACGGGGAAACAACGACGACGACGTCAGCGGTGACGTCATCACCGGCGGCGACTCGGCCTCGCACGCTCGCCGGTGAATGACGGCGCGGCGGCGTAAACGGAGGGTATCTACGCGTAGAGGGCGACGCGGCGAACTCACCGGTGACCCAAACGACGGTGGACGGCAACCGGACGGCGACGGCGACGAGGATGAAGCGGCGGCGACGATCGGGTCAACGATGACGGCAGTGCTCCGGCAATCCTCGGCAGAAACGGAGGGCGGGACGAGGACGGCGACGACTTGGCGATCCCAACAGCGGCCTTCCCGAGCGACGGTGACGACCGGAGCGACGGCGGCGCACGGCTGGACAAGCGGCAGCGACTGCGGCGCACGGGTTCTAGCGGAGGCAGCGCTACAGGCGGCGGCGGGCTAAGGCGATGGTGGCGGCGGAGAGAGGAGGTCCCGGGGGTCCTTAAATAGGGGCTAGAGGGCGGCGACGGAGGCCCATGGCGACCGGCGACAGCGATGGAAAGTTAGGGTTCGGGAGAGAGAGACGAATCCGATTCGAGATCGAATCCGGCTATTTCCAAACGAAATTGGACGACGATTCCAAAAGAGAAAAGATAGAGGGGATCCCGGGGATCATTTCCCCTCAATCGATTTGGCCAGAGAAGGAAAGGGGCGACAGAATTTGGAAGGAGGCGGCGGCGGCTCGGGCAGCTAGGGCGCTGCCGGGCGGCGCGAGGTAGGTGACGGGCCTGACAGGTGGGAGAGAGAGAGATAGGTTTTGGGCCGACTTTTGGCCCAAAGCCAAAAAGAAGACTTTTAAAACTTTTTCAATTTAAATTATTCATGAAATGCAATTCCATTTATTAAAAATACTTCCTTGACTCAAATAAATCCCAGAAAAATCTAGGAACTATAGAATCAAGTAAAGTATTTAATAAAATTTTATCTAGCCCACTTTTATTTTGGAATTTATTATTTAAAATTAGATCTTTTCTTCTAGGCTTTTAAAATTATTTCTAATAATTCCAATTAAACAACAATTTATATATTTGGGATTTTTAGGGTGTGACAAACCTACCCCCTTAAACAGGATCTCGTCCTCGAGATTCGGAAGAACTGGCGAAAAGATGCAGATGAGCTGACTTTAATTCATCTTCTCGTTCCCAAGTAGATTCTTCCTCTGAGTGATTACTCCATTGGACCTTACAGAAACGGATAACTCGATTCCTTGTTCTTCTCTCATCTGTTTCTAGGATACAGATTGGTTTCTCAACATATGTCAGATCCTCTTGGACTTCTATCTGTTCAAGATTAGCTTCTTCAGTAGGTACCCTTTAACACTTTTTCAACTTTGACACATGGATCACATTATGAACACCTGCCAAGGATTGAGGTAACTCCAACTGATAAGCAACCTCACCTCTTTGACTGACAATCTTATAAGGTCCCACGAAACGTGGTGCCAATTTTCCTTTGGTGTGGAAACGATGAACCCCTCGGAGAGGCGTGACACGAAGGTACACATGATCTCCTTCCTCAAAACTTAAATCACTGCGGCGATTGTCGGCATAACTCTTATGACGAGACTGAGCTATACGCAATCTTTCTTGAATGATCTTTACCTTCTCTTCTGCTTCCCTCAGAATATCAGTCCCGAAAACTTGACGTTCTCCCGTTTGATCCCACAAAAGCGGAGTGCGGCACTTCCGACCATACAACGCTTCATAAGGAGCCATTTGAAGACTAGCTTGATAACTGTTGTTGTACGAGAATTCCGCGTAAGGCAGATTCTTATCCCAACTTCCACCGAAGTCTAAAGCACAAGCTCTTAACATGTCTTCCAAAATCTGATTTACCCTTTCGGTTTGTCCGTCTATCTGCGGATGATAAGCGGTACTGAAGTTCAACTTGGAACCCATCTCTTCCTGAAGCTTCTTCCAAAACTTTGAAGTAAACTGGCTACCTCGATCGGATACTATTTTCTTAGGAACGCCATGCAAACACACAATCCTTGCCATATACAATTCTGCCAAACGGCTTCCGAAATATGTTGTCCTCACCGGGATGAAATGAGCCACTTTGGTAAGTCTGTCGACTATCACCCAAATAGAGTCATGGCCCGATGACGTTCTGGGTAGACCAGTGATGAAATCCATACCGATTTCCTCCCACTTCCATTCTGGTATCTTCAAAGGCTGCAACAAACCTGCGGGTTTCTGATGTTCTGCCTTGACTCGCTGACAAACATCACACACAGCTACATACTCTGCTATCTCACACTTCATACTTCATACTTGCCCACCAAAATTTTTCCTTGAGATCTTGGTACATCTTGGTACTACCAGGGTAAATGGAGTATAAAGTGTCGTGAGCTTCCTTCAGAATTGCATCTTTCAACTCCTTGTTCTCTGGGACACAGATTCTCTCACCCAACCATACGGTTCCTTGCTCATCTTCCAAATACCCGATAGCCTTTCCTCTTCTCATATTCTTCTTGATCTCTTGAATATCAGGATCATTGATTTGAGCTTCTCTAACCTGGTCAATGAGAGTGGGCTTCGCTTCTAAAGTTGCAACAAAACCTCTACTGACAATTCCCAAATTCAGTCTTTCAAATTCCTTGCATAATTCCCATGGCAACTGTTGTCCTTCCGTAGCATTGCAATAGCCTTTCCTGCTGAGAGCATCTGCTACAACATTAGCCTTTCCGTGGTGATTATGAATTCCCATGTCATAATCCTTAATCAATTCCAACCATCTCCGTTGTCTCATGTTCAGATTCGGCTGGGTAAAGATATACTTCAAACTCTTGTGATCCGTGTACACCTCTGTACGAGTACCGAAAAGATAATGACGCCAAATCTTCAACGCATGAACCACTGCAGCTAACTCAAGATCATGAGTAGGGTAGTTCTCATGCGGACGTAACTGACAAGATGCATAGGAAACCACCTTCCCATCTTGCATCAGAACACAACCTAACCCAAGCTTAGATGCGTCGCAGTACACTTGGAAACCCTTCTTAGGATCAGGCAAAATCAAAATGGGTGCTGATATTAAGCGACTTTTCAGCTCTTGAAAACTCTGCTCACATTCTTCTGACCACTTGTACTTTACGTCTTTCTGAAGCAGTCGTGTCATGGGCTTAGGAATCTTGGAGAAATTCTCTATAAACCTCCGGTAATAGCCTGCAAGACCCAGGAAACTACGAATCTCTGAGACTGTCTTTGGTTGTTTCCAGTTGGTTACGGATTCCACATTACTAGGATCAATGGCAACTCCTCCGGCTGAGATGACGTGACCAAGAAACTTTACTTCGGACAACCAAAATTCACATTTGCTAAACTTGGCATACAATTGATGCTCTCGTAGCTTCTCCAATGCAAGGCGAAGATGTTCTTCATGCTCTTCTTTGGTTCGGGAGTAGATAAGAATGTCATCAATAAAGACTACCACGAACTTGTCTAGGTATTCCATAAACACCTTATTCATCAAGTTCATGAAGAAAGCGGGGGCATTGGTAAGTCCAACAGACATAACAGTACATTCAAACAACCCATACCGAGTGGTAAAAGCCGTCTTAGGTATATCTTCCTCTTTGATCCTCAACTGGTGATACCTTGATCGAAGATCGATCTTGGAGAAAACGGTGGCATCTTTAAGCTGATCAAACAAGTCATCAATTCTAGGCAGAGGGTACTTATTCTTGATAGTCACATCATTTAGTGCACGATAGTCCACACACATCCTCTGGGTATGATCTTTCTTTTCCACAAAAATGACCGGAGCTCCCCATGGAGACGAGCTTGGTCTGATGTATCCTTTCTGAAGCAAATCATCTACTTGCCTCTTGACCTCTGCTAATTCGTTGGCTGCCATTCTATAAGGTCTCTTATGGATTGGAGTTGTTCCTGGTACCAGATCTATTCTGAATTCTATATCTCTCTTGGGCGGCATACCAGGTAAATCATCCAGGAACACATCTGGGTACTCCCGTACTATGGGAATCTCTTCCAAAGTTATTTGGTTCAGACTTGACCTTAAAGGCCCGTAAGGCAATGAATGAACAGTTACAACTTGACCGTCATTGCTGGTGAGAGTTACTTTTCTATTGGTACAGTCTATCACACCATTATATTTGGCTAACCAGTCCATCCCTAGGATGACATCAAGGTCTTTGGATTCTAACAGAATAAGGTTGGCCAGAAATGGTACACCCTGAATCTCTATTCTGACGGAGGGGCTACGTTGCGATGAGAGTGCTTGGTTACTCGGGGTACTAACCATCAAAGGACGTCTAAGATCTTCTACCTCCATCCCATGATTTCCCGCAAAACTCATAGATAAAAAGGAATGTGTAGCACCAGAATCGAAAAGCACTGTTGCAGGAACTGAGTTAACAGGGAACGTACCCAAAATCACATCTGGAGCACTTTGAGCTTCTGCAGCAGCCACATGATTGACATGAGCCTTTGACGCTGGTGCGGAGGAGTTGTTCTGGGCAGGGACAATCTTCACGCGGCGGGGCTTCGGACACTTGTCAGAGTAATGTCCTGGTTCACCACAATTAAAGCACACTCCTGGCTTGTTCCCTTGCTCCCTCTTGGCAGGCTGATGCTGAGTTGGAGTTGCAACAGGACGTGGAGCTTGGCTGCGATTGTTGTTGCTAGCATTGTTGTTGAATAACTGACGCTGCGGACGAACAACAGACGAAGACCCTCCTTGTGACACTGCCTGAGGTCCCATAGCAAGACGCGGCCTCTGACTATTCCCCTGCTGAGCTTTGAAGTGAGCAATCCGGTGTTTCTTCTTCTCCATACGGTTGTACTTGTCCTCCTGGCGAATAGCCTTATCCACCAACTTCTGGAAATCATGATAATCCCCAGTCATTAGTGGGTAAGAAAGCTCATCATTCAGTCCTTCCAAGAATTTCTCTTGGCGCTCTTCATCGGTGCACACATCTTCCGGAGTATAGCGAGGCAGACGATTGAACTCATCCAAGTATTTAGTGACAAAGCGAGATCCCTGAGTGAGCACCCTGAACTCCTTCTTGAGAGACACAACTCCTGAGGGTATGTGCGTTTTCCGGAAAGCAGCGGTGAACTCAAGCCAAGTGATTGGTTCAGCAGTAGTCCTGTTGAAACGGAAGTGATCCCACCACTCAGAGGCAGGGCCATGAAGGTGATGTGAAGCAAAGGAGACTTTCTCTTGATCAGTGCACTGAAGCAGGTCCAACTACTTTTCTATGGCGTGCAGCCAATCGCCCGCCTCAACTAGATTGGTAGTGCTAGAAAAAGTAGGCGGTCTCACACGAAGAAATTCTGCTAACTTGTTCTGGGGAGGTGCATGGTTGTTTCCCTGGTTTTGCTGGTTCTGGAGTTGCTGCATCATCATGTTCATAAGCTGTGCCTATTGAGCCAGGACTTGGGCAAGCGTGGGATTCTCTCCGTTGTTGTTGTTGTGGTTGGGGCCATTCTCATTGCTGCGAGTATTCACCATCTGGCATAGACAGGAGCAGAAGAAGAGAAACAGGGGAAAAACTATTCAGGACAGGGAATTAACTTTTACTAACTTGACTTTTATTGATCTTAACTGAGTTTCATTATTACAAAACTGAAGACTCTCACACCACTTAACTCACCAACTTCCTAACACTTGAAAGCAAACAAACGCATGCGTTTACATCCCACCAATGATGTAAACCACATGCAAGGCCCACACACACAACCAAATTTAAACAAGCAAACTAACATAACGATATAAGGCAACAGCTTAACAAAGCGTTTAGGTCTTCCGGGCATCGGAGTTGATTGAAGGCTCGTTCGGCTCGTCCCCATCATCCTTAGTAGCTCCCCACTCGACCTTGGAATGGGTGCGCTTCGACTCTTCTCCATCATCATCACTTACGTTGACAACCGGAGGATCCGCTGGGGCTGGGGCAGCTTCTTTTTCCACCACACGAACCTTAGGCGCCAACTGGTAGCGAGGGACAAAAAGAGCTCCCTTCCTTGCGGTAAGACGAACCCTGGCCTTTTGTGGTGGTGCTTCTCCCTTCAACGCGGCTAGTTCCTTCTCCAAACGATCCACCTTGTCCTCCAGCTTGCAAATCTTACCACGATTCCGGTCTTCGCGATCTTGAGCTGCTAACACAATCTCAACGCGGGTCTCATCCATGGCCCACAGCATCTCAACCAAATGTCTGGTGGTAGCATCATTCTCAATCCCTGCAGGTTCAAGATAGCTACCACGGTCGTTTCCCTGGGGTTGACGAGGATGGTAGCGATACTCAGTGTCGGCCAACTGATCATTGTAGCTTTCTCGGAGCTCTCCTATGGTGATCCTTGCCACCTCCTGACAAGCATGAATGTAGCTTCCCCCTCCAGCCTCGAACATCACCGATGGGATATCTTCACGATTACTGTTCAAGGTGACTTTGATACAGCACTTCTCTTCATCACGATCATGAGGAATCTGGGCATACAAAGGAGCAGTCCCAAATCCTATGGCGAAGGACATCGTACGCAACTCCTGGACAAATCCCTCAGTACCAAACAAGTACTCAGGCTTGTAGCGCGGCATCTAAAGACAAGTGAAAGGAGGGAGTTAAGACATTTATCCAATTAATAGCACAGGTTTTTGGATTAATTTGAATAAAGTTAGAAATCAAAGTGAAAGGTAAATAAATAAAGTAAACCAATCTTGCAAGATAAGTTGAAACAGTTGAAAACAGGATCACAAATTTTGCACTTTTGAATAACAGGTTTCAAAAGAAATGAAATAAAATCAACATGCTAAGTTTATTACATTGCAACAAGATTAAATAAAACATTGTTGTAAAACCTTTGCTGGTAAATGGGCCATTAGTACAGTAATAGATGTACAGTACTAATAACACAGGAATAATAAATAAATTTTGAATGAGAACAATTAAAGGGACTATAAACTGCATGTGCCATTAGCTTGGTTTAATTAAAAGAGAAAGAGGGGAGAATAGTTCTACTTTTTCAATAGTTTTAGAGGGCTTCTATGGGTAACCGTTTGGCAAAACCTAGGGTCAAGGAGGCTCTGATACCAACTTTTCACGCCTGGAATTTCTATCCAAAATTCCAAACGCTTACATGTGTATAAACCCTCGTCCAGGAATCAGCCGAGGCACACAATAACAAATTGATAATAGAGTACAATTATTACTCAAAGGGTTGAATAGAAACAATAGCTTTAAACGGGATCAACATGCTCAAAGGGTTGTTTGGGATCTGTGTGACTTGCCTTGCTGGCCTTGGAACTCTTCAAATTCTTCTCCTGCGAAATCGGACTCTCCGGGAATGTCGGAATCTAAGGAAAAAAGAGCAAAATCACCAAAACAGCACATAAACAAGTATGAACAGTACATGTGGATATTTTTAACATGTAGATCTCAATTTTAGAAAAAAATAGAGACTTGAACCAACTAAATCCGAGCTAAGATGAATTAGTTATGAATTTTTAAAGATTAAATCGGATTAAATCATTTATATAGATTTTAATTGAATTATGACGCAATATAGAATTATTTTTGAAAAGGAAAAAGGAATTATTGCGTCATCGGGCTCGGCTCACGGTGGACCGGGTGCACGGCGGCGGTCTACGGAACGAACGGCCGAGATCTATCCTATCCAAAACGGACGGCCGAGATCAACTTGATCTACCGCGGTCTACGGGGAAACAACGACGACGACGTCAGCGGTGACGTCATCACCAGCGGCGACTCGGCCTCGCACGCTTGCCGGCGAACGATGGTGCGGCGGCGCAAACGGAGGGCATCTACGCGTAGAGGGCGACACGGCGAACTCACCGGTGACCCAAACGACGGCGGACGGCAACCGGACGGCGACGGCGATGAGGATGAAGCGGCGGCGACGATCGGGTCGACGACGACGGCGGTGCTCCGGTGATCCTCGGCGGAAACGGAGGGCGGGACGAGGACGGCGATGACTTGGCGATCCCAACAGCGGCCTTCCCGAGCGACGGCGACGACCGGAGCGACGGCGGCGCACGGCTGGACAAGCGGCGGCGACGGTGGCGCACGGGTTCTCTCGGAGGCGGCGCTACAGGCGGTGGCGGGCTAAAGCGAGGGTGGCGGCGGAGAGAGGAGGTCCCGGGGGTCCTTAAATAGGGGCTAGAGGGTGGCGACGGAGGCCCATGGCGACCGGCGACGGCGATGGAAAGTTAGGGTTCGGGAGAGAGAGACACGAATCCGATTCGAGATCGAATCCGGCTATTTCCAAACGAAATTGGACGACGATTCCAAAAGAGAAAAGATAGAGGGGATCCCGGGGATCATTTCCCCTCAATCGATTTGGCTGGAGAAGGAAAGGGGCGATGGAATTTGGAAGGAGGCGACGGCGGCTCGGGCGGCTAGGGCGCAGCCGGGCGGCGCGAGGTAGACGACGGGCCTGACAGGTGGGCCCCACCTGTCAGCGGGAGAGAGAGCGCGAGCGGCGGCTGCGCGCGGCTGTGGGCCGACTTGGGCCGGGGAGAGAGAGAGGGAGGTTTTGGGCCGACTTTCGGCCCAAAGCCAAAAAGAAGACTTTTAAAACCTTTTTCAATTTAAATTATTCATGAAATGCAATTCCATTTATTAAAAATACTTCCTTGACTCAAATAAATCCCAGAAAAATCTAGGAACTACAGAATCAAGTAAAGTATTTAATAAAATTTTATCTAGCCCACTTTTATATTGGAATTTATTATTAAAATTAGATCTTTTCTTCTAGGCTTTTAAAATTATTTCTAATAATTCCAATTAAACAACAATTTATATATTTGGGATTTTTAGGGTGTGACATGCAGCTCCCGTCCCCTCCCTCCTAGATCTAGCCGAAGGGGGGAGGGGGAGGGGGAGGGCGCCCTCCCTCCCAGATCTAGCCGAAGGGAGGGTGGTGGTGGCGGCCCTGCAGTGGCCTCTCCTCACCTGCCCTTCCTCTCCCTCTCCATCTTCCTCTCGCTCCCAAAACCCTAACCCTAGATCCGGCCGGTGGTGGGAGGGTTGCGGCGGCGGCGTGGCCGGAGGTGGGTAGGGTGGGTGCG
Organism: Oryza sativa Japonica Group; assembly: GCF_034140825.1. Classification (NCBI taxonomy): domain Eukaryota; kingdom Viridiplantae; phylum Streptophyta; class Magnoliopsida; order Poales; family Poaceae; genus Oryza; species Oryza sativa. The sequence goes on along the minus strand of NC_089036.1, from coordinate 10,684,432 downwards.
GGTGGGGGTGGTGGCGACTTTTTTTTTTCGCCCAAAATATTATTACAGGCGGGTGGCTATAGCGGTTGTGAAGATGGAGATGCCGCCTGCGAAAATAATTTTTGTAGATGGGCCGCTGGGCCTTCCCCCTGCCTGGGAAAACAATTTTTGGCTGTCTGGGAAAATGATTTTCCTAGTAGTGTACCTAGCTATAAATAGCACATAAGCATCTACACATATATCTCGGGGCCAAGGTAGACACATATAAAACAGAGAACTAGAGAATAGTTATTGTCATCTGTTCAATTGTGAAATTCCACTCTCTTCTTCCTCATCATCATTCTAAATTTCCACCCTGTTAGACGAGAGAATGAAAATATGAGTTTGGTTAAGAGTGGACTGGTGTAGAATAGAAATGGGGAATGGTAGGTATCAGGCTAACAAAACACCGACAACTCAAGTGTTGATGCTACCTCTCCCGTAACAACTGATGTTGATGAGGGGAGCCTAGTTGTTCTCTAGGCAAGCTTACAAGGAAGCGGTCGAAGCACACAAAAGAAACTTTCATTCTTACTACAAGAATGGATCATTGTAGAACTGCTATATATATGTAGCTGCATCCCTGATTAATGCTTTGTACGGTGAATGAAGATCAAGTTAATGAGTAGCCAATGTCAGCATCAATTTCAAGGATGTCTCGGAAGTGATATTGATGAGTACGCCCTTTTGCTAGTTCCATACATGTGTCAAGTAAAATTATTATCATTTCCATGTAGCTGCACATAAACTAGTTTATGATTCTTAGCTTCTTGTGCAGGTAAAACACACCAAGTTTCCAATTATTATGGTTTGTTAAATTGTTATGGTTTCATCCACATCAGTTTGTTACTTATGTATGATATCGAGCATCATTTGCCTTCATATATGGACCGGCTAAGTCGAACACTTCGGTATAAGGATTTCATGAGACACGCACAAGTTTTTGACCTTAAAATCAAGGGGGAAATACGACACATGATTTGTTTTTTTTCTAGACAATAATATATATACAAGGTAAATCGAATGAATGGGAACAATACATCATGCCTAGCAGATCAAGAATTTCTATGTCACTTGTCTTGTCTTCAGAGAAGTTCTTGATCTGGCATTTTACACGGTGGAGGCAAACATTAACAAATATATTTTCCTCTAAAATATCAGCTAGACACTAGACAATGGATGTGCAGGTAGAGATCTTTACTCGTCATAACTCTTCCCGCATCGAGCGGTTTCAGCTACTCCATCCATCCCAAAATATAAGCATTTTTAGCATAGTGATAAGTCAAACATTTTCAACTTTGACTATTAATAGCAAAAAAAAAGATCAATCATATAAAATTGATGTTACTAGATTTATCATTAAACAAACTATCATAATATGTAACCTTTTTTTATTTAAAACATCTTGCTTTTATAGATATTGTTGGGCAATGCAGTATCTCGGAGACCATGTCAGAATCAAAAAATACTTATATTTTGGGACGGAGAGAGTATTTAAATAGCATAAATTTTGTTGAATGTGGATAGAATTGATTGAGCGAGAGAGAGAATTGAACACAATAGAGCGAATAGATCGATTTCTCATTGATCAACAGTACATTTATACAATGTGAAGCGGTATCAACCGCAGTGGATGCGATGTTTGGGAACATCGCGTCGGTTGTCGAGAGGGACGCCAAAGGGAGAGAGAGGAGCGATCTCCTCTTCTCTACTGGTTAGATTAGGAACCGTTGTTCCTATTTCTTTGGGTGGATGAGATCACCCGTAGTTTCTTAACACTCCCCCTTGATCGAATCAACCTGTGATCATTGCTCACTTATTGTTCCAGATATCTGTAAAGATAATCTTAGAAATAATTATAGTTAGTATATTAAATACATCACATAGAACTCCTCAAAAACCCAATGGGAAAAATAAGGAGAGAACCGTGATATATCATTGACTATTTTTAGATCTTAATGAGTAAAGCTCATAGTATGATCCAGAAATAGTATAATGTCTATAGTTATCATTTAGTAAAAACACCAGTATGGAAAAGCCAAATGATAAGACATATAACTTATGTTGACATTAACTTGTTAAAAACTTTGGATGAGAAAACCTAAAGGGTAAAACTCATACAAAGGAAAAAGAGTATAATATGACGAAAATAGGTTATTTTCCAGAGGAAGATACTCCCCCTGAATCCTGCAAATTTTTAAGTCGTCTCATACCAATTCATTCGACACATTTAAAGAATGTGGAGTATGGCAGAGATTTTGTGAATAAATCAGCAAGATTATCACATGACTTAGTTTGCAAGATGTTTATCTCTCCATGTTGCTGAAGCTCATGAGGATAAAATAATTTAGAAGCAATATGCTTAGTTATGTTGCTCTTAATATAACCAGTTTCCATCTGAACAACACAAGCGGCATTATCTTCATAGATAATGGTAGGTGATTCTAATGAACCAATACCACAAGATGTTAATATGTGGTTAACCATCCTGCGAAGCCATACACATTCACGTGATGCCTCATATAATGCAATTATTTTAAAATGATTTGTGGAAGTGGCTACCAGAGTCTGTTTAGAAGACTTCCATGAAATAGCAGTTCCACATTGTAAAAATACGAATCCTGTTTGTGATCTGGCGTTGTGGGGATCAGATAGATAGCCAGCGTCAGTATACCCAATTAAAGTCGAATCCTGGTTCTTTTTAAAGAAAAGTCCAAGATCTCTTGTGCCATTAAGATATTGAAAGACATTCTTAACTCCAGTCCAATGGCGTTTGGTAGGAGCAGCGCTGTATCTTGCTAATAGATTTACCGAGAAAGCAATATCCGGCCTCGTACTATTTGCAAGATACATGAGTGCGTCAATAGCACTAAGATATGGAAAATCAGGTCCAAGCACATCCTCACCATCATCCTTTGGTCGAAATGGATCTTTCTCCACGTCTAGAGATCGAACCACCATAGGGGTTTTGGAAGGATATGACTTGTCCATATTAAATTTTTCCAAATTTTTCTGGGTATATGCACTTTGGTGCACAAGGATTCCAGAAGGTAAATGCTCAAGTTATAGACCTAAGCAAAATTTGGTTTGACCCAAATCCTTCATCTCAAATTCCGTCTTTAAATGATAACGTGCTTCATTAATATCTTGTATATTGCCAATGATGTTGAGATCATCGACATATACCGAGATAATACAAAATCCTGTGGGGGACTTTTTGATAAAGACGCACAGGCAATCATCATTTTTAGTGTATCCCTTTAGTGAAAGGAATTCACTTAATCGGTTGTACCACATCCTGCCCGATTGTTTTAAGCCATAAAGTGACTTCTGCAACTTAAAACAATACATGTTACGATTTACCTTCTGAGTCGGGATGTCGATTCCATCAGGAACCTTCATGTAAATATCAGAATCAAGTGACCCATAAAGATATGCTGTCACTACGTCCATCAACTGCATAAATAGACGATTTTGTACTACCAATGATATTAAATATCGGAAAGTTATACCACTCATAATTGGAGAGTAAGTTTCGTTGAAATCAATGCCAGGTTTTTGCGTAAAACCATGTGCTACAAGCCTTGCTTTATATCTCACCACCTCGTTGTTTTCATTCCGTTTCCGGACGAAAACCCATTTGTATCCCACAGGAAAGATACCACGAGGAGTAGGCATTACAGCCGAGAATACATCTCTTTTGTAAAGCGAGGCTAATTATGCGTCAATTGCGTCCTTCCATTTGTTCCAGTCAGAGCGCTTTTGGCACTCTTTTATAGACCTAGGTTCTGGATCAACTTGGAGGTAATCAGCAATTTGTTCAGAAAAATTAATGTCGACAATTGAAGCTCTTCTATCAAAAGATTCACTAGTTTCAAAGTAGTTGATGACAATTTCATCAACCCTTATAGACTCATCGTGATCTCCCGAAACAATGTGTCTATGGTCTTCCGAATTTCTAGTCTCAGCATTGTGCACCACCGAGCTAGGTTGCAGACTATCACGATCTGCTTGATATATAGTATCAATTTGGTGTGTACCAACTAAAGGTTGGTTTGCATCTACCGTCTTTCTTTGCTTATTAGCAATTGTTTCTCGCTGAGTGGCCATACTTCTTCCTATCTTTTTAGTGAGTGGAAGTTGAGTGGTTTTATTTGGTACCTCCACTCTTTCTGGCGCATTCTGAGCGGGAATGAAAGATTTAGTCACACCTTTATAATTGGTAAATGCATCTGGTAGGTTATTTGCAAGTCTTTTCAAATGTATAATTTTCTGAACTTGAAGTTCAGTTTCAGTAGTATGTGGGTCTGAGGCTGGAATACCTTGGGCATCCCAATCAATTTTCTGGCATTCTTTCTGGTACTTGAAGTCTCCCCCTAATGCCGGGAAATGTTCCTCATCAAAGATAGAGTCAGCGAACCAGGCAGTAAATAGATCACCTGTTAAGGGTTCTAAATACATTATGATCGACCGAGATTTGAATCCCACATAGATCCTCACTTTCCTGTGTGGGCCCATAGCGGTACGCTGTGGTGGTCAGATCGGTATGTATACAGCACAACCGAACTTACACAAATGGGAAATACTTGGAGGATTTTCACGTACTAACTGCATTGGGGAAGTTTCATGATATGCAGTTGGTCGTAGTTGGACAAGGTCAGCAGCATGCAAAACTGCATGACCCCAACATGATGAAGGTAATTTGCAATTCATCAATAATGGTCGAGCAATAAGCTTAATTCTTTTAATCAATGATTCAGCCAAACCATTTTGTGTGTGGACATATGGAACAGAGTGCTGAACCTGAAATCCCAATGCCATACAATAATCATCGAAAGCATGAGATGTAAATTCGGCAGTGTTGTCCATACGGATTGATTGAATCCTATGTTCAGGGTAATTTGCCTTCAGCCTTATAATTTGAGACATTAGTTTGGCAAAGGCATGGTTTCGTGTCGATAGAAGACACACATGAGACCATCTAGTAGATGCGTCAATCAGAACCATAAAGTACCTGAACGGTCCAGATCTTGGCACAATAGGGCCACAGATATCTCCTTGAATGCGTTCAAGGAATTTAAGTGGTTCGGCTCTAATTTTGAGATAAGATGGTCTCAAAATCAGCTTCCCAGTAGCACATGCAGTGCATACAAAATCAGAGGATTTGGGAAATTTATCAGTGATCAAATGATGACCAATAGAGCGATATCCTTAGACATCTATAATGAAAGAAGAATTGCTTGATTAAGAATTCTTTATCCAATATAAACACATACATACAATAATTAAAACATCAAATACATAGTATGACGTTTACATATGTTAAAAGTACATACTCTAATGACTAGCAAGCCATACAACCTTACAATATAAGGGAGTTCGTACAACCAATATTGTTTGGCAAACTTATAGGATATCAATATACTGTTTCAAGCACACTGAGATAAGAGCAGCTCCATGTCCAAGTGGGACGCACCGAGATTATTGCAAATCTCCAAGTGGGTCCGTTGAGCAGTATTCGATGAACATATCATCCATCGCAGAGAGTGGAGTGACATCTTCTGGGAGAACATTGAGGTTGCTTTTTGGTTCAACAGGAGCCTGGTGAGAACTTGCAACCTCAGTCGCTCTTCATGTGTAAGATTGAAGTGGGCTTCAAATTTTGGGTTCTCAGAAGATTTTTTGTCCTTGAGGGATTTTTGGTACAAGAGAACAAGATGTTTCAGGATGCGGCAGTCTTTAACGACATGAGTGTCAGATCCACACCTGTTAGCAATGCTTGTTGCCATTGCTACGAGGTTGTGGTGCCTTACCCTTCCCTTTTCCTTTCTTTCGACCCTTGAATTTGCACCTGTTGTTGTTGCGTTTGCGCTTTCCAGTCAGATTCTTAGGATTATTCGAAGAATTTCCCTTGAATCCTTTCTTATTCTCAGCATATTTTGTACATTGTAGTGCACCTCAGGCAGTGGAGCAGAGCCCGGTGGGTGCTGTTGGGCATTCTTTAAAGAAAGCTCATGGTGTCTTTCTGCCTGAGTCAATGTATGTATAAGCAGAGAATGGTTCTGGAAATTGTTAGCGCGATACTGTTGAGTCAGTATCCTATCCTCCAGAAGCATAGTTGATACAGTTTTCTCTATCTTCTCTACCTCCGTTGGCTCTTGTTCGCAAAACTTCAACCTGGAACAAATGTTATGAACAGCATGGTTGTATTCTGCCACAGTTTTAAAGTCCTGTAGGCGTAAATGAACCCACTCATAATTAGCCTCAGGCCAAATGAGTTCCTTTTGCTGATCATAACGCTCTTTTAGAGCTTTCCAAAGGTTGAGAGGGCTCGTCTCTAACATGTATTCATGTTTGAGATCCTTGTGAATGTAGAGCCTTAGAAGTAAAATGGTTGTATTTAACTTCCTGTTCTCAATTGGCGGGTCCCCATCATTGGGTTCCTCAATTGTATTTAAAACCCCCTGAGAGGCAAAATTGATTTTGATATCAAAAGCCCAGATGGGATAGTTAGTCCCATCGAGGGCGAGTTCGTCGAACTCTTTTGTTGCCATGTCCCTACAATCATGGTTAACATTATCAATTTACATAGGTAAATTAATAAAAACATGATATTAAGGTTGTAATCTCAATGCGAAATGTAAGACTTCATATTTTGTAATGTTTCGAAAAGATGCAGGTAATAGACCTGGCAATTTGAGTTAGAATTCGAAATTAGGTGGCACAATGTGGATAATCTCCAAGTAATTAAATAGTGGAGTAGATCTCTTAATAGTGGTCAAGCTATACTTGCTGCCTAAAACACGGTCTCCAGACAAATATATTCTGGTGAATATACCGCAGCCAATGTTTAGGACTCCACTACCTTGTGCTCAACAAAATTTCAAATAATCTCATTTTTCAAAACATATTCTCGGAAAGTAACACATGTGGATAATCATCGTGAGATGTAGACCTCTGTGAGATGGGCGAGATGTTCGTTGCCTAGGTTATGACCAGTGCGGCCAATTTGTAGGACTCCATCGGGTAATCATCTCAAAATGTAGACCACTTGATGATGGGCGAGATACTCGCTGCCTAAGTTATGGTCACGATGACCAAAGTATAGGACTTCATCAACATGTGATTAATTTCCAAGTTAAATTGTGAAGTGGAACATGCATTAATTCCTCCATTAATTATGTTGTACATAATTAAGAGAATTTTCTAAATCAAAGTACAAAATTTATAGAATTTTGTAAATTAATAAAGCGAGAAAGTAGAGCGTGTCTTGAAATAATATGCAAAAGGCATGTTATTAAGACAACCTATGTTAATAAACACATAACATCAATGGTCTATAGGACCATTACATAATTGTTTGTACAACTGATGAACTATTTTGACTAAATTATATAAAACACAGGGACTAAAATAAAATTGCTGCTAAATTAAAAATTAAAACTAAAATTAAATGATAAATTGGGTGGTGGGCCGAAATTAAAAGAATTCGGCCCACCACCGTGTGGCACAGGCCAGCAGGCTAGGGGGGAAGCGAGGGGTGCTGGGCCGGCCCATCCGGCCCGGCAGCAAAAGGTAGGAGGGGGCGGCAACAGTACATTTATACAATGTGAAGCGGTGTCAACCGCAGGGGACGCGATGTTTGGGAACATCGCGTCGGTTGTCGAGAGGGACGCCAAAGGGAGAGAGAGGAGCGATCTCCTCTTCTCTACCGGTTAGATTAGGAACCGTTGTTCCTATTTCCTTGGGTGGATGACATCACCCGTAGTTTCTTAACACATTTCAGCATCTCTTGTCTACACTGACAGGAAGATTAAAAAAAAATGAAATAAAATGTTGTTCATGAATAATAGGCGTTGGATGTATAGTACTATAGCTTGCCTTATCAGCTAGCTCTTTATGATATTTTCATATTTTCTCGTAAACAAAATTCAAGGTTAGTAAATAAATAAATAATAAATGAATAATTTCAGATTGCATCTGTGTGGAAATGTCAGGATATATAGTATATGACAACGTGACTTGGTCACATGGTGGTTCTAAAATATTTTAGCAGATTGAAGTGAGCCGTGATGGCCTGAAGACAGTGGCACACTGGTGCAATGTATGGAGGGCTTATCAGCCCTAGTTAGAATTTAAATTCCTGAAAGAAATTGCTTGCAATTTTTTACGCCTAAAATATAGAAAGATAAAAACCTGTAATTAATTGTCAAATCAATTAAGCTCTAAAATTTAAAATAGATTTTTTTGTTTGCAATGTGCCGATATGTTTTGTTAAAATTCCATAACAAACGTACGAGTATTTTGCTGGTAGAGAAAAAAAGTAACCACATATCCTTAGTTGCCACATTTGTTTGTTTACTGACTGCATCCAGCAGCTACTATAAAAGTATAAATAGAGCATGTGTGAGTATGAGTTCTTCTTCCTCACCATCTTTTGAGTTCTCCACCCTGTGGGATGAGAGAGTGAAAAATACAAGTTTAACTAAGAGAGGATTTATATAGGACACGAATGGGAAATGGTAGGTACCAGGATGACATAGCAAACACCAACAGCTCAAGCACCTCTCCCTTTAGCTATTGATGTGTAGGAGGAGTTATTTTACAGGAAGCTTATGAGGGAGTAGCAGATAACGAAAGGGCATGTAGTCTAGTGGTTACAGTGACCTGAGTAGTACCCTAAGGTTCTGAGTTCAAATCTCCTATGGAGCGAATTTCAGATTGGGTTGTTTGCGGGGCTAAGTTCCCTATCTCAATGGCCGTATATATCCATAAAAATAAAAAAAAATAAATGAGGGAGTAGCAGATCAGATCGAATGATAAACCTGCACTTTTACCATGTCACCAAATGAATGAAGATCATGCTGATCAGTACGTAGCCAAAGGCAACATTAAACTCATGGGTGTCTCAGAAGCTTGCCTCGTTGTTGTCGCATACTTTTGCTTGTTCCATATAGTATAACCTGTAAATTTGTTGGGTTTGCGATGTAGCTGTACATAAAGTTCATGTACATCTTAACTTCGTCTTCTGTAATTTTGACTATGGTATACCTGGTCGCGGATATAACAACAAGTTCTCAACCATTATGGTTCAGTTAGGCCGAGAAAGTATGTATTACAGCTAATTAGAACACTTAAGTGGAATTGTTCGTGATAGCCGTATGTGTTTTTACCTCAAAAACAATGAAACACATGACTTGGTTCTTAATCTGTACAATAATATAGAGGTAAGAGCTCTTTTCTCATTCTTAAGAAGGTACTATATATAAGGTACAATGAGGTATCAATTAAATTTAACCATTGATTTGGCAGGAGCACGATAGGAAAAAAAAAAGAAGGTATTCGCTGAATCAGTAAATCAGATTAATTAATCTGTAAAGGGATGAATCAGTAGTTCAGCACAATAGATCGTTGATGCAGAGTAAAAAACTTCTGTCACTTGTATTGGTTATAAGAAACTTAAGATCTTAATCACATCTGCCTCCAATTACCATTGGTTACACCCACGTAAAATTTCTATATATAGATAATCTCTTACCTATGAGATATAAAAAAGAGCAGTAAGAAATGCCATTTAAAAAAGTAGAGCAGATATATTCAATGAGCCAACATGGTAGCGGTAGGCACACAGTGAATTCATACTCCAAGGCTAGATCGATAAGAGAAGCAAAAAGCTTTCTTTATTTTTCTTTCTTGAAACAGAGCCAGAAGCCCAGAAGCTCTTTTCTCATTGCATTGATATAAAATGAAGTACAAACCACCAACCCAACAACAACCTGCAAACCCCCATTAGCAGAAGGCATTTTGTTTACATGGTTCTTTGCAAAAAAAAAAAGGTGCATAAATAAAATGTGTTCGGAGTAATATGATTTTTTTTAAATGTTTGCCTAAGGTGACATTGTCAGTAGAAAAGGTACAAATTAATATAAAACTGCATATTTTCTTTCATGTACCATAGAAAAGCTTTCAAATATTGTGATAATCAATAAACAATATACTTTGTCTTAGAATAAGGGAAAATAGTAGAAAGAGCTGGTAGACATCTTTACTCGTCATAACTCTTTCTGCATACAACATTTTCCAGCTATTTAAATAGCGTCTCTTGTCTATACTGAAAGGAAGAGAAGAAAGAAGACGAAATAGAATGTTTTTAGCGAATAGGTGTTGGTATATGTATAGTATAGTTTCTCTCAAGAGCTTGTGATAGTTTATGTTTTTTAATACTCTCGTAAAAAAATCAGAGATGATAAGTGGAAAAGGAATTAATAATTTTAGACTATATCAGCATGGAAATGGTAGGTATCAGGTAATCAGGATAATCCACGGCAGTGTCATGTTTTTGAGTGGTGGTTTTCAAATGTTTTAGCAGTTTATAATAGGGGTACATGATGGACCATAGAAAAACATTATTGCAATGTTTGTTTATTGTCACTAATTAAAATTTAAAGTGCTAAAAAAAAGAATAGTGTCACTCTAGATGATCGAGGACTTTCTGGGTGAATAAGAACATGGATGTGTCTTTGTAATAAGTATGAAATAGAAGGGTTTCAATTTTTAGCAAGTGTAGATGTTTGGTGTTTAAATTAATGTCCTATTGTAGATCAATAAGTTCATGGTTTGATCAAGCAGTATCAAGCATTAAGTTTTGATTGTTTTCCTGACCATCATGCAATACCAAGGTTCATGTGCTTGAGGAGGAAAAGAAATAGCTACATGTCAACATCTTTTTTTTTTTTGCTATAACATAGGAGTAGTTTACACATCATCTTCAGAATCCAATGATGGAAAAGTGATAACAAGAAAATCTAATTATGTAAAGGGCAAGTCAAAGATTGAAAATTACCTATTTATGTCAATTATTGCAATAATGTTCTAAATAATGCAAGGTTGAGATGGCCTGCTGTAGGTTTTTTTTTTAGATAATGGATTTTCATTATTCTGGCCTCTATAGGCCTTAGAAGGGGAAAAAGTACATGCATTAATTAATCTGAATTTCACCATGCGAAATAAACTGTTGCCCCAACAAGCGAAACCAGTGCAAAATCAAGACCAATTAAAGCTGGTTTCATGGATGGTTTTTCAGTATTATGTCTGCAATATTATCATTTCCTCAGTTTACCTCACGTGGTTATAAAGAGAGAGATAAGGGAAGGGGCTGGAGATGTGGGCTCATTTTGATGACATAGCAAACAATATATCAAGAATTGATGAGGCAAATTATGCTGATGTGAAATGGATTGCGGTGCTAATTTAAGTTTTTGCCATTGAAGATTTTAGTGACAAATCCTCTGGTTTTTATTAATTTGTTTGCTTTAGTTCCCTTTTTTTTAAGCTCCCCTATTTTCGGTATTTTGGTTGAGCTCGCGCTGAACTATGCACAGAGAGAAGCCATGTGTGTGTCATGTGCCACAATCTTGGATGTGTGGGATGACATGCATTGTCAACCATGGCACAATATGCAAGGGAGAACATAGTGGGTTCATGGTACCTCTCGATTCATCTTTAAATTCATAATGAGTAAAGCAAAAAGCTGCAGCGATTCTACAGCTCTAGAACTCTGTTTCTCTTCGTCTTTGTTCATTCTGTGGTCATCCCGAGCGAGTTCATCGTGAGTGATCATCAATCGAGTGAGGAAAGTCGACATTTATTCTATATAATTTTTTATTAGGAAAAAACTACATATATCTATATATTATATTTGAGTTTTGTAAACTACCATTAAAGTCGAAATAGTACATATTGTTCGTGGCAAGTGCGAACTGCGAAATGAGATTATTTGTTGAGTGTAGAGGTAGCTAGCTAGCAGCATGGCCTTTTGGATAGGAATAGAGGCCGTGTTTAGTTGCATGCCTAAATTTTTTTTTAACGTATACGGACACACATTTGAAGTATTAAACGTAGACTAATAACAAAACAATTTACAGATTCCGCCTGTAAACTGCGAGACGAATCTATTAAACCTAATTAATCCGCTATTAGCAAATGTTTATTGTAGCACAACATTGCCAAATCATAGCGTAATTAGGCTCAAAAGATTCGTCTCGTAATTTACATGCAAACTGTGCAATTGGTTTTTTTGTCCACATATAATGCTCCATTCATGTATCAAAGCATTTAATGTGACGGAATTTTTGGAAGTTTGAAGGGAGCTAAACACAGCCAGATTCTAGATATTTGAATAGAGCATCATAAAGGGAATGGTTGGCGTCATACCTTACTCAACTAGTAAAACATAGACGGAGCACCTAGAAATAGCATATACATATCTCTTATCTTGTTTTTTTTTAGCAATGATCAGTATGAAAGAAGAGATTGTTAGACATATTTACATAGTTTTTATTCAGTTGAGTACTTGAGTTTAGTGAGTTAAGGATTAAGTGAATAAGGATTAAGTGAATAAGGAGATATATAGAATTAACTAGTTTATATGGGAATGGTAGGCACCAGGATAACAAAACACATTTGTTCAATAGTATTTAGTTGACAAATTCTATGATGTGTATGACCGACAGTTCAACGCAGTTTCCAAGAGTGTAGAATCTACTGCCGCTGAGGGGTCTTGTTCCAAGGGGGGGAACTTCGTACTTGCTATATCTCTTTGGACTTCCTACTTGCTAGTATATCACTTCAAGCCTTCTCCCTTCTGTTTAGGATTTTTAAAATAAAACTCAAAAGTACCCCTTCCACTATCACATCGGTTTATACAAATGTAACAAAAGGGTTTCTTATGCCGTTCGATGGCATTCAATTAATCTTGTTCAGTTTCGAGGAAGAAACCGTTGTGAGCAGAGCCCATACAAATTGTGATCTATCTCTATCCATGGACAATTTGAGCCAATTTCTAGTAAAAAAAACAATTTCAGCCAATTCATCCATGAGCATATCTATATGTTAAGATCTTATGTGATTTATATCCTGTTTCGTTGGGCAACAATGAAAGATTAGATGGAACAAGAGTGGCTAGTTTACACAAAGAAAATCCACCATGAGATAAGATGAAAACAAACAAAGAATGCAAATGTTCCATTTCCAACAGTGTACCGCTACCTGCAATGCAAGATTAAAAAGCAGAAATCCAAGCACTCCACAACCTTGCTGGGAGAGACCAAAAAATGGTTGGATGAAGTTAAATGTGGATGGATCCTTTGATGCTGCTTCGGGTAAGAGGTATGATTCTTAGAGATAGCACTGGTAATATCATTTTCACCTCCTGTAGATCACTCGAAAGATGCAATAGTCCCTTGGAGTCAGAACTGCGTGCTTGCGTTGAAGGGCTTAATCTGGCAATCCAGTGGACAATGCTCCCACTCCAGGTGAAGACTGATTGCGCCTCGGTGGTCCAGCTTCTGTAGTGCATAGAAAGAGATCGTTTCGAGCTTGCAAACATCATTCATGAAGCAAACCTGCTCTAGGCTGGGGAGAGGGTTATCTCTGTTAATAAAATTTGTATTAGTCAGAATATTATCAGCCATTATCTGGCAAATAAGGCTAGAGCTGAATCCTTCTCTGGGTTTTGGTTGGGGGAAAATTGTAATTTTATCTCGCATTTAATGGGGGAGAACATTATGATTGAGTAATATATTCCCTCTTCCCCGCAAAAAAAAAAAGGTACCACCATGAAGAACAATGCGAGGCCACTCGCGACAACAGGACACTAATTTTGAGCCAGAAACGGAGTTCCCTTGAAACTAAGCAAAACATACAAAATAGGAGTAAACATTTTCATCTTCACAATACATTAGATCAAGGGAGCTTGACAGCAATCATGCAAATTGTTTCCAGTTGACGAAATTGAAAAAATGTACAGATTTTCGCAGCTGTTCTGGAACAAGTTAACAATAAGGCCCCATTTAGAAAAGGATAAGTGATCTTTTTTCTTGATTCCAATTGGAATAGAACTAATTTCTTGTCAAAATCTTGCAAAATTCCACTGCGTTTCAAAGGAGACCTAACGCTGGGTTATCACAAGGGAAGACTAATAATCAGCTTACAACATCAAATGAATAACACGCACATACATGGGGACATGGTTGTCAAGTCGTAAAGTCGAGTTGAGATATCCCTGGACTGACTTGTCGACTAGTCCACGACTTGGTCATGCAAAAAAAAAAAAGGAATGCAATATAAAATCTTTACTACTATTGTACTGTGCTAAGAAATGTATACAGTATAAACTATGGACTATGGAGTAGCAAAGCAAGACAATAAGTCAGCAAGAAATAAAACTAAAGTACTAAACACAATAAGCCAATTAGCACGGTGAATTGGTGATTTGCTACAATAATCACGACTAATTTACAACCGACTTTACGACTAATTTGGTCAGAGTCATGGCTCTTTAGTCAACTAATTTGACCGACTTTACGACTAATCGGCCGATTTGATAACAGTGCATGGGGAGCACACAACTGCTAAGGTTCAGCCATGCCCAACCAAACACATACAACTTTATTTTTCTATCATATCATTATCCATCCGATTGTATCATTTACCAGCTATCGCTTACGCTGTTGTTCCAGGACAATTCTATCTACTCTACAAAGAACAACGCTACATCCATTACAGAAAAAGTACAGATTCGGCTTACGCCGTTTGTTTGATGTCTGTTGTCACGGCCCTTGTCATCTACCTCCAGACAACTCTATTGCTTCCTGGTTGTAGACAGAGTCCTCTCCCCAGTCGAACCGCCGCTGCATCCGCTCGTACTCCTGCCTCCTTGTCACCTCCACCTGCTGCCACTCCTCCCACCGCTCCGCCAGCCCCTCGCCTTCTAGCATCCGAACCACCTCTGACATGGATGGCCGATCCTCGGGCGATGACTGTGTGCACAGCAATGCTATCTGTATCATCATCTCAACTTCCTCGTCGTCATAATTCTGGTTCAGGTTGCGGTCCACAATGGATCCTAGCTGCCCTTCTCTTTGTAGCTTCTTTACCTAAAAGGAGAACAAGCACCATGTAAGGACACAGTTTCCAAAATTTCCCAAGGAACATGGTAGAGTGGTTAATAGTGGTAGAGTAAATAAGCCTTACATGATCGAGCAATAGAACATCGTCCTCTTCCTCCAAGCGTGAGAAGTCAATGGCACGCTGGCCAGTCACAAGCTCAAGAAGCATGATCCCGTAGCCAAAAACATCAGTTCTCTCTGATGACTTCCCTGTGGATAGATATTCAGGTGCTATGTGACCCATTGTTCCACGGACTTGAGTAGTGACAGATGTCTTCTGCACATCCACTAGCTTCGCTAGTCCAAAATCACCAACAACAGGTTCAAAGTCCTCATCAAGCAAGACATTCGCCGCTTTGACATCACGGTGTATGATCTTTGGGTTGCAGTGTTCATGCAGATATTCTAGTCCACGTGCTGTACCAATGGCCACCCGTTTTCTTTCTGGCCAGTTTAAGACAGGTTCTCCAGGCTTAAAATCTGCATCGATTTCAACACAACAAACAATATGCCATGAAGCTCACACCAAATAACTATAAAGGTTAAATTAATTTTATCAATTTTCAAGTCTATAGAAAATACAAATCAACCACATGAGTGCATGACTTGAGGTTTATTTAAAATATTAAACTGAAAAACTCAATGCCCACCATCTGTAACCGTAAATTAAGCAAATGACAAAATTCTGTTCACAGATACTCCAAATAATAATAGCAGCACATTTAAGCAAACTTTATAAGGCAATAGGGCATTAGGGATGGAGAAGTACGATATTGATACCTCGCAATCGGTAGGCAACACTCAAATTCTGCATGAATGGATATACCAGGAGGCGCTCTGTTTGTGTTGTGCAGAAGCCAATCAATTTTAGAAGATTGCGGTGAACTGCAACACTAATCAGCTCCACCTCACGCAAGAAGGCGGCCTCACCACCAGGACTTTCATAATCAGTCAATCGTTTTACAGCAATCTTAGTACCATCTGGAAGAACACCTTTGTAAACTTTACCAAAACCTCCCTGCCCGAGAACATTTCTTTCACTGAAATTATCCGTCGCGATTTGTAGTTCTCGCCATGCAAATCTCTTGAGCTGGCCAAATGCAATTCGTCGATCATCCTCACCTGTGAATCACAATTTTTTTACATTACTTCATTCAATGCACACTGTCAAGCAAACATGAAGCTAGGTATAAATCACAGAGATACCTTCACATGTTCTATTTAGAAAAAAAGATTAAGGCATAAATCACACACTTATCAAACTGAGGTCACAAATAGGTGCACCTGCTTGTTTTGGTTGATTGAGGACATAGCTTACGATCATCGGCTTTGATCATGCGGATAAGTTACAATTTACACAAGAACATGTAGCATTTGTGTAACCAGGAGACATTAGCAAGAGAAATAATTATGCAGGAACTAATAAACCTAACCACAAAGCCACAAAAGAAGTAACCTGCCACAACCACAAAAACTGATGATAGATGCAGGTACTAAAAACAAATCAACTACAAGAACATGAAAACAAATACCTGCTACATCCACAAAAACTTCCCGCAGATGGCTTTTCCTCCTCCCTTTACAGAACAGAAAGAGAGCAGCTACAATGAGAAGTCCTATTACTCCTCCAACTGTTCCAAGTACTATGCCAATTTTTGAGCTATGGGATCCACCTGTAATATGAAAAATTCTAGAACAATTAAGAAATAGTACAGAATTATAAGGTGACATCTTTTCTAGGAGACAAACTCCGTATCAGTAAATATATAAATAAACTAATGAGGATTTAACCTACTCTGGTAGGACATGTTGGTTGAGCAAGAGTGGGGGAAGTTGGTTCCACAATTTAAGTGATTACCAGAAAAGCTATTCATGAAAATTGAACCTTCATCAGTCACTCAGGTTTTTAAAAAAAATTGGATTAAACTGTTTTTAGAGAGATCTTGACATACTTGTAACGTGCTACTTGGAATAACGGACCAGGTATCTGACCAGACAGATTATTGTACGCCAGCCGGCTGCCATAAAAAAAAAGTTGTTTGTCAACAAATGGAAGATGAACTAGTGTTAGCAGAAACAGAAATTTTAAAAAAGAGATCATACTTAGCCAAGATGTATACTCTTACATGTCAGTCAAGCTTGAGATTTTTGCTAGACTGTCAGGAATTGATCCATTGAAATTATTATCACTAAGTATCCTGGTCAGGTGACAAAAAGGACAGAAAGCATGAAAAATGATGAATCATTTTGATTGTATGCACCAAAAGAAGAGAATGATGAAATGCAGATATACTTACAACAACTGGAGCTTAGAAAGCTGGCCAAGAGAAGCTGGTATTTCTCCCACCAAAAGGTTGTCTTCTAAATCTAAGCTTGTCAAACTAGAAAGATTACCAAATTGCTCTGGTATGCCACCGGAAATCCTATTACCAGCCAAGGACCTGCAAGATCATACACAACAGCATTTCATAATAGTTGGAGAGAATCGACAGGAGAATCATATTGCACTTAACCTAACCATCAGTTCATGCAGGACACAAAAACATACTCACACCACCTTCCAAAATCAAGAATTAGCAGTTGTAACATTGGTACAATGCATTTCTCTCAGTTAAAAATGGTTTTATGGTTACTGGTTAGAAGAAATTGATCTTTTATACTGAAAAAATCAGTTAAACTCAGACCTGTCATGAAACTACAGTTAACCCCAATCAACAAGAAAGCACAGGAGAAAAACTACCAGGAACAGAACTCCATAGAATTGACCTTAAGATTTTGTGCAGATCTTGCAGAGTTGGGTGCTTGGACTTCTTGATTTTTTTAACTTTTTTATTGCATATTTATTTTATTTTGATCCAATGATTTTCCAGTAGGGTTCTACCTTAGTGTTTGCCTTTTAAAAAGGGATTAAATAGAGGAACTGAAAGCAATATTAACAACAGTTTCTGGGGTCAGCACAAACTTGTTGGAATTACTCATGCCACCTATTTATATTTTTCAAATTACAGAAATACTTTCAAGTATTGAGAAAATATTTTTCTCTTAATTTAGTATAGATTGTGGTTTTCCTACCAACTTCATAACCATTTATTGAACACTCATATATTGAATTCCCAAGTATTATTAATCTACATAATAGAATAATGTACTCACAGGACAGTCAAATATTTCAGTTCTCCAATTCTTGGTGACAAAACTCCAGCAAATCCACGAGCAGCCAATGTTCTGTAGGAAAGCATTATCATAAAAAATGAAAACAAACAGGACAAAGAGCAGAGGTGGGAATCAGTATAAAATTTAAGTGTACAAGATGAGAAGGTGCATGAGCTCCAACTTACACTTGAATAACATTGTTGTTATTGTCACAAATTACAGAATTCCATGTACAAGGGTTGACTTGATTTTGGTTCCAATCCGAAAGCTGATTGCCAGTAACATTCAGTTTTTGTTTCATATCATATAAGGCATCTCCTGGTAAAACATACAAAAGGTTTTTGAGAACCAGAGGATAAATAACAAGTTACTCTATGTTCATCAACTAACTTAATACCTCAGGATTACACCAAAGTTAGTGCCAACCAAAGATTCGCCACTCATAAAAATGAGGAATAAATTTTCAAGTAATAATAAGCTCGCATGATAGGGGCATCTAATATGAATATTGTTGCCCGTGTTTTCACTCTGTAGAGAAAATTCTTTTCATTTCCCCTTACAGAAACTATAATCCCTCATTTGCCAACTCAACTTTCACTCCTCTTTTCCCCTTCCAGTTACATTCTGTTAGTATGCTATACAGTTAATCGAATATTCTTCTCACTATTTTGCTCATATAGCAGCTGTACCCCTGATCCCGGCCACTGTCAGTTTCTTCTTTTCCTTCCTCACCTTTTCCTTTTCACTCTCACTTTTTTCTCTCTCCCGTCCGATTTCTTCCATCCGGCAACAATCAGGGCACTTGCATTTTACTTGATTTCCACTATTAGGGGAAAAATGGTTAGGAATTTAGAATAGATAGATCCCATGGTTTCCGTATAGGCCTGATTTCCATGTTGATCTAATCTTCTCTATAACTCTCTCTGTAATCTGTAAATTGCAGCAAATCACATTTTTGTTTATGGCAAGAGGGCTGTGGCAGTCAAGAGATTGGTGAAAGACAGAGCAGTGTCTGTGGCAAGATCTGATGACACCAGCCATGGATGCTGTGAGCTTGGGAAAGACTAGGTAGGGCCACAAAACTGTCGTAATCTCAACAAAGGCGGTAGGCCATGGAAGGACAGTCATGGTGTCATGAGCTCCAGTGGCCCAGTGAAAAAATGGTGTCATGAGCTCGACGAATGGTGTGGATGGCAGATTTGCATGAGACGGACAGCTTTGATGATCTCTGTTTCTCCGCTGCCTCCCTCTTCTTTGGCCAATTAGCCTCCCGTCCACGGTACCAGCAGAAGACAAGATGGGGAAATGCCGTCCAATGAAGATATATAAGATGGCAATGAAGGGATTGAGGGGGAAGAAGGGCAAAATTGACATGTTCCATCATAGTTCACAGAACAGTTACAGGAGGGTGGTGGGAGGGTCAATAATAAGGGGCATAAACTGAGTTTAAGTGGTCAACAGGGGAACATTCATAGGAGCAAATAAGGTAAGTTACTAACTTGTAGGGCAAATAAAGAATATTCTCACTATATAACATATGGGGATTCAAAGAGTGTAATATGTATTGTTGCATCCACCACATGTATTTCCCAGACACAATTCCAAAAATGCAATTATCACATAACATTAATGCTGCAGTGAAGCCATCGATATAAACAAAAACAGTCATTTCAGGATAAAAACCTTGACAGTTCTAAAGTTTTGAGAAAACATGTGCCTACTTTCCGCAATTTCTTAATATCTCAAAATATGCAGCATTTTCAAATCCATGCTATTTTTGGATAAACCTTTAGATTTAGACTGGTGCGCAGGCGACCACGTCAGCCAACGAAGCATTAGTTAGCATGTTGGCGCCTTCTTTTCCCTTTGTTTGGACTAAGCAACTAGCAGTACGTTCACATTTAAGGCAAGTTTTGACCAAAAGCAGTAGTTCCAAGCTATCAAAACGAAAGCGAGCAGTAGTACCTACTGCAAGGTGTGCTATGTATTATCAATTGAAGGTAACCTAAGGTCTGTAGCGTTGGAAATCAATACAGCAATTCCACATGGCATCTGGTTACCTACTTCGCTACCATCGCGACAGTGTGCCACGGCATGTAATCCACAAGGCGTTCGGTAATCTACCATGCGAAAATTGAAGCTACAGTACTGCACTACACTACACTACACTACACAGAAGCTCGGAGGAGACAACCGGGGGGCGTCGCAGGCGAGGCGACTGGGGTCGGAGAGCAGCAAAAAGCTAAGGTACCTTGGCGGTCGGACGCGGAGAAGGACGGCAGCGAGACCGCGATGATGAGGACGGCGACGCGCAGCTCCCTCATCTCGCCTCACAACCCGACGGGGAAAGGGGGCAAGGGGATGGTCGGTCGCCGGTGCCGGGGGGCAGGAGGAGGAGGGCGCCCCGGTGGCCGCGGCGGCTGCTGGTGGTGGCCGGAATCCCGCGGCGGCGGAGGCCGCGGCGAGGGTTTTGGTGGGCGGGTGATTTGGGGCGGCGAGAGGAAGGGGAAAGAGGAGGAGGAGAAGAACTTCTCGAGTGTTTTTTTTTTCCTTTATTTTTTTTTTTGTTTTTGTGATGGGGATTTGATTGATTATTATTGTTTGTTGTTGAGATAATCAGATTCCCGTGCTTAGCTTAGCTTAGCTTAGCAGGGTCGATTAGCTAGCTAGCTGCTAGCTGCTAGCTGCTGTCTTCTCCTGATAGAGAGAACCACTTGCGTCAAAAGAAAAACTGCTTAAAAAAACAAGAGGAAAAACCACTTGCTGTGTGTGTGTTTGGGGGGAAAATAAAAAGAGGAAGAGAAAAAAACCACTTGCAGGTCACAGACTGATTCACAGGTTGGCAAGACCCAATAATGACCATGAGTCCATGATGATGTTTGCTAGCACCTGTGATGGATGGATAAGCCTCCTTGTTTTCCATGCCCAATCCACTGATAGAATAGGACATGTAGAAGCTTTGTTTAGTGCCACTGATGGTGACTATAATCTCGTTGTAGTATAGGGTCTATAATCTCGTTATAGTATAGGATTTATTTAGTAGAGTTTCAACTTATAAATTTAGCTTTAGGAGTTGGGTCTGGAGTGGAGTTGTAGAGCAGCCTAAACCGAGCTCCACCTCTCTAGTTTATTTTGTCAGAGCGTTCCACCCAGCTCCGCTCCCATTTTAGGTGGAACTGAAACTGTTTGGCTGTGCTCCAGCTCTAGGAGAGGTGGAGCTGAAGCTGGACTTTTGTATATTTATTTTTGTCACTACTTATTTTAGTTTTGCTGTTATGTATTAGACTTGTATCAATGTTGTTTGGTCACATGGTTTCTCTTCTTCCTTTTTGCTACTCAAGTGAAATAATATTTTTTGAGCTATTGAAGCATTAGAACATCCTGGTGTCGCATGTGTCGTGCTTCTTATGTTTTCCTATGCTCTACGTAAGGTAGCTTAGTTTATTTATAAGCTCTGTTCAATGCCTTTGATGAAGACTATAATCTCATTCTAATACGTGCCTTTCTCTTTGTAACTACTTATTTATTATCTTTTGCTTTATTAGACTTACATCAATGTTGTTGTCTGACCATGGAAGTTTTTTTCCCTCTTTTTTGCTACTCAAGTGAAATGATATTTTTAGCAACTAAAGCATGAGAATACCAAGGTAGTTTGATCATCGGCTATGTCGCACATTTTTTATGGTGTTTCATCCTTCATTCTTAGCATCAACGATATATATGAGAACTATTGGATCGTATATAAAATATGGTAGATTAAGATGGAGATGAAAAGTGGGAGAGATATCATTCAATATGTCTGATAGTACATATGAGAACTTTCAAATTTCTCATGACAACTTTGAATGCTACATTGGCCAAAACCATAGTGCATTGTTTTGTTCTATTAGGAAATTAAGAAGAGATCCATTCAAACAATACAAATAAATTGTTGGATTATGGCTAGTATTTTGTTTCAATTTTTAGTTGGCTATCTGGTAATTCAATAAGGAGAATAATATAAAACACATGGTACTAAATAAGAAAGCTCATGCAGTCTTTTCTGAACACATAGCCATAGAGCGCTTAGTGTTATATTGTTGTTACTTATATTTTTGCATATATCTACCTTCAATAAAATGGAATAAAGAGCTCACAGCTATATACCCTCAAGGTGAGAGGAACAAAGAGCATCTTAGCTAGCTAGCTAGCTATATATCCTTGAGGTGTGATGAACAAAGGGAGAAGATATATCCTTTCATGATTGTAGCATATCGGAGGCGAGTGATATCATCATGTAATACTCATCCTAGCAAGTTGAATTGAATGTTTCAATAGCCACATGTTGAATTCACTGGAAATGTACATGTAAATTTGGTATGCTTGTATTGTGTTCGAGATGATTTTAAAGGTTACAAATCTGGCTCAACGTACATATGAAACTAAAGAATTTTTTTCCTAAAAAAAACTACCTTTATGGTTTAATAGGCTCATGAATTATGCACTCCTAGCTAAATTTAATTGTGGACCCACTAATTAATTTAAAGAATACAATGCTGGTCTCTATACTTATGTGGTTATGTCGTCTGGGTTGCCAAACTCTCAAAATGCATATTTAGTTTCGAGAACTTGTCAAAGCATGTCATTTGGTCATTCCTTTCCCAAATTGCCAGAGTCCTTGAGATCTTATATGGCGCTAATGTGGCATGCCACATGGGTGTTGACATGTCATCACTAACTCTACACTGACAAATGGAGCCTCGGAGTATGATGGAAGAAGAAGAGAAAATGAAATAAAAAAGAAAAGGGAGAAAAAAAAAAGAAAACAAATTGAGTAGGCCTCACTTCAGTCGGTGTATGATTGAATATGCCACGTCAGTGTCCGTGTGGTATGTCACTCAACACCACTAGGATCTTAAAGGGGCTAAGGTAATTTGGGATTGGAATGACACACTTTGACAAGTCCTTGAACCTGAATATGTATTTTGAGAGTTTGGAGACCGAGATAATACAACATAAGTTTAGGGATCGACTGTGCACTTTACTCTAATTTAAATGATTAAAGTAAGGGGCTCTAACACCACATGAAGGAAAATCTATTTTACTCGGTTACAGATGGGCATTTTGATATAATGTCATCTTTTTATTTTGCTATAGTCACACTATAATGAAGAGAAAAAAACTGAAACAATGAGAACCATTCCACAATAACATAATAGGAATTCCTCGAGGTCTTGTTCGGTTAATCCTTTTTCCAAGGGGACTGAACAAAAATTGGTGGGGATTAATCGAACAAGCCTGAAAAGTAATTATTCTACGACAAATGTATTCAATTTTCCAAGCAAGGACAACATATCTCGGCCCAAACTTAATGTCCCTTTTAGTTTATAACAACGTTACAATAAAACCTATTATTTATTTAGATTATTACTCCACTGCCACCGATTACAATAGTTTCAATTCCTATCTTGACCTTGCCCTTCTCTTCATTAACGGTTTGCGTTGCCGTACCTTTAGTACCTTTAGGTACCTTGCAGACACCTTAAAAGTCCTCATCTGTTTTTATTCAACGGAGGACTTTAAAACTCAGAACTTCAGTAGTATGCACAAGTAATATAAAATTAATAAATTAGAAAATAGCAGAGTTTTTTTAGACTGCAAATGACACATGGAGAACTTCATTGCGACTGAGTACACTGGTGAACAGTCCTCCACCTATCCACAATTACTAGTCACACTGTGCATGTGAAATGGCCTATATATTTACCTACATGGCCAAAGTCTCTTGATAATTTTAGTAGGGAATGGTAGGTATTGGGATTCATAGTAGCACTATTTTGTTGGAAGTTCCAAGAATACACTTTGCTAGGATGTGTTCATGCTTATTTCTTCTAACAGTGAGTACAGTACTGACCAAGAGAAAGTCAGCTGTAGACAAGCAATCCGATGTGTGAGGCAGTATTGAGAGAGCTTATGCTGCAGTGGTTACACGTTGGATAACGGGTAACCTGTTGTTCCCCTAGCTTCCAAAGAAAAATGAATGTTGAGAAAGCAAGGTTGGCAGACAGATATTAGTGCTAAGATTTTCAGAACTCTGGATGGTGGATATATGGAGACTCATCTCTGAGCATGCGAGGTATGAGGACTACAATTGTGAGTTGAAGGGATTACATGAGTAGTATGGGGTTAAATAATATGCACTCATTACTCTATATGGCTCGATGAAGTAATCTTTGTTGCCAGGATAAAAATCCTCTGCTTATTCTGTTCGCTAGTTCTTTGGTCTGTTTAGTTTTTCAGACCACTGTAGCTCGTCCAGGAAAAGTTTAAGTCAGAGTACAGCTGAGAATCTGAGTGTAGGTCTTTAGCCAATTCACAAAATCTCTATCGCAAATCATAATGATTATAAGAATGAGTGGCTTGGGCATGTGCGATTTGATGGTGCCGAATATTCTTCTAATTTTTTTTTACCTAAATAGTAATCAGATGATACAAAATTAACAATTATACTTTTACCACATCAAAAGATGAATGAAATAGTACTACCACATCAAAAGATGAATGAAATAGTACTACAGTGCAGAGCAAAGCAGGCTGATAATATATATACATATAGTGCGTAGAGCTTCGTTATAACCCTTGTTACATCCAACTACTACAATAAAATGGCAGAGGGATGCATCTGCTATAGCAAAGGAATGGCAGTACAGATAGTTCGTACATGCTTATTAAGTCTTCAATATCTCATCGTCATATGAATGGTAGGTATCAGGATCTTGCACCATTTTCTTCGGTTTATCGTTAGCCCTGCCAACTCCTCCTTGCGCATGCTTGATACATAGTATCTGGCCACAAAGCTTTGTTCTAGCTATGGCATGGTAAGTTTTTTTTTTTCTTACTTTTATTTAGTGGTGATGCCAAGCTTTGCAGTATATTAATTGATAAGCAACATCACTAGGGGTTTAACTCTTTGATTGTCCTAGTGACTTGGTAGATTTGGAAACATAAAAAAAAGGTTGCGTCTTTAAAGGGACCTCTCATATTACCAATGTTCTTATGCAAGATACTTCCTCCGTCCCGAAATTCTTGACGTTCTGAGATTTGTTAACCAAATTAGCTTCTTATTGTAATGACTAAATTACCCCTATTTATTTAATTGAGTTGTCATTTCAATAAGTCATCATACACTCAACAGGTTACCAAGAATCCCTACATACAATTAATTAATGAATTCTTTGAACACTCATTGGCAGATGACTTGATAGAATGGACAGATAGCCTATACTTTTCTAATCAAGTTCTCCACTGTAACGACATTTTTTGTGGGATATTGTTGGAGATGTAGAACGACTCATTTTCTGGGACGGAGGTAGTATTAGGGATGAGGCCAAATTATGGTGTATGCAAGGGCCAAGGATATAATTAGTTTTTTCCATAAAATTTTGTTTGGTTTCTGTGTTTAACCCTAGCCCTTAAGGGCTTTACGATTCTTTCTAGACTCCTCTCTCTTCTTATAATATAGTGATGCATAACTCTCCTGCGCATTCTAGATTTTTTTTCTTACACACCAGGGTTTCAATCTGACCTAGATCGAGGGGATGCAAGAGTTCTTGCACATAGTAGGGTGCTCACACCTGTTTTATGAATTCATACTTCTATTCTGTAACTTGATAGATATTCGTCAACGCTGGTAATGCCTAACGCTTCAACTAAGTGCTAAAAATAATAGAAAAGAGTGGCGTGAGAAAACTCATCTTTTAATCCATTGCTCAAATGGATAATTGGATATCGTGGATACGTGCAGCCCATTAAACCTAAGAAATGGACTACACATTTGCGGCCGAAGTCACAACAATCGAGTAAATTAATTTGGGTCTTTAGATCTACATTACCAGTACTAACCAATAGAGAAAATATAGGAAATGGAGATCGAGAGCCAGTCAGTCTACCGCTGCCATTGCAGTCTGCTGCTGGCTGCTGCTGGTGCATGGTTGCTCTTCGCTAGTTTTTGATCTGTAATTTTGCTAATGTTTTTCTCGTGTGTGTGGTTCTGCTTTTGTTGTATGCTGCCTGTTACTGCTGCTGACAGGGATAGCCAGAGAGCACGGAGGAAGAGAACGGAACAGGGAGTTAGAGGAGAAGGAAAAGGAGAAAAAGCAAAGATAAATTCACAAATTTTTGTGGAACTGTAGCATTCTTCTCGAAACTTGGATGTCCTTATTACTGCCAGGGCAATTGTTTTTTAACTCCCTAGAAGTTCAAATTTTCTGTGAGATTGGAACACAAATTTGAAATCTGGTATTATTGATCCATAATAATAAGGATTCAGGTTACTTACTGGTCTAGATATGTATCGTCATTATATACGTAACGGAGCTGTTTTGGCTCAATTTTGATTTGTTATTTTCACATGCATTTCGTGACTGAGAACCCCCCATGCATTTTTACTGGTATGTTTTGTTATTGACCGTTCGCACAAATAGCTAGAGGGGTGTCGCCGAAAATAGTTTTTTAATTAGTAGTGTCTCTACCTACATTTGATTGTGGATGGACTAGCTAATTTGAATAAATACATAAATGGGACTCTAAAACCATCGAAATAGAAACTTTGTTATCCACCATATTTTGGCCCTTCCAATACAGATAGTTCTTAATTACATGCCAAGTCTTCAATTATATAATCGGCATATGAATGGTAGGCATCAGGATTTTGAACCATTCCTTC
This sequence comes from Oryza sativa Japonica Group, assembly GCF_034140825.1. NCBI lineage: Eukaryota > Viridiplantae > Streptophyta > Magnoliopsida > Poales > Poaceae > Oryza > Oryza sativa. The sequence continues at coordinate 10,657,609 of NC_089036.1, read as the reverse complement.
CAAAAGTTACCCTCTACTTCAGAATGTTTGATCAAGCACAATGATGTGCCTACACTCAATATTAAAGTGCTTAGTGGGTCACTCAAACTGCGCTGGGCTGGCTCATAGTACGTACTTTAATGCATGATAGTGCTAATGAAAATGAAAGGAATTTGTCGTGGGCATGTGGATCATGGAGGTTCAATTCTACGTTTTTATTGCTGAGCTAGCATCACCGTTGTTCTCTCTAGTGATTCAATGCGATGACAGTACAGAAATGTGCATATTGCTGAGCATAGGAGAGTCAATACAGCATATCCTTATATATGTGCACTATAGTTGTATAGATGAAAGAAATAGCATGGTACACGTACCAGTACAAACTCATATACTATCGGTAGAGAACTCTTAAATATGTGTCGACACATGTTACTCCTACCACTAATCTGTTGGAAATATAGTCATTATTCAGCATATTTTAATCCAAGAAATTGAAACTATGATCATGGCATAAGCAGTGTAGGGTGATCTTAACATAACCAGTAGCATACTATGCGCATCATGAATGTCAGAAACAGGAACATACCAGTAATGCGATAACATGCTAGAGGCATCATGTAGAACAGGAACAAGAACATAGCGCACACAGTATAGCGCTAACAATGGGAACAGGAGTAGCGCTAACAGCAGTAGAAGGAGAAGATTATACCCCGAGAATGGCCCTCCGCTGGATGGTGAGGCAGAATTGCCTCCGTTGTTGTAGTCGTTCACAGCACCTCCTCCTGGCGCACCAGCTCCGGATCCAGCTCCTGTCGGCGTCGGCGGCGGCGCACCACCTCCGCCAATAGCGGCGGCAGCAACTCCAGACATGGCGATGAGCAGTCGTGCAGGAGGCACTCCCCAAAAACCTGATCACCCGCCTACCCGGTGCAGATCTCAGGCGAAGGTGTGGTTTTGGAGGCACTGCTTCTTCCAATCTCTCGTGCGCGCAAGAGATCAGAAGCGGGGAAGCGAGAGCAACTCAGGCGCGGAGAAGGAGAAACTAACACCGGGAAAGAAGCGAGGAACTCGGATCGGACTCGCGGCCTCCTTATCTATCAGGAGAAAGAACGTGGACGCGCTGTTGCGGAGGGAATCGTGGGAACGTGGGTTAGTGGCTGCAAAAGGATAGCGACGTGACGTGACGTGACGCACGCACGCCGCCAGCCAGCCACGCCACGCCCACGGCCCGGCCCGGCGCGCGCGCGCGCGTGTGGCATTCCGACCCCCACCTCAACTGGTCAACAGGGAGCCTCTAATAACTCCCTATTTAGGTTGAGATATTTCTCGCTTAAATCCAGAGATGGTATTATTATCCTCAACATTTATTATGGGCCTTTGAGATTTAATATTATAAGTTGGGCCTAGCCCAATTATTCTAACAATCCCCACCAAATTTCAAGGCTCATAAGAAATGTTCTCAAGGCTGTGCCTGTTTGATATACCAGGGTTTTGGTGGAGACTGTTAAGTTGAACTTCCACCTAGGAAATGAGCTACATCAGACCACAACTGAACAATGGACTATGCCTTGAATTGTAAGTTTTGTGTGATCAGGTTTCACTCAGAACCTTGACTGGTACTGGGCTGCCGTTCGCATCCCCTCTGTTTGGAGCATATAAGTCAAACTCCAGGCCTTTCATGAGTATCTAGAGATTGCCAAAACCTCATAGACTGTGACTAGCAGTCGAACTCATATAGGTGTGTTCCTTCTGAGATGTTCTGCAGGTCAACATCTCTGCTTGGAAAAGCCACTCGGATCACATTAAGACATAAGCCATCCTACCATGCAGGAAAGAAGAGAAGCACATCATGAAAATGAGCCCCTTTCAAGGGTCTCTTCTCTCAGTCACACAATAGTTTGTTTCACCATCCAAATTCACGGGATCTCCGATCACAATGGACAGGTTTCCACTATTATGCAACCTTAGGTGGGTATCAAGCCCATTTCCCTCGATGCACTGTCTATCACATTACGTGGTAGCCCCTTGGTAAACTGATCTGCCAGATTTCTAGCCGTTTGGACATAGTACAATGCTATCACTCCGGAGTTTTTCTGCTTTCTGACAGATTTCAGTCTTCTCTTGATGTGTCTAGATGACTTCATGTTGTCCTTTGAACTGTTCACTTTAATAATCACTGTTTGATTATCGCAGTTCATTAGGATAGCTGGCACTGGTTTTTCAACCACCGGCAAATCCATCAGGAGTTCACGAAGCCACTCAGCCTCAACTGTCGCAGTATCTAGTGCTGTAAGTTCTGCTTCCATTGTTGACCTCGTTAAGATGGTCTGCTTGCAAGACTTCCAGGAAACAGCGCCACCTCCAAGTGTGAACGCATATCCACTTGTGGCTTTTATCTCATCAGCATCAGATATCCAGTTTGAGTCACTATATCCTTCTAGTACTTTTGGATACCCGGTATAGTGAATTCCATAGCTCATAGTGCCCTTTAGATAGCGCATTACTCTTTCCAGAGCCTGCCAATGATCATCTCCCGGATTTGAGACAAACCGGCTCAGCTTGCTTACAGCAAATGAGATGTCAGGCCTCGTTGCGCTAGCCAAGTACATCAATGAACCAATGATTTGAGAGTATCTCAGTTGATCCCTTGCTATTCTTCGGTTTTTCCTTAATAGCACGCTGGGATCATAAGGAGTAGGAGCTGGCTTACAGTCACTATATCCAAAGCGACTCAAAACCTTGTCCACATAGTGGGATTGCACAAGTGTGATCCCACCCTCATCTCCTCTTTGTAGTTTGATGTTAAGAATAACATCAGCCTCTCCCAAATCCTTCATTTCAAAACTCTTGGACAGATAGTCTTTGACCTCCTCAATCACATTAAGGCTGGTCCCAAAGATCAGTATGTCATCGACATACAAGCATAAGATCACCCCTTCTCCCCCACCATAGCGATAGTATACACATTTGTCAGCTTCGTTCACAACAAAGCCTGCAGATGTAAGCGTGGTGTCAAACTTCTCATGCCATTGCTTAGGTGCTTGCTTGAGGCCATACAAGGATTTCAATAGTTTACACACCATTCCCTCCTGACCTTCTAGTACATACCCGTCTGGTTGATCCATATAGATCTCCTCCTCCAGCTCTCCGTTTAGGAAAGCTGTCTTAACGTCCATCTGATGGACAAGAAGACCATGAGAGGCTGCCAGAGCAAGTAGTACTCGAATCGTAGTCAAGCGAGCAACTGGTGAATATGTGTCGAAGAAATCCTCGCCTTCCTTTTGGGTATAACCCTTGGCCACAAGCCTTGCCTTATACTTTTCGATTGTACCATCAGGCCTAAGCTTTTTCTTGAAAACCCATTTGCATCCTACGGGCTTACATCCATATGGACGCTCAACGACTTCCCAAGTACCATTAGACATAATCGAGTCCATTTCACTGCGTACTGCTTCCTTCCAGTAGTCAGCGTCAGGAGATGAATATGCCTCTTCTATGGTTCTTGGGGTGTCATCCACGAGGTATACAATGTAGTCATCTCCAAAGGATTTTGCAACCCTTTGTCTCTTACTCTTGCGAGTATCTACAATGTTGTCCTCCTCAGGATTTTCCTCAGGCGTTTGATCATTGTGTTCTATCGGTGCAAAGTGCTCATGGGGCATGACAGTTTCTTTACTAGAAGTGCTAGATGTATATTTCATAGGAAATTCATTCTCAAAGAAAGTAGCATCTCTGGACTCAAAAATTGTACCAGCATGCATGTCGGGTACTCCAGAGTTTACTATTAAGAATCTATAACCCACACTGTGGATAGCATAACCAAGAAACACACAATCAACAGTTTTTGGTCCAAGTTTCCGCTTTTTGACTATAGGTACATTTACCTTGGCCAAACAGCCCCATGTTCATAGGTATGAGAGATTTAATTTCTTCCTTTCCCATTCATCGAATGGTGTTACTTCCTTGTGCTTCATTGGAATTTTATTCAGGACATGACACGCAGTCAAAACTGCCTCACCCCACCATTCCTTGGAAAGCCTCGCAGTGTCTAACATGGCATTCACCATCTCAGTTAGAGTACGGTTCTTTCTTTCGGCCACCCCATTTGATTGGGGTGAATAGGGAGGCGTCATCTCATGAATAATTCCAAACTCTTTGCAAAAGGATGCAAACTCATTGGAAAAATACTCCCCACCTCTATCAGACCTCAACCGTTTGATTTTCCTTTCAAGTTGGTTTTCTACCTCAGCTTTATAGATTTTAAAGTAATGCAATGCCTCATCCTTTGTTTTCAATAGATACACATAGCAAAATCTAGTGCAATCATCTATCAGTGTCATGAAATATTTCTTTCCCCCTTTAGTCAACACGCCGTTCATTTCGCACAAATCGGAATGAACAAGTTCTAGAGGTGCCAAATTCCTCGCCTCAGATGCCTTGTGAGGCTTGCGAGGTTGTTTCGATTGAACACAAGTATGGCACTTGGAACCTTTGACCAAAGTGAATTTTGGAATTAAACTCATGTTAGCTAAGCGCATCATACAACCGAAATTCACATGACAGAGTCGCGAATGCCACACATTAGACTCATCATTCTCGCTAATATGGTTCACAGCGTTATGATTATTACACATGTCATTCAAAGAAAAGCGGAACAAGCCTCCGCTGTCATAACCTTTTCCAACAAAAGTCCCATATTTAGATATGACACATTTATTGGACTCAAACACAAGTCTAAAACCTTCTCTACACAATAGAGAGCCGCTAACTAGATTCTTCTTTATTGAAGGGACATGCTGCACGTTCTTCAGCTGCACGGTCTTTCCCGAAGTAAACTTCAGATCGACCGTACCAACACCATGAACAGCCGCAAGCGACCCGTTTCCCATCAACAAGGAGGAACCTCTCCCGACCTGATAAGAAGAAAACAGAGAAATGTCAGCACATACATGAATATTAGCACCAGTATCCACCCACCAATCAGGTGAATGAAAAACAGAGAGAACTGTAGGTAATATTTTACCGTACCCCGATGTTCCTCCGCCCTCGCTAATGATCATGTTGGCAGACTTCCTGTCTTTGCGCTCAGGACAGTCCTTGGCCCAATGCCCAGACTTGCCACACACAAAGCAGTCTCCCTTTGCCTTTCCCTTGCCTTTCTTCTTAAAATTGGTTGCAGCCTTGGGTTTGACATCAGGCTTGACTTTCTTGTTGTTGTGGGATGCATGAGGGTTCTTCTTCTGTACCATATTGGCACTAGAACCTCCCTCAACCTTTTTGCCCCGGACGTCCTTTGCCCTCGCCTTCTCCTCAACACCCAAAGAGCCAATGAGATCAGGAACACTGAACTCTTGTCTCTTGTGCTTTAGAGAAGTGGCAAAGTCCGACCAAGAAGGTGGTAGTTTGGCAATAATGCCACCCGCCACAAACTTGTCCGGCAACTCACAGTTGTTGTTCTCAAGTTCCTTAGCCAGCATCTGAATCTCATGAGCTTGTTCTACTACAGAACGGTCATCGACCATCTTGTAGTCATAGAACTGCTCCATGACATACAGCTCACTGCCGGCGTCAGAAACTCCGAACTTGGCCTCAAGTGCATCCCACATGTCCTTCCCAGAAGGCATGTGCATGTACACGTCCACTATGTTGTCAGCGAGTACACTGATCAATGCTCCACGGAACAGGCAATCCGAAGCCTCGAACTTAGCCTCTTCCTCAGGAGAAAGAGGTGGTTCACTTCGTTTACCCCGTGAAACATAGAAGCACTGCATCGCTGTCAACCACAATAGTGCACGTGCTTTCCATTTCTTATAGTTTGAACCATCAAAAGCATGTGGTTTCAGTGCAGCAGCAAAGCCAACTACCGAAAATGACCTATCAGGTTTTTGGATTGTTGAAAATATAGTCATTATTCGGCATATTTTAATCCAAGAAATTGAAACTATGATCATGGCATAAGCAGTGTAGGGTGATCTTAACATAACCAGTAGCATACTATGCACATCATGAATGTCAGAAACAGGAACATACCAGTAATGCGATAACATGCTAGAGGCATCATGTAGAACAGGAACAAGAACATAGCGCACACAGTATAGCGCTAACAATGGGAACAGGAGTAGCGCTAACAGCAGTAGAAGGAGAAGATTATACCCCGAGAATGGCCCTCCGCTGGATGGTGAGGCAGAATTGCCTCCGTTGTTGTAGTCGTTCACAGCACCTCCTCCTGGCGCACCAGCTCCGGATCCAGCTCCTGTCGGCGTCGGCGGCGGCGCAGCTCCTGTCGGTGGCGGCGCACCACCTCCGCCAATAGCGGCGGTAGCAACTCCAGACATGGCGATGAGCAGTCGTGCAGGAGGCACTCCCCAAAAACCTGATCACCCGCCTACCCGGTGCAGATCTCAGGCGAAGGTGTGGTTTCGGAGGCACTGCTTCTTCCAATCTCTCGTGCGCGCAAGAGATCAGAAGCGGGGAAGCGAGAGCAACTCAGGCGCGGAGAAGGAGAAACTAACACCGGGAAAGAAGCGAGGAACTCGGATCGGACTCGCGGCCTCCTTATCTATCAGGAGAAAGAACGTGGACGCGCTGTTGCGGAGGGAATCGTGGGAACGTGGGTTAGTGGCTGCAAAAGGAGGGAATCGTGGGAACGTGGGTTAGTGGCTGCAAAAGGATAGCGACGTGACGCACGCACGCCAGCCACGCCTCGCCCACGCCCACGGCCCGGCGCGCGCGCGCGCGCGTGTGGCATTCCGACCCCCACCTCAACTGGTCAACAGGAGCCTCTAATAACTCCCTATTTAGGTTGAGATATTTCTCGCTTAAATCCAGAGGTGGTATTATTATCCTCAACATTTATTATGGGCCTTTGAGATTTAATATTATAAGTTGGGCCTAGCCCAATTATTCTAACATAATCAACACTTCATTATTTGTCACCTAGACATGTGAAAAACTAGACTGAAAGAAGGGTACAAATATATAACTGACCAAGAGAAAAAAAATTAGAGTGTCAAACCTATAATCCTAGTTGAATCTAGGTTTGAAATCAAACAGACACATAACTTTGATGGCCCTTTTCTCACTCGCTCTTGTGGCTACAGGTATCACACGTCCAAATATTTGGCCATAGGTATCACACCAAGATAGTATGTGCATGCATGTAAGATAGAGAAGTGCGGTTGACATATGAGTAGCTTTGACTGATTCTATAAACTTCCTTTGTAAATTAACAGCTAGTTAATTAGATTGTGTGAAAAAAAGAGAGTACAGATAAAAATAAATGGTATGAGAATGGTAGGTACCAGGAAGACAAAATGCTACATACAAACTTGTGATCATACTAGAACTCACCTACAGCGAGATTCAGGAGATGGGCATGACTCATGAGGGAAAAGCTTAGCTCATGTCACTGTACTCAGTACACAGTAGAGGGTAGTCGTGCAAGCTAGCTGATCTAAGATCTCTGTGTGACCAGTATCATCCTTTCATGATTAATTTGTATGACACATATTGGATGACAAAATAGATGAGCTGTTGTCTTGAGTTGAAGTCACGCACAAGGGTAGCGAGTGACATCATCCAATTCATATGATGATTATCAAGAGCTGAATGTTAAAACATAACCTCTCCATGCGGTGAATTCCACGAAAGCTATGGTACTTGCAAATTTGGTGGGCTTTTATTCAATATGCTTTTAAAGGTTACTAGAAATATCTAGCTCGCTCGGCCTAGATAGCTGTATTAGGGTTGTAATTTAGGCTTGTATTCTTTCTTAAAAATAAATAAAGTTTGAACCGGGGGACCTGTTGTGCCCTTTTCAGGGAAAAAAAATGCCTACATATACATTAAAAGTTTGATCAAGCAATGATGTGTTACTCGAACTATTTTCAGAAGCGTCCTTATAGTAGTGGGGTTGGTACAATATAATTTTTCATTTATCAGCATGTGAGAAACTCGCACCGATAACTAGAAGATAGTTCTAATGGGGAATTACATCAGTCTGGCCCACGTGCACGGTGCATTAGCCTACCAAAAATTTTATACATTGAAACCTTACATATAGAAATTTTGTACACAACAAACATTGATTCGAATTGGAATCAGAAACATAAACTTTCAATACATCAATTTTCAACATATAAATTTTTGGTGTACATACTTAGTAGAAAAGGAAAAATACCGTGCCAGAAAAGAAAAGCTTGGGGTCTTTACGCTAGTTCAGTGCGCGTGAACGCAGGGCTTTTAACTATTTGCCACTCTTACGAGTGGTGCTTAACAATTTGCCACTAGGCCCACATGTCATAGACACATGAGGGCGCATATGTCATAGATACGGTGTGGCAAATCGTTAATTGCCATGTCACAAGAGTGGCAAATAGTTAAATTTCCCCGTGAAGGCTTGTGAATTAGCCCTTTTGCTGGCTATATGTATGACAGAGTAGAGCGGTTGACATATGTGAGTACGTACGTAGCTTGTGCCTTGTATATATTGCTTGACTGATTCTGGAAACTTCATTTGCAAATTAACAACTAACCTTAGATATATATTATGTGAGAAAAGGAGTACAGAGAAAACTTGGTATGGGAATGAAAGGTACCAGGAAGACGAAATACCACTTATAAACTTGTGCTCCTACAGGATTTCTACCATAAAGAGATTCAGGAGAGGGGCATTGTGTCCCTCGTGTCAGTAAAGGGTAGTCTCAGATGTAAGCTAACCGATCTGCATGACCAATATATATGCATCTCCTTTCATGATCACTATGACATGTTTGGAGAAGAAAATAGATGAATTAACAGTCTTGAGTCTGAAGTCGTGCACAAATGTGTAGAGAGGAATACGTCATCCAATTCATGTCAGTAGTTATCCAGAGATGAATGTTAAAAATCACTCCATGCGCACATAGTCGTATCGATCAATGAAATAGCATGGTACACCAGTACAAACTCATATACAATCGGTGGAGAAACTCTCTTAAATATGTGTCGACTTGTTATTTGGCACCTACAAGTGTTAAAAACTGGAGCGAAAGCACTACTACCAAAAGGAAAAATCAATGGTGATCAAAACAACATTTTGCAAACGGCCGAGAGTCCTGCCTGCGATTGAAGGCAAGTGAAAATCTACCATCTTCATGGGCGGGCCTTCAACACCAGTAAAAATTGATTTTTGCACACAGCTAGGTTAAGCCGACCGCTTGTGAAAATTGATTTTTAATGTGTTGAGGTTAAGCCAGCCTCCAGTGTTATAGATTTTATGTGAAAAAAAAATCCAAAAACCCCAGGAACCCTAGCTCCGGCAGATCCAGAAAATCCAGAAATTGGTGTCATTGGTGGATCCGCCTCCTCCAACACCACCGCCAATCCGCCATTGACAAGACACCCCAAGCCATGTACGAACTCGCTAGAAGCCCTCATCACCGTCATGGTGTCACTGAGTCCTCTTCACAACCCTCGTGGCTGTCACCGAGAACCGTCGCCGTTGGATCCACCTCCTCCTTCGTCGCTGCCCCTCACATTCGCCATCGTGGAAGCGGACCCATTGGTCCTTTGCACCGCCACTGCTAGATCCACCTCCTCCACCGCCACCGCCCATCTCCTTCGCCATCGCGGAGGTGGATCTAGTGGTCTCGAGCATGGCGGGCCACCTCCTCCCCTCCACCGTCACTGCCGCCGGCTCGGATCCATGTCATCAAACGTCTCCGCTGCTGCGGCCTCCACCGCTGCTCCCCTTCTTCCACCGTGTGATCTGGCCCCTTGGCCACCGCCACCACCCTTTTACTGCTGTTGACCACCACCGCCATCACCCCTTTGCCGCTGCCAGCCTCCTCCATTCGGCTAGATTAGGAAGAGGAAATGGAGGCGGCTAGGCTGGATCTGCCTCGGATCCATGTCCTCGATTTCGTCACCACCACCCCTTTGTTGCCGCCAAAAGCCGCCGCCACCGGCCGCCACCACCACCATCGAAATCGAGAGAGGGAAAGGTGAGGGAGGTGTCAGATCAGAGAGAGAGAGAGAGAGAGAGAGAGAGAGAGAGGGGTTGGAGGAGCTGAAGTGAGGTGAGGGAGGAAGGTGAGTTGAGGTGAGGTGAGGATAGGGAGGAAGGAGAGAGCAAGTGGGGACCGGGGGAAGATGGAACTTTCTATATATTCTTTTTTCATGTCGGCCTCTTCAACGTGTATTTTTTATGGTTGTTGTCTAAGAGAACTTATTTTCTTCAAAATTTATTTTCACATGTGCCTCTCTTAAACGTCTACATGTAAAAATAGGGCTATTTTCACGAGCGGCTACTTTAGGACGGCCGCTTGTAAAAATTGACTTTTACAAGCAGTTACTAACCAGGGAACCCTGGTTATATTTTCACTAGCGTTTTTTATTTTATCCACCTGAGAGAAAAATATGTAACACCAAAACAAAAACCATTTTTAGTAGTGAAGGGTGCAATATATTACTGACCAAGGGAAAAAAGTGTCAAATCTATTGTCCTTAGAGAGAAGTCACTAGTACAGTAACAATTTTTCCGTGCGGATATTCCACCCGTCTGGAACGAGGTGTCTGCAAAAATCACGATTTCCGCGTAGGGGCGCTTAAGCCGCCCGCACGGGAAAATAAAAAATCGAAACAAAAAAAATGAACCCTAATCCAGCGACCGCCGCCGCTGTCACGCCTTCACCACCGGCATCGCCACCGTCACCACCGTCGTCATCGCCGCCTTGCCCGAGGCCCACCATCGTCGTCCCCGCGGTGGCAGGCGATGGATCCAGCCTCCCCGTGGTGGCAGGCGACGGATTCGGCCTCCCCACGGTGGCCGGTGATGGGTCCGCTCCGCCGCAGCCTCCACCGCCCTACCCAAGGCCGCCGTTGTCGTCGGGATTGGGAGATGGGAGGAGGGGGAAGAGGAGGGGGGAGGAGGGAGATGGGAGTCGAGGGAGAAGTTGAGGTGGGAGGACGAGGGAGCTGGAGTCGAGGGAGATGGGAGGACATGGGAGTGGGATGGGCGGCGACGTGACATTAAAAATGTGGGTGGGTATTTTCGTGTGCAGGTCTCTTAACAGGTCTGTACGCGAAAATTGGTTTTCCCGTGCGGTTATTTTAAAGAGCCACACGCGAAAATGGAGCTCGAGTTTTGCAGACGCGACTACTTGCAAGTTTGTTTGCAATCTAAAATGAGTCCCGTCCAGGAAAATCATTCCTGTACTAGTGTATATAAGAGTCAAATATAGGTTTGAAACCAAAGAGACAGAACTTTGATAGCCCGTTTTACTCTTATGGCTACAGGTATCACACGCCCAGATGTTTGGGCTATAGGTATCACACACCAAGATAGGTGCATGCATGTAAGATAGAGAAATGCGGTTGACATATTGGTAGCTTTGACTGATTCTGAAACTTTGTAAATTAATAGCACGCTAATTAGATTGTGTGAGAAAAGGAGTACAGACAAAAAAAAAATGGTATGAGAATGGAAGGGACCAGGAAGATAAAATGCCACATACAAACTTGTGCTCATACTAGAACTCACCTGTAGCGAGATTCGGGAGGTGGGCATGACTCAGGAAGGCATAGCACACCTGATGTCAGTACACAATAGAGGACAGACTTGATTCATCCTTCCATGATTAATTAATGTAGAAGCTATTGTCTTTAGTTAAAGTCATGCACAGTACAAGGGTAGTGAGTGACATGAGGTGTGCTAAATATTGGAGGAGAAAATAGAGAAGCTGTTGTCTTTAGTTAAAGTTATGCACAGTACAAGGGTAGTGAGTGACATCATCCAATTCATATGATGATTATCCAGAGCTGAATGTTAAAACATAACCTCTTCATGAGGCGAATTTCTAGAAATGCTAAGGTACATGAAAATTTGGTGGGCTTGTGTTCAGGATGCTTTTAAAAGTTACTAGAAATATCTAGCTCGCTCAACCTACCTGAACTGTATTAGGGTTGTATTTAGGCACATAGCCCACCATATATAAACATGAGGATTATAGGACCCCTCGTCGTGGAATTTACAGACAAATAAATTGAGCAATGCATTCGCCTATGAAGGCCAGGCTGTGAGGTACATCGAGCTAAGGTTGAAGTAAGCACTGTGAAGATGAGCATGAATGATGAATTTGAGAGCAAAGATCAACCTAGGATGATTAAGTGATTCACTATTAATTTGTTCATTAGGGACTTGCAATGGATCGAGAAAGAGACGCTCCTGCTTGACTTTCTCTCGAGTTCCTCGTGACACAGTAAAAAATTGAACTAGGGTTTCAATTTTGTACTGTGTTGGCATGTTGTATTGGATTGAACTCCTTTTTGTTTGATCAAGCAATGATGCGTTACACTCAAAAGTTAAAATGCTTAGTGGGACACTCGAATTATGCCGGAGTCTGCTCATACTACATACTTTTTGAAATGCATGATAATGCTAAAGAAAATGAAAGGAGTTTTTTTTTCAGGGGCATGTAGATCATGCTGGTTCAGCACTACATTTTTATTGTTGAGCTAGCGTCAGAGATGTGATTTCTCCAGTGGTGATTCAGTACGGAAATTAATATGCATCTTAACTGCTGATAATAGGAGTCAATAAAACATATCATCCTTATATATGTGCAGTATAGATGAGTGAATAGCATTGTACACCATTACACAACCCATACATACCGTCAGTAGAGTAACATGTATGTTACTCCTACCTCCTATATATATTAAGGTCCTTTGAGAGAAGTTGGATATATCATACTTGTAAAATCAAAGGTGTTTTTGATTATTATTTTATGATGAACAATCAGGCATTGGAGATTATTGGTTTTGTTATTTGGAATTTATTCACGAAGTGGTTTTGGAGATGATTAGATTTCACAGGTGAATTTACAGGATACTGCTGTGATTTTATGTGACTGGTCAGACCGGGCTGTGTATGCCGGTCAGACCGGCGGTGATCGAGCGGTCGGACCGGCCAGCCCACGGTCTGACCGGCCGACACTGTGTCGGTTTCGGTTTCGGGTTGTTTATTTGGATATCCGAGTTTATTTCATGATTATGACTTCTAGATGGATACTATACGTATGTAATACTATTGTTTGCTGCTAATGAGTCAAGTTGAAGATAGCTTGGTCTCGGAATATGGTTTCTTTGTTTGTTCCATGTGTAGGTGACTCGATGTCTCGGGAGAGTATTTGCGGTGATGGACCGGGAGTCGGCTTGGGGATAAGACGACGTCCGTAGTGGTCAGAGATCATGCGGGATACTTAGGCTAGAGTTGATGCACGTGGTTGATGGAGATTCCATATGGCATACGATGGAGTTATTGTGTGCGTATGGGATGCGGAGTTGAATTTGGAAGGAGTCCAAATTTGGTATGTTTGGTTATGTAAAGTTTCTTTCTTGTACTAGAGGGTTTCCTAAGGTGTTTAGGACTCCTAGTATGAGTTTGGTTCGTGGCTTTAGGCTGCCTACCTCATGTATAAATAGAGGGGGAGCATGAGGCTTCCCGGTATCGCTTTAGAGAGCAATTGAGTTGAGTTTTGAATTAGGGTTTCGAGTTTAGTCGAAATTTTTGTAAGGAGTGCTGTTGGTGCACTTTGTAAACACAGAGAGAAGTAATAAAGTTGTGATCTACTTTACGAGTTCTTCGATTTGTGTTTCACCGGGTTTCGGCGGTCTAACCGGCGACGCACCGGCGGTCAGACCGGCGGCATCGCGGCGGTCCGACCGGCGGGCACACGGCGGTCAGACCGGCGGCGACAGGAGTCGGCGGCAGGCGTTCTCGGCGGTTCGACCGATCGATCTACATCAGTCAGACCTACGTTCATCAGGCGGTCAGACCGGTGCAACTACTTCGGTCAGACGCGATCCATCGATTTCGAGGGTAACTTTTATTTCCGCTAAAAGTTTTCGTTTTTTGGGTATACCAACCATTCACCCCCCTCTGGTTGGCTTAGTTCTTGTGTTTCGATCCTACAATACTCGTAACTAGTTTCGAAACCAAAGGAGACACAGCTTTTGATATTAGCCCTTTTCTCACTCACCAATTGTGGTTATAGGCCTTAGGTATCATATGCATGCCAAGATATGTCACACGCCAAGATAAGTCTAACAGAGAAGAGCGGTTGCACATGTATGTGGATACGTAGCTTGCATTGCTTGACTGATTCTGGAAATCTCCTCTGCAAATTAACAGGTAAGCTTAGATTATGTGAGAGAGGAGTATAGAGAAAACATGGTAAGGGAATGGTAGGTACCAGAAAGACAAATTGCCACTTATAAACTTGTGCTCATACAATATCTCTTCCATGGATGTGTCCAGGCGATGGGCATTGCACGACTGTGCCAGTTGTTAGGAAACGATCGGCAAATAAATGATAAATAATGATAGATCAATCACAGAAGAAATGAGATTTAACGTGGAAAACCATCATAAAGCAGGAGAGGAAAAACCATGTGTGCTAGCCAGCAAATATCTTCACTATATCGGCAGTGGCGGACGCAGGATTTCAGTGATGGAGGTACGAAGTTAAAAGAAAATATCGCTCAACATAAATGATGAAGGCCTATGTAAAAAAGAACTAACATGAACATAGTTAAAAGTAAAGTGATTTTAGTGTATAGTAAATTACTAAAATTAAACAAAATTAAAGTTATAATTGATCAGAACTTTTTTTGGAAATAGGATATTATGTCTTTGTCGCGAACATATAGAAAAAGTTGTTTCTTAAGAATGTAACCAGGCAATTATTCAAGTTTTTTTTTATGTTCGCGATATTTCTTAATTTATTTGTATAGAATAATCAATTGCAATATTTGTGGTACAAAATTTAAATAGCCCTTGGGCAAGTCGATAGAGTTTTGAAGGTTCGACAAACTAATATTTTCATCGATTTTGATTATTTGAACGCTCCACAAACAAAAATATTCATAATATATCGTATGATTTTTTTGTTGGCCAGTTGTCATCTCAGCTAGCCATCGACAGGTGTATATATATAGCCTATGGAGTAGGGAGGGTTGAGATTAACTGGACTGGAATGTCAATCTAAGTGCAAATATAACCCTTTTAACCCAATTATTAGTACACATATGTAATACACCATAATATGTAGTGTTCTTTTTGCAAAAATTTTGGGGGTACAGCTGTACCCCCATGTCCCTATACTGTGTCCGTCCATGTATATCTATAAAGGTGAAACCCTAAAAGCATAACGATCCATTCCACGGGGCCCAAGCCTCCGGCGACGGGCCTCTGCTTCGCTCCGTCCGAAGTTAGCCTTTATATGTGTATAAATGAATTTGGATCACAACTCAACAAACTCCACCTTAAGACAAATTCCTTCTCGTAGCATAAATCAAACATTCACCCTGAACACAACAAAGAAAACACTTTTGGCACCAAATAGCCTCTTGGACTAAACCATTATACCAACTAAGCTTGAGCAAAACTCAAACTTAACAATAGGAACTGACTTTGTTATCATATCAGCATGATTATCATGAGTGCTTATCTTGTATACATTTAGCTTACCTTGTGCGACTACATCGCGAACATAATGGTACTTGATATCAATATGCTTTGTCCTCTCATGGAACATTTGATCTTTAGTGAGGTATATGGCACTTTGACTCTCACAAAACAGGTTAATGCAAGAATCAACTCCTTTTTGTTTGATCAAGCAATGATGCGTCACGCTCAAAAGTTAAAATGCTTAGTGGGTCACTCGAACTATGCTAGAGGCCTCATACTAGATACTTTTTTGAAATGCATGATAATGCTAAAGAAAATAAAATGAATTTTTTTCAGGGGCATGCATGTATATAGATCATGCAGGTTCAACACTACATTTTTGTTGTTGACCTAGCGTCAGAGATGTGATCTCTCCAGTGATTCAGTACGGAAATACACATATATTGCTGAGTCAATAAAACATATCGTCCTTATATATATGTGCAGTATAGATGAGTGAATAGCATGGTACACATGCATGTTACTCCTACCTCCTAAGGCCCTTTGAGAGAAGTTGGATTAATCATACTCGCAACTATAGTTTCGAAACCAAATGAGACACAGCTTTTGATATATAGCCCTTTTCTCACTCACCAATGGTGGCTATAGGCCTTGGGAAAGCCTTAGGTATCATATGCCAAGATATATCACACGCCAACATGTCTGACAGAGAAGAGCGGTTGCACATATATATATGGGTACGGTACGGACTTGTATTGCTAGCTTGACTGATTCTGGAAATCTCCTTTGCAAATCAACAGCTTAGCTTAGATTATGTGTGAGAGGAGTACAGAGAAAACATGGTAAGGGAATGGTAGGTACCAGGAAGACAAAATGCCACTTATAAACTTGTGCTTGCACAAGATCCCTTCCGTAAATGTGTCCAGACGATTGGCATTGCACGACTGTGCCAGTAGAGGGTAGTGTCAGTTGCAAACTATGTGATCTGCGTGAACACTGCATCCTTTCATGATCATTATTATGACATGATGGAGGAGAAAATAGATGAATATTAACTGTTTTGAGTCCAAGTCATGCACAGGGAGACATCATCCAATTCATGTGAGTGGTTATCCAGCGATGAATATCAAAACAACTCCATGTGACGAATTTCTAGAAAAGCTAAGGCACAAGTAAATTTTGCAGAAAACTAGCTATAAGATGTATTTTTTCTAGAAATTTAGCTCGCTCAACCTGCATGAACTGAATTACAGATAGGAAAATTGTGTTTATGGCTTAATAAGTGCCTCTACCTACATCTGGCTATGGACGGAGTAGCTAGCTTAAATAATTAAATAAATAGGAACATATTTGCCCATCAGTTTATAGTGATACTATTTTATTCTTTAATTATCATATTCTGTCTCTTCCTTTACCTTTTATTGACCAATGGCTGCGATTATCAGCTTCTGGAGTACACAGCAGCGGACCCACTTCTCTTGCAGTGCACGTGCAGCCCGGCAACTATTTAGTCATCGGCTTGTCCTCTCTTTCATCTTCTCACTGCGCCAGCTCACCATCCAAGCCAACGTGACATTTTTATCACCGGCGCGCTTTCAAACCTTATTGCACCTACTCTTATTTTAACTCAATTGAAACAATATCCATTGGTCGAAAAGATTCCTAGGAAATTGTAAACAATTCTTCTTAATTTTAATGCACCCCATGTCTTCAACTCACCACACCTTCGTCGATTAAACACACATTAATCGCCAATCCGTGTATTACAGATTAATTATTGCTATAGCTGTAGCTATACCTTAATTATAAATAGAGTAAAGTGCACGGGCGGTCCTTAAACTTGTAGGGGTGTGTCATCTAGGTCCCTAAACTCTCAAAATGCATATCCAAGTCCCTGAACTTGTTATGGTGTGTCATCTAGGTCCCAAATCGCCACGGTCCCTTCAGGATCCTACGTGGCGCTGATATGTCATGTCACACGGACATGACATGGCATAATTTTGATTGACAAATGCTACCCGTTTAAAAATTTCATTTTTTTTCTTTTTTCTTCTCTTGTTTTTTCCTTTCTTCTCCTTCCTCTGTGACCCGAGCAGAAGAATGAGAAGAAAATGAAAACGAAAAAGAAAAATAAAAGAAGAAGAAAAAAGGACACGTCATGTCCATGTGGCATGCCACATCAGCGCCATGTAGGATCCTAGAAGGGTTGTGTCGATTTGGGACCTAAATATGCATTTTGAGAGTTTGGGGACCTAGATAACACACCCTGTCAGGGTTACGGGAAAGGTATACCCTCTACCCTTCGATATACGTCACATATCGACATGGTATGCTTGCGCGTATGCGGACATTTTGGGCATAAGTTAGGGAAATCCATTACGGAGTTTACAGATGTAAGGAGTCCTACTCGGATAGAACTGGGTCGTCATTGTATCGTATCGGGTCCGATGTCTCCAAGTTCTACTTGGAGACCAGTTGACCTATGGTACAAAAGGGACCCCCCGGGAGGACCTAAGGCATCGAATCTCAGAGCCAACACATCCACCACAGCCTACGAAGCCGGAGCTTACAGGAGCCAAGTCGCCGGGTGATCTAGTCGAATCAACTCGACTACGATCTCGTCGGTATCATCGAGTTCCACTACTCCCTTTGTAATATGTGGTTTCCATCATATAATCTCATATCAACTGGATTAGGGCTATTACCTACCAAAGGGCCTGAACCAGTATAATCCCTGTTTCCTATTTTGCTTGATATCGTATTACGTAGATCCTCGTATCAGCGTACCCCAATACCCTCTATATCCGGTCTACGGGTATCCCCCGTCGACAGTGGCGCGCCAGGTAGGGGGACTTGGTGCTCAAGGTTCTACTACTATGACATCTAGCTTCGTCGACAACAGCGTCAACACCAACCTCAACCAAGGAGTTCCTATTCCAACAACACTGGTGTGGACTCAAGTCGGTGAAATCGTCTTTTCGGTTTACACCACAATGCCGATTTCAGCTGGTCCGCCAATGGCCGGAAACGAGAACGCAGTGGCTGCAACCCAGGGCGACTCCATGTCGAAGGATCCTCCTGCCGAAGCGGAGATCGGAACATCGACGACATCCGAACCCGAGAAGGATCCTAGTGTGGCCAAGCCTTGTCTTTCCGACAGGAATCATGAGCCGATGAGGGTTACTTCCGAGATGACAAGGTCCTGGTGTCCTATCCACAAAACCAGGAAACACACCCTGCAAGCCTATTGGGTCTTTCTCAATGTCCATGCTGAAATTCGTGCCTGCAAAGAGCGTGGAATTCAGCGTACCTCTCCAACTCGTGATGTCTATTGTCCTATTCACAAGACAAAGAATCACGACCTCTCGAGCTGCAAGGTTTTTCTCAGCGCCATGAAGACAACATCTCCTAAGGTCCAGCAGTCACACATCCCCATCAGGGATAAAGACAAGGAACAAGGAGCGACGCCAATTTCGGATCGATTTGTTGGGGTAATCGACATCGATCCCTATGAACCATCAGTCTTGCACCTGCTCGAAGACTATGGATCATCGACAACGAGCACGCCGCGTGAGGTATTGGCTATTGACGATGTTGGCACGTCAGCGCACACCAATGCGGAAGCGGGGAATCAAGTGACTACTCCGGCCCAGCACATCAGAGCCATCAACGCAATACTGAGGGAAACCCTCTACGATCCCGTTCTGAACGACGATCTCGCACATTGGACAGAACGACTACGGGAATCAGTGACGAACCTCAGCAACACGTTCGAAGAGGCCACTGCCGCAGCGCACCCAGAACAGCCACCAACTGGCGATGCTAATGGTGAAAACCCTGAACGGCGAGAATCGCCTCATCGAGCCACCCCTCCACCTCGCGGCACCGGCGATCTCCGCGATCACCTGAATGGCCGTCGAGAGGCACAACGCACATGAGACAATGAGAACCGTTCCCAGCGTCATGTCTCTTCACAGCGTCACGATAACGAAGATCGAGGAGGCCGTTCGAGCGAAGACCGAGACCATGATAACCGCCACAACCGCCACAATCACGATGATCGCGAACGGCGGGTGCTGGGCGATACTGGTCGAGGACGTCACCACAATGACGATGATGATGGAGATCGGCGCCGAGACAACAACGGGAGGCGATGACAGGATTCTCGAGAACCCGGCCGACGTCCTCGTAATCGTACGCCGGAACCAAGTGACCCATCGTCATTGTCATCATCCTCGTTATCTTCATCATCAAATAGACATCCACGAAGGATGTATGATCGCCGACAACCCACCGCTCCTAGCGCTGGGTGTGGAGCCTTCGGTCGTTCACTTCGGGATGTCCGATGGCCTGAAAGATTCTGACCTGGAGCAATAGAGAAATACGATGGGAGCACCGACCCGGAAGAGTTCCTTCAGGATTACTCCACGGTACTCTACGCTACCGGAGCGGACGACAACGCATTGGTGAATTACTTGCCAACCGCATTGAAAGGCTCTGTACATTACTTGCCAACCGCATTGAAAGGCTCTGTACGTTCATGGCTGATGCATCTCCCCCCTACTCGATCTCTTCGTGGGCAGACTTGTGGCAGCAATTCGTAGCCAATTTCCAAGGAACTTACAAGCGCCACGCGATTGAAGACGACCTACATGCGTTGACACAGAACTCTGGCGAATCGTTGAGGGATTATGTTCGGCGCTTTAACAGGTGCAAAAACACAATCCCCGAGATCACAGACGCTTCTGTAATTCGCGCTTTCAAATCCGGTGTCAGAGATCGCTATACTACTCAGGAGTTGGCAACGAGGCGCATCACGACTACTCAGAGATTATTCAAAATTGTCGACCGATGCGCTTATGCGGATGACGCACTAAGACGCAAGAACGACAAAATGAAGACCGGAGAAGAGAAGAAACCAGCCAAGGACGCACCTGAGTCAAGCAAGAAGAAAAATCGCAAGAGTGGGAAAAGGAAAGTTCAAGCGGAAGTTCTCACAGCAGAATACGCGAACCCTCCCAAGCGCCCAGACCCACAAAGTAGCGACGCGAAGAAAGCATGGTGCCCTATACACAAGACGGACAGACATTCTTTGGAAGATTGCCTTGTTTTCAAAAAGTCGCTCGAGAAGCACATGGCATTGGAAAAAGGCAAGAGAGTACGCGTGGTCGAGAAGGATGCGGAGGCGGCTACTCAGGAATCGGACTCAGCATACCCAGACTCCGATCTCCATGTCTCACACATTTTCGGAGGCTCTACAGCGTACTGCTCAAAGCGAGAATACAAGAAACTGGAACGTGAAGTCTGTTCGACGTGGCAGGGAGCTGCACCCAAGATGAAGTGGTCCGAGCAGAAGATAGAATTCTCAGAAGAGGACCACCCTAAGACTGCTGTCATCCCAGGGCGATATCCGATCGTGGTCGAACCCACTATTCGTAATATCAAGGTCACACGAGTTCTCATCGACAGTGGCAGCTCAATCAACCTTCTCTTCGCCAGCGCCTTGGACGCGATGGGAATCCCACGAAGCGAGTTGACACCCACCGATCAACCCTTCCATGGAATCACTCCCCAGTCTTCGTCCAAACCATTGGGCAAGATCATGTTGCAGATCACCTTTGATGTCGCTGAATTTGATACAGCATATAATGCCATCATCGGGAGAACTGCACTAGCGAAGTTCATGGCCGCATCTCACTACGCGTATCAAGTGCTCAAGATGCCGGAACCGAAGGGAACAATCACTATTCAAGGGAACGCAAAGCTGGCAGTACAATGCGACAAGCGGAGCCTCGACATGGTCGAGCACACGCCTAGCCCACCCGCCACGACTGAGCCACCCAAAAAAGTGAGCAAAACAAACAAGACGCCGAAACCGAACGGCGCGATCAAGACCGTCCCACTCTCTAGTGCCAACCCTGACAAGACCGTCAAAATCGGGGCATCACTAGGCGAGAAATAGGAACTCGCGCTCATCACCTTCCTCCGCGACAATGCTGACGTGTTCGCTTGGCAGCCGTCCGACATGCCGGGGGTACCCAGGTTGGTGATTGAGCACAAACTCATGGTGCGACCCGATGCCAAGCCAGTAAAGCAAAAACTGTGGAGATTTGCACCAGATCGAAAACAAGCCATACGAGAAGAGCTCGACAAACTTCTCAAAGCCGGTTTCATCAGAGAGGTACTCCATCCAGAGTGGCTTGCCAACCCAGTCATGGTACGGAAGGCCAACGGGAAGTGGAGAATGTATGTCGATTTCACCGACCTCAACAAGGCGTGCCCCAAGGATCACTTTCCTCTCCCTCGAATAGACCAATTGGTGGACTCAACAGCCGGTTGCGAGTTGTTGAGCTTCCTCGACGCTTACTCCGGTTCCCACCAAATCAGCATGGCAAAAGAGGATGAGGAGAAGACAACATTCATCACGCCGTTCGGGGTATTTTGCTACGTTAAGATGCCGTTCAGACTAATAACCGCAGGGAATACTTTCCAGCGCACGGTACAGGGTGCACTTAGCGACCAGCTTGGAAATAATGTCGAGGCCTACGTCGACGACATTGTTGTCAAGACTAAGACAAGCAACTCATTGATTGACGATCTGCGGGAAACGTTCGACAACCTCCGACAATATCGCCTCATGCTCAATCCAGAGAAGTGCACGTTCGGAGTACCGTCGGGCAAGCTGCTCGGTTTCCTCGTCTCTGGCAGAGGAATAGAAGCAAATCCCGAGAAGATCAAGGCAATCGAGAACATGAAGTTGCCCACAAAACTCAAGGAAGTACAAAAGCTAAACGGATGCATGGCGGCACTAAGCAGGTTCGTCGCTAGGATGGGAGAACGAGGACAACCTTTCTTCGCTCTGCTTAAAAAGCAAGACAAATTCGTATGGACACAGGAGGCCGAAGAGGCATTCATTGCACTCAAGCGCTACCTATCAAATCCACCTGTACTTGTTGCTCCCCAACCTAATGAAGAATTATTCCTCTATATTGCCGCCACACCATATTCCGTTAGCACCGTCATTGTTGTCGAGAGAGAAAAAGTACAACGACCAGTCTACTACGTTAGCGAAGCTCTCCACGACGCAAAGACAAGATATCCACAAATGCAAAAGCTGCTCTACGCGGTAATCATGACATCGAGAAAGCTACGCCACTACTTCCAAGCCCACAGAGTCACAGTTGTCTCCTCCTTCCCTCTCGGTGAAGTCGTGAGAAACAAAGACGTTGTCGGCCGCATTGCGAAATGGGTAGTCGAGCTAAGCTAGTTTGATGTCCACTTTGTGCCACAAACAGCCATCAAGTCCCAGGTATTCGCCGACTTCGTAGTTGATTGGACTATGCCCGATAACAAATCAGACAACCGAATCGACAACGAAACATGGACAATGGCGCACTCAACAGCCAAGGAGCAGGGGCAGGATTCATCTTGACATCACCTTGCGGGGATCAATTCAAGCATGCAATCCACCTAAACTTCAGGGCAACCAATAACACAGCCGAGTACGAAGGACTACTCGCCGGGATAAGAGCTGTAGCTGCACTTGGAGTCAAGCGATTGATCGTGAAAGGGGACTCCGAACTAGTCGCGAACCAGGTGCACAAAGATTATAAATGGTCTAACCCCGAGTTATCCAAGTATCTCGCAGAAGTCAGGAAGCTGGAGAAAAGGTTTGATGAGATCGAGGTCCGGCATGTATACCGCAAAGACAACATCGAACCGGATGATCTAGCACGACGTGCGTCCAGACGAGAACCACTTGAACCTGGCACCTTTCTGGACTTCCTGATGAGGCCATCAGTGAAAGAGGCAAGCGGCAAAGATAGCCCGGTCGCCCCCGACATCAGCTCGGGGGCTACAGAGGCAGAGCGCGCCGTTGCCGATATCGAGACCACGGACGACTGGCGCACCTCACTCATTAAATTCATAAGCAGCGAAGAGTTGCCCGAGGACGACGCAGAAGCTGAGAAAATATCCCGCAAAGCAAAAGTCTACTGTATGATCGGCAATGATCTATACAAGAAGGCACCAAACGGGGTACTCCTAAAATGCGTCTCGTCCGACGACGGCAGACACCTCCTCCTCGACATACATGAATTGAAGGGATCTGTGGGTCACATGCCGCCGGTGGGACATTAGTCGGAAAAGCTTTCCGATAAGGGTTTTTCTGGCCAACCGCCCTCAGATGCCTGCGACATGGTTCAGCGGTGTGAAGCTTGTCAATTCGACAGTAAACACACAAAGCTGCCAGCGCAAGCACTCCAGACTATCCCTCTCACTTGGCCGTTCTTGTGCTGGGGGCTAGATATACTCGGGCCTTTCCCACGAGGACAGGGCGGCTACAGGTTCCTATTCGTGGCGATCGACAAATTCACCAAGTGGATTGAAGCGATACCCACAGCGGAAATCAAGGCCGACAACGCCATCAAATTCATCAAAGGGATATTCTGCAGATTCGGATTGCCCCACCGTATCATAACAGACAACGGCTCCCAGTTCATCAGTGCCGATTTCCAGGATTACTGCATCAGGCTGGGAGTCAAGATCTGCTTCGCCACGGTTTCTCACCCTCAGAGCAATGGACAAGTCGAGCGGGGAAACAACATAGTACTACAAGGAATCAAGACCCGTGTCTACGACAGGCTCATGTTACACGACAAGAAGTGGGTCGAGGAACTTCCATCGGTACTATGGGCCGTGCGTACCACACCGACAACGTCCAACAAGGAGACACACTTCTTCCTCGTGTATGGCTCAGAGGCCATGCTCCCCACCGAGCTACGACATCAAAGTACACGAGTACAGAATTATTCCGATGAGGGTCAGGAGGAGCAGCGATACGACGATGTGAATCTACTAGAGGAACATCGTGAACGAGTTGCCGTTCGAGCAGCCAGCTACCAATAGGCCCTTTGCCGTCACCACGAGAAGCGCATCTGAGCACGCACGCTTTCGATCGGCGACTACGTCCTTCGACGGGTTCAAAGCCAAGCAGGACGCAACAAGCTCTCACCTAAATGGGAAGGACCGTGCACGATGAATCAAGTTCTACGGCCAGGCGCATTCAAAATCGCAGACGGCGATGGTCGCGAGTTGGCAAATTCCTAGAACATTGATCAACTACATAAATTCTATGTATAAATCAATAGTATCCATACTTGTAAGACATCTTACAGCCTCAATAAAGCCTATTTTTCAGGTACAGACTACAATCAAAGTGTTCCTTCCCGATGATCCTTACCCAGATGACACCTAGCGTTGCAACCTATCCTCATGTCCCTTTACGCCGTCTTGACAAGGCCTCCGAGGAACCTAAGGGAACTTCGGCTGGGGACGCCCAGAGCCGATAAGGCCTTGTCGGATCCTGTAGAGACAAAAGTCCATGTAAGATCTGGTCGTGTAAGTGTTCTCGCCATGCGTATTAACCAAGCCGTGTAATCGGAAATAAACTTTCCAACTTCACGGCTGGGGACTAGGATCAGTGCTTGTTCAACCGAGGCAGGTCAAAGGTCTAAGAGCCTTATCTTCCGAGAAGAATTCTCCGATGACAAGGCTAGGGGCTAGGGAGAGTGTATAGCTCAAACGACTGGTCGAAGTCGCGAAGTGAGAAGACACTCATACACACTACGTCCAGAGTAAGAAAGCTTAGTAAGATATATTTCTTTTCTATTCCACAAGTATTTCTTACAATTCCATAAAAATCCAAAACTATATTACACTTTTTCCAAAGACATCTATCACAGGATACGGAGACTACCAGGAAGGCCAACGCCAGTCCATCGACTGGAAAACCTTCTCCGCCAGCGGCGCCATCGACTTCGCCAGGCCATCTATCTCCATAGGAGTTCTCCGAGAATGAGAAAACCCATCGCAGAGGAACTCGAGGTGAAGCTGCGGACGATGATCTCGTATGCAGGCCAACACATGCCCCCCGGCATATCGGCTTGAGCGATGACACTCCTGCTTCAAGGCTTCATCGATGCGTTGATCGATGCCTTCGAGCTGGGTGCAGGCGCCATTCAGCCACGAGATATATCCGGCCGCCGATTCCTCAGGATCCCCACGGGGTACTCGGAGCTCTCTACAAACTCTGGCCATGGACGTGCAACAACTCTTCAAGTACGAGTTGAACCACACCTCACGACCTCGAAGTGTTTCCACAGCCTGCTCCTTCTTTACTTCCAGCATAGTTCTCTCGAGTTCCGCTACCTCAAATTTCGTCTTCCAATATTGGATACGACGATCCTGGTCAGCAAGCGCACTCTCGAGATCTGTTCAGCATGGAAATGACTAAGTCAAGCTGCTCTTCTCTTTCGAGAACACAGCAGATCAAGTCGGAGGAGCAGAGGAGAAGAAAAGACCACCAACCTAGGGAAGTCGTCGCCATCCCTGTTTCCACAGGTAAATTCTGATCTACATCGTCCGGCGACACATGTGGCTCAAACGCAAGTGCTGGGATGATCACTGGCAACTTAGGCTGCCCGCGCTACTGGACATCCTCGACATCAACATCCCTACAAACGACAACAAAGTACTCAAGATCAAAATGCTAAAGAAAACTAAGGTGATGACTGCACGCATAAAGGCGGTTGGAACCAATTAGAGTTTTATACAGCATGTCTAAGGAGTACAAGAGAGTCAAAATCCTACTCCTCAAAAAGTGGGAGAACAGACTCCCCCAGATCGCCGACTTCTTCCATCACATCCTTACGCGCGTCGCTAGCTGCCCCCTGATCCAAAATCTTCCGCAGATCGAGTTCAGGGTGCGCCAGCCTCACACACGCAAGGACGTGGCACGCCTAGGTGTAGATCCCGTTGGACGTCTCCTTTCCGATCCTGGCCGCATGCTTGGAGGGGATCTCCTCCATCGTCGCCGCCAGCTCCGCAAGAGAAGACGTCAGCGAGAACTCATCGGGATTTGCCGGGATGGTAGACTTGATACCGCATTCCCCGGCGAGCTAGTGCAGACCAGTATAGGTGACCTGCAACGAGCCACGGATTTCCGACAAGTTGTTCTCGAGCTTCGACATACGGTGCTCTAGCCCCTACCGTTGTTGCTCATTGCCGGCCACCAGTTCCCTCATCTACTTGAGGTCCTCACGAACCTCCGCCAAATCGTACGCTAGCCAGTCGGCGCGCTCGTTCGCCGACGACACCGCCGCCGTTCTCGCCTCTGCGATCTCGCGGCCAATGCTGCGAGCACCAGCCTCGAGGAGGCGCCCCATCTCAACCTGGAGCTCCTCCCAGGTGAGGACGGCAGCCGGCGAACCATGACCAGCCACGAGATCGTTGGCTAGGCCGCTAGGTGTCGCCTCGTGGCTCCTGGGCACGACCACGACATCCGTCGAGGCCACGGCAGGAGACGCGCTGGAGGTCCCTCCAGACCCATCTTGCGCTGCCCTCGCCCGCGCCGCCCTATGAAAGGCTGCGATTCAGACAGAGTTCGACGAAATCACGAAACCTCAAATTCATTCACTCACTTCTCGCTGAGCGTCACAAGCCGCTGCCGTCGCGGAGGCAGGGGAGACGCGTTCGAGGCCTGGAGTACAATCGATATGATGTGAGGTGGAAGTTTCTCGACTACGTGATCAAATGACAGGAGAACTTACCGAGGGGGTGGGTGGCTTCCGACGATGTCCGATTACAGAGGAGAATTTCCTCCCCTTTTTTTGGAACGTCGACGCCACTCGTTGTGGCAGCGGCAGCAGCAGCATCGGATGCCTCCTTGGCGATCTTCTCCTTCAGCGACGCCGCCACCTTGTGGTCCACGAGCGGCCCGATGATATCAATCAGAGGTTGAGCCTACGCTTTATGAAGTCATAAGGCGATCCCGGAAGAAAAATGCAGAAGGACCGCTAAGTACACTTACATTGATGGCAGCGTCGCGTTCGGCCGCCTCCTTCTCACAAAGGGGAACGGGGACGTTGCTTGCCGTTGTCGGGCCGCTGATCATCAATTGGCCGACACGGCGCCCCACGGCTTCGCTGCTCAGACCTGTGAATTGAGAACCAAAATTCGATAAGTCAGGAGGAACGCGCACACAAGCAAGTCAGTTTAAATACAAGAAAAATACCCCGAGGATTAACCCGGGTCGCGTCCTCCGGTCCAGAATAGTGAAAGGCTGGATGGGTCGAGCCTGGAGCGGCTGGATCCGTCTATCAATAAAGTCGGCAGCGACTTCATACCCCAACAACCCTCGTACTCGAAGGTCATCAATGATATCGATGAAGGCTTGGAGAGATGGGGTCAAGGCGGGTTTTGCGGTCCAAGACGAAATCTTGTTTGGTTGTTCCTTAGGAACAACGAAGAGTGGATCTGAATTTTCTATCTGAAGATAGAACCACCTCGCCGGCCATTTGCTACGGGAAGAAGGACACTGGAAGGGGATAGAGCGCAATTTGATGCCATCCCGGAGTCAGAAACCGACACACCTGGATACCCTGTTGGGTTCCATCCAGCGCAACTCATAGTAGAAATGAAAAAGGTCAAGAAACGGCTCTACCCCAATATAGGCCTCACAAAGATGCGAAAAAATGCTGAGGAAGGCGATGGAGTTGGGGCTTAAATGGAGCAAAGAAAGGCCGTAGAAATTCAAGACCAAGAGAAGAAATTCAGAAGGCGGAGGAAGAAAACCACAGAGAATGTAGTCTTCAATCGCAACCATGCGACCCAGGACAGGCTGGGGTTCAATACCTCTTGCTTCTCTCTCCATGGTCCCGCGACCGGGAAGAGCGCCATCCGCCTGGAGCTTCTTCAGCGACGCGCTGGTGGAGGTAGACTTGTCGAGATCCATCGCTGCCGGGGATCGCTAGAGAAGGAACCGAGATGAACTAGTTAGGGTTCTTGTGGGAGCGGTGAAGACGAGGAACGTTTGGAAGCTGGAGAGTTTTTTCAACAGGCGGACCTCAAATTGGATCCCCAAAACTCTCTTAAATAGACACACCTCCGACGGTGCGAATTCCAAGGAAAGGAGAGAGATGGCTGCCGGAAATTTCTGGGTCCGTTACGCGCGGCAGTTTCTCGGACTTAAATTTAAATTCACTCATGACCATTGAGCTTTACCCGGCGTTGTCGATCACTCCTTGTCTCTCGGTCATCACACTGAGAACGACGACAACTTCGACATCAGAAGTCGTAATCGGTTTCACGAGTTCATTTAAGCAGAAGTCGGGGGCTACTGTCAGGGCTACGGGAAAGGTATACCCTCTACCCTTCGATATACGTCACATATCGACATGGTATGCTTGTGCGTATGCGGACGTTTTCAGCATAAGTTGGGGAAATCCATTATGGAGTTCACAGATGTAAGGAGTCCTACTCGGATAGAACTGGGTCGTCATTGTATCGTATCGGGTCCGATGTCTCCGAGTCCTACTTGGAGACCAGTTGACCTATGGTATAAAAGGGACCCCCCGGGAGGACCTAAGGCATCGAATCTCAGAGCCAACACATCCACCACAGCCTACGAAGCCGGAGCTTACAAGAGCCAAGTCACCGGGTGATCTAGTCGAATCAACTCGACTACGATCTCGTCGGTATCATCGAGTTCCACTACTCCCTTTGTAATCTGTTGTTTCCATCATATAATCTCATATCAACTGGATTAGGGCTATTACCTACCAAGGGGCCTGAACCAGTATAATCCCTGTTTCCTATTTTGCTTGATGTCGTATTACGTAGATCCTCGTATCAGCGTACCCCAATACCCTCTATATCCGGTCTACGGGTATCCCCCGTCGACACACCCCTACAAGTTTAAGGACCACCCGTGCACTTTACTCTTATAAATATTTATATTTTAAGCACAAACTAAATATATTGGTTATGAAATATTGTTGAAAGTTATTTATCAAATTTGTTTTGAAGTTCTAAAGAGAAAATAATTTTCTTTTATGTTTTGTTCTAAAATAATAAGTAAAATTTACTCACATCCACAACTACAAAAAGCATTTCTGCATGCAGTCAAAACATATTTTTTTTCCATTCGGTTAACTGCCCGTCTACCCGAAGGTCTGGCAAAAATAGCGATTTTTCTATGTGGGTGCTGCAACTGCATGCGCTTATGTTGCCCGCATGCGCTGTAGCCCAGCCTCCTCGAAGACCTCCGAGCCAGCTATAGTTGGCCAAAAGGTCGCAGCCCAATGCCCCGACCATTACACGGAGATTCGGCCTGCCCCAGGCACAACACAACCCAATTGTTGTAAGGCCCATGCCGGCCCGGCCCGACCATTAGGTCATGCCTAAGCCTCTTCTTCCGCACAACGTGCTGCCCTGCCACGGCCTTTTGCACTGATCCTCTTCTCCACGCCGCCACCAGCACCTCCGCCGCTCGTCTTGGCCTCCTCTCCTCCTTCCCATCCACCCCACTTCCTGCCCTCCTCCCTGTCCACCTTGCCTCCTCCCCAACAAGATCCTTCCCCTCTCCGCCGTGAGCTCGCTGGATTTGAAGCTGGCTCCCTCCCCTCTTCGCCAACGAGAGGGGCCACGATGGGAGCGAGGACAGCGAGCTCCCCTCTCCACTGACGAGAGGGGCCACGGCGGTAGTGAGAACGATGTCACACCCGGAGTTTTCTCCTTTCCCAGAGTTTCTAATTCATCAATAAATTGTCTTTAGAAATTACTTTGGTTAACCATGTGTAAACCCTAATTAATAATATGATTAATAATCAGAAATGTCAAGGAGAATTTTTTTCGAATTCTCTTTGCTCTAAAATCATTAACATGATTTATAGCGGAATATTCAGAGCATTGAAAGCAATGTTGTTAATTTAAAATGTCAGGATTTGAATTAATAATATATTTCTTTCCCGCCTTTAGTCGTGAATCGTGCCCGGTTCACTCCTCACTCTGTCTACAGTTTCATTTTGTATAACGAGCCGAGTCCGAATCCATTTCCGGTTCCGTTTCCGTTCTTTTCCTAAAACGGCACTGTCAACGTTTGATGTCACGACTACGGTATTTGGACAGTATGGGGATCGTTGGTGCTAGGATATACGCGAGATTGAGGTAAAAGAGACGGAGACAGGGATTTTTATATAGGTTCAGGCCCCTGAGTTATCAGGTAATAACCCTACATCCTGTTGGCCGGAGCCGATGTTGCTCTTTATTCACCATAATCACACCAGTACAAAATTTGGGGTAGCCTATCTAACTGTTGTCGACATGGCGGTCTGTAGGTCTGACTCATAGTCGACAACAGGGTAGCCTTCCTCCTCGAGCTTGTGCCAGGCGAGATCAGAGACAACGCTAGATCCCTACGACCGGCCTCTGAAGGTACCGGATAGGGTTGATCTAAGCATATCTCTGATGTCGATATCCGGCGACTTGTCTTGCCGTATGTTGGCTTGTATGTTGTGGCTTATGGTGGGCGTATGTTGATTGTGTTTTTTCGTCCCCCCTCTCTTCCTAGGGGTCTTGTATTTATACCCATAGGTGTCCCCTTGTCCAAGTAGAACTAGGGAAACCAATATGGATACAATCCGAGTAATCCTTGTCGTTTCCATGTAGAACTCTGGTTGCCTTTCCTTATCGAAACTCCTCCTATATCCGAAGGTTGTTTCCGTATAGGACATGGTATGTGGTGGGTCCTGCCGAGATGTAGTCGACTACTATTAGGTATGTGGTATCCATAACCCTGACAGGCACCTCATCTATTTTTCTCCTCTTTTCCCTTTTTGGTCCTAATCCTATTCGGTTTTCCCCTCCGCCCCTCCCCCTCACGGCCAAACCCAAGTCCCTCCCTGTCCTATTTGGACTCCTCTCCCTCTCCTCCGCCCAATCCGAGTCCTTGTAGGACCCACCTATCTATTTATTTTTTTCTCCTATATAAATCCTTCCACCCTCCTATTTTTCATATTACACAAACCCTAGCCACCACCGTGCGCCGCCGCCTACTATCGCACCGCCGCTAGCTGGTGCCGCCGCCTCCTGCCGTCGCCGTTGCATCACTAGTAATCAGTAATCCCTCTCCGTGTTATGGTTGTTGCCATTACCATTCATCCACCTATCTAATCTACAGTTTAGAACTCAGCAAGGTGGACAACAAAAGCCCAGTTTCAGTTCCGGACAGCATAGTGGTCCTACTACTATGATCGTTTGTCAGCACAGGCCCTACCAACCAGGAAATTTCGGCTAGAACAGTAGTGGGAGCAACAATGGTGGAAATCAGAACAACCGTAATCCAGCTCCGCGCCCGCTGATGGCACAGTCTCAAGCTTCGTAGCCCACCCAACAGAAGAAGGAAGCAGGAGGAAAGCCTCTCATTTGTTTCAATTGCAATGAACCCGTGCATTTCGCTGATAAGTGTCCAAAGCCAAAGCGCAATGGGCCCAAGATCGTTCAAGCTCGTGTCAATCACATATCTACGGAGGAAGCTCAAGCAGCACCAGAAGTGGTTTTGGGTACGTTCCCTGTGAACTTATTTCCTGCTACAGTATTATTTGATTCTAGCGCTACACATTCATTTATATCCAAGAAATTTGTTGGTGGTACATGGGTTAAGAAAAGTGGAACTTAGTGCTCCAATGAAAGTTAATACACCGGGTAATAGCACAAGATTGGTTAGTTTTTGTCCCTCTATGATGATAGAAATCCAAGGATCACCTTTTTTAGCCAATCTTATCCTTCTGGAGTGCAAAGACCTAGATGTCATACTAGGAATGGATTGGTTGTCAAGGCATAAAGGAGTTATTGATTGCGCAAGTTGCACTGTCACCTTGGTTGATGAGAAAGGGGAAGTGGTAATAATTCAGTTCCCAATGACTCAGAAGAAAGGAGTAGTCTTGAATCAAATGGAAGGTGAAAAACAGGATGAAGTCGAGAAAGATGTTCAGAAGTTGGAAAACATTCCCGTAGTCTGTGAGTATCCTGAAGTTTTTCCGGAGGATTTAACGACTATGCCACCCAAGAGAGATATAGAGTTTCGTATCGATTTGGTACCAGGTACAGCTCCGATCTATAAGAGACCGTACAGGATGGCAGCCAAGGAAATGGCAGAAGTTAAGAAACAAGTTGATGAGCAATTGTAGAAAGAATACATTCGTCCAAGCACGTCGCCTTGGGTGCTCCAGTAATTTTTGTTGAGAAGAAAGACAAGACTAAGAGGATGTGTGCTGATTACAGAGCACTCAATGAAGTTACAATCAAGAATAAGTATCCCTTGCCGAGGATAGATGATCTGTTTGATCAGTTGAAAGGAGCAACTGTGTTTTCAAAGATAGACCTGCGATCAGGTTACCATCAGTTGAGGATTCGAGAGTAAGATATTCCTAAGACAGCTTTTACGACTTGTTATGGGTTGTTCGAGTGCACAGTGATGTCTTTTGGACTTACTAATGCACCCGTGTTCTTCATGAATTTGATGAATAATGTGTTCATGGAATATCTAGATAAGTTTGTGGTGATTTTCATAGATGATATTTTGGTTTATTCAAATTTCTGGGCGTGACAGACGGTGAGGTCCCCTTCACCACCAGATTTGGATGCAAGCTCGCCGGATCTAGCTGCCTTGAGCTCGCCTTCACTAGATGTAGCTTCCGGAGAGCGGCCGTGCTCGGGTGGCGCGTTGCTGCCGTCACCTCCATGGGAGGTGGCTGCTTCGGCTCCTCCACATCGGCACCGCAGCTCACCTCTCCTCCAGATGACGCGGCATGGTGGGATGGTCATGCCTTCGGGCCAGCATAGCACGGCGAGTCAGTTGGGCCATGCCTGGGCCGGGCTGGACCAAACGGCCCATTTGGCCATCTATAGTAGCTGCCCTGGGTGACATCAATCCCTCGCCTCCCTACACCACGGGCGGAGGCAGCCACATAGCGGCATTGTTTCACTTTAGATAGGAATGCACATCAAGATGAGTGGGAGAGAGGAAATGGGGAAAAAAAAGTTGGACACAGGTGGAGCACAGGCACCCGATAAAAAGGGAAGGCATCGGGAACCAGACACAAAGCAATTTCATCCAAACAGTGGTATATGCATATATAATAAAATTAGTGAATTAGAATGACAAAGTGTAAATGGTAGATGGAGAACTTCATTGTTACTGCATGCATGCCCTGGTGATGGTCTTCCAGACTCCCGTCTGCAGTTAACATCTGCATCTATGGCATCTGTGAATTAAATGGCATGTATATTCACTTACATGGCTGCAGAATTCTCTAGGGAATGGTAGGCAATGGGATTCATAGTATCACCAGTGACCGGTCTGCTTCTGCTAGTTGTTACAAAAATACATGTCGCCAAGATGTGCTCATGCTAATTTCTTCTTGTGGAGATTATGGATACCCCATATAGTCCGACAGGGTACAGGGTACAGGGTACCATATATAGATAGAATATCTTTATGAGGACTCGGGTTAGGTTTAGACTTATATGTCAAGGAAATATCCGAGATCCTAGTCGGTTACGATTGTATTTTATCTATAATTACATATTCCGTTAGGGATATGGACTGTATCTTGTAATACGGACTCCTTCCCCTATATAAGGAGGGGTCCGGGTCCCTCTAGGGGCACGATTTTTCTCCCAGGTCATACGATCAATAATACACTCGACGGATCAATCCCCGGACAGGAGTAGGGTATTACTTCTTGATTAAGAAGGTCTGAACCTGTATAAAATTCCTTGTCTCCAAACCCATCCACTTTTCTAGCTTGATAACCACCCCCTTTTAGTATTGCCGAAATCTTGTTTCGACAGTTGGCGCGCCAGGTAGGGGTAGCGTCAAGTTCTTCGCCGATTAAGTGCGATGGGTTCCGTCTCCAGCATCGACGACTTCGTCTTCCCTCCCGGGCAGGCATTCCGGTTCGGCAGCCTCGACTTCATCACCAACGACTTCGGCAAGATTTCTCTCCTTGACTCGGATTCAAACCAGTTAGGGAGAGACTAGGTCCCAGCCTCGTTCGGTATTCCGAACTCGGCCGAGATCTACCCCAAGCTTATCTCGATCGAGTCGGGTTCAAACCACTCGGATGAGATCCCATCTACTTCAACACCACTAGATCAAGACGATGGGGCCTACCCGCCAATCCTGATGAAACTCCCCGACGATCTGGCTGCTGTCTTTACTACAAGGGCGTCTTCTCCCCGTAGGCCTAGGCCAGATCCGGCTTCAGCACCGATCCGGCCTAGCTCCAGGGAAGTCGGCGTCATACTCCAGCCACTCGGCACGGTTTCGACGGATCAATTGGAAGACTACTTCAGCTCCCCCGGCGTCGACTCACGACCAACAGAGATCGTAGAGTATGATGAATTCGGCTACCGCTATGACAACCGCGACCTCGACGACTTCGACGAAAGCTTTGAAGATAACTACACCCCTCTCTATTTCGGCGTCTTCATGGCCAATAACGAGAAGGAAGAACAACACCAAGCCCGAGAAGCAGAAGGACGACGCGTACAACAGGAGGCCGAACGACGCCGACTGGAAGAGGAGTGCCAGGCACAAGAGCAAGAACGGCTGCAGCGTGAACAACAAGAACGTGAACGGGCTGCAAAGGAGGCCGAGGACCGACGAAAATGAGCCTTGGACGCCGGGCGATGAGCGCGAGAACTTATCGGGCAGCAAGACGTTGAGGGGACTGCAGTCTTTCACACCCCTCAACAAAACGCGATTGCGGCGATCACCCTCCTCGACACCCTCCTCAAGGAAGATGCGCTCAACCAAGCTGATCACGTCGTCAACATCTTGAACCAGACCAAGACCATGATTACTGCCTCGGTCCCGGTTAACTCCGCAAGCGTCCGCACGCCAACTGGCAGCCGAGTTCCCCATCTTCGATCTCAAGATTATCACCAGCCAAGCCTCAGCATCGCCGGCGCAGGATCCAATCGCAGGAGCAGAGGTCACAACGAGCGATCTGTCCACTCGCCTCCCGAACGACACAGGGAGCGTCAAGTTGAACGGCCTCGCTCCCCACCTCGTAGGCGCCCCATCGATCTCCGTGATACAATCAACCAGCGCTGTGCAGCATGAGGCTACGCCCGCCACCATTCACCGGATCGCTACGACGACGACGTGGATGGAGTCGCTGCATTTACTAATGACCTGCGTCGAGTGGATTGGTGTCACGTCCTGATAAATTCATTCCGAAATAAAATTCATTTTCTAAAAGGAATAATAGAATTAATTAAAATTCGAAAAGAAATTGGCAAACACTAAAATACGTACAAGAAAAATTCGAATGTGGCGCGGAGAATTTTTGTTAAATTCTCCTTGGTCTAAAAGGAGCCCTCAAATTTTACTTGAATTTTCAGAACACCGGAAATAATTATTAAGCAACAAAAACAATTATCAAAGTTTACTAAAAAGAAAAACTAAAAATAAATCCCTCTCCCTCCTTTGGGCCAAGTCTGGCCCAAAGTCCTCCCCCTCTCTCTCTCGGCCCAGCCCAAAGTCTCCCTCTCCTCCCTCTCTTTCCCCTCTCTCTCCCGGGCCTCTCTTCCCCTCCCGGGCAGCCCACTCCCTCCTCTCCTCCTCCTCCTGGGCCGCCCCTCCCTCCTCTCCTTCCCGGCCCACCTTCTCCCGCCTCCTCCCGCCTGGGCCGCCGCCCGGCCCAAGCCGCCCCACCCAGCCTCCCGAGCCGCTCCCCTCCCGCGTGCGCACGCGCGCCGCACGCGCGTTGACGCCGCGCGCCCGACCGGTGGGTCCCACCCACCCGGTCGTCTCCTTCCTCCCGCCCGGCTTCTCTCTCTCCCGTGCGAACCCTAGCTCGTTTCCTCCTCCAAATCCGCCCCGAATCCAACCGTTCCTTCCAAATTAATTAGGGGGAATTAATCCCCTTTCCCTCCTCTCTCTTTCCCCCTTAATTCCCCCTTGAATGGCGCCCCCAATCGCCGGGAACGGATGCGCCAACCTCGGCCACCTTCCATGGCCGCCGGCCACAAACTCCGCCGCCGTTCCCCGCTCCTCCCGTGGCCGGCTCCCTCTCCTCCCCTATAAAACGGAACCCCCTCCGTGCGTTCTCTCGTTTTAGCCCCTTCCCGAGCTTCCCCGTGGCCGCATCACCTCTCCCCGCCGTCCTCCTCTCTCTCCCGTGCCGCCGGCCGCCTCCAGCCGCCTTTCCCTCCTCGTCCGAGCGCCGCCCGGCCGTGCCGTCGCCTTCCCCGGCGTCGCAGCCGCCTCCTCTTCGCCGGCGCTGCCTCCGATTCGTGGGGAAATCACCGGAGACGTGTCCTCGCCGGCAAAACAGTGGCGTTGCCGCCACTGTACTGCCTCCAGCCGCCCCTGCCGCGCCGCTCAGGTGCGGGCCGGCTGCGCCATCTCCTCCCTCAGCGTCGCCGCGTCGCCCTCCACCCCGGCCTGCCCTCGGTTTCGCCGGAACGCCGTCGCTCGCGCCGCCTCTCCCTCGGTCTCGTCGGCACCCACTCCGGCAGCCCCTTCCGCCGTGCCAGTGCGCCGGCCGACGTCGCCGTCTCCACCTCTGGCATCGCAGCGGCAAGGTCGTCCTCGGCATCGCTTCCCCTCCATCCAAACCCCTCCGCGGTCCATCGTCGTCGCCTCCGTTCGTTCTCGTCGTCGACGTCCCGTCGGTCGCCCGGTTCGTCGTCTCGCGGCGCCGCCTCCGTCGTGGGCATCGCTGCGGCGTGTTCCACGCCGTCCTCGCATCCGTGCAGCCGCTGCTGGCTGTCCCTCGTCGCCTCCTCGCCGGCCCCGGTCGTCGTCGTCGTCGTCCTCTCGTCGCTCCCAGTCGTCGTGGCGTTCGTCCCTCCGCCGAGCCGTTCTCGTCCGTCCTCGGTGTTTCGTCAAGGTCGCTGTAGCCGTCGTCGTCTTCGTCCTCGGCTCCGCGTCGTCAAGCCTCGTGCCGGCCGCGTCTCGCCTTCGTCCAAGGATCGCCGCCGAAGCCGTCCCCTCGTCGTTCGTCTCCGTTGTGCCCGTCTGTCTCCGCCGCGCCCGTTCGTCGTTGTCGTTCCCACGCCTCGTCGCGTGGTGGTAAGGATCCGTCCTCTCGCTGCCCCGTCCTCGTCCTTTCGGTGTCGCCCCGTACCCGTTGTGCGGTTGTCGACCCCAGTACCCGTGTACCGGTGTCGGTAGTCGTTCGCTTGTGCGTGTGGTGACCGTGTTAGTGTGCCCGCTCGGTAGCAGCGTGGTTTCTACGTGTGCAGCCCGTGTGGTGTCTAGTGGAGTCCGTTTGTTGGCCACTCGCCTCGGTTGACACACGGGGTCCGCTTCCGTCGACCCGTGGACCGTCTCTGTGTACTCGGTCTACCGTGGTCCTTTAGGTTGACATGTGGGGTCCGCATGTCAACGGCGCAGCCTTCCTGTCTTTTCTAGGCTAGCGCTTACACATGTTTTATAATTGCAAAGCTTAATTATAATAATCCGCAAATCTCCATATAACAGCATTAAACTTCGGATGATCATATCTTGGTCATACGAACTCTGAATCGACCCGTTCAAGTCTCCTAATGTTTCTTATAACCTAAAGAACCCTGTGCTTTCTTTTTATGTATTGTTATTGCTTCTTTATAGGCTTGTAGCTTTGCTTGTGTGCTTCGCGTAGCTTCTGTCGTTCCGGAGGTTCCCGAAGCGTGGTTCGCGGTCGTCGCCGAAGGTTCGGAAGGCCGTTCTCTCTGAGCAAGGCAAGTCACATCATCCTTGAACATATTGAATCCCAGTTTATAAAATTATGTTGCTTTAAATTATTGCATTATCGCTTTATTTAAATTCCCGCGTTATCACTGTTTTATTTAGCCATGCCTATCTACCTTTGTTATGACCTTATTATTATTGTTATTGTTATTATTACCTTGTTCACCCTAGATTAAATAAAACCCCAACTAGTGGGTACTCTATTTATGGTTCCACTAGTATGAACTTAGGTAGATGCTTCGCTGGTTAATTAGGCAACATTAGGTGGTTTTATAACTTTAGACTTTGGGAAATCTCATATCATTTGGACATTATGGAATTGTTGGATTATGGTGGAATTGGACATACCCCTCTCTTCCTCTTTCAAAGCCCCTAAAACCTGTTTTTCGGTGGGGTTTGGGTGCATGCCAGTTGTGGGAAGTAGCACCCCGGCCACTATAAGGATTAAGCTCGGGCCTCTGTTGCAAAGCACTACCGTACTTCCACATGTCTAGTGGGTAAGGCTTAGTTTGTAGCTCAGACTGGTTATAAACAAAAGTACACGGATGGAGATGGACGAAGTCGGGGGTCGATGGACATCTCTAGGACAAATGAAGGCTACACGAGCTGCGGCCCGGTAGTCGAGATGTCATGGCACAGGGCTGGTGTCCTGCTACTAGGGGCTCAATCCTGCCTACCTGTCCCGGAGGTTCCGGCCGTAGGTGGGGTTGGGTCGGTACTCTTGTTTATGGCTAGGATGGGTTGGGAACTATGTCACGTCTTCCGTCCGTATACCGTGGTGGTATGTGGCACGTGGTTACACGTGAGGAAGATGTGTCTTGTGGGTAAAGATGTACACCTCTGATCAGAGTATAATCTATTCGAATAGCCGCGCCCTCGGTTATGGGCAAGCCGAGCAATGTACCCAAGTTAGTGTTTTAATTCTTAAAATTTGCTTAACAACTAAAATGTGGAATGGTTGGCCTGGGTTGGCTTGGGATGAGCTGGGACCCAGGGTCGGGTTGCCAGTTCGGTCTGAATCATCGTAGGCCTTGGGTTAAGGCAGGTTCGTGAGGGTTCACGGCCTTGTTTAATAATATTGTGTAGCTCTAGGATCGTCTTTATAAATGGCTTTGGGCAACTAAGTGACTTTTAAATGCTGTTTTCTGCAAAACTTAACCCCTATATCATTACCCCTTGTACCCCCTTGCATTAATCATGCATCCACCGGTGTGGCTTGCTGAGTACTGTGGTTGTACTCATTCTTGCTCAATCTTTCCCCCCTTCAGTAAGAGAAGCTTTGGAGAAGAAGTCTTAGGTGGAGTCCTGGCTTATACCCCAGTTGAGCGCCTGTGAAGATGGAGCCGTAGGCCCGCGAGTCCGCTGCTGTTTATTTTTGTTTGTCAGGCCTGAGGTGCCTTTGTAATAATGTAAATATTATCGATATAATAAAGATGTGTCTTTTATATCATGTTTGTGTGGTGTACCCCGGCTTTTCCTGGGACGGGGATTAATACACTAGCGTTCGGGAAAAGGCAATTTTCTCGGTCGCGACAAGCTGGTATCAGAGCCATCTCGACTGTAGGATAAGCCAAGTGGATAAAACCTAAGGACATATTTTATAAATAAAACTATTTCCGAAAGTCCCTTTTTCCTCCTTTCCCCTGTGCTATTTGCAAAAGGTTTACTCCCTTCTTCCTTCTTCAGATTTCAACTAGTACTAGTTGGTTAGTTTTGCGAAGAAGAAGATGGGAAAAGGCAATTTTCTCGGTCGCGACAAGCTGGTATCAGAGCCATCTCGACTGTAGGATAAGCCAAGTGGATAAAACCTAAGGACATATTTTATAAATAAAACTATTTCCGAAAGTCCCTTTTTCCTCCTTTCCCCTGTGCTATTTGCAAAAGGTTTACTCCCTTCTTCCTTCTTCAGATTTCAACTAGTACTAGTTGGTTAGTTTTGCGAAGAAGAAGATGTCGCCAATTGTTCGCCGAAGGTCCGGAAGACCGCAGGGTCCGCTAGCGAAGTGGAGGAAGCAGTGAAGCCAGCTGTGAAGGAGTGAAGATCTTGGGAACCCGTCGCAGAACCTAAGCCACCCTCTAGTGTTTCGTTTGTCGTGTGTTTCCTTGCTTGTGTGTGTAGTGTGTGGTTTGCATCGGTGGGTTGTGATGTGACCATGCTAGGTTGTTTGCTTAATCAACTTGCAGAATAAGT
This sequence comes from Oryza sativa Japonica Group, assembly GCF_034140825.1. NCBI lineage: Eukaryota > Viridiplantae > Streptophyta > Magnoliopsida > Poales > Poaceae > Oryza > Oryza sativa. Next base: position 10,617,403 of record NC_089036.1, on the reverse strand, counting down.
GAAACAAATAACACATCAGCAAGAAGAGTTAGTTCCTTTAAGGTCCTGTCTCTAGTTCTGGTCTATTCTTTCCTGGCTTGTTTCCTCTCTCACCTCAATCCCTGTAACATATGTTTAACAGAGAAAAAGGAAAGAATATCAGCGGGTATGCCTCAAGTAACTCAAGTTTTCAACTCAATCCACCACTGGCCTCAAGAGAGTTAACCAGGGCACACCCTTGGTCCATTCCAAGCATGCTGCTTAGTTCACAGCTACCATTGGTTGGAAGTCAAGACCAAAATCAGTATGTGTTTGATCGAGCATTTGCCACCCAGGTCAATGAGCTTCCAATGCCAGAAGAGGATGTCCCCTTTTGTCACGATTGTAGAGAACGAGGACACTATACCCTGAATTGTCCATGGGTATATGCCAAAGAAGCCCCTTCCTTTGGTTTAGCAGGGCAGACATCGCTAAACCAGCCTCCTCGCACCAAGTCAAGCTTGCAGCCTAGTGTGCAAAGTAGAGAGCCCAATGGAGAGAATCCATTGAATCCCGAGAATTGCTTTCCTCCTAGCCTTTCGTACCACGTGGGGTCACGTACTAAGCAAGCCAAAGGCAAGAAGAGTAAGAATCAGAAGAGAAAAGCACCGATGCGAACTGAAGAAGAAGTACGTAAGATGACTATTACCAGCACCGAATGGCCTCCAGCAGGGATAACTATTCCTAGACGTCAAAGAGGAAATACCTTCCGAGGTGCACGACAGCTGACCCAGCACCTCCTAAGCCATGGCGGCAGAGTATCTGATAGTGAAGGGTCAGATCAAGTCTCCTCGGATTATGAAGATGAGTCTCTCCGACATCTCGGCGAGGAAGAGATGGAATCAAAAGCATGCCCCCGTTGTGGAGAAATTGGACACGTTGCTAGCATGTGTCTCACACTTTGCCCTCATTGTGAGGAAGACCATCCACCAGGTGGATGTCCCACCCGCAAGGTCACACGTTTTCTATGCGAAGGTACAAACCATGTGCCCAAGGATTGCCAACTCAGTGTGTTGTTGACCAAGACCGCAGAAATCCAACGAACAACCCTACGATTGTCTCATCAGTTAGTCAGCTCCAACAGCAACATCGACGATATCATCCACAGCACCCATGCTCCTCCTGCTGCACCTGACTCTGCAATAAATCATAGCAATAATACCTTCAGCACCAACCATTCTCTGCACCGACGGCCTCAGCAAAGAATTGTCGTCGATGGAAGAAGTTGTTTCTCTCCCCGACCTACTCCAGGCCAAGCGAAGGGCAATCAACCTCAGGAGGGTGATACCAAGCAGAAGACCGTTATCCACTTCAACCAGTAATCAGAAGGAATTTTCCCCTGTGAATGATAGCAATATGCAGTCCTATCACATCATCACAGAACCAATCAAGGATGATGTAGTCACTAGAACAATGCCAGCTATACCTCTCCAGAATCAGAATGAGTAGCCATGTTTGTGATTTTCAGTTTGCTACTTATCACTGTAACCGGGAGTTTGCAGCAATCATGTAATAAATAAATATATTCATGATTATAAACAATGAGTTTGTTATGTTTATGGATGAATCATGTCGAGGATACAATGTACCGATGTTAAGCATCTTCCCTTTTTGTTTAAGGTAGTGCCTTGTATTCATGTAATAAGGGAGAAATGTGTAATACAGACAAGTTCTACTAGGATTCTTTTGGAAGATGCGGATATGTGATTATGTGTATAATTGCTTACTGATAAAGGAGACCTAGGGTCTCATTTCAGAGGAATCATATACTAATCTCGAGTTAATAACCAACCTGTTGATGGAAAAGAAAACCAATTAAACTATGTTGGATTAAAAAGCCAAAGAGACTTTTGTTTGGACTGAGAGTTTCAGATGTGTCCTCTTTGGATCAAAGGCAACAACCGCCAGTCTAGCTTTTGACGAACCACTTGAAGGTTTCTCTGAAAGGCAGCAGGCTCAAGTACCACATCGTCACCAGAAGCATCCACAACTCTCGGAGTGAAGAGTACTTAGTTGACAAAGGTCAAAAGATGATTGATAGAAGATATCGAAAAAGATGTTTATTACCAGGCAAAGAAGTAGGTCGAAAGGTGATTGATAAGAGAAATCGGGAAAGAACACATCAAGGTCAAAAGTGTAAAGGAATACGTTGAATGCTAACTGAGGACAACATGAAGAGAATAGTGGGAAGTGAACCAAATGTAAAGAAAGTGAATCCGAGCTGTCTGTTCGTGGGAGCTATTCCCAGTTATGAACCAAGTGATATGTTCGAAGATAGTCTATAGAGGTCAGATTAAAATCACATCTAACAACGAAGCTTCAGATTTGGCAGGATCACGATCAGACCATAACAAGTCCAGCAGTAAAGTCATTTGGGGAGACGTCAAAGCATGTCAAGTGGGATAAGTTGGTTCTTTTTAGAAACATAATTCAAAGGCAAAGTTACCGGCCCTTTGATGTGACCATGGCTACTATGGATACATCCGTTGCTCACATCATGGATGAACAACAAGATATCAAGTTCGAGTCCTCCAAGTGCCAAAATCCAATTCGGCCACCTGCTACACTGCTAACTTCAAACGGCCGCCGAAGCTCCATACGACCTCCGTTTTCAGCCCGTGAGTACTTGATGGAAAGCTCTCGGAGTCCTCTTTCCAATGCATCAAGCCTCATTGCCAAATTCCATCTCAGTCGGCAGCAACTGAAGAAACAAGGTGCTGTGACACCTGTAATGGGCCTATGGGCTTGTAACCTCATTTGGGACCCCGGCCCAGGTGGGGCCCATGTGGGGTGCGCCCCAAGCTGGTGGAGCACGACCCTAGGCACCCCTAGGTCTTCCTCCCACCCCTATATATAGCTAGTTACCCCTTCAGGGTTTCTTGGGTTTTGTTAGATTAAAGTTTAGCCATTGCTACTTGCTTGCAGCGCGCGTGTCGGCTAGACCGTCCGTCTGCTTGTTCTTCGGAACCCCAACTTATCATTTGTATTAAATTCCTATTTGCAATATCAGATTGCTTTTATCTTGTTCTTGCTTGTTTCTTCGATTTGCTTGCAGGAATAGGGTTGATCTGCACCGGCAAGATCAGCAACCCACGGAGAGGTGTATCGATCGCTAAGGCGCAACACAACGTCTCGTACGGTTGTAGTCGGATCGTCAATGTTTCTCCCAAATCGTAGTTATCACAACTCACCGAAAGATCGGGCCAACAACAGCCTTGAGTGTCGAGAGGAACTCAGGGTTCATCAGGTGGTATCAGAGCTTTCGTTGCTCGGTGAGTTTTTATCTTCCTATAACCAGAAAATAGCCATACAAAAATATTCGTATCATTTACCTAGCCATATTGTGCCATTGCATTGTTCTTTTCAGTTTTTGCTTTGTTGAATTTTGTGTTGCATCGTCACGTCGTGTTGCTGGTCTTAGCGTCTAGTTCGTTTAGAGTTTCGAGTTCTGGTCACGTTTTGTACCACAGTCGTCGCTGCCACCGTGTCTCTGTTGTTGTCGGGACCTACGAAAACGGAATCGGCTCGCTGCCACGGTTCTATTTTTGTAGTTTTCAGAAGTTTCTGTCGGTTAGTTTTGGAGTTCTTGAGTTGCATCTAGAGTTTGCCGATCCTTGTGTGTGTTTGTTTTGGCCGTGCCTGTGTCGTGCACGAGAGGAGGAAGGTGAATTACCATATCTGATTTTGGAAGTAGTCAAGTTTGTTTTGGAAAGATATAGTAGATTGGATTGGTTAAAAATCAGTTTCCTTTTTATCCCATACACCAAATTCGGCTGCCATCCACTCCACCTCCTTGCCGAGTCCCACTCGCCCCTTTGGCCGAGTCCGACCCCCTCCCTCAATTCCACGGTTCCGAGTTGTGTCAAACACCTTGGCGAATTTTTGTTTGGTGTCGGTTTCGAGATCTGTTTGGAAAAACGGAACCGGCATAAATTCAGCATTCCATTTTTTGTATAATTTTAATTTTGGGTTTAGACTTTTATATTTGAGTCCCTGTAAATTTTATATTTATGTTTGAGTCCCTGTAATCTTACATTAATGTCCTTGAGTCAGTTTTTGTTAAAAAAAATCAAGAAAAAAGTGAGAAAAAAAAAGGCAGAAAGGTGCAAAAAAAAAAGAGAAAAAAAAGCCGCACCAAAAAAAACAAAAAAAAAGAAAAAGAAAGAAGAAAGAAGAAAGAAAGAAAAGAGAAAATACTGTTATGTTTGAGCTAAACTTCATATATCAGAGTTGGGCATGAGTTGTTCCTAGTGCTATCTTGTGGTATCGTTTGTGTCTAGGCTCGGGTCTCTAGTACGTTCTAGCCTAGGACCAGCACGGTACTTGACTTTGAACAATTATTCAACTTTGCATTATCTGATTTGAGCATTTGCTATTCCTTTGCTACATATTTAAGCCTACCCAGAGCTCCACATATTTGATTACAGCCGTACCGCAAGTGTTTGCCAAGGCATCGATACATCCAACCTTTATTGGGGTGCTTGGTTGAGTCGGTGTATGTCACTATTCCACTTGCATTGGTAAGATCTTGTAAGAGCTTGGTTAAAAGCTTGAGTGTGTGCGATTTTTGAGCTGCCACTACCTAGTAGTTAATAGGAACGCGCATATTTTTGTGTATGTTTCTTGTTTTCTACTAACAATGGCAGGGATATGCAAGATAATTGGGGATAGCTGTGCTCAACATCGACATCTTCGTCGAGACATGAGGAGGGATCAACATGACCATTATGAGGTAAGTGATGATGTTCTAGGTAAGATCAAATCTGCACTGCCTTATTTCGAGGGAAACTATGATCCTCGTGCTTACATTAATTGGGAGCTAGCGGTTGATAGTGAATTTCAAAAGCATGTCTTGTCGGAGAAACAAAAGGTTATGTGTGCCTCTAGTGTTTTAATTAAACATGCTTCTAATGATTGGAAACATCTTTGTAGGCATAACAAAATACCACAATCTTGGAAAGACCTGAAACGATATTTCAGAGATGTTTATGTTCCCATGTATTATGCTGACATTTTGTTCAACAAACTACAATGTTTAAAACAAGATACCAGAACTGTTACTTCATACTATCATGATATGCAAGCTTGTTTATTACGTTGTGGTTTAGATGAATGCGAAGAAGCTAAAGAATTGAGGTTTTTATGTGGGCTTAACAAAGAAATTCAGGACATGCTTGATTGTCAAAGATATATATCTCTTTCTCATTTGTTACAACTTGCTTGCAATGCTGAAAGTAAAATAGAGGAGGATATGAAAAAGAAACACGCTATGTCTTTGCCTCCAATTACTAACTATTTGCAGGAAGTGCGTAATCACGAAAAGGAGGAGAGAGACATGAAAGAGCCACCAATTCCATTGTTCACACTCAAGTTCGAGACACCTCCATCATCTAAAGAGGACATCCAAGGTAAAGTAAATGGTACTGAAATTAATCAAGGTGAGTGCATTGTTAACGAAGTAAATTTGTCCACTTTTCATGCAAAAGTAGAGCAACCGTTAGTGGAACCAAATGCTGGAATTCCTTTGTCACAAGTTGATTTACTCGCTGTTCCTTGTGATAAAGAAGAGTTGTGTGATAATGCTTCACTTATATCCATGCCACAACTAGTGAATGAACATGCTATTCCTAGTGTTTCTTTGTGTGCTGATTTTAAGCATGCTGTTCATATTGTTAATGAAGTTGAGGAACGTAAATTGCTATCTTCTTTAAATACTTTGGGCTATGTTCAGTTTGATGATTTTGGTGAGCTCGATAATTTGAAGGAGAAATTATTTGCTAAGTCTGATTTGCCATGTCTAACTAATGCTATTTTTCATATCTTTGGCAAATATAATGATAGAGGAATATATTTGGTGCATAGAGTTTTCATTTGTTTGGATTTAGAGAAACATGTTATTGCTAATCACACTATTTCGAGTTTCTCTAGTTTTGATTGGATGAAACAGGTTATTTTGAATGGACTATATGAAGAACACCATATGGAAAAACCGAGGACGGTTTTTCGTGAAGAAGGGGAGGATGATGTGACCATGGCTACTACGGATACATCCGTTGCTCACATCATGGATGAACAACAAGATATCAAGTTCGAGTCCTCCAAGTGCCAAAATCCAATTCGGCCACCTGCTACACTGCTGACTTCAAACGGCCGCCGAAGCTCCATACGACCTCCGTTTTCAGCCCGTGAGTACTTGATGGAAAGCTCTCGGAGTCCTCTTTCCAATGCATTAAGCCTCATTGCCAAATTCCATCTCAGTCGGCAGCAACTGAAGAAACAAGGTGCTGTGACACCTGTAATGGGCCTATGGGCTTGTAACCTCATTTGGGACCCCGGCCCAGGTGGGGCCCATGTGGGGTGCGCCCCAAGCTGGTGGAGCACGACCCTAGGCACCCCTAGGTCGTCCTCCCACCCCTATATATAGCTAGTTACCCCTTCAGGGTTTCTTGGGTTTTGTTAGATTAAAGTTTAGCCATTGCTACTTGCTTGCAGCGCGCGTGTCGGCTAGACCGTCCGTCTGCTTGTTCTTCGGAACCCCAACTTATCATTTGTATTAAATTCCTATTTGCAATATCAGATTGCTTTTATCTTGTTCTTGCTTGTTTCTTCGATTTGCTTGCAGGAATAGGGTTGATCTGCACCGGCAAGATCAGCAACCCACGGAGAGGTGTATCGATCGCTAAGGCGCAACACAACGTCTCGTACGGTTGTAGTCGGATCGTCAACGTTTCTCCCAAATCGTAGTTATCACAACTCACCGAAAGATCGGGCCAACAACAGCCTTGAGTGTCGAGAGGAACTCAGGGTTCATCACCCTTGCATCGAATAGCAGAAGTAGCTAGCACCCGGAGACCAGGAAAGCTAATATGAGGCAGTTAGGGGCAAGTTGCCAAACATGATATCCTAGTAATGACAAAGCTGATGTCGACGCATGTCACGAAGGTGGTAACTTGTATGAGGTTGACGCCAAAGATATGAATGATAAGAAGTTCTAGGACTGAAGCCCCATCCTCAACTACCGCAGCCTAGTCTGAGTCAGTTAAAGGTGCAACCAGGGACAAGTCGGGTGAACAGAAGATTCCATCTGCAACAGGAGATCGAGACAAGCAGTCCAGAGTGGAGAAGTTTTGCTAGGCAAGTTCGTTATAGAAGACGCGACGGAAGAAGTCAGACAAGAAGAGAAGACCGCCCAACCTATCTTCTTGCTAGCCTCCTCGAATCTCGGGGACGAGATTCTTGTAAGGGGGGTGGATTTGTCACGTCCTGATAAATTCATTCCGAAATAAAATTCATTTTCTAAAAGGAATAATAGAATTAATTAAAATTCGAAAAGAAATTGGCAAACACTAAAATACGTACAAGAAAAATTCGAATGTGGCCCAGAGAATTTTTGTTAAATTCTCCTTGGTCTAAAAGGAGCCCTCAAATTTTACTTGAATTTTCAGAACACCGGAAATAATTATTAAGCAACAAAAACAATTATCAAAGTTTACTAAAAAGAAAAACTAAAAATAAATCCCTCTCCCTCCTTTGGGCCAAGTCTGGCCCAAAGTCCTCCCTCTCTCTCTCTCGGCCCAGCCCAAAGTCTCCCTCTCCTCCCTCTCTTTCCCCTCTCTCTCCCGGGCCTCTCTTCCCCTCCCGGGCAGCCCACTCCCTCCTCTCCTCCTGCTCCTGGGCCGCCCCTCCCTCCTCTCCTTCCCGGCCCACCTTCTCCCGCCTCCTCCCGCCTGGGCCGCCGCCCGGCCCAAGCCGCCCCACCCAGCCTCCCGAGCCGCTCCCCTCCCGCGTGCGCACGCGCGTTGACGCCGCGCGCCCGACCGGTGGGTCCCACCCACCCGGTCGTCTCCTTCCTCCTGCCCGGCTTCTCTCTCTCCTGTGCGAACCCTAGCTCGTTTCCTCCTCCAAATCCGCCCCGAATCCAACCGTTCCTTCCAAATTAATTAGGGGGAATTAATCCCCTTTCCCTCCTCTCTCTTTCCCCCTTAATTCCCCCTTGAATGGCGCCCCCAATCGCCGGGAACGGACGCGCCAACCTCGGCCACCTTCCATGGCCGCCGGCCACAAACTCCGCCGCCGTTCCCCACTCCTCCCGTGGCCGGCTCCCTCTCCTCCCCTATAAAACGGAACCCCCTCCGTGCGTTCTCTCGTTTTAGCCCCTTCCCGAGCTTCCCCGTGGCCGCATCACCTCTCCCCGCCGTCCTCCTCTCTCTCCCGTGCCGCCGGCCGCCTCCAGCCGCCTCTCTCTCCTCGCCCGAGCGCCGCCCGGCCGTGCCGTCGCCTTCCCCGGCGTCGCAGCCGCCTCCTCTTCGCCGGCGCTGCCTCCAATTCGTGGGGAAATCACCGGAGACGTGTCCTCGCCGGCAAAACAGTGGCGTTGCCGCCACTGTACTGCCTCCAGCCGCCCCTGCCGCGCCGCTCAGGTGCGGGCCGGCTGCGCCGTCTCCTCCCTCGGCGTCGCCGCGTCGCCCTCCACCCCGGCCTGCCCTCGGTTTTGCCGGAACGCCGTCGCCCGCGCCGCCTCTCCCTCGGTCTCGTCGGCACCCACTCCGGCAGCCCCTTCCGCCGTGCCAGTGCGCCGGCCGACGTCGCCGTCTCCACCTCTGGCATCGCAGCGGCAAGGTCGTCCTCGGCATCGCTTCCCCTCCATCCAAACCCCTCCGCGGTCCATCGTCGTCGCCTCCGTTCGTTCTCGTCGTCGACGTCCCGTCGGTCGCCCGGTTCGTCGTCTCGCGGCGCCGCCTCCGTCGTGGGCATCGCTGCGGCGTGTTCCACGCCGTCCTCGCATCCGTGCAGCCGCTGCTGGCTGTCCCTCGTCGCCTCCTCGCCGGCCCCGGTCGTCGTCGTCGTCGTCCTCTCGTCGCTCCCAGTCGTCGTGGCGTTCGTCCCTCCGCCGAGCCGTTCTCGTCCGTCCTCGGTGTTTCGTCAAGGTCGCTGTAGCCGTCGTCGTCTTCGTCCTCGGCTCCGCGTCGTCAAGCCTCGTGCCAGCCGCGTCTCGCCTTCGTCCAAGGATCGCCGCCGAAGCCGTCCCCTCGTCGTTCGTCTCCGTTGTGCCCGTCTGTCTCCGCCGCGCCCGTTCGTCGTTGTCGTTCCCACGCCTCGTCGCGTGGTGGTAAGGATCCGTCCTCTCGCTGCCCCGTCCTCGTCCTTTCGGTGTCGCCCCGTACCCGTTGTGCGGTTGTCGACCCCAGTACCCGTGTACCGGTGTCGGTAGTCGTTCGCTTGTGCGTGTGGTGACCGTGTTAGTGTGCCCGCTCGGTAGCAGCGTGGTTTCTACGTGTGCAGCCCGTGTGGTGTCTAGTGGAGTCCGTTTGTTGGCCACTCGCCTCGGTTGACACACGGGGTCCGCTTCCGTCGACCCGTGGACCGTCTCTGTGTACTCGGTCTACCGTGGTCCTTTAGGTTGACATGTGGGGTCCGCATGTCAACGGCGCAGCCTTCCTGTCTTTTCTAGGCTAGCGCTTACACATGTTTTATAATTGCAAAGCTTAATTATAATAATCCGCAAATCTCCATATAACAGCATTAAACTTCGGATGATCATATCTTGGTCATACGAACTATGAATCGACCCGTTCAAGTCTCCTAATGTTTGTTATAACCTAAAGAACCCTGTGCTTTCTTTTTATGTATTGTTATTGCTTCTTTATAGGCTTGTAGCTTTGCTTGTGTGCTTCGCGTAGCTTCTGTCGTTCCGGAGGTTCCCGAAGCGTGGTTCGCGGTCGTCGCCGAAGGTTCGGAAGGCCGTTCTCTCTGAGCAAGGCAAGTCACATCATCCTTGAACATATTGAATCCCAGTTTATAAAATTATGTTGCTTTAAATTATTGCATTATCGCTTTATTTAAATTCCCGCGTTATCACTGTTTTATTTAGCCATGCCTATCTACCTTTGTTATGACCTTATTATTATTGTTATTGTTATTATTACCTTGTTCACCCTAGATTAAATAAAACCCCAACTAGTGGGTACTCTATTTATGGTTCCACTAGTATGAACTTAGGTAGATGCTTCGCTGGTTAATTAGGCAACATTAGGTGGTTTTATAACTTTAGACTTTGGGAAATCTCATATCATTTGGACATTATGGAATTGTTGGATTATGGTGGAATTGGACATACCCCTCTCTTCCTCTTTCAAAGCCCCTAAAACCTGTTTTTCGGTGGGGTTTGGGTGCATGCCAGTTGTGGGAAGTAGCACCCCGGCCACTATAAGGATTAAGCTCGGGCCTCTGTTGCAAAGCACTACCGTACTTCCACATGTCTAGTGGGTAAGGCTTAGTTTGTAGCTCAGACTGGTTATAAACAAAAGTACACGGATGGAGATGGACGAAGTCGGGGGTCGATGGACATCTCTAGGACAAATGAAGGCTACACGAGCTGCGGCCCGGTAGTCGAGATGTCATGGCACAGGGCTGGTGTCCTGCTGCTAGGGGCTCAATCCTGCCTACCTGTCCCGGAGGTTCCGGCCGTAGGTGGGGTTGGGTCGGTACTCTTGTTTATGGCTAGGATGGGTTGGGAACTATGTCACGTCTTCCGTCCGTATACCGTGGTGGTATGTGGCACGTGGTTACACGTGAGGAAGATGTGTCTTGTGGGTAAAGATGTACACCTCTGATCAGAGTATAATCTATTCGAATAGCCGCGCCCTCGGTTATGGGCAAGCCGAGCAATGTACCCAAGTTAGTGTTTTAATTCTTAAAATTTGCTTAACAACTAAAATGTGGAATGGTTGGCCTGGGTTGGCTTGGGACGAGCTGGGACCCAGGGTCGGGTTGCCAGTTCGGTCTGAATCATCGTAGGCCTTGGGTTAAGGCAGGTTCGTGAGGGTTCACGGCCTTGTTTAATAATATTGTGTAGCTCTAGGATCGTCTTTATAAATGGCTTTGGGCAACTAAGTGACTTTTAAATGCTGTTTTCTGCAAAACTTAACCCCTATATCATTACCCCTTGTACCCCCTTGCATTAATCATGCATCCACCGGTGTGGCTTGCTGAGTACTGTGGTTGTACTCATTCTTGCTCAATCTTTCCCCCCTTCAGTAAGAGAAGCTTTGGAGAAGAAGTCTTAGGTGGAGTCCTGGCTTATACCCCAGTTGAGCGCCTGTGAAGATGGAGCCGTAGGCCCGCGAGTCCACTGCTGTTTATTTTTGTTTGTCAGGCCTGAGGTGCCTTTGTAATAATGTAAATATTATCGATATAATAAAGATGTGTCTTTTATATCATGTTTGTGTGGTGTACCCCGGCTTTTCCTGGGACGGGGATTAATACACTAGCGTTCGGGAAAAGGCAATTTTCTCGGTCGCGACAATTGGCCAGCCGGCTTCAAGCCGACTGGAATCGAGAAGTATGACGGCACCACTAACCCGGAGTCTTGGCTCACCGTCTACGGTCTTGCAATTCGCGCAGCAGGAGGAGACAGCAAAGCCATGGCAAACTATTTGCCTGTGGCCCTAGCGGATTCTGCCCGGTCCTGGCTTCATGGGTTACCCCGTGGCATGATCAGATCATGGGCAGAACTTCGCGACCACTTCATCGCCAACTTTCAGGGCACCTTTGAACGCCCTGGCACACAGTTCGATCTCTACAACGGATTCAGAAGTCTGGAGAATCCCTTCGAGATTATATCCGGCGCTTTTCTGAACAATGCAACAAGATCTCCGACATTACCGATGACGTCATCATTGCTGCTTTCACCAAGGGGATTCGTCACGAAGATCTAGTCGGCAAGTTCGGGCGCAAGCCTCCCAGGACGGTCAAGCAGATGTTCGAAAAAGCCAACGAGTATGCCAAAGCCGAAGATGCCATTATCGCATCCATGCAGTTGGGTACCACTTGGAAGCCAAAGAAAGATACGCCGACTACGGGAGGGGTGGAAGTACCAATCACAAGGACCGTAAGCGTAAGCCCGAGGAACTTGTTGCAACTACTACACATTCCTCCCGACAACGTTCGCGCGTCAATACTTTTGACAAGATCATGAACTCCCAATGTCCGCATCATCCCAATTCCAATCATGCAGCCAAAGATTGCTTCGTCTACAAGCAGTTTGCAGAACAATACGCCAAGAATGCACGGAAGGCTTCCGATGGAGATCAAAGCACGTCAAAAAAGAAGGACGATGACGATGACGCCTCGACAGGTTTTCAAGACCATCGCAAGGAGCTCAACCACATCTTTGGCGGACCCCTGGCTTATGAATCTAAAAGAAAACAAAAGCTGACCGAACAGGAGATTAACGTTGTTCAGCCTGATACGCCCCAATATCTTCGGTGGTCGGAAACAACAATCAAGTTTGACCGCTCGGATCATCCAGACCGAGTGGTCCACCCGGGGCGGTAGCCCCTGGTACTAGACCCAGTGGTTCACAACGTCAAGCTTCGCAGATCCCTCATCAACGGCGGCAGTGCACTCAACATCCTCTTCGCCAAGACCTTGGACAACATGCAGATACCTCGCACAGAATTGAAACAGAGTAATGCGCCCTTTCATGGAGTCATTCCAGGGTTATCTGCTACGCCACTCGGCCAGATCACTCTTCCGGTCACCTTCGGTACTCGGGAGAACTTCCGCACAGAAAACGTCTGCTTCGAAGTTGCTGATTTCGAGACAGCGTATCATGCCAAACTCGGGTGCCCGGCGTTAGCCAAATTTATGGCTCTCCCGCACTATACCTACATGATGATGAAGATGCCTGGTCCTCGAGGAGTCATATCCCTGCGAAGTGACATCAAACAAGCCGTCACATGCGACAAGGAAAGCTGCGAGATGGCCCAAACTCGCGAGATCGCGATCACCCAAGAAGACATCCGACTGGCTTCAACCACGGCAAGCGAAGGGGAAGTGCCTGCAACCAAGATCTCAAAGAGTGGAGAAAGCGAAGCCAAGACCAAGAAAATTCCTCTAGATCCTTCTTATCCTAGTAAGACTGCTGTAATAGGCGCTGAGTTAGATTGTAAATAGGAAAGCGCGCTCATCACCTTTCATCAAAATAATAAAGATATCTTTGCGTCGAAACCATCCGATATGCCTGGTATTCCTAGAGAGGTGATTGAGCACTCTTTACACGTTAAGAAAGACACTAAACCCATCAAACAACGACTCCACCGTTTTGCACAAGACAGGAAGGACGCGATCAAGGAGGAATTGACCAAGCTGTTAGCAGCGGGCTTCATCAAAGAAGTCCTTCATCCCGACTGGCTAGCTAACCCAGTCCTGGTTCGGAAGAAGACCGGGCAATGGCGCATGTGTGTCGATTACACCGACCTCAACAAGTCTTGTCCCAAAGACCCTTTTGGGTTGCCTCGCATTGACTAGGTAGTTGACTCGACCGCCGGCTGCGAGCGACTTAGTTTTTTGGATTGCTACTCGGGATATCATCAGATCTGACTGAAGGAATCCGACTGCTTGAAGACTTCATTCATCACGCCCTTTGGGGCCTACTGCTATATCACTATGCCTTTTGGATTGAAGAATGCAGGAGCAACTTACCAACGCTTTTTCGACTCAGATCGGCCGCAACGTCGAAGCTTATGTGGATGACGTAGTCGTCAAGACCAAGCAGAAGGATGACTTGATTACGGATCTAGAAGAAACCTTTGCGAGCATCCGCGCTTTCAAGATGAAACTAAATCCTGAAAAGTGCATCTTCGGAGTACCGTTAGGGAAGCTGCTTGGATTTATGATGTCCCATAGAGGCATACAAGCCAACCCGGAGAAAATCAACGCCATCCTCAACATGAAACCACCGATCTCCCAGAAAGATGTCTAAAAGCTGATTGGTTGCATGGCAGCGCTCAGCCGGTTCGTTTCACGACTCGGTGAGTGGGGGATGCCCTTCTCCAAGCTGTTAAAGAAAACAGATAATTTCCAGTGGGGACCCGAAGCATAGAAAGCCTTTGAAGACTTCAAGAAACTTCTCACCACTCCACCAGTTTTGGCCTCACCACATCCGCAAGAGCCGCTATTGTTGTACGTGTCGGCAACTTCTCAGGTTGTGAGCATGGTCCTGGTTGTTGAGCGTGAAGAAGAAGGCCATGTTCAAAAAGTCCAACGACCAATCTACTTCGTTAGCGAGGTCTTGGCCGACTCCAAGACAAGATATCCTCAGGTCCAAAAGCTATTATATGGTGTTTTAATTACCGTCAGGAAATTATCTCACTACTTCCAAAGTCACTCGGTCACGGTGGTTACATCATTTCCACTCGGGGATATACTTCATAATCGTGAAGCAAATGGACGAATCGCAAAGTGGGCCTTAGAATTGATGTCCTTGGATATATCCTTCAAGCCGCGAACTTCGATCAAGTACCAAGCTTTGGCCGACTTTGTCGCCGAGTGGACTGAGTGCCAAGAAGACACGCCCGAGGAAAAGATGGAGTATTGGACCATGCATTTTGACGGGTCGAAGAGGCTTTCAGGCACTGGAGCCGGGGTCGTTTTGATCTCCCCGACTGGAGAAAGACTGAGCTACGTATTGTGGATACATTTTTCTACGTCTCACAATGTGGTGGAATATGAGGCGCTTCTTCACGGACTAAGGATTGCAATCTCTTTGGGAATTCGGCGTCTGATAGTTCGTGGAGATTCTCAGTTGGTCGTTAACCAAGTTATGAAAGAGTGGTCCTGCCTTGATGATAACATGACCGCTTATCGGCAAGAGGTACGCAAGCTGGAAGACAAGTTCGATGGGCTCGAACTCACCCACGTTCTTCGGCACAATAACGAAGCAGCCAACAGACTCGCTAACTTCAGTTCAAAACGAGAAGCCGCTCCTTCCGACGTGTTTGTTGAACATCTTTATGAACCAACCATACCAAGGAAAGAAACAATCGAGGCCACGGACACTCAAGACGTGGGTATGATCGAAGCCGACTGGAGAGAGCCCCTTATAAGATTTCTGACCAAACAAGAACTCCCCCAAGATAAGGATGAAGCCGAGCGGATCTCCAGGCGTAGCAGGCTCTATATCATTCACGAGGCCGAGCTGTACAAGAAAAGTCCATCGGGAATCCTGCAACACTGTGTGTCTTTGGAGGAGGGGAGACAATTGTTAAAGGACATAGATTCTGGCATTTGTGGCAATCACGCTGCTGCACGGACCATTGTCGGCAAGGCTTACCGGCAAGGTTTTTTCTAGCCTACAGCTGTGTCCGACGCTGACAAGATTGTGCGGACATGTGAAGGTTGTCAATTTTTCGCCAGACAAACTAATCTACCAGCCCAAGAGTTGCAAACCATCCCGTTGTCCTGGCCGTTTGCGGTTTGGGGGCTTGACATGGTCGGCCCGTTTAAAAAGGCAGTCGGTGGTTATACTCATCTCTTTGTGGCTGTCGACAAATTCTCCAAGTGGATTGAAGCTAAACCAGTCATCACAATCACGGCAGACAAGGCTAGAGATTTCTTCATCAATATTGTGCACCGGTTTGGGGTACCTAATCGGATCATCACTGATAATGGCACTCAATTCACTGGTGGAGTATTTAAAGACTTCTGTGAAGACTTCGACATTAAAATCTGTTATGCCTCCGTAGCGCACCATATGAGCAATGGACAAGTCGAACGAGCCAATGGCATGGTACTCCAAGGAATAAAGGCACGAGTTTTTGACCGACTGAATCCCTATGCCGGCAAGTGGGTAGAATAGCTGACGTCTGTACTTTGGTCCTTGCACACTAATCCCAGTCGGGCCACGGGCCAGTCGCCGTTCTTCCTAGTTTATGGAGCAGAAGCAATGTTGCCTAGTGAGGTGGAATTTGAATCTTTACGATTTCGCAACTTTCGCGAGGAGCGCTATGGAGAAGACCGAGTAGATGATCTAAACCGACTGGAAGAGGTCCGCGAAGCAGCCTTAATTCAGTCGGCCCGATACTTGCAAGGGTTGCGCCGTTATCATAATCGTAATGCTCGATCACGAGCCTTCTTAGTCGGCGACCTGGTTCTGAGAAAAATTCAAACTACACGAGATAGGCACAAGTTATCCCCCTTATGGGAAGGGCCATTCATAATCTCCGAAGTCACTCGGCCAGGCTCCTACTGACTCAAGCGTGAAGACGGTACTCCTATCGACAACTCTTGGAATATTGAACATCTTCGTCATTTTTATGCTTAAGCATTACTTTTGTATTTCCCTATTTTGACTGCTAACATCAAGTTTTCCCTTGAGTTATCAGTCGGGGGCTACTATAATAACAATGGAGTGTGATTTTTATCAATTCAATTTGCTTACTAGATTTATCATTGCCTTACTTGATTTTTTGGCTTAGTCAATGAGGACTGAAAGTTTTTTAATAGCTTTTGCGGGTTTTAGGCTCAATAAGGTTTGACAAAAGCTTTTAAGAAATCAGAAGCTAAGTTTGAAATATTGAGCACAACATAAATTCATTAGTATTGTACAAATTGTGCCTCCATCATCGTCATCAGAATCATCGCTATGATATAACATCAATTGGTATCAGTTTTTTCATCATCAGAGTTATCAGAACCAACCGGCTGAAGGTCGTTGTCCTAGAATCTCTCAACTACATCAACCACTATCTTATCAGCAGCTTTCTACGCATCGTTGATGAGGTCGAGAGCAGCTTCTTCGCTTGTACCATCTGCGAAGCCATCAATGGCGTCAATATCGATCTTCGGGTATAGAGATTTGGTCATCGCCAATGCCAGGCTCGCTCCCATACTTCCAGCCTCCTTGATATTCTTAAAATATGTATCCGGAGCAACTCTCAGCTTGTCAAAGATTTCGGAAGCATCGAATGTACTCGGACCATTGTTATTAAAGAACATGGCTTGGACGAGTGGGGTAGCAGCGTTAGCGACTTCATCCCTGGCCCCTTCAAGCCTCTTGATCTTATTGACCAAGACATCAAATTGCGCCTGAGACTTGATCTTGCGATCTACACAAATAGATTTATATCGACAAGTGGGCATAAAGATAAGAAGTATTAGTCACTGGTACCCTCAACATCCTTCAGGGCCGAGTCCCTCTGTTTCTCCAATTCGGCCTTGTCGTTCTCCAGAGTCTGGATCCGCCTCTCTAGTTCAGAAATCCTGGCGGCTTGCACTGTATTGTTTCTTGATTAATTGATATTACAAGGATGGCAGCACAAGTAAGTTAGACGGAGATTGTATTTACCCTTTGATGAACCACTCAGTTCAAAGTTGGATTCCTGGAGCTCGGCAATCCGGTCCCTCAGATCATGCTCAGTTTTCCTGGCAAGTTCTTTGGCTTCATGCAGCTAGTCTCTCGTGGCCTCAAGGGTTCCGAGATGGGGAACTAATTTTTACAGGGTCGCGGTTTTCGCTTCATTCCTGAGATGGATTCTCTGCAAAACAGTTTTATCGGCATTTGAGCTAAATGGCAAACAAGATGGTTGAGGCTGTGCATGAAGAATCTTACGTTTACAATGCGAGTAGCCTGGCTGAGTGCCTTTTTCAGCAGGCATACTTCCTCATCTTCTTTTTGTTTATTGATCACAATTCCTTGGGGTTGCATATCGTCGTCCCACCACTTGACTAAAATGGATGGACGAGAATCCTCAGCTGACTGTATCCAGAGGACTTCTTCTTCGTCGCCGACCATCGGGCCTTAGGCATTTATGAAAAGCGTTGAAACAATTGGAGAAAGCTTGTCGGATCAAAATGATTTCGGATAATGTGTTTACCTGTGATGATTTCCGGTCGGGGACGAGTAGGCTCTTGTGCTTTTGCAGGAGAGCTGGATCCTGGGTCATTACTGGCATCCTTTCCAAGAGGGTAGTTCGCTTGAGTTTCAACTTCAGGAATCTCTTGGTTTGGTTCTGTGCCCAACTGGTTTCCAGTCGGGGGCTCCTGGTTAACTCCAATTCCAGCTTCGGCCGACTGGTTTCCAGTCGGGGGTTCGTTGCTGGGTTCTACATTGTCGGTTGCCGGTTGATTGTCACTCGGGTGATCTTTTGTAGTCGGCTCGGTTTCTTTTGAAGAACCCGTCTCCATGTTAGTCGGATCAGAGTCTTTTCTAGAAGGATCTATGTCAGATGTCTTCCTACGAGTTTGAGTTGTGCTATCAGTATTATTTTAATAATGAGTGAGCGTCAATACAAGGAAGATCGCCAAACGATTTGTACCTAGAAGACTTCCTGATTTTTGGCATAGGACAACTGGATGTTTTCTTCTTCGGATTGGCTTGCCTCGGTTGTTTTCCGGTCGCCTCTTTATTTCCAAATTTTCCAGCATCATCGCCTTCATCATCACTCAGAACCAATTTCCTCTAGCGGGAATCTGATTGGCTGGCTCATTTAGAGGTGTTTGGTTGAGCATCAGACCGAATTTTTGGTCCTCCACTCCCCTGACCAGTCTGCTGGTGAGGTGATCGGCGCTGAGCGATTGGAGGATCCGACTTCATCAACGCGAACTCCTGAGCATAATATTTCGAACTGTCAAATGGCATAACAAGAGACAAGAGCATGCTTTTGAGAGAGGTTGAGGTGTTTGAATACATACCGGTGGAGGAGGATTGAAAGCGTTGTATGGCACCACTGGCAGCAAGTGCGAATAGCTAACTACGATAGTGTTTGAGAAGATCTTGTACATTCTCTCCTTCATGACCTTAAAATCAAGAGAGTCTGGATCTTCATGGTTTGGATCATGCTTGCCGTAAAATTCGAAGGCCGTACGAGATCTCTCTTTAATTGGAGCTAGCCGGCTCTTGATAAAATGCCGAGTGATCTGTTCTCCTTGCAGACCTTGCTCCTTTAGCTTCAGCATATGGTCCATCAGGTCGAGCGCCTGAGCGGCTTCCTCTCCAATCGACAGTGAGTTCCAAGTGTCCTGATAAACTGGAGGGAGACAGGAGTACTCGGGGAGTGCAGGCTCAGGGTTTTGTACATAGAACCAATTCGCATGCCAGCCTTTGTTTGAGGTTTTGAAGGGCATGGAAAAGTATTTTTGGCTCAAAGTTCCCCTAAGTTGGAAACCAGCCCCCCCAACAACACATGGTTTACTCTTGTTCAGTTGGAGCTTGAGGAAGAAGATGCGGCAGAACAAGGCAAAATGTGGCCTAATGCCCAAAAAAGCTTCGCAGGCGTGTATGAAGTTGGCAATGCGAACTATGGAGTTTGGGTTTAAGTGGTGCAAACTAATCCCATAGAACTTCAGAATTCTCCGGAAGAATCTTGAGGTTGGAAGAGAAAATCCGCCATAGAAGAAATGAGAAAATACCACGACTTCATGTGTGTCGGGGGTCGGGAACGCTTCGCCGAATGCTGGGCGCCACCCAATGATCTCTTTCGCCGAGAGAACGTCGTGCGCCACCATCTCTTTCAGATTCTCCTCCGTTACATCGGAGGGCACCCACTGACTCTCAAAGCTTTCTCTCTCTTCTGCCATGAATATGAACTGGATGGTGTAATTTGGTCCAAGATATGGCTGGAAGGGGATGGGGAATCGGTGCGGTGGTTGCGCGGAATGTTTTTGCGGAGTTTTGGAGGATGGATTGGAGCAGATCGATGAACACTAGCTTCGCCGGCGCAGTTTTGCACTGTAGCGGGAAATGGGGAAAGTGGCGAGAGTCTCGGCGGGGAAGACGAAGAGACGTTTTATTTCTCTTTGGTATTATTAGGGTATCGGAAGTACTAATGGGCTTGGGCCTAAAACAGTACTTTAGCCCAATTCTGCTACCGGCGTGGCTAAGTGGTGGTCTGTAGTGACTTAAGCATTTTTGCTTCGGCAATTTTTGCTCACCACGATATGGCCCAATGCTGATAAAATCCTTTTTGACGCGGTTAGATAATTCCTTGGAATTACTACGATGCAAATAAAAAGGTACCCGACAGAAAAGTGTTATACTATTTTTGTAAGCTTTTTTAGGCTGCAAAATCTGTTTGGGTTGGTTCGAGATGACTGGTTTTTTAATGGTCATTCTCTTAGCATGTTATATGCTTATTTTGATTATGGTGAGGGTCATAGCCTAGGCTATTTAGACTCGTTAATTGCCATGATTCTTATCATATTTGGTGGATCATCTTAAGAGTTTTTACTCGGATTCTTATCAAATATGTTTATGGACCTTTTGGAGTGTTTTTCACTCTGGTTTTTTTATGTCTTTTTGTAATATTAAAGCTAAAGCAGTCGGCTGGATGTTTTATTAAACGTCGCATCTGCTCGGCTATGTGACCATTTGGATTGGATGATATTTGCACCTTGACTATATGTTTAGTTTTAAACTAATCACATAGTCGGGGGCTACACCTAATTAGGTGCATCTAATCGATGCACCTAACTTTTTTGTTTTTCCGCCCTTCATAGTCTTTGATTTTGGTACTCGGAGATCTATACAGAAGAAATTGAAGCACTCGGATTATTACTTTATGTTCCAAGAGAAGGCTATTTCATCGACTGTAAAGGTCTCGGGGGCTACTGTGGAGATTATGGATACCCCATATCTACACGGCATGTATAGTCCGACTGGGTACAGGGTACCATATATAGATAGAATATCTTTACGAGGACTCGGGTTAGGTTTAGACTTGTATGTCAAGGAAATATCCGAGATCCTAGTCGGTTACGATTGTATTTTATCTATAATTACATATTCCGTTAGGGATATGGACTGTATCTTGTAATACGGACCCCTTCCCCTATATAAGGAGGGGTCCGGGTTCCTCTAGGGGCACGATTTTTCTCCCAGGTCATACGATCAATAATACACTCGGCGGATCAATCCCCGGACAGGAGTAGGGTATTACTTTTTGATTAAGAAGGCCTGAATCTGTATAAAATTCCTTGTCTCCAAACCCATCCACTTTTCTAGCTTGATAGCCACCCCTTTTAGTATTGCCGAAATCTTGTTTCGACACTTCTGACATCAATATAGGTATTAATCAGGAAAAGTGGTGGAGGAAAAAACTCAGCTGCATGCAGACCAGCAATCGAACATGTGAGTCACGAAAGAGAAACCTGCAGGCATTGGATTGTGGGTCTGATCTCTGATGCATCACTCGATCAGAAGTTCAGAACTATATATGTACAGAGGATTTGTGCCAGCCTATAGAACATTTCAGCAGAATTGCTACGATGGTGCTGCATTATCACTTCTTCATCCATAGCATCTTGTAAAATGGCCTATATTTTTCTTTACATAGCTAAAGTTCTATATATTCCATTAGGTAATGGAAGGCATCGGAATTCATAGTAGCATGTTGCTTGAACTTTGAGAATATATACCAGGATGTGCTTATGCTGATTTCTTCTGATAGCAATGTTGCTTAGTACTGAGAACTGACCAGAAACGGTGGTGGAGAACAATCGGCTGCAAAAAAAAGTTACTAGAATGTGCGAAACACATTACGCGATGGAAAAAACTTGTGCTGTAGTGCATACACATTGGATTGTATATCTGATGCATTACCCCACCCAAGCATATAACTATATGTACTTGGAGACCTAAATGGTTAGCTAAAGATGACGCTACTGGAGAGTGGGTACAAACTATTGAGCATCCCGGAAGAGTCGCTGTCGTAAGGTCTGATGAATCCTAAGATGCAGACATCTTTTGAATTAATCTACCAAACCATTTTTTATGTAGGGTGAAAATTGTTGTTTTTCAGAAATTGAAGGAGCAAAAAAGAGAACATTGTTCATGCTTACATTGTGTAATTACGAGGAATGCAATTTTTCATCCATTGAATGATGTCTATTGATTTCAAATTATAGTTTAGGTAACAAGATTTACATTTGGATGAATGCACTTCTTCCTAAAATAAACGCATGATCTATAAAAATAATTGGGATGAGGTTTTTCAACTCAACCAACTAATTAATATCAAATGCTTGGTGATCTGAAGTCTTGTGCGTGAAATCTGTATAAACGCAGCTTCAATCAATTGAATTTCTTCACTACCCTAGGAGAGCAGCAAAATACTATGATAAACATATGTTGACCAACAGTTTTTTACAACAATTTATTTACTCCCTTCATTTCTAAATATTTTACACCGTTGACTTTTTAGCACATGTTTGACTGTTTGTCTTATTCAAAAACTTTTGTGAAATATGTAAAACTATATGTATACATATAAGTATATTTAATAATGAATCAAATGATAGGAAAAGAATTAATAATTACTTAAATTTTTTTAATAAGATGAACGGTCAAACATATTTAAAAAAAATCAACGGCGTCAGATAAAGTCAGCGTCGTCAAATATTTAGAAACGGAGCGAGTATGATATACGATGAAATATATGTTGACCAGCGCCTAGAGAGCTGTGTCCTCATCACCGGTCTTGTCTTGTACAACAAATGCAAGGTGGTATTGTATTTAATTTCCCCGGAAGGACAACATGTCTCAAGCTATATATGTCCTACTAATATTGACGCATATGTTTTTTTCTTGTGATTTTCATCAGAGGATCCAAAACAATATCCAAAAGGTAGTGTATGCTTATATGAGAAATTAACGAATTAGAGTGGCAAAGTGCAAAAAGGGCATAACACTGTGTGGCCCCTGTTCAAGGTCTTTCACCTGTCTGCGTTCAACACTTCTACATCTCTATATATAGCACCAATGAAATATGCTATACACATGGCTAAAGTCTCTAGATAGTTTAACTACTAAGGGAATGGTAGGCATTGGGATTCATGGTAGCACCAGTCTATTGGTTGTCACAGCTTCACAGGAGACAGTAGGTGCTCATGCCAATTTCTGATGATAGCAATCTAGCTACCAGATCAGTAACGGAGAGAACTCAGGTTTTTATTCTCAATAGGAAATCACTTCTATCTTGGTTTGAGCCTTGCCTGAGCATAAAAATCCCTATGTGCGTTGGTATCCATCTCTTATCCGAAGAACATGAAGTGCACAAACAAATGAAATTGAGGTGATGATATGTACATACAGTAACTTGGCACATCGTGTTTTGTTCTTTTTAATATTTATTTATAAAATTTATATATGTTACAAGCAATAGATGATTAAAAAAAACAATAGTAATGTATAAGACAGCGGATCAATATGAGAATCAAAGATATTGAATGTAAGAACACTCCTCACTTAAAAAACCGTGGTTGATGTACCCCATCCACTACTAAAAAACGATTTTCCTGTACAGGAGCCTCTTATTTTCCCATGCAGACCATAACTGATCGTGTCTGTGAAAATCATACTCTATTTTCGTGTGCGGCTCCTTAAGAGGACCACATGAAAAAATCGATTTTCGCGTGCGGGCCTCTTAACTCACCCGCACGCAAAAATGCACCCCCTCTTTTTTTACTCCCCCTCCCCCTTTCTCTCTCTCCCACCTCACTCTGTCCCACTCCACTCCTGGCCTCTCTTCTCCTCTTTTCCTTCCTCTCCTCTCTCTCTCCTGGCCTCTCCTCCCCTCTTATCCTTCCTCTCCTCTCTATATCCCGGCCTCCCTCTCCTGGCGGCGACAGCAGGCGGCGGCGGGTGACAGCTGCGGCACGCAGCCCCTCCCCTCCCCTCCCTCCCCTTACAGATCTGGAGGAATGGTGTCTTCGGCCGGCGACCACGGGGACAACGGCCGGAGGGGAGGGTGGCGTTGGCGGCGGTGGGGAGACATGGGGGCGGCGGATCCAACGACGAGCGTAGGCGGCGGATCCGGCGACGGGCGTAGGCGGTAGCGATAGTGGCAGTGCGCGGCTCCTCCCCTCCCTCTCACTTCGGCTCCCCTCCCCTCCCCTTGCTGATCTGGCGGAGCGGAGAGGCGTCTTCCGCCGGCGACCATGGGGACGACGGCCGGAGGGGAGGATGGCGTCGGCGGCGGTGAGGAGGCCTGGGGGCGGCGGATCCGGCGTCGGCAATGGGAGTGGGCGGTGGATCCGGCGTCGGGAGCTGGCGACGACGATGGCGGTGGTGGCAGCGGTCTCCCAGCGTCCGGATTAGGGTTAGGGTTTTGATTTTCTTTTTCTTGTTTTGATTTTTTTATTTTCCAGCAGATTTTCACGTGCAGGTGCATCACCCGCACGAAAAAATCGTGATTTTCGCAGACACTTCGTTCTAGAAGGGCGTAACAACCACACGCAAAAACCGATTCGACCACACGGAAAAATAGCTATTGTACTAGTGATCCTTTGGCAGATTCATAATCTCCTGAAGCCTAATATACCATGAACTGAAGTGAACAAAGCAAGAATGATGTGTGTCGAACTTAAATTAATGGGCAATAAGAGATGCCATTATTCAATTTTTTATTTCTTGTTCTTAAGACCACTATTGCAGGACTTTGAGTACTCCATTGCTATATTGGGTGAGAACAAAATACAAGGAAAGTTCAAGCACTCAATCGTCTGCAACTAATCAATGGACTGAAATAAATATGCAAGTGAAATAATTGTGCTTGTAACTAGTTAAGAACAAAGAGGGAAGTAATTCTAGCAATTAGTTCAAATCAAAACAAATTGTACCACACTACCACAAAACACCTAATACAACTCGGCTCTATAGGTGCCGGAAGTGGTAAACCAGCACTTATAGTGTTTTACCCGCCCACACGAGCGTCTGTCAGCAAGTACCGACACCTTTCTTTTGTGAAGAAATAAGTGTCAGTTATAAATAAAAATCGACATTAATACTATAAATACCTTTTTTTTAAAAAAGGACATCTTTAATTTATTATAGGTAAAAACCGACAACTATAATTTATTATAGGTGCCGGTTTTTTTAAAAAAACAGCACCCGAAAAAATCGAGCGGATCCGACCGTGTCTTATCCACTCACGCGGTCACGCCTATCCTTATCTCCCCACCCGCGACATTCTCTCTCCCTCTCTCTCTCTCGCGTGACTCTCTCTCTCTCTCCCTCTCCCCACCAGCGAGCACCGGTGGCAGCGTCCTCCACACCTACTAGTGCCGGCGGCACCGCCCTCCCCTAACGCCCTCTCCGGCGGTAGCAGCAGGAGGGAGGCAGCAACAGCATGTGGCGACTGGACTAGAGGTGGTAGCGACGAATCTGGTGTAGCGGCGGGTGGATCTTGCGGTGGTGGTGGTGTTGACAGCGGCTGCTGGCGGATCCAGCGGCGACGGGTCCCTCTGACCCCTCTCGCAACCCTCCAGCGGCGGTGGCGGTGGCGGCGGTGATGGCAGCCGCAAGTAGATCCAGCGGCGATGGCAGCGTCAGCGGCGGCCGCGGGTGGATCCGGCGGCGGTGGCGGCTCCCTCCGATCCCTCTCGCCTCCCTCCCGCGGCGGATCTGATGGCGGCGGCGGCCGCCGCCGTGGGTGGATCCAGCAGCGGTGATGGCGTCGGCGGCCGCCGTGGGTGGATCCGGCGTGGGTGGCGGTGGCCGAGGACGGATCCGACGGCGACAGGAGTAAAGTTCTTGGAAGTTCTTTGATGTTGTGATTATATGATTCCTTTTGTGATTATGTGATGATGATTGTGGTTGATTTTGGGAGGAAAGTATGATTGATTCGATTCCAAGTGGAATCGGTATGTGACTAGTGACTTAGTGTTCTTTGTGTTCTTGAATGTTGTTGGATTTCTTGGATTGATCGGGGTGAAGGGAAGCTTGAATGTTGTTGGATTTATGCATCGAGACAACTTTTTTTATTCGTGGAGCCTCAAAGGTGTCGTTCTAAACCAACACCAGAACCAACACCTACTTTATTTTCACAACAGTGCCGCCTCCGTGGTTGCCGGTTGGGAAAATCGGCAACTATCCGTGTTTCTGAAGTAGTGCATAATATATACTTAATATATTTTTGTTAGGTAGAAAGTATTAAATGTTTTCCTGAAATTGACAATTTATTTCACGAGAACACACAACGAATGTAGCTATGTATCCACACCACATTTATTGAGTCGCCTCTATAAAATGGCCTATGCATGCATTAGCTGCTACACAAACTAAAGTGACAAACAATTGAGAAGAAGGTCCAGCTATCTAGAGCCTAGAGGTTATAGGGGATGAATAAACGAAATAATTTTGGTACTCTAGCCTATTTGTTTTGAGCAAAGTGCAAGGAAATCCCCAAGGATGGAACAATGTTGTGTTGCAGCTTCTAAGGGGGGGGGGGAAGATTTTCTGTTACATTTTGTTACATCATGCTTCAATCTTTAATTTAATCAGCATGTATATACATTGGCAGTCTATATTTATCATCAGATTATCTGGGAACGTGAGGTACCAGGATTAGAAATTTTGCTTTTGTAGATTTTGTTTCAAGAGGTACCCTTTGAGATTGAAGGCACTCTATCTCTCTGTGTTGATTCATCAAGATTCGTAGAACTTTATGATATATATCTAACTGGTGTTTGGTACTACAAAACTAAAGATGCCGCCAGTCAATAATTTACAATATGAGATGAAAATTGAAGAGAAAAGGAAGATGTGGTTAAAAAAAACTTTTAGAAATTTCAATGGTTTCATATAGTCATTCTTCTATGAGAAATAGGGATTATCCATTGTCAATCAAAGGTTGAACCCTCGTTTCACAGGCTCCTTTCTGTATGAAGATTTTTTTAGCTTAGATAAAGCTCTAAAACGTACGATCAAAAAGGCTATAAGATTTTATATTGGCTTACCTATTTCGCGAGTTTTGTCTACTAGCATAGCAGACCCAAGGGTGTGCCGACATCTCGAATTTTGCAGCATCAATGGTTACTTAAAGAAATGTTTTTTTAGTTTGTATATAAATTGAGTTGATCGAATGTAAACCTTTAATTCTCGGCTCGAGAACACAAACCGTTTGATTTTCTTATCAAGTTAAAAAAAATCAAACTAGTTATAAATTATGGTCAAAATTTGACCAGATTTTTCAAAGGAGTCAATGGCTTTCAAATGGTTTTTGTGAAATTCTAGAAAACCGCTGATCGTCAGCTTTTAGCTCGGGATTCGGGAACGGTTTGGTAAGCCGTAAGCCCTACTGATGTAGGACTTTGCAGGCAAGACTCTGGACA
Organism: Oryza sativa Japonica Group; assembly: GCF_034140825.1. NCBI lineage: Eukaryota > Viridiplantae > Streptophyta > Magnoliopsida > Poales > Poaceae > Oryza > Oryza sativa. The sequence continues at coordinate 10,590,496 of NC_089036.1, read as the reverse complement.
AACTGCAGTTGTTCCCCTCAAAGATCATGCTATTTCTTTATATTCTCCACTTGATCTGACTCTACCAAAGTTAAAAGTTTTTTTTTCTTCAAGTGAGTAAGGTTAGGCTGCAATCGGTACCATCGTCCGTCTTTTGGCTTATGAGCCGCATCAATATTTTCAAATTTTGAAAACCTAGTTTTAATTTTTTTTTATCTTAATTTATTTTCCAACATTATTTTTTCAAAAGCAAAGGCCACATGTATAAAAAATTTTTACTCGTAAATTAATTTTTTATAACTACTGCAAAAATGTCCGTTATTTTGCAACAGGTGAAAACAATTTTCACGGTTGATTAAAAACTCCATCAATTTAAACTATAAATCGAACCAGACAAACAAAATAATAGCAAAACAGTCAGAAACCATATATAGCATTGAATTCAGTTGCACGCGCTTCATGCGTCATCACACGAACAATCCCATATGTGCATTTTTCCATAGCCTCACAAATCGATTCGGTGGCTATTCCATAAGTTGATGTATGTGTATTTGCTATACCTCATCGACCAAATATTGAAATTTGATTATCAATTAGTAAATGTTTTTTACTATAGATGGAAAGCATTTATAATGTAACAAATTTGCCGTATATACACTTTAAACAATCATAAATTCAAAATGAAAATATTTATGAGGAGAGAAATTTGGAAGAGTAAAAAAGGAGGAAAAAGAGAAAAGGAGGAGAAAAGAGAGGAGATTGGAAGGAGATGGAGAGGATCAAGATTATTACAAGAAACAAAGAGAAAGGAAAAAAAGGGAGAGGAAAAAAAGACGTCGATCGGGGGAGGGGTACATGCAGCGTCGGTTGGAGGCGGGTTAGATGGTGTGAACCGGTTGGGTTGAGCTGGGAGGGGGAGGGTTGGGCTAGAATTGGGGTGTATAATAGTTATTTTAGACTCAAATCGAATTGGACATATAACAAACTCAAAAACCAACTCAAACATGGATGAGGTACCATAATTCCGACGGGAACATCTTTAATCTCTACTATTATAAAAATTGAAGATGTTTCCACTGGAGTTTTGGTACGTCATCCATATTTGAGATGGTTGTACGCCGTCCGTATCCAATTCGACGCGAGTCAAATAACTATTATACACCCCCTCCTAGCCCAACCCAACCGGCCCACACCATCTCGTCACCCCTCCCCCAATCGACGTCTTTTTTTTCTCTCTTTTTTCCTTTTTCATTTTGTTTTCTCCCAATAATTGAAGATGTTTCTACTATAATTTTAGCACCTCATCCATGTTTGGGTTGGTTGTCTGTCACCCATATCCAATTCGATATGAATCTATAATAACTATTATACTCCCTCTCCCAGCCCAGCCCAACCAGCCCACACCATCTCGCCGCCCCATCCCTAAGGCCCCTCTCCCGATCGATATCTTTTTCTCTCTCTCTTTGTTTTTTCTTACTTTTCTTTTCTTTTCTCCTGATAAACCTAATCCTCTTCCTTTCCTTCCAATCTCTCTTTTCTCTTTTTCCTTCTTCTTTTTTTCTCATCCAAATTTCTCTCATATATATATATATATATATATATATATATTTGAAATTATCATTGTTTAAGGTGTGTATGCGGGAAGTTTGTTACTTTGCAAATGCTTTTCATCTATATAAAAAAATACTTTCACTAATTGAACAATCAAAATACCGATGCTTCAACTTATATAAAGGATTCTTCGTGTGATGATGCATAAAACAAGTGGAAATGGGTTTAATGCTATATATGATTTTGGCTTTGTGTTGCTATTGTTTTGTTTGTCTTGTTTTGATTTGTCATTTAAATTGGCAGAGTTTTTACCAATAGTAAAAATTATTATTTTCACCTGTTACAATGGAGAGACATTTTTGCTAGTTTCTATAATAGTAAAGAATTAACCTTATCAACCATATGCCACCCATTAAACAGAATGTTTTTGCCGAAATTTTGACAATTTGACTCTTTTGAAAAACTTATTTGAAAAATAGACCGTGTCAAAAATTTATTGTAAAAATAGGCCGAAACCTCAGCGCCAAGCTATACATATTTTGACACTAAAAATCTATCCGAGGTGACAGTGTATGCTATGTCATTGGAGCTCAGCGCCAATTCCACTGGAGCTGAGCCCCCTGCTTGCTAACTACTAGCTGTATAGACTTTACTTAACAAGCTCCGGTCAGCCTAAGACGCGGCTGCGCTATATACACGTCAGTCTATTAGTAAATAGTACTCCTAAATAAATGAAATAACGAATACTCATAGCCAAGAAGCAGTCAGCAGCCAGGCAAGAAGCAGACACCACCAAAAGTCAAATCACAACTGTACTTTAGATTACTCCAACAGGACAGCGTGGAGCTGGTGGGGCCAGGCTGGCTGAGTCCGTACGTCGCGCAAACTTAACCCCCACGGCATACGCACCGCACCGCCTTAATTATACTACTAATCCTCCCTCCCCAAATCCAATATTAATCCCCCCGCGTCCCGCAAATCCGCGAAGCAAACAACACACGCGACGCGACACGGTCGCTAGTGCGGCGCGGCCCACCAAGGCACCAACACGTAAGGCAACACAAGACAAACCAAACAAACACAAGAGAGTAGTAGTTTTTTTACTTTTAGGGCTCTCCCAGATTTCCTCTCCTTCCTCGCGCCGCGGCGATCGATCGATCGGTTTCCGGCTAGCTTCCGAACCGGGCAAAAATCCCCAAATCGATCCGCCGCGAGAGGAGAGGCGGGCGGCGATGTCGTCGTCGTCGTCGGGGAGGTCGAGCCGGATCGCGGTGGTGACGGAGGACCGGTGCCGGCCCAGCAAGTGCGGCCAGCAGTGCCGCAAGCGCTGCCCCGTCAATGCCACCGGTATTATACATGTTTGTTTGTTTTTCTGTGCTTGTGCCGCCCCGCGATTATTCCAATCCGGTCTTGTTCATGATCTTTGCCCTGGGGTTTTGTGTAGAGGAGCGGCAATTGGTCTAGCTGCCCTGGGGTTTTGGGTAGCGGAGCGGGAATCGCGCTTGGTTCCCCTTTATGGTCTGCATTTAGTTTCAGTCTAGAGCATATTGGCCCAGTTGAGGGAAATAGTTTTAAGGATGCGAATTACGTGTGGCCTTTTGAGGAATTAGGATGAATTGTTTGCTTGTAAAATTGAGATTGCAATAGTTGTGGTGTTAGCCTTGTATGTGAAAAACAAGCCCAAATGTTATTTAACTGCTTGTCCTTTCACCACTACTGAGAATACGTAATAGGCGTCTTACCTATTTTGACAAAAGTATCATATATTATATTTGTGTTTATAGAACAAATATGGTGAGACAACAATACACGCCTGTGAAGATAGAGTATCATATATTATGTGTTTACAAAACAAATGTTGTAAAAACAACCATATGCGCGATCGATATTACCTGCTAGGCTGCTAACTCTGTCCCTTTGTTTTGGGATGTTTGGACTACCCTCCAGCGATGTGTTAATTCTTTAATCTAAATGTGTTGGAACATCTGGAAAGAATATTCCCCCCATTTTAAAATCTAAACAAACTAAAGTAGTACCAGAGACTTCACCATTATGAAATTGTTTGGCACCGATTATTTCTTGTAATATGCACGAATATATATTTCAAAGAGTCCAAATGGCATAAGGGATCCCCCTCTGTTGCAATGCCATATTTTCTAATATCTATCTATATTCATAGATGAAATGAGCTTTATTTCATTCAAATCTGCTCCTACTTCGTGCCGGTAATAATATGCTTTGAATTAGTCATTTCGCAAAGACATCACACATGAATGAAAGCAGTGACATCCTATTACCTGCTCCCAAGAGTAAGTGGGAACTTTCAGAACAATGAAAATCTTATTTTTCATGTGAACATGCTGACCTATATGTCTACTGAAGTTATTGGTTTAGTTATGCCTTCGAGTCACACTTTAATGTAGTTAATTATTTTGGTATTCGATCTTTTTGAGATAAATTTTGAGTTTCTCAGATAAATTCATTCGTACTCTGTACACTAGGATTTATCTTTTGTTGTTCTATATCCATTAATTTTACTGCATCTGTACATTTTCCTTTTGTTGTTCTATATCCATTAATTTTACTGCATATGTACATTTTCCTTTCAGACCAAGGAAAAAGGCTTTTTATTTTGTTGATAGAGAAGATACAAGTATTTGTGCATGTGGCTTATGATTCTTTATCTACATTGACAGGGCGTCAGTGCATAGAAGTTACTCCATCATCGAGAGTATCCTTAATTTCTGAGGAACTATGTATTGGATGTGGTATTTGTGTGAAGGTGTAACTGCTTTTCCGCTTGGCCTTCATTTTTTTGTATTTTCTTTCCAAATGTGCAATATTCTTAGCCTTGCTTCCTTTTTGTTATTATTATTTCAGGTATGTCCCTTTGATGCTATCCAGATTATAAACTTGCCAAGTGATCTTGACAAGGAGACGACACATCGCTATGGACCAAATTCATTTAAGCTTCACAGGTACAAAATCCTATTTTTAATACTGGCCACCTAGCTTTCTTTGAGCTGTATTTGATTTTTTTAACTTTTTACACTATTGTATTAGCTTAATGTTGTTTCCATGAAACTATTACCGATACACAATGGTACGATGCTTCTCACACATAACTACCTTCCTGAAACTTGATTTGATTTTTTTTTTAAGGCTGCCTGTTCCAAGACCAGGGCAAGTGTTGGGCTTGGTAGGGACAAATGGTATTGGTAAATCAACGGCACTTAAAATTTTGGCAGGGAAGGTGAAACCCAACTTGGGTAAATTCACAGTAAGCAACACAGAGCACTATTTGTTATACGTACTTGTTAATGGAAGTAATTGTAGGTTATGAAACTTTTTATTGTGTTTGCAGGATCCCCCAAATTGGGATGAAATTATGAGGAATTTCCGTGGATCTGAACTCCAGAAATACTTTACTCGTCTGCTGGAAGACAAAATGAAGGTACATTACAGAATTTATCAGAAAATTTCCCCTACAGATGTAAAATTACAATGTTCTGTTTTCTGGTGCATATATGGTTATTACCTGTTCCCTCATTTGACTTATCGTTTATCAATCATATATATTTGACTAAGTTTGGAACGCGTTAGATGGAATTTGAATATAGTTGGAATGCAGATGTAATGTAACTATTTAGGATATTTCCCTTAAACATGTTCAGTTCTAGAATTTGTTTCTTAGTCACATATCATCCAAATTATTCATTGCTCTGATGATCATGGTTCAAGTATTTAAATCATTTCAGTTATCCAGAAGCTAAATACTGACGTGGAAGATTTAACTGCCTTTTAACTTGCTTTATAGTTGTACTTACATAGTAATGGTCAGATTTGTTACTGTGACACATTCTGTCTAATGCGTTCTAATTGGTTACAGGCAACTATGAAACCACAATACCTTGATCACATTCCTAAATCTGTTACAGGGAAGGTTGGAGATCTTCTTAGCAAGAAAGATGAGAGACATATGAAAAACCTACTGTGTGATACTCTCGAGTTGAATCAAGTTCTTGACCGAGATGTCTCAGCTCTATCTGGTGGTGAACTCCAGAGATTTGCAATAGCTGCCCGTGCTATGGAAGAAGCAGATGTTTATATGTTTGATGAGCCATCCTGCTATCTTGATGTGAAGCAAAGGCTGAAAGCTGCACAAGTTATTCGCTCTTTGCTTCAGCCCAAAAAGTAAGAAGAGTCCCATTTGACCAAATCAGAACATTTAAACTGCACACTTTGCATTTGACAAGCAAGTTTTCCTTTATTTTTTGCAGCTATGTAATTGTTGTGGAGCATGATCTTAGCATACTGGACTACCTATCAGACTATATATGCTGTCTTTATGGGACTCCTGGAGCATATGGTGTTGTTACTTTGCCCTCTTCTGTTAGAGAAGGAATCAACATTTTCCTGGATGGCTTTATACCAACAGAAAACCTACGTTTCCGCGAGGAGAAACTTACATTTAGAGTAAGGGCTATGATTATGAGCACCATAACTTCAATTCTTATGTGTTCTGACTCTAATGCAATGCTATTTGCTTCCTTAGGTTACCGAGTCTACTGAGGAAATCGTAGAGGGTCAGACATACCAATGCTACCGATATCCTACAATGACAAAGACAAGGTGTGGCTTTAAGCTATCAGTCACTGAAGGCAGCTTTAATGATTCCCAGATAATTGTAATGCTTGGTGAGAATGGTACTGGGAAGACGACATTTATCCGTATGCTGGTACACACCTTATTTTTGTCAAATATATTTTGCAGTAATACGAACATCTCTACTTTTGATTATAACCCTCAAGATTGTTCTTATCTGAATTTCAGGCAGGACGAGTGAAGCCAGACAAAGTAGGAGACGAAGAAGTTGACGTGCCTGAATACACTGTCTCATACAAGCCTCAGGAATTGATATCTAAATATAGCTCTACAGTGAGGGATCTTCTATTCGAGAAAGTACCTGGATCATGCACTCAAGCCCAGTTCAGATCTGATGTCATGAAACCACTGAAAATTGAGCAACTCATGGACAGGCAGGTTCCAACTCTTTCTGGAGGGGAGCTGCAAAGGGTTGCGCTTTGTCTTTGTCTTGGGAAGGTAATAACTTTGGATTACCCCGCTACAGTCTCTTTTCAAATCATTGTTGTGGGTAGAAAAGTTCCTTATGTATTTTAAGCCCTTCAGATGTTAGACAAAAATACCTTGTTTGCATTAACCCAATGCTTTATTTTGAGAAGAAACCAGGACCTTTATATCTCAAAAATTCATTTAGGCTGTATAGCGCTTGTTTCTCAAGGAAAGAAGATCTGTGCACTACTACAGACTCTGCAAAATCAACTATCTTTCATTCGCTAAATTCTTTTTCCACATCAATCATATCTAAGTGCTTATGCTGTTCCATATACTTTTGTGGACGAAAATTAATTAATCACACCAACAATAGGAGGGCAAGTTTACTTTGCTACTTTTATGGTGAACTTTACAGTATGTTTTAAACTTTGAAGCATAGACTATGTGTTGCACTATTTCTGTGTCCTCCTGACCAAACTCTCCCACAAGCATCAGTGATGAGTTTATTATTCATCAATATCTCTACAACTTAGGTGGGAAAATAGTTTGACAATACTGATTCGCAATACCTAGAATTGCATATTATATTTTGTGGATTGTTGGTACATTTTTCTTCTCCATTTTTCCTTCGAGGAAACTAGATGAGCCATAATAGTATATAATTATATTATTTTTAAACAACACTGCAGCATATTTGTCTAGGCTATGAAGCTGACACATATTTCTTTAACTATTGTAAGAACGTTCTCAGCTTTTGACAGCAGATTAAGGAGAAAAGAGAACAACTACCAGTACATTCTTTCTATTAAACATGTTTATTGTTAATGATGCATATAGATTGTAATTTGAACCATGAATCCCTAGTTAGAAAAGTTTATGCTCAAGGAATATAGTCTATATAACTATTGGTCATCTCGACAGTGCATCAATAAGTATTGATTTTTACATGGCATTTGGTTTGCAGCCTGCTGATATTTACCTCATAGATGAACCAAGTGCCCATCTTGATTCAGAGCAGCGCCTTCTTGCAGCGAAGGTCATAAAAAGATTTATCCTCCATGAAAAGAAAACTGCTTTTGTTGTTGAGCATGATTTTATCATGGCAACCTACCTTGCTGATAAGGTGGTGGTTTTTGAGGGAAAACCTTCTGTTGACTGTATTGCAAATGCACCAGAACCCCTGGCCTCTGGGATGAACCGTTTTCTTTCGGTAAGTTCAAATTCCTCTTTCTACTGCCTCCTGCGTTATATCAAGTGAGGATAGTGGATAGCCCTGAATTTTCATGCAAAGGTTTCCTGAAAATAACATGGACACAGTCAGAATGTTGCTTTTTTAGAGGATCAAGTGATAAGTACTGAATATTTCCGACAGATAATAAGCATTTTAATGGAAAGTGCTTGAATTTACTTTCTCTGTGTTCAACAGCATCTTGATGTCACATTTAGGAAAGATCCTACAACCTACAGGCCTAGGATCAACAAGCTAGGCTCTATAAAGGATGCTGAGCAGAAAGCTGCAGGATGTTACTACTACCTTGAGTATTAACGTAAGATAAAATTCTCCCTTTCTCTATGTTAGTCATCTAACAACACTGCAATAGCATGTCGTTCATGTACTTTTCCTTGTGTTCACAGAAAGCTTTCGCAAGGGGCAACTCTACTTCTGCAAAAGCTCCTTCGGAGCAGAACAGCTCGGCTCGCGTTATCATGCACATACTTGCACGCATACATGAGTCTGCCAGTGCTCTCGGAATGTCTTTGCACTGCTTTCCAATAAGCAATATAGTAGATGCTCTTTGATGTTTAAATTGACATGCAGATTGGTCATCTATCTTTACAGGAATGTTTTGGCACGGCACCAGGGTATGCCCCGGAACTTCGTGGGCAGGATCGATTTGAAATGACATCTGAAATCTAAGCACAAGCACTATATATAGCATGGGAGGTAAGTTTCTACTCATTTGCATTAGGAACTGCATTAATTGGGATAATTTCACCAAATATCCCCTGCTCTCTGTAGGTTGGGTTGATGAAATTTTATGAAGATCGGGGTGAAGCTATTGCCTGAATTGGACGGGGTTTGAACAAGTGATCAAATCAGGGTTGAATTGTATTTTTGAAGCCGTCGAGAAAATGCAAGTTGTTATCGCAGTCTGCAGTTAAATGCACGTTTCAGTGACTTCTTATTAGTCTATTGTTGGATTAATTAGTATCGTTTATGGCTTTTATGCTAAAAATATATCTTGAATTGTGATTTTGGTATTGTGCTTGCTTGGTATTTTCGTTTCACCAAGTAGTACTCTGTTTGCGTTGTAGAACAGAGACAGACGAATAAATATCGTGCTTTGATTGGTTTTATTTTGTCCATCTGCTATCATGCCAAACTCTCAGACATGGTTATGCAAAAACAGCAGCTGGTTATCTTTTATCATCATGCGGCCGGCATATTCCTAAAATTGATCTAATAAAGTGCATTCGTGCAGAGATGCTACAACACTAAACTGTAACCAATGGCGGAGCCAGGATTTCAAAGTTGGTTATTCCCGTCTAAAAAAAAAGTTCATAGTAAAAAAAAATCAATGGTTCACAGTATGTCAATATCGATAATCGAAGAAATAAAACTATAAATTATTACACGGTACCTCTAATTTTCTATTTCGGTTCCTTCATGGCTTGGAAGAGTAGTTTTAATTCTGCGTTCCTTCATGGCTTGAAAGCGGTTTATCATATCACAGTCCTTGACTTTCGAAAACATCTCACGCTCAATAAATGTGACCAAGCAATCATTCAAGTATTGATCCCCCAGCCTGTTTCTCAATTTATTCTTCACATAATTCATGGCAGAAAAGATTATTTCAACACTAGCTGTTACTAATGTAAGTTCTAGAACCAATTTGAGAAGCTTCTAAACAATCTCATGTCTATTGTGTAACTTTGTTTCAACAATCATAATGGAAAGATCAGCAAGATTTTTCACTTTCTAAACCTTTCATCTATACACATCTTAGTGAGGAAGAGTACTTGGCTAACTAATATGTGTACATGTGTATATGTTGAAGTATACTTGTTTCTTGATAAAAAAAGTTAGGTATTCCTGAGAATACATAGGAATCATTGTAGCTCCGCCCCGACTGTAACAACAATAAGATCACACTATATGTTTGCTTTCTTATCTGGCTGCCCTAAATTCTGAATTTAAACAATAATAGTCATAAGACTCGTACATGTTTTTCTTTTCATGAACATAATACATTTTTTAGGTGAATGTTAAGAGAACTGAGTTAAATCAAAATATCTTAGGACATATTCTGTTCTCTGCATCTCTCTAGCTTGACTCATCTCCCTCGTTCATACTGAACTTGGCCAGACTAAGGAAAGACATATGAAGCTGTTTGGTTGCCTGTATTGGATGAGTCTGCATATGGTTAGATGTTGTTGGTTGCAGCAAAGGTAGAGGGAAAGACATACCTGCTGACCTGCATGTAGGAGATGTTGGTTGTATTGATACATTTGGAGTGTAGATAACTTCTCTTGTGGTGGAAGGTTACACCGTGAAGTTTGTGGATGAAAATTTATCCCTAAATCAGTTTATGGGTAGTGATGTTACTCCATCATGGAGATTACAGATTAGATTTTTGTTTTGAGTATGTGGCCATCTAATTTTTGCACACTCACTTTTTCACTGTTTTATTTAAAGAACACATGCACTTTGCATGTTACTGTATCTCAATGTGTTTTCTTGTCTGGCTAGCTCAAACAAAACGTTATGTGATTACTATAACCAAATACATATACATGATCTCATTCAATATGCTTGTATATTTGACAATTTAAAATAACCATATGGGTATGCATATCATTGGCAAGTTTTCCACAATAAGGAACCAATCAGATAAACATGTAGTTAAATACATATACGAGATTAAACCAACTATGTCATCTGCGTCCTGTTTATTAGCTTTGTATAGACATCTTCAAACTCATGAGCCCTGTAAGGAACAATGTATAAGTAGCATGATCTCAAATTTGTAGCAAGGTTGTGCATTACTTTATCATCACTTGCATTAGGGTACAAGGAGATACCAAAATGCAAGCTAAAACTAACTGATTTCGTTTCCTGGCCAAATCGAAATATATACCAAGATCATGTGTATATTTGTCGCTATCAATTAAAACAATGAAGGAAAAGGCAACAAGCCAACAACAGAGAAGGATGTTAAATCAGCATAGTGCAATCATCACTGGCATTTTCTCACTGGAGGAGATGTGATAAATATCTAATCATATCAGTCCACGTATCAGACTTGAACATAACATATCAGAGGAAGTGGTTGTTTAGTTGCCCAACCATAATGGAAAAAAAACAAGTGTAGTATCTAGTCACATCAGTGTAAAAGAGTTGGCACAAAGAACTATACAAAATTCAGGAAAAATGAACAGAGAGCAAGTGAATATATGTTCATACCATCGCAAACAGAGAGCAAGCTTAATGGGTATTTTGAACCTTGAGTTTTCAGTGCATCCTCCGACAATATCAACGTTATTATACCAGACATCATAGTTGCAATGGCTATTAATCCCACGAATCGCGATATAGCAAGAAGTATCTTGTAGAGAAATATCTTTCCGATGACACCTGAACCATCGATAAAAAAAAACCTAGCTCTTCTTATTAACTACATGATCTCATCAAATTTTGTACATTGCTCATCATTATGTTCTTGAAAAATTTACTTGATTGACAAGAACAAATAAATGCATCAAGAAATTATTGGTAAATAGGATAATAAAATTTAATAAAAATAAAACATACCGGTATAAAAATAATCTCACCTCGGAAAGGCCATAATGTTATGATATACTTCCCTATTGAATGAAGCAAATGATGTACTTCCTCCATCCTAAAATATAGCTACCTAGTACCAGATGTGACATTACCTATTACTATGAATCTGGACAGACTGTCCAGATTCGTAGTAATAGGTAATGTCACATCCTGTATTTTGGGACAGAGGTACGTAGTATGTCTCTAAGCACTATCTGCTATACTAGGTTGGTGTTATTGTAGTTGTAATCTCCAGATATTAAATCCTTGTGCTTGTCCCATAGTGCACGAATATTTGTGGTCTCATAAAATACTTGTGTAGTCGCAAATAACCAACGTAGAGCAACTAGCATTTTGGCAGTCATGTCCGTCTTCATAAGCTCGCTCTTCTCGCATGCATTCCTAAAGGTAAAGTATGTGAAACCAGATATTGTTCTCAAATCCTCATATGAGGTTGCACCTCTCACATGTTCAAAAGCACTCCTAATTAAGTAGTTCTCTCTCCTTTTATAGGGTACACATACACAATCAAGTCCAACATTACCTTTCTTATTTTTCTTTTTATCCATACTTTTTTACCTTGGTCCACCAATATTCTTCTGGGAAACTCCTTGGATAATAAGGAAACTTACATCCGGATCTATGCGATTCATTTCGAAATACTTAATAAGTGTTGTTATAGGAGATGGCCTGCTGACAACATTCTCAAGATTACCAAAACCATCATAGGTAACATAATGCATGTTAGGCAAATGAAGTTGGAGCTGAGAAACAACTAGATAGATACCGAACAGGGGGAAACTAATAATATTGTACATACTTATAGTTCACATTGGTGATACGCCTCTAGCATCCCTATATTGATGAATTTCATAGATTCCCTTAGCCGAGTCGACCGAGAACAATATATAGTCATGACCTTTATATACATACTTATATAACTTCATAGATTTTATTCTTGAGCAAGCTTCAACATTGATATGACAATTATATCACATAAGCAGTCAAGGATTGTATGGGACCACCCACTTGTTGTCTAACCTTGCACCTCTGATCTTAACACAATGTCCATCATCTCTCCTCATGTATAAAGAGTATGTGTCGTTTCCTTGTGTTGATAGAATTGTCAATGATAGTGAAAGCAACGCTCTTCGTCGACCATGCAAGCACACTTTTTATTTAGTTCATCACATGGTAATGCGCATATGCTTGATGACTAGATGATGCAATATAGGGTTATTATCTTTGTATGTTATCTCTGCGCAAATTACTTTATCATATCTATCTAGGAGTATTAACTATTGTCTGGCTTCATGATCAATATGATATGTTAATATGGTAAGGCCCTCTTTTAAAACTTGGTAACATGAGCGTACGCTTAAACTTCTCCGAAATATATTTTTTGCCCAAGTGCCATATCTGTGAAGTACCTATACAAGTTCGTACATAAAGGCCATGATAATGCGTCACCCGTCGATCCTAAATAGCAAATCAATTAAAATTAGTTAGTACGAGCATGCTAGATACATATCACCACTATGTATATGTATATGTATATAGGGATGCACTAAACCGCGCCTGGGGTGCACGATAACTAAAATGCTCCCCTCACATAGACCCCCCCTCCCCCAGGCACGCCACGCACAAACACAACCAACACAGAAGTTGCAACGCGGTAACAGTGATAGGTTACATAGAGCAACTATATTACATTCAATATTAGTAGGTTCGATGAGTAACTCAATTACTCTATTTTGATTGGCCCCGCACAAAAAAATGCGGTACAGTTGAAGCTGCAGTTATACTTTTGAAGGTGCAGTTGAGTAATTAAATTACTATGAGTATGCCTAGTTTCGATACGAGCAACAAAGTTACTAATTGTTGTTTGTAACATATAGGATGTTAAAATATAAAAGTAATGTGTGTGAGAGCAATCATAGGATGTTGTGCATTTTTTTTCTGAATTTTTTTCCATGAAATAAAGGGATATCGTGAGCGGTAGTTAAGCCCTAGGTATTGATCGATTGATCACGTGTACTCCTGGATCCGGAATAACCACCTTCCGTACTGTGTAGAGGAGGAAGGTGGTTCCACACAGTGGACTCACCTTTGCATACCTAAAATCTATCATGTCTAGCGCAAATGCATCGCCGGTAATCCCAAGAATAGAGTCGCTGATACCATCTTTTGCTTCTTCCCCATTATCCAGATCAAGAGTTGGCGGTGATCATCCCGGGAGTCATCATGCAAATGTCAGGAATCCTAGCAGTACATCAGCGTCGCCAGGATCCCCAACTGGAGTGGTTTAGCTTCCATGCGTTGACTCATGACGCCTGACAAGGATGTTCTGTACACACATGTAAGTTTTCCTGAACGACAAATGAATTACTTTGAACTACTTTTCCATGTTTAACTGATTAATGATGTATTGGACAATAGTTGGCGTTGTATTGCGGAAGATTACAATTTTATACTTTCTAAATTTTCTATATGTCCAATTTCCAATTATGGTCATGTTGATGGAAGAAAAAAAATTGATTAGAGGGTCCCCATGTTAGAGAGGAAATGGTCCCAAAAGTAGGAATGGTTTTTGGGTCGTATGAAAAGGTGTGTACTTTTTGGGTCGTATGAAAAGGCATACAATTGTTACGAGAGATACTCCTACCATGCTGGTTTTGATTTGAAAAATAAGCCGCAAGAAACCTAGTTTCAGAGAGATTTGCTGCACCCGCGACAGGAAGAACAAATATGTTGAGATGAATCAAAGAGTGAGCGTAGGTGGGTTGCAGTTAGGTTTTTTTTTTTTTTTGCATATGTTAAGGTGATGAATTTTATTTAATGACATCTTCATTACAATTCATCTAAAAAAATTCCTCACCTTAACATATGCCTACGCTCAAAAAAAAAATCCTAACTGAAACCCGCCTACGCTCACTTTTTGATTCATCTCAACATATTTGTTCTTCCCCTCACAGGTGCAACAAATCTCTCTCTGTAACTAGGTTTCATGCGGCTTTTTTTCAAATCAAAACCAGCATGGTAGGAGTATCTATCGTAAAAATTGTATGTCTCTCCATACGACCCAAAAACCATTCCTACTTTTGGGACCATTTCCTCTCTAACATGGGGACCCTCTAATCAACTTTTTTCTTCCATTAACATGACCATAATTGGAAATTGCAGACAAAGAAAATTTGGAAAGTATAAAATTGTAATATTCTGCAATGCAACGTCAACTACTGTCCGATACATCATTCATTAGTTAAACATGGAAAAGTAGTTCAAAGTAATTCACTCATCGTTCAGGAATACATACACGAGTGTACGGAACATCCTTATCAGGCGTATTCATGGCACATGAGTCAACGCACGGAGGCCGAACCCCTCTAATTGGGGATCCTGGCGATGCTGATGTACTTCCAGGCTGCCCGACAGTCGCATGATGACTCCCGGGATGATCACCGCCAACTCTTAATCTGGATGATGAGGAAGAAGAAGAAGATGGTATCAGCGACTCCATTCTTTGGGTTACCGGCGAAGCATTTGCACTAGAAAGGGTGGATTTCAGATATGCAAAGGTGAGTCCACTGTGTGGAAGGAACCACCCTCCTCCTCTACATAGTACGGAAGCCGGTTATTCCGGATCCAGGAGTACACTTTATCAATCAATCAATACCTAGACCTGAACTACCACCCATGATATCCCTTTACTTCAGGGGAAAAAAATCCACAAAAAAAAGGCACAACATCCTATGACTAGGGATGGCAGTTTTGCTTATTTGCCTGTTTACCCACGGGTAAAAACCCTAATAGAGTTGGGTTTGTTCTCCATTTAGTATCCATGGGTTTTTTATTGGGTTAAAACCTGTACCCAGCGGGCACACAGGCACGAGCATGGGTAGTCAGCTTCGCCCGTTTACCCGCGAAACCAACTTACATGTGGGCCCTCAGTCAACTTAGTATAAAAATCACCATCTAAAATCTTTAGGGTTTCTCTCCCTCCTCCCACTCCCAGCTGCCTCTCCTCGCATCTCCTCGACTCCTCCTCCCAGCCGCCTCGGTCTCCGCTGGTGCCCCCACCCCAGCCAGCCAGTTGTCGCCGTGAGGGGACGGGAGAGGCTTGCCGCATGGCCGCAGGAGGGGACGGGAGGGGCTAGCCAGTGGCCAGAGGGGACAGGAGGGGCTTCACCTCGGGAGGAAGCTGCGGCCGCCGTCTGCGCCGAGCTCCCCACCGGTCGGTCGTCGACTTCCTCTAGCCGGGCCCGCTTTGTCTGCGGCCGCTGTCGCCGCCGCCTCCTGCCTCCACTGTGCCGAGCCACGGAGGTCCCCCCTCCCCCCGGTCGCTGCCGCCTCCGGTCCTCCAGCCCTCCGGTCGTCGGCAAGGTATTGCCCTTCTTTTCCCCATCTATTCCCCTTCTCTCCTCTAGATTTAGGTATCTATTTTCTCGATCTAGTCTCTCTTGATTTTGTTCTGTTATTTGTGATTTGATTGCTAGTGATTTGAACTAATGGTAACTCCGGCAAGCAGCAGCAAGCATGCAAGTACTCCGGCCAGTAGCAGCCGGCGTTTGAAGTTTGTTTATTGTGCTAAACTATGTCATTTGAAGTTGTGATTGATGAACTTGTAATGCTTGTATTGAACTTGGTACAACTGTACCCTTTCTTTAAATTGTAATATTGTCTTTACTTGTGGGAATTATGGTTGAACTGATATAATTGGACAGGTAAACGGGCATGCCCGCCGTCACATGGCACCCGCGGGCGATGGGCATGGAAAGTACTCCTTGCCCGTCATGTAGTAACGGGCATAAATTACCTTGCGGGCACGGGCATGGGCAGTCACTACCCGTGCCCGTCGTGCCCGACTGCCATCCCTACCTATGACTGCTCTCACACACGTTACTTTTATATTTTAGTAAAATAATTATTTAGAATACAAACTACTATCTTTATCTTTAATCGTAGTTTAGCGCATCCCTATCTTTATCTTTACCTACTTAAAAGATTCGTAGTGTTTCTACCGCCCCACCTAGCATACCTGTTTTCGTCGTCCCACCTAACATAACATGTGACGTCCCTTCCGTGCGACATCAATCAAGCCCAAGTCTTGTTACATGTGATAGCACAGAAATATAAAATCAGAAATATAGTCTAACTTCTCGCCTAGCCAAAGACACAAAACTTCCTATTTCAATTTATAGAGCCACAGTGCGATCTGTACGAGACCGGTTAGAGTCCCTTGCATGCTCAATTATTCTCAAACCATGTTTGATTCGTTTCGGACTCTTCATGCAAGAGCGGGAAGGAGAGATAGCAAGCATGTGTCCTTGCATCGAATCGAATGATCATGCATGATGTGACCTTGTGTTACATGCATACGAGAGATCAGAGGTGAACAATAGCAGTGAAAATTAAGAGATGCTAAATTCCGGTATGTTGCTTTCTTACTTTTTTCCCTCTAATTCTAATAGAGTTTTTTTTTCTTCATTTCATTTTCCAGATCATCGAGTTTTTTTTCCAAAGAAAAATTGATTTGTATGAATATTAATTTTATGTGATATTTGTTCTATTTGATTTAGTAGATTTTACAAGCCTCTCTCCCACTAAGCCCTCTCTCCCGTCCACTCTCCCTCACGACGCCGGCGGCGGGCTCGCGTGATGGCGGCGCGCTCGGGTGAAGATTCGGAGTAGAAAAGTAGTGTTTTGTAATTTTCTACCTACTATCTATTGTAAGATATTCGAATGATTAATTGATTATGTTCTAACTTTCGTAACTTCAAACTTAAATGTTGGTTTTAAGCAAGCTGTGATGTTGTGAGATATATTGCTACATTTCAATTATATTTTTTTACTTTTTTTTGGCACATTTGGCTTGAATATGCGATATTTGGCTTGAATTCACAACTGAAGACGCCCGCTCCTGATCAAGTTACAGGAGACAGATCGAGCAGCGACGACCGAACGATTGTCATACCGGAGGGAAACAAAGGGGTTCATATGAGGTATGAAGTGTGAGGAATAGTTTAGTTCTGGGAGATAGCATAACAAAAGAGAATTATAATTTTGTACTACTTTATTCACTAAAAGTGGAATGGAATAGAGTTCTCTCTTCTTAAATACTGTCTCCCTACAGGCTAAAGAGTAAAGACTAGATTGAAGAAGCACATCAGAGAAAGGCAACCTTTTATTCACACGAATCTCGCGATAAACCGGTTCGTCAAGTGGTTCCTCGATCCTCCTCCGCCGTGACGCCGTCGCCGCGCACGTGCTGCTCCTTCCTCCGCCAAGGATCGCGATTTGCCGGTGGGAGTTGGGACGGCACTCGCGGCTCAATCAGGCGAGGCGGTGAGGGCTTTTCATAGGGAGAGGGGGATGATCAGTGCGTCGTTGGATCCAAAACGTAGATGGTTTTTGGACCGTCGGATTATTTCTTCGCGACTTGGGCCAACGTCGGATTGCTTAACTTACTTGGGCCGTCCCGTCATATCCGAGCCCAACCCGAATCGTCACCTACTTCAACCGCGTCGAGGAGTCTGTCGTCGCCGCCGAGGGGAATAAGTTCACCGGCCGTGTGTCAACTTTACACCGAGATTTTTTTAGATCCCTTAACCACAAAATCAGAAATATGTATCCCTAAATTATGTAAAACCGTGCATAAAATATCCCAAGACAGTATATATGGGTGGTTTCGCTGACTTGGCATCCTAGTTAGAAAAAAAAATAAAAATGTGTGTGGGGCCCACATGTGAGAGAAAACGGTGTGGGCCCCACATCTCTCCTTCTCTTTTTCTCTTATCATCTCCTTGTTCTCTCCGGCGCAGCTGCAGATGAGAGAGAGCGTGGCCTGCCAGTGGCGATAGAGGGGGAGAGAGGGGACCGACGGCGGAGCGGGGACGGAGGCGGCGGGAGAGGGAGAGAGAGACGCCGAGCGATGGAGCGGGGGCGGCGGGAGAGGGGGAGATAGGCGGCCGGCGCGACGGCGACGGAGGGAGCTGCTCGCCGATGCACTGCCGCATCGGCAATGGTGGGTCGTTGGGATTCCAGCCGTCCGGCGCGTCGTCGCCATCGATGGGGTCATCGTCGGTGTCGTGAGCAGGTGGTTCGCACATCCTCGTCGTCGATGGGGTCATCGTCGGCCCGACAGCGGCGCCGGTCGTCGGCGCTGCCGACTCCGCCCCACCACGCCGCCTCCGACTCCGCCCCACCACCCGTCGCCTCTGCTCCTCTTCACCATGCCAGATCCGGTGGGCCGCGCCGTCAACTCTGCCCCATGGCACCGCCGACGACTCTGGTGGGCTGCGCCATCGACTCTGCCCCAGGCGCATCACGACTGCTAACCGCGTGCACGTGCTCGCGGGCGGCGTCGGCGTCCATGGACGTGGAGCCTTGCCTAGACGACGCTCTCGGCCACTCCTTCTGCTACGCCGCCGCCGCCACAGCCAATGCGCACTCCTTGTCGTTCCGCCACGCATCTCCGGTGCCACGCTCTCCGCCGACCGCCTCTCCCCCATCTGCAGTTGCGCCGGAGAGAACAAGGAGAGAAGAGAAGAGAAAAAGAAAAGAGACATTTATGTGGGCCCACGTGCTTTTTTAATTTCTTTTTTGCTGACGTGGCATCCTAGTTTAAGGGTTTAGAGGTTTTAATATTTTTTACTGCCTTAGGACACATTTCTAATATTTTTTAGGGGTACACATTTCTAATTTTATGGTTTATGTAAAGTTGAGGGACAGCCGGTGAACTTATTCCCCGTCGAGGGCGCCGCCGTGCAGGGGATCCGCGACCCAGATCCTCGACCGGCGGACGCCTCCTCGACACCGAGCAGCTCTTCCGCCGCGGCGGGGAGAAGACAAAGAAGTGGCCCGTACTCATCCCCGAGGAGGAGCTCGCCATGTCGTTCCCGGGCATCAAGGTTCGCTACTTGTCTTCTTTTGCTTATGTGTTCCTTTCGTCGAACACCTTGCCTGCGTGCGCGTTTCCTGCTACTTTGGGTTCATTAACCAAATATTGCGACTCCGGGTCCCGTTGTTTTTCTTGATCAGTCGTGCATCTTGTGCATGTTAGCAATGTGCCTTTACGGTGATAATATAGTTTTTTTTAATTACTGCTCATTTCATCTAACACCTTGTGGTGTTCTTTTCTCCCGAGATGAAAATAAAAATTAAGTTTTTTTTACGTAAAACGAGGTTGTATTAACATATGACTGATTAAGTTTTAATTATTATGAACTTAAAAAATAGATTAATATGATTTTTTAGAGTAACTTTCATATAGAAAGTTTTCGCACGAAACATACCGTTTAACAGTTTGAAAAGCATGCCACAAAAATACAAAATTTCATCCAATTCTTGTGGAGAAATGAACTTTCACAACTCACCACCCCATAAGGCTCATAGAGCAGTATACAGCGAATCAGTGCAGAATATACATTTAGACTCACCTACGTCATGAAACATTCACTTTGGAGACATGTATAAACTTTTTTTCATCCAAGGCTTGTAGATGAGAGGTCTGTTAAGGTATGGGATTCCCTTATTTTCATCCAAATGCCGATAATACGACGTATTATGAAAATAATAATAATTTATAGGTAAAATTTGTATATAGGTCGTTCCGGACGATTAAATCTTAATATAAAAAATAAAATTTGATGAAAAAAAATCAAAATCAACTTTAAAATTTGTAAAATTATAAATTTTGAAAATTAGAATTTGGGTGCGGCTGTCGCTGTACAGAGGGAATGTTGGTGGCCTGACATAATTTCAGGGTACCCCACTTTGTGGAGTGTCCGTGTCTCCCCGAAATCCCCGTCCCCGGCCGCGGCCGTCTCTCCCCGCTGCTGTACTTCGCCGCCGCCGCCGTGCCAACTCTGACTGCGTTTCCGAGACGGTGAGGAGGCTGCTGCTGCTGCTGCTGTTCTCGCGACCGACCGAGAGGCTTCTCCTCCTCCTCCTCTGCCCTACGCCGCCACGCGCTCGCTCGATCGAGCCGCTCCACGCCGCCGTCGTCGGCAGCGGCCCCGCCGCCGTTGGGTTCGACATGGCCGTAAGGTGCGTGCCCCATGGTTAATTAAACTCTCGTTGTAACCTTGTAGTTATAGGGTGTGTAATAATGGAGTAGTTGCGAAAAAACTGAAGTGAAAATCCGCATCTAGTCTCCTTTTGAAGAGACGGACGTGATTGTGGAATCATTTAGTTTGATTGTGCACGCATATGTTAAATGTCAAATGCGATGCGAATCTGGTGGAAATATAATATTTTGTGCGACTTGCGGATCAAATGCTCAATCATGTTCTGTTATCAATGCACCTGAAATCTTCCATTGCATATGTTACAACTGATTAAGGGGAAAAAAACATGAACAGGCAATAAAATTGGTACGAATTAATGCTTATCTTGGAAAGCTATTTGGTCCTTTCCACATTTCCGTTGTGCTTATCGGGTGTTCGTTTGGTGGATTCTGCAGATGCTTAATTTAAGGTTCATGAAGGAGCACAAGTCGATACTATTAGTGATAAGCTGCCAACACATTCCAGCTTAGTCCGTTCTGAAGTGGCTCCATATCATCCATAAATAAATGTGAGCATTCTCATTAGTTTTTTTATCATCAAACGTCAGCCATAAAGAAAACAACAGTCTCCATGTGTTGAGATCAACCAGGTGGAGTTTATACCAAATCCAGTGGATCCACATGCACGTATGTATATATGCTCCTAGAATTTAAATGTGTTTTTGACAAGTTTGCTATATGTTCCTTTGGCAGCCAAAGGAAGCTAAGAATGCACCCAAGAACACCTTACCCAAGTACATCCCATAGAATTTAGGGACCATTCACTTATTAGTCAAACTGATATACTGAAAGGTGAATAACTAACGTGTAGAAAAAAAAAGGCAAAGGAGCACAGCAAAATGACACAGATCATACGCTTTTACTACCAAAAAAAAACATAGAGCATATATTGTCACTCGAAGGTTCTAGTATGAGCTTAACAAGATCGCATCCAAAAACATCACAAATGAAATTGTAATTTATACAACCTTTTGAGCACAATCAAATCATGCACACATCTTAACAGAGAGGTTCTCATGGTATGTATCTCTCTCCCCACTTATTTGGCACAAAAACAGGAATTTCCAACACACTTGTCGCATAATCAAGTGCAATACCTTTCAGACGCATTATGCCTGCCCAGTAAATTTCTTGATAAGAAGAAGTCATCTTATGCGGAAACAGGACAACAGAGTATAAGAAAATATGGATGGCGAGATTCTGCTATAGAAGTGCCGGTAGCTCTCCAACAGTCATGCATCTATTAGCTCCATCTCGCCAGTTGCTCCATCCTCCATTATTAAAAAGATAACTTTAATCAGTACAGTGCACTCAATAGAAAAAAAAAGAATGTTTTAAACTTCACAATATATTCTGGCAGCAGTTGGGTAGAGTGTAAGTCTTATTTGCTGTTTAAATTTTAATCTATGTCAGGATACAAGTTCTTTTGCTTATTAAATTTTAAACTGTCTAAAGCATATGTAATTACTACAGGTTAAGGATGTACTGTAACCGGCTAAGGTTTGGAAGCAACTAATTAATGGAAACAGTATGTACAGAAAGTTGTGCTTGTGCAGGTAGCTGATGATGATATATACTCATATAGGATGCAAACTAGTTCAGGACACAATGGTTTCTTCTAGGTCAGGTAGAAAAAGAAAATCTTGGTAAGAGCTGGAAGGGAAATTTTTGGATTTATCACATACATACCATAAAGACTCAGAGACTGAATCCTTTAACTTTCATATCACATACATATCATGAAATCTACAGGCCACCTCTGCTCATTGGTTGCTATATTTCCTGCAACTTTGGACAGTTTTCTATCTTCACCTTGTTTATTTTCACAATTGCATCTGCTCCACCAATTGATACAAGGTCACTACAATTGAAAATACGCAAATCCTGGAGTGATGAGAGATTGCTGCTCCATAGTGAACTGGGAATGTATTGTACATGTTGGCAAGAGTTAATCAGCAGGCGCACCAAGGAGGCAAGGTTCTCCAGGCAACTGGGAACCCAGGGAGAGATATCCCCACAATAACTTAAGCAGAGGCTTTGGAGGGTCGATGGTAAAACAAGTCCCTTCCATTTGAGTTTTCCACAATAAGAAATACGCAGATGCTTTAGAGCTGAGAAATTCCCAAATCTTTCACCTGGCAGGGACGATAGCTTGACACAAGAGCTAACATCAATTTTCTCAATAGCAGGAAGATACTCAGGCGTTACGAGGTCATCAATGCTTGTCAGCTTTTCGCAGCCACAAATTTCTAGGGAAATAAGGGATGCGAATGTTGTAGTGCTGCAACTGTCTCTTTGAGGACGATTGCCAGTGAAGACTGATTCCCCAATAAATTCAAGGTTCGCACAGCTATAAATTTTTAATCGAAGTAGAGCTGGAAGGTTACTGCACCACACTCGTAGTGGAATGGACGTTACAGGCAAGACGACTAAGAACATGTTGGTAAGGGAGGGGAACTCAAAAAAGCATGGGAGGTCCCCAGAATTGCATAGCTTGAGCTCCTTGAGAGTGCGCATGGACAGACTTTCTGAAGCATTGAATATCTGGTAACCAGCCACGTCCAATTCTTCGAGGCAATCAAATTTACCAATTGGTAGAGGCAATACCTTTGTCTTTGTGTATGTTAATCTTTGTAATGTGATTCGCTTGATAGCCGGTATACAAGCTGGTTGTATAAATTTGTCGAGGTTTGATAAGTAATCGCACTTCACAATCTTTAGGTCGACCAGGGATGAGAATACGCCAATGCTACCCATACCGTTCTCAATTGGAACCTCGGGTACCTCATTTAGGTTGATGCACGGTGGTGATATACCATAAAATGGTAAGCTACAAAGTCTATGACAATCATGAAACTCAAGGGATTTTAAGCTTGGCAGATTATGAGGATAAAACCAATTTGGAAGAGATTGACCTAGATAACCATAGAGGGTCAGACACTTGAGACTGGTAGGAGGAATTAGGACTTGAAGAACCTCGATGTCATTATGGTCTTGCGATCTCACAGAAGACCATTTCAAGTTCAGTCTGTCAAGATTTTTCTTGTTCTTTATCGCACTTTCTGCTGCAATATCCTTGCTTGTTGCACCAAGATTATTTATCGTCACTCCTCCACAAATTTGGTTCACGTTCTTCATCAATGTAAGTCCGACTCCCTGCCCAGTGGATGCATCAAAATGACTTTCTCCATTTGGGAGAGTTAAATCCACATGATTCGAACCTCTGTAAATTGCATAGCTTACTGAAGTCACCGGGCAAGCTTTCTAATTTGCATTTTCGAGCTGAAAAAATCTGCAAATTATGTAGGTGACATAACTCCGAGGGAAGGCTTTTGAAAGGACAAGCTCCGGAGATTTCCAGGTACCGTAGATGCTTCAATTTCCCAATACTCTTCGGTAGCTCCTTTGTGTGGGCACACAAAACCACGCGCATATGCTGAAGTTTACTACACCAATGGTCCATAACAGAAGCTAGACTTTGCTTCTGTAAAGACCTGTAGCACAGTAGAGTGCGCAACTTTGTGTGCTTACATAGGCTCAGCAACTGAGTACAATCAAAGGCTATGCTAGGGAGTACGAACAGATGACGAACACTCGGAGGAACCTTCTCAAAATCATCCTTGTCTTTTAAAATGAAGCAGTCATCCTTTGAAACTAGTTGTGCCATGTCATGCAACAGATCATTACATGTTTATTACCACCAACACTCTGAAAGAAAGACCGGTTTACAAGGTCTTCAAAGTACTGTTTGCCAGTATCTAGAATTAGAGTGTTACCTTCAGGTTGCACAAAGCCTTCTGCAATCCAAATTTCAGCTAAATTATCCTCTTCGAATTTGTGATCTTTTGGGTAAACAGCACAGAATGAGAAGCATCTCTTCAAGTGGGTTGGTAAATACAGGTAGCTCAATCTAAGCGCTGGCAAAATTTCAGTATTATTTTGTTTCAGCTCCCATAGTTCACTTTTTAGTATCCTATTCCAGTATTCAGTGTCAAGGCTCATTCTTAATAGGCGTCCTAGAGTTTTGGCGGCCAAAGGTACACCCTTCAACTTTTGGACTATGCTTTTACCGATGTGCACTAACTCTGGGTAATTTTCAGAATTCTTAGATCCAAATGCACATAATTTGAAGAAATCCCAAAAGACATCATCCTGCAATCCTTCTAATCGGATGGGCTCCATTGTTTGCACCTCACGAGCAACATCTGGAGATCTAGTGGTGACTAACATCATACTTCCTTGTAGCGCATTCGTCAAAGGTGCACAAAACCTCTTCCAACAGTGTCCACTCTCCCTCAAGACATCACCCCACATGTCATCAAGTATGATCAATAACCTTTTGTTCATCACTTCTTCTGAAAGAGCACGCTGAAGATAATCCAAATTATCAGCTTCTTTTGTAGAACAGGATTGTATGGCTTCTTTAGTTAACCTCTTCACATCAAAGTCATCTGAAACACAAATCCAAATAATCGGGTCAAAGTGAGACATGACCCGTGAATCGTGGCAGATATGCTGGGCCAAAGTGGTCTTTCCAACACCCCCAATTCCATATATAGGCAGAACAGGAATACATGTGATTCCTGATTCATCACTCATTTGTGTACCGTTATGTTGTTTTGTTTTTGATGTGCTTGGTGATGCATTAATTGCACTGCTTGGTTTCTTGCGTTTGGAAAGGACCCGGCTACCTTTAGCAGGTACTCCAAGCGATTGCATCACCTGCTCCAATTCATTGTCACGACCAAACATTTCTGTTTCAGTTGGGAAAGAGGTAGTCTCGGGCCTGAAGGATTTGTCAAAGTGTTGTGTAACTTCATGTAACCCCATCTTCTCCAGCAGACTAGAAACATTATTCAGTTTTTCATAGGTACCACTCACTTTGTTGAAACTACCTTGAATGACACTATCAAGGAAGTCAATAAGAGGAGATTTGTTTGCGGAGCCCTCCATGGCCACCTTCAGTTCATGCCATTTCAACTCATCAAGAAGGTCCTCAGCATCATAAACTGCATCCTTGAGTTTCAGAAGAAGCTCTGGCACATGGTCTTTGTGGATCGTCCATTCCGCTCGATCAATGAGGTTGTACATTGCAGGAAGAATATCTCTGAAACGTTCCAAGTCATTCTCCAACTTCATTACTTTGTCTTGCAGCTCCTGCTCCCGTATGCCACTCCAGCAAGATTTAATGATATCTTTGACCATTTTACATAAAGTGGAAATCTCATTGATGCCATTAATAGCCCCCACAATCTTCGAAAAGTCCATTTTGGATTATTTTTTTTCGTCCTATGGAGGGAAAACAATGAACACACTTACTATCACTTGAAGTATATATCCATTCCAAATTAATTAGTGCTGAATTTATAAGTACGGAATGTATTTTCAGAACATAGCTTTATTAAGCCAAAATTAATGTTTTCTAATTTCTCCTTTTTATTCTTACCTGATATTACTTGTAGCAGCTAAAATAAAGATGATGTTGCTTGGGAAGTTTGACATAATACAGGATTGTTGCAGAAAAAATGATTAACTTTTTGCATGCTGCCTTTGGTTTTCAGGCTCATAGCAAGGTGTCATGATGTTTGTTTTTTTGCAGTGTCATCATTTTGTATGAATCATCTCTTGATTTGCTACCACTAAAAATTCATTCTGAATCACCCCTTAATTTGATCCCAATATAATTCAATCACTCTTAAGGGTTTTCAAGTTCAATACAGTGCCATCTACATCTTCAGTTGAATATTAGTTCTAGGTAAGTTCCTAAGAGAAGTGCTGACCACACACCACCATGATTTCTGTCCAGGAGAACAGAGATACACTGAATAGCCATGTTAGGTGAGCTCATGCCATCATATTAATTGATGTGCCTTTTAATCATGTTCTTCATATATTTGCCTTTACAAGCAGCGCAGCAGGTGTTCACTTTTCAGACTGGACTGCAGGGGTAATGGGTTCAATGCCGCAACTTGCTGACTCAAACTTATGAGTGAGTAGAAGGTGAACATACTATCTTTCCATGACCTGCAATCTACCGGTGCAACTCTTCGCTTCCCAAATTTGATTCCATGCGTTGCATAATTTTGCAGGTGCAGAAATCAAATGCTTTTAATGTTGTATGTGCAGACGGTCTGAAGCTCCACGTTCCCCTCCCTTCTTCTAAACTTGCGCGTCTCCCTCCTCTCTGGTGCGGCGAAGGAGGTGGCGCAGGGGTCGATCCGGTGGCCTCGATGAAGGCATCGGAGCTGGAAGGGCGCGCTGGAGAGGGAGGGACGGTGCCAAAGAAAAAAGCACCGGGGCCGGAGGGGCCATGCCGGAGGGCCGCGGCATAAAGAGGAAACATCAATATGAATATGAATATGAGAAATTCTAAAATTATTTACATTGTGAAACGGAGGGAATATTACTGTAAGGTGATGGTTCTTTTTAAAAGGATTTTTTTTAAGGTACCAAATTTAAGTGGATGGATCTAACGCACCAGAATTAAACACACGATACTATGCGTGACAGTAAATTTGGTGGATGGGTATAATAATTGGAAAAAATACAGGATCTTCGTCTCAACTGAATTTCTGTTTCTACCTCCCATTTTTCCCGGACAGCATGTGCATGCATGTCGACGAGGATATTTTCCCCGATTTCTTGTTTTATTAGTTGATATATTTTATGAAAGTGATTTATCTGTTTGTTATTTAATTGCTGCTTATTCGGTTGAAAGATAATTATCCAAATTACAACACGCATGCATGCATGTTTCTTCTTTCTTCCTTCTTCGGCCATGCTACCCAAGCATGCGCAGGCAGCCACTGCCCTGTTAATTTCTTTTTCCTCCTCCTTTGGTGGAACACAAGATTTGCATAATCATGCCAAGTGTAAATCAATCGATTATCCTAAACAGGTAAACAACACAGTTGCATTCATATTCGTTCTTTCATACTCAGAAGCAAAATCTGGCTCCACGGCCCACGGGTAGAGATGTTATCGATGCTTGCGATCGCTATAGCAGCGAGCCTGTCGACGACGCTGGCTGATCAAGTCGTCAGTAATGACATGCAGCGAGGACAATGACGAGAGATACTCATTGTATGATTGGTTTAGAAAAGTCAAATGCCACATTACTGATCTGATTTAACGAAAAGTCTAAAGTACCCATATAAATCAATGGTCCGATGGTCCGATTTAATGATACTCTAAAAGATACCGTAAAAGCCACATTACTACGGCCCTCTTTGTTTAGGCTTAGGTTTATTGGCCTAGACTTTTAAGTCAGCTTATTGGCTTATATGATTTATAAGCCGGTGGATTTAATGTCCTAAGTTTAGTAGTTGAGTCATATATCTACCTCACATAAACCAAAAAAGCTTCTCCAACCTAGCTTTTGGCTTAATAGTGTTAGAGTGGCTTATGGCTTCAAAAAAGCCAAACGGAAAAGCTGCTTGTTTGTTTAGGCTTAGACTTTTCGACTTATAAGTTGGCTTATAAGCCTAAACAAAGAGGGCCTACATTTGGCAGTAAAAGACACCGTAAAAGCATCCTTTTAAAAGATCGGCACCAATAGTATTTTATGTTTCCTTTTAAAAGACCGGCACCTTTTAAAAGATACCATAAAAGCGCCCTTTTAAAAGATCGCTAATTATGTCTACAAAGGCTTAGAGGGATAGAGCTAAAGAATGTTTTGAGGTCGAGTCAGGGGACCACTCGGGCTTGTTCTCGGGAACGACAAGTACGGGGTCAAGTTTGTCTTTCTGAAGATAGAGCCACCTTGACCTCCACGAGCTCTGAGATGAGGAGCATTGGAAGGGGATATATTCCGCCTTCATACCATCTCGGAGACGGAACCCGCAGCATTTGGAGATCCTGTTGGACTCCATCATATCCATCGGAGCTTGTAAAAATAGCGGAAGAGATCAAGGAACGGCACTACACCGACGTAGGCCTCACAAAGATGAGCAAATATGCTCAAAAAAGCAATAGAGTTAGGGTTCAAGTGAAGGTGGAGGCCGTAGAAATTTACAATCAAGAGGAGAAATTTAGAAGGAGGAGGTAGGAAACCGCATCGAATAAAATCCTCTAACACCACAACTTGCCCTCGGGCGGGTTTGGGTTTCTGTACCTCCTTCCGATCGCTCTAGATCCTGGTGGCCAGGCAGTGACTCTTTCATTCGCAGCTTCATCCCGGAGGTGTCGATGGATGAGGCTCCAAGATCCATTGATACGACGGAGATGGCCAGAGAAGAATTGGGGAAGTTAGGGTTTTCTGGGAGCCGGAGGAACCAAGGTTTTGTGCGCAAGGGAGGCGAAAGGTGTTGAGTTGTGATCCAAATTCATTTGCACTTAATAAAGGCCAGCTTCTGCCGTAGTGGAGCGGAGGCCCGTTGCTGGGAGGCTTGGGCCGGAGCGTCATCCCTTTTAGGGTTCCACCATATATATACCTCTTGTAAGCCGCCGTGCGGCGTTGTAACCTCACCTCAGATATAGTGAAGATATTTTGCTGGCTGGCACCCGTGGTTTTTTCTCTCCTGCTTTGGGAGAGTTTTCCACGTTAAATCTCGTGTCTTCTGTGATTGATCTATTGTTCTTCATCATTTGTTTGCTTATCGTTTCCTAACAAGTGGTATTAGAGCTTGTTTTCCACATTAGGGTTTCGCGATGGCGTCGATGAAGTATGATCTACCGCTGCTAGACTACAAGACGAGATTCTTGCTGTGGCAAGTCAAGATGCGGGCTGTTCTGGCGCAAACTTCGGATCTTGATGAGGCGCTGGAAAGCTTCGGGAAGAAGAAATCGACTAAATGGACCGCTGAGGAGAAGCGGAAAGATCGTAAGGCTCTGTTGCTGATCCAACCTCATCTATCTAATGATATTTTGCAAGAAGTGTTGCAGGAAAAGACTACTGCAGAACTTTGGCTCAAACTGGAATCGATCTGCATGTCTAAATATCTAGCCAGTAAGATGCATATCAAGATGAAGTTGTTCTCGCACAAGTTGCAGGAGAGTGGTTCTGTGTTGAACCACATATCGGTCTTCAAGGAGATCGTTGCTGACCTAGTGTCGATGGAGGTACAATTTGATGATGAAGATTTAGGTCTTTTACTGTTATGCTAACTGCCTAGTTTATATGCAAATTTTCGTGACACCATACTTTTAAGCCGTGATGAACTAACCTTAGCAGAAGCTTATGAGGCGCTCCAAAACAGGGAGAAGATGAAAGGTATGGTTCAGTCTGATGCGTCGTCCTCTAAGGGCGAAGCATTGCAGGTCTGAGGCAGATCTGAGCAGAGAGCCTACAACGACAGCAATGATCGTGACAAGAGCCAAAGTAGAGGTCGTTCTAAGTCCAGAGGTAAAAAGTTCGGTAAGTATTGCAAAAAGAAAATTCACTTCATTGAAGAATGTTGGAAGCTGTAGAATAAGGAGAAAAGGAAATCTGATGGTAAGGCCTCTGTTGTTACCAGTGCTGAAAACTCTGATTCAGGAGATTGTCTTGTCGTTTTTGCTGGTTGTGTTGCTAGTCATGATGAATGGATACTTGATACTACATGTTTGTTTCATATCTGCATTAACAAAGATTGGTTTAGTTCTTACAAGTCTATGCAGAATGGAGATGTTGTGCGCATGGGAGATGATAACCCATGTGAGATCGTGGGCATTGGCTCCGTTCAGATCAAGACACATGATGGCATGACACGCACGCTGAAAGATGTGAGACACATACCAGGGATGGCGAGAAATCTCATCTCTCTCAGCACACTTGATGCAGAAGGATACAAATACTCCGGTTCAGGTGGAGTTGTAAAGGTATCGAAAGGTTCTCTCGTTTATATGATTGGTGATATGAATTCTGCAAACTTATATGTTCTTAGAGGAAGTACATTACATGGTTCTATTACCGCTGCTGCTGTTTCTAAAGATGAACCTAGTAAGACTAACCTGTGGCATATGCGTCTTGGACATATGAGTGAACTTGGTATGGCAGAATTGATGAAGAGGAACCTGCTGGATGGCTGCACTCAGGGTAACATGAAGTTCTGTGAGCACTGTGTTTTTGGTAAGCATAAGAGGGTAAAATTCAATACCTCAGTTCATCGCACCGAAGGTATACTTGATTATGTACACGCTGATTTGTGGGGGGCCTTCTCGTAAGCCCTCCCTTGGTGGTGCTCGTTATATGCTTGCCATTATTGATGATTACTCTAGAAAAGTGTGGCCTTATTTCCTAAAACATAAAGATGATACATTTGCTGCTTTTAAAGAGTGGAAAGTCATGATAGAAAGGCAAACTGAAAAGGAGGTAAAAGTACTTCGCACTGACAATGGTGGTGAATTTTGTTCGGATGCTTTTGATGATTACTGCAGGAAGGAAGGCATCGTTAGGCATCACACCATCCCGTAAACTCCACAGCAGAATGGTGTGGCTGAGCGCATGAACAGAACCATCATCTCCAAGGCTCGTTGTATGCTGTCCAACGCTCGCATGAACAAGCGTTTTTGGGCAGAGGCTGCTAACACCGCCTGCTACTTGATCAACAGGTCGCCTTCTATCCCACTTAATAAGAAAACTCCCATTGAGGTATGGTCTGGTATGCCTGCTGATTATTCACAGTTGAGAGTTTTTGGATGCACTGCTTATGCTCATGTTGATAATGGAAAATTAGAGCCTAGAGCTATTAAGTGTCTGTTTCTTGGTTATGGTTCAGGAGTAAAAGGATATAAGTTATGGAATCTTGAAACTAATAAGATGTTCATGAGTAGGAGTGTTGTTTTCAATGAATCTGTTATGTTTAATGACAGCTTGCCCACAGATGTCATACCAGGTGGTTCTGATGAGGAGCAGCAATATGTTAGCGTGTAGGTGGAGCACATGGATGATCAGGAAACTGAAATTGTTGGTAATGATGTTAATGATACTGTTCAGCACTCATCTCATGTTTTGCAGCCACAAGATGAACCTATTGCACATCACCGAACAAAGAGGAGTTGTGGAGCTCCAGTCCGCCTTATTGAGGAATGTGATATGGTTTATTATGCTTTTAGTTGTGCTGAACAGGTGGAGAATACTCTTGAGCCAGCCACATACACTGAAGCTGTTGTTTCTGGAGATCGTGAGAAGTGGATCTCAGCTATGCAGGAGGAGATGCGGTCTCTTGAGAAGAATGGCACATGGGAGCTTGTGCACTTGCCAAAACAAAAGAAGCCTGTTCGTTGTAAATGGATCTTCAAGAGAAAGGAGGGTTTATCTCCTAGCGAGCCTCCGAGGTTTAAGGCAAGGTTTTAGGCCGGTAAATTTTCGAAACCCAAAGCTTAAATTTAATGATTTTGTTTGGATTTGATTCGTGTTTTAGGGCATTGGGTCTTACAATCGAATTAGGGTTCTTAATTTTGGAGATTTCGGGGAAATTTCAATATGATTTATTCCCTCTTCCCAAATTCCTTACTTCTTCCCGAAAAGGCCGTGCGGTGGACTTCCCTATCTGATTTCCCTACCTAAGCCCAGTTGGATGAGGAACGAAGGAAGCCAAGTCCTGGCTATCGCGTCTTGCGGACGACGCAAGCGACGAACGAAAATTGAAGTGACGATTGGAAAATTACGAATCTTTTAATTAGTTAAGATATATATACTAGCAAAAGTGTCCATGCGTTGCAATGGGAAATGTAAAGACCAGAAAATTGAGGAAAAGTTAAGAAAAAATTACATTATGTAACTAATTAAAATACAAAATTGCTGAAATATTTGGTATTTTTAAGTGGGTAGGTGTATAATTAAATCAATTTACAAGTAAAGCAAGTGTGAGAAATAAAATGACATGGTTAAATTTAATTTTATTAAATTCTCCATGATTTGTTACGCTCTTTGAAATTTTATTGGAATTTCCAGAGTTTAATTGCTAATTTTAATAATACAAACATCATTTAACAATTATTTAATTGAAAAAAGAATCAAAATCCTCCCTTTTAGGTTTGGGGCAAATATGGAAAAGTCCATATGCCCTCCCTTTTGTCTATTCTATTTGTCTGGACTGTTTCCTTTCTCAATTGAAGTCCATTTTGCGTCCTCCTGCAATCGATCTTCTAGTACATGTGCTTCGGCGACCCAATAGTGCAGCGGCCCAATAGTCCAGTTGCCCGACGCGGGAGAAGCTGGAGCCGTCCGATCGAAGGGATGGTCCAGATTGATCCTAACCTAAATAAATAATGGGCACCCAAAACCTAACCCTAGAATTCTTTTCCCACCCCTCCTCTCTCGCTCTCTCTCGAAATGGTGCCCTTCCCCCGAGCGGCGGCGGTGCCTCTCCTCCCGAGTGGCGGCGCCGCCGCCCTCCCCCCTCTCTTGGCGAGTGGCGGCGCCTCCCCTACCCGAGCAGCGGCGGCGGTGCCCAACCCAATCCCGAGAGGCGGCGTCGGACGCAATGTATTTGGTGTTTTGGGGTGACTTGTTGAAGTTTGGGTTTCTCTCATCTTTATTTTTTTTGCAACTTTTTCCATCGTTCACAAAATCTAAATCAGATTCGGATTGGGATAGGACGGAAGGACGAAAATACGGACGTAAAGAGGGGTGACAAACGGAAAATTACGAATCTTTTAATTAGTTAAGACTAGCAAAAGTGCCCGTGCGTTGCAACGAGAAGTGTAAAGACCAGAAAATCGAGGAAAAGTTGAGAAATATTTACATTATATGTAATTAATTGAAATACAAATTTCCTGAAATATTTGGTATTTTTAAGTAGGTAGGTGTATAATTAAATCAATTTACAAGTAAAGTAACTGTGAGAAATAAAATGATATGGTTAAATTTAATTTTATTAAATTATCCATTATTAGTTGCACTCTTTGGAATTTTATTGGAATTTCAAGAGCTTAATTGCTAATTTTAATAATACAAACATCATTTAACAATTATATTTAATTGGGTTTGGGCCAAATATACAAAAGTTCATATTCCCTCCCTTCAGTCTATTATATGTCTCTGGCATGTTTCCTTTCTCCGTTGAAGTCCATTTTGTGCCCTCCTGTAATCGAGCCTAGGAAATGATGTCCCAGCATAAGTCTATTTTACTTCCCAGTCACTACAGTAGCATCTTCAAGCTCCAGCCAGCCAAAACCCTGCCTACACCCGACGCCACCCGAATCCCGCGTCCGATTCAACCAAAACCGTGTAGATAATCTCAAATTAGTTGAGGGCTTTTGTTCTATATCTTCTACTCCATCTTTCCCCTCAAGAAATTGAAGGAAATCCCGTAGAAATCGCTATCATATTAAGCTCGAACTCGAGTTTATCTCTCCGATAAACCCTTGCGTTTTCTCTCTAGTGAACTCGAGTCCGATTCAACCGAATTAGCGCGTTGACGGACAAAAACACGGACAAAAAACAATGTGATGAACGGAAAGTTACAAATTTTTTAATTACTTAAGAATAGCAATAGTGCCTGTGGGTTGCAACGAGAAAAACTACAAGCCTAAAATATCGGACCGACCCATTTAGCATGGGTGCGCGGCGAGCATGCACGCCCATATATCGGCGACGGCCCGACGCAGGGCGAACTAAGCGCGGCCCAAAGATTGCATGGTCTAGCAGCGTTGGTGGCCCAACACGGGGCTGATCTGAGCTGTCCGATCGCTCCCGTGCCGATGAAATCACCGGCCGAAGAGGGGAGGGGTGCGAAAACCCTAACCCTAATCCCTTTTCTCCCCTACTCTCCCCGATCCAAACTCCGGCGACACGAGAGAGTGGATGGTGGCGACGGTGGTGACGGAGGTCCGTCGAGGTGGAGCACGCAAGCGGCTATGGCTTCACCGACTAGGAGGCGCGCCTGAGGGTGGCACCATGCGAAGACATGGTGTCGGCGGTCCGATGAAGCGGGCGCACAAGCTGCGATGGGCTTCAAGAACAGTCGGGCTTCGAGAGCAGTGCATCATGAACCCTAATTTAATCATATTAACTTTAATTGAACATGAACATGAGCTAATCTTTACTAAGCAGTAAAGATAAGAAGCTAAACACATTATATTAAACTTATTGGACTCAAAATTGTTCATGTCGAACCAAGATGGCACTGATGGCTTCTAATCATCGAGATGATGTGAATAAGGAATTGAGTAGGCTAAAGTTAAGCTCTAATACCACAATGTTGAAGTTCTAATTCAAGACCTTATTGTTTTAACCTATAAACAATCACCTTCCATTAATTGAAGCCGATGTCTGGTTTAGAAATAATTTCATTTAGAGGCTAAAATAATTTTTCATCAACTCTATTTGCCTAAGAAGGCTTATAAATGATTTTCTTAACTTTTGGCCCAGGTCTTCCAAAGCCAGCCCAAACTTGGGCCAACCCGTCTTCGTGCGAGCCGAGTCAGTTCAACGGCCCACAAGCCGAGAAGCCGAGCGTGGCCCACATTCGCGGCGATGGCCCGATGCAGTTCCGCGGCCCATTGGGCAGAGTAATCAGCAGCGGCGGCCCGACGCGGGGCAAATCTGAGACGTCCTATCTGATGGATGGCTCCGATCATCCTCGCGTCAGATGAAGCGCCAACCGAGAGAGAGGGGCAAAACCCTAGCTCCCATATCCTTCTCTCCCGATCCCCTTTCTCTCCGGTGACGAGCGAGCGGAATGAAGGCGGTCCGGCCAGCGTGCGCGTGCGGTGACGACCGTCGAGCGGCTCCTGCTTCGCCGGCTGGGGGGCACACCCGAGGGCGGCGCGCAAACGGCAATGAGCGCCGAGCGGCCCGGACCTCATCGGTGGCGGGCGTGGGGGGAGGCACCAAGCCTACTCTTGCCGTCTCTGGCAAGGGACGGTGGAGGGGTGCTCTAGGATAGTGTGCGCACGAGGAACCCGACGCGACTGCGAGGAGGTGAAGGTGCGGTGGTGCCGCTCCGGTGAGCTTAGGGGCTTCAAATCCGGTAAATGTAATCCGAACCCTTATCTTAATTGATTTGGATTTTGACTCTTGGGGTTCTTATCCGAAATTAGGGTTCTTCGAATTTGGAAAATTTTGTTGGCAAATTTCAATTGTGGCTTTAGAAATAGAAATATATGGGACTCAGCGTCATTGAATCAGACTTTCCTTTTTTTTTCTTTTTATGTTTTTTCGCCTTTTTTCGTTATTACGGATGACGGAAACGTTTTTAATTTTTTAAGTGGTAGAGATGGAGATATATAGGTATAGTTGTGAATTGGATGAATTATATGATTGCGTACATGTGAATATATGGAGACATACTGTAGAGGGGAGATCGAGTGTAAAGTGCGACCAGATTTGGCTTTGATCAACTTGGGCGAGGCCCCCGGCGGCCAACAAAATAATCGGTCCTGCCTCTCACATGTCAAGATCAGATTAACCAAGGACCAGCAAGTCCTGTTTCACATCGAACATTTCAGATTAATCAGTTAAAAAGAAACAGATTTAAAGGGAGAGACGTCTTTCCAAATATTTTCTAAGAAAAAATTATGAACGTGTTGAGAATTGAACACGCGAACTGGATCAAAGTTAAAACCACACAACTCTTACCACTCCACTTGAGTCAAGTGTATCTTCAGAGTAATTCAGTAGGAGTATCGATCTACACACAAGAGAGGGATCAGGACTTGATCGCATATAGGAGAATCGATCTTACCGTGGCCGGAGACGATCGATCGTTCGGCCAAGTCAATACTATCGATCTGGACTGGAGTATCTTCTTGCTTGGAGTGGATGCTCTTATTATTCTTTGTCGCTCGTAGGCAACCGCGACGTGGGCGCTCCAAGCTAGCCAATATATGTGAGGAAGAGAAGAAAGCGCGAGAAAGCTTCCGCGAAGAAACGACCTGACCTGACTAGGGTTGCCTACGGGGGCGCTCCAAGTTAGCAAGGTAAAAGGGGATATGTGAAAAAGCAAGGTAAAGGGGAGAGGCGCCGCAGCGTGGGCTCGAGGAAGCTTCCGCGAAGAAACGACCTGACTTATGTTTCATTTTTTTTAGACTACCCGACTTTCCGTTGTGCACTGCTTTTAACCATTAATTAATCGATAAAATATAGAAATCTTGATTTATTGTTTTAGAAAAATAATATTTAGCTACATTTTTTCTTGATCTGAGAATTTTAGTTTAAGGGGTTTTTATATTTTGATAAATATCCAACCGTATTTGCTCCGATTCATATTCGCTCTGTTTTTGTATTCGATAATATACGATTTTGTTTTCGTATTCGGGGTTATTTCAATTCCGATTCCGATTCCGAAAAAATATGAAAACGAAAACGATAAAAGTGGTTTCCATCCGTTTCCGTACCGTTTTCATCCCTACTTGTGCTAGATGAAACTGTAAGCCTCAATGAGGGAACATGAAACCCTCTCCACTTTCCGACCAGCCCACCCTCTCCTCTCCCTTACGGATGCGGCTTCTTCCAATTCCATGTTCCCATCCCAGTTCCCTGCATATGTCAATCGTTTATTAGTTTAGTATTTTCTAGTGGGCCTTCACACCTTGCGCCTTCGTCACACGCACGGTGTTATGCCTCCGTTTAATAATTGGAAACAACGTCATTAACTTTAATAACAGTTTTTAGGCACCAAATAGATAGAATTGCTGGCGGGAAAAAGAATTATGGCACCATTTGTCTCAGTTCTCCCGTCAAAACCTCTAGCATCCAAACAACTCACGTCTAAACATGTATTAGCATCTTGGTAAATTAAGCTCTCATATCAAGCACCGGCATCGACGCCAACTCTTGGTGCTATGCCAAACAACAGCATGATTCCTCCATGAGAGGCATCACAACTGCATGATGCAGGAGCAAGTTCTATGTTCTTGGAAGATGCATCTGCCGCCACTACTACAAAAACACCCATAGGTGTCGGTCACAAAGGTGCTGGTTAGTCAAAAACCGACACCTATAAGTCATTTTCCGTCAATGTAGCGAAAAACCGGCATCTATAACGATTAATAGGTGTCGGTTTTTGTTGGGAAGGTCATTGGTACCGGTTTTTATCTAAAACCGGCACTAAAAATACTCCCGCCAACGGTCCGAAAATCGCATAGGTGGCGGTCGTGGACAAAAACAGCACCTATACGAAAGGTGGTGGTTATTTAAACGAACCAACACCTATATGTTTGCATCATATAGGCCGGCGAGGGAAATAGGACCTATTTCCCTCGCCGGCCTATATGATGCAAACATCAAAACCGGCACCTATTTCCCTTGCCGGCCAATATGATGCAAACATATAGGTGTCGGTTTTATGTGTCGGTTTTTTTTAAAAAAAACCAACACCTATATTATGGAAGAGTGCCGGTTTTCTAATAAAAAGTCGGCACCTTTTATCCCTGTAGGTATCGGTTCTACCACACAAACCGACACCTATGTGGCTAGTATATACTCCCCCAGCCTTATCCGCCCACCCGCTCCTCACAATCGCGGTCGTCGCCATCGTCGTCCATCGTCGTCGTCGCCACTTGCCGCCGCCGTCCGCCCACTGCCGCCACCGCCACCGCCACCGCCACCGCCACCACCCACCGCCGCCGCTCCCTCGGATCTCCTCCACCGCCGCCGCTCCCTCTGCTCTCCGCCCACACCGCCCGCCACCCTACCTCCCCCTACCGCCCCCACCGCCGCCACCGCCACCGCCCGCCGCCGTGGATCGACGCCAAGAGGTTCCCCTCTCCTCTTTACTATAATTATCTTGGTTGATAGTGTTTTAGACCGCAACTGTCACTAATTTTGGATCACATTAGTCTCTTCTACCTGTCACTAATTTTGTACTACTAAATTAGTAGTACAAAATTACAAATCTTCTTCATCTTCTCATTACAGATACAGATAATTACAAATCACTGAAAATTCCTTTCTACAAATACAGATACAAGTCACTGA
The DNA here is from genome assembly GCF_034140825.1 of Oryza sativa Japonica Group. Classification (NCBI taxonomy): domain Eukaryota; kingdom Viridiplantae; phylum Streptophyta; class Magnoliopsida; order Poales; family Poaceae; genus Oryza; species Oryza sativa. The sequence goes on along the minus strand of NC_089036.1, from coordinate 10,552,153 downwards.
AAATTACAAATCTTCTTCATCTTCTCATTCTTCTTCAGTGTCAACTTCACCAATGCTGGCATTGACCCTGCAAATCAGAACTATGGAGTATATAAATATCACAACTCTTTAGTTTAATAAATTCAACCGGGAGGATTAATTAGAGACTAATATGACATATCTGCACTGATGGTTCAAAAATGGCTGGAAATCAGTAACACTTTTGTCAAAATAACCCTGTTCACTTTAATATTTTTCCCTTTTGAGTTCTGAAGCTGAAAGCCAAGCAAACAGCTCATGGTCACCATGTTATTGGTCCTCTGGTGTGTCCATGAGGCCTGAGGGCACCTTAACCTTAACCTGTTAATTAACAACAAAATTTTAGTTCTACTCTACATTTAGCCTATGTAATTAGTACAACACTAGGTACTGAATGCTACAGTTTCTAACTCTGCATTTACTTTTGCTATTGCCATGTGTTTATCCTTCACTTTTGCCACGTGTTTATCCTTCTCTTTTCAAATTTTAGCAATAACATACCTACTGTAAATGAAGTTTTATCGTTTTTGTTATTTGATCATCAATCTTTAGAAAATGTCACCGGAAGAAGATGTGAATGATATGAACTGTTGTGGGATTTTAAAATGAGACTTCTTGGAAATGTGAATGATGTGGATGTGCAAGATGTGAATGTAATATTCTGTGATTTTGGTGGACGATGCGAATATTATTGTGTCATTCTTGTTCCATATTGTATTTCTGTGGATGATGTGGATGTGGAGGATGTGGATGTCATATGTGAATGTAATATTCTGTGATTTGTGTGGATGCGTATACGAATGCATATGTGAACGTCCATATTTGTGTGAATGCATATGTGAATCTGCGAATGCATATGTGAATGTCCATATTTGTGTGAATGCATATGTGAATCTGCGAATATAATATTGTGTAATTTTTGTGATTTCTGTGTTTCAGGATTATGTATTTCACAATATGTTTTTTATGGCTTTTAGAATTATAGGTGCCGATTCTTATAAAAAAACCGACACCTATAATCAATATAGGTGTCGGTTCTAGGGTACAACCGGCACCTATAATAAATATAGGTATCGGTTCTTGGTGTATAACCGGCACCTATAATATTATAGGTGCCGGTTCTGGAACCGGCACCAATAACTTTGATCACTAGTGCCGACCAAAAGGTGTCGGGCCCGAAACCGACACTTATTAGGCCTTAAGAACCGGCACTAATGGGTATTTTTGTAGTAGTGCACAACGATGTCCCAGCCCAATCACTGCATCCTCAACCTGTAGAGATGCAAGCGCAACCACATCCACATACCACAGTAATGGTATTACTGATCACATAATCGTTTTTCTTAAAAGAAACTGCTTGCCTTGATTATTGTCACTGATTTTTTTCCATTACTTTTTCTTGTGTTAGGATCATCTAGAGGTTCCCAATAACCACACTTTTTTTTACACGTATCAGAGTATAGCACTGCTCTGGATGCATGGACACATACTTCATTTCATACTCCTATTCATTTCATACTCCTATGTTAATGACTCCACAAAGTCAAGGGTTGCATCAAGGGAGGCCGATTCAGCAATATGACACGATTTTCACTACATGTTTAATTGATTTATTAAATATATTTAGTACATGAGCAATGCTACACGTACTAAATTTTTCATACTAAACTTTTACTAACAATCATCTCAACCGTTTGATTTAAGTAGATGGAAGTTACAAAAATTCTAGGTGTACTCATAGCATGACACATCAGTGTTAGTAAGAATTTAGTAAGAAAAAGTTAGTACGTATAGCCTTTTCCTTAGTACATAAACAATTTACACTTGTAAGTTACTGAACTATATAGTCTAGGGGATATGAGATTGCAAATATTATCTTCACTTCTTCAGGCTACAAAATATTTTTGCCATATTGTTAAGCTACAAAATATCATTATGATACCGTACCAAAAGAACAGATTTAAAGCAAAACCACGAAAGAAGATCAGGATCAGAGACAAGTACTACCTGCTACTAGTTCCAAGAGCCCAAGCTCCAACTCGGAAGCAAGGCAATCGATTGGGTGGCCCGCACTTTGAGATCGATGTTGTGTTGCCTAATGCACTGCGTGGTGCTCGAGCTTGCCGGCGAGGACGCCGATCTGCTCGTGTGTCGCTTGTGCTCGGCTGCAAGGGACCAAATCAGCCGCCGCGGGTGGTCCCATGAAGCTAGGTTACCTCGGTACCATGGCTGATGGCTCCGAAGCAAGGCGCGGGTGCTTGAGCTCGACGGCGAGGTTGCCAATCTGCTCGTGTCGCTTGTGCTCGGCAGCAGAGGGACTGAATCCGCTACCGCTGTCGCCGCCACCATCATCATAGAGGCCTTGTTTAGATCCCTTCGAAATTACACTATGTCACATCAAATATTTGGATGTATGCATGGAGTATTAAATATAGATAAAAAAAATAATTAATTACACAAATTGTGTGTAAATTGCGAGACGAATCTTTTAAGCCTAATTGCGCCATGATTTGACAATATGGTGCTACATTAAACATTGTTAATGATGAATTAATTAGGCTTAATAAATTCGTCTCGTGGTTTACAGGTGGATTCTGTAATTTTGTTATTAGACTATGTTTAATACTTCAAATGTGTGTTCATATATCTGATGTGACATACCAAAACTTTATACCCCTTATCTAAACACAACCAAAGCTTAGTTCAGGACCATGGCTGATGGGATGGGGGGGAAGCATCAAATAACTGGGGATTTTTTTTAAAAAAAATTCTAGTGTTGCTCATACGACAAAAGGAAACGGAGAAGTAATAACACGCCGTGCGTGAGACACGGAGGTGCAAGGGTGTGGAGGGGAAGCCGCATCCCTCCCGTACTGGCCTAGGCTAGACATACGTACACGCTTCCTCCCACCTCCAATACAGTGGCAATGCATATATATTGATTTAATTAAACGCCGTGGGAATGCTGGAAAGTTAGGGGTGCCACGTCAGATGTCACTTTTGCAAAAAAAGCCCCCGTAGTTCTGTTAATTACGCATTGGTCCCCGCTGATATATTGATGATTTACTTAAACGCCGTGGGAATGCTGGAAAGTTAGGGGTGCCACGGCAGATGTCACTTTTGCAAAAAAGCCCCCGCAGTTCTGTTAATTACGCATTGGTCCCCGCTGATATCCACCGTAAACCCGTCGGATCTCGATCTAGGGTAGATCTGGCCGTACACGTGTCCAACTGTGCCGGCCCTTCCGTACCTGTGAAATCGTTGGATCCGGAACGGACGGTGTGGATTTCGCTGGCCTGCACCAAACCCTAGCCCCGTCGCCCCCCACCCTCGCACGCGCACTCGCCCTCCTCCCTCTGCGCGCCGCCACGCTCTCCTCCTCGGCTCCTCCCCTCGCATGCGCCGTCGCCACCGCCACCTCGCCGTTCTCCTGCCCTCACGCGCGTTGCCTCGCCTCTCCTCGCCGTCCTCCTCCACTCGCACGGCATCGTTTCCATCGCAGACTCACCATCTTCCTTCACTCGCGCACGTCGTCGTCATCGCAGTCTCGCCCTCCTCCAGCCATCGTCGCCGACCCACCGCTGCCTCTCCCTCCCAATGAGGTCTAGAGGTCAGGTCCACCAAATCCGCGGCACCGCCACTCGCGTATTCTCTGTCCACTGGCATTTGACATGTTGGTTTTGCATCATCGATCTGCTGCAGCTGTGAAAGGTCGACGCCATCAGTCGAGGTGCCGCTCCCCTCCCTCCTGTTCTAATTCATGTCCTTGCGCTGACCAGCCGACCATTAGCACAGAGGCTGCAATGTAAGTCTGTTCTACCTCATCATTGATTATTTCCCATGCATTCACTTGAGGTTTTATAGGATCCACCATCTTGCCTTGGTCCCATTGAGTTACTCATGGGTTAGGATGTACAGCAGATTAGGCAGAGGATTGTCTTCCATTGCTGCAGTTTGCATCCGCTGTCAGGCTAAGCCATCCATTAAGTTTTATCCTCGCTGTTATGGCTGCTTGCAAGGCTGCAAGATTCAGTTAATGTCCTCACTGTTAAGGATGGCCGCAGCTCTGCAATATTCAAATGGTAATATTCTTGCTAAATTTGCCACCAATGATGAGATAAACTGAAATCCAATTATTTCCTTTGATTTTAATTGCATTCGCTATGGTGTAGTATGGTAAGAAATCCATGCACAAGCCTGTTGGGGTCATGTATGTATGGTCTTCTCAGTTGTCGTACTTAACGATTGCTGCTGATTCTTGGTGTTTTTTTGCAGTGATATGCTACTGTCAGCTTTGCCGTGGTGTATGTTTGATGATGAAATCTGATGTTTCTGGGCCATTTGTTTTTCCTTGATGTTATTTGTTTTAGAAGAGTGACATTTCTGCAATGTCCAGTGATAAGCTCAATCTGTTTGCGTTCTGGTAAAAAAAATAGGCTTGGTTTGATGGCTTCATGCCTTGCAGAAACTGCTCAAGGTCATCATACCTTGATCATTTTATCCTTGATTTATTCATTCTTTAAGACACCTTGATCATTTTATCCTTGATTTATTCCTTCTTTAAGACAACACATGCAAATATTTGCTTTATATGTACTCTGAAAGACTGTTCATCATATCTCTCTATCATGCCTTATCAACAATATAGTTTCATTTATATTCCATTGACAAACAATTTTGAGTATTAGCTTGATCTTTGACTGTTACTTTTGTTGATAGGTAACAGATTAGTTGTTGCAAGATTAACTGTCCACACAAAACAAGTCTTTTAATGCTTCTAAGGCACAAACAAGATATGAGGACATGGTGTGTGCCATGCTGATGCAGGTCTTCAGATGGGTGCACATTAAGTTCCCTACACACACTGACTATTAAAAATGAATTTTTTTTATTTTGTTTCATGGTTTCTAGCTATTTTTAGTACCATCTAAATGATCTTATTAGGCTTAAGTTTTGATATTTCTCACTGGGACCTCGCTTTCTTCAATTCGTCGACTTAGGCAGGTTGTATATTTCTATCATTGGATGAGATAACTATATCTCAGGTTAGCAATCTGCACTAAGAACTCTTGCAGATATATTATTTCGTTATCTAAATATATTGATTTGTTCCTCTTTCAAAAGGTTAAACAATTATGCAATACAATATGATTTCTGTGCAAACATGTCCTGCTACTAAGCTCATCTGCCGAAAAGAAAAGTCAAATCCTGAATATATTGCCTCTCAACCTCACCCATGGTCTTTATACATACTGATGGTAGCTTTTAGTGGACTTTGTTCACTTGAAAGTGTGAATAAAACTAATCTGCAATGGAAACATATAGCGGTAAGACATCTCATTCCTCCTTTTCTTTTTCTTTTGTCTTCTTGTGCAGAAGTGGAACATATCTTTCTAAGTTCTGTTTTTCTTCCATACGAATCAGTTACTTTTCTTAAAACATCACATGAAGTCATCCTAAACTATATAGAACTGAAATTTTAGCTACCATTGACCTATGCTGTGGCCATTGGACCTTTGGCATGCTATTTTTGTCCCTTAATTTGGTTTGTCCTCTTAGCTAGAGGCACTATAGCTAGGTTCTCTCTTTAGGAGCACTAATGCATTTTGGGGAAGTAGGGTATCTCTCCTTAGGTGTGCGAATTCAGGCACTAAAAACCATATACTTCTGTTATAGTTTTTTTTCTACAATTGAAATAGTTATTGATAACAGAAATATGCTTAACATGCTACATACATAGTCATATAACTAAAATGTGATAATTCAAATTGAAGCCTATGTACCATTGGAGCAACTACTGTGTTCCAAAACTCATATATTTTATTACAACAGCCAAGTAGGCTTTCAGTTATTGACAGCCAGTTGGGGATAATAGGATATTATCGAATGAGGTAGTTTTTAGTGTAGGAACTACGATCCATTGATAATGTTTCGCTGAATGCAAATTAAAGGAGGCTTAAGTGTCTATACAGATGTCTCCAGATTTTTACTATAAAGTGCCATGGTAGAATGAAAAAAGCTTGACTATGTGAAGTTATTTTTTTTTCTCAGCTACCTGTGTTCCAAAACTCAGAGAGTTCATTTCAACAGCCATTTCTTCCCCCTTGCCCAGTCCTAATTATTTGTTGTGTTCATTCTTTCATGCTGGCTCTAATCAATCTGGCCTGTTGTTGCCATTTCCTACACATCCACTATCTTGCCCCTCCTGCGAATCAGTCAGCTAACACCGTTTGATATGCACCACTACTTAAACCGTCGATCCTCCCTCTGAGTTCCGATAAGATGTTTCACATATTACATGTATATGTAGCTGATATATATGAAGCCCATGATATCTCTTATTTGTTCTTGGTTTCCTACTTATTGTAAGTTCCATATCGATGATATATCTTCTTTCAACAGCCACTTGCCAATTGTTGTGTTTCTATTTGGATCGTATGGAAGTTCTTTGTTGTTTACTTGAAGAGGTAATAATCTTGGTCTTCTGAATGCTCACCACATGTCCACGATAGTATGCTACGGGCAGATGCTACATCTCTTGAGTCTCCTCAACTTCCCTCCCTTTTCATCAGATAATATTTTATTTGTTAATTTGCTGTTATCTGGTAGTTATTTCTTTATGGTAAAAGGCTACATCTTTACCTGATCTTTCTTGCACAATAACCAATACTACCATGTCAATCAATGGCTATGGAACTTACTGACAATCACAAGGAATGTTGCATATCTAGCAACAAGAAATTCTATACTTCAGTTGAAGATTTTGATATTGGCTAGAACTTTACTAGACCACAAATACACATCTTTACAATGTCTTCATTAGGTCAGTTCAGGCTCTGTGTATAACAAGCTAAATGGCACTATGTTGAGACATGCCCTGAATATAAACGGTAGTATCAATACCAGATGTAAATGGCTAAAATTGTTGATATGAATAGTCCATATTTTCTTTTTTATCTACATTTTGGGCATTTAGATAATATTTACTTTTTTAGAATGCTATATATGTGTAATAGGTACACTAGAGAGTAGAGATAGATCAAGAGGTGCGATGTCTGTACTAGATGCGTACTCTTCTCAATTGTTATCACGAGCAGTGCTGCTTGAGAAATCATCAAGTTCAATATGTACCTTATGGGTTATTATGTGTTCTTGATGCTATCAGCCTTATTTATGGTCTCTTTTTGTTCTCAGATGGTATCAATCAATATTATTAACGGTTTATCTTTTCTGGAAGTACTTTGTTTGTAGGTAACTAAATAACAAAAACAATTGGAGCTGATGACATATGGGATTTCAAAAAATGCACATGCTATATATGTGGAGTCTGGAGATATGTTTTTTTTATTTGACAGGAATCTAGAGATGTGTATGTTCACCGGGTGAATGTTTGTTCATTACATGTGCAATAATTATATTGCAAGGCTCAGAACATTGAGTTGATCTTTTAGCTAGAAAATCATACAGCCATACTAGCTAATTTATACTTATAATTTGGTCCGCCTTTGTGCTAAATTATGTTTTCACAACAAAATGCTAGCTTACATATAGTTCTTATCTCATGTATGATTACAAATTACCAGCTAACAACTTCCTACAATATGCAAGCAGGAGAATGATATATGAGTTACATAAGAGACTATCAAGATTATCAAACAAGTGAACAACATTGCACGTTTTACTGTTGCCTTTTTTTAAATAGGAGTAACTATATTTATGGCACTGTATTTTCCGAAAAAATACAGCCAAATCATCCTTATACAGTAAATTAGCTACACTTATGTGAGAATTACACTGTAAATTTCAAAGCTTATAACATTACAAGTTTCAATATTTACATTGCAATTTTTTCTAATACACAATATAAAAAATTATGATTCAAAATAATTTATTATCTAATTAAAAGAGGATAATGTGGCACCATATTTTTAGAAAAAAAATTATTTTTAATTATATTAACACTCGTGAGAATGTTGTCAGAGTCAATATCAAATACTATAATTTGAGGGTGAGGATTTTTACCAGGTACCATAAGGTACCACACATATCCAACCGTCCATTACCAAAGGGGCAAAGGGTATGATGGGAAATATAATCTCTGCATCGAGGCCATGGGGTTCCTTCAACGCAACACCATCATTGTCCATCGAGCTCGCTTGCTGCGCCACCCTCGATCTCGTTCTGACTCGCCGCCTACAGATAGCTCTGACTCGGGAAAGTATTTTATGCCCTCGTGTGTCTTCTCCGCCCCGCTCTTGGATAGCACCTCTTCCAGGTTGATCTCGGGGTGTGTGAGCTTGATACACACAAGGACATCGCAAGTGCTCGTCCATCGATCGGTGTGCATCTCCTTGGCGGCCTGAGCGGCGTGCTTGGATACTGTAGCCTCCAGTTTGCCGATCAGGGTGCCCAGGGACCCCAAGACCGTAGTCTTGTCAGGGAACTTGGGTACCTTCTTGTGCCTCCCTACTTGAAGTGGAGGCCTTGTCGAAGAGATGCTAGGTTCTCCTAGACTTATTCCACACATTCCTCCCAACCTTGCCACTACCGCTCGTGGCCGACAACCATCTCCCGAAGCTTCTTTGTGTCCGCCCAGGCCTCTGATAGTTGGGCCTCTAGCTTTGTGACTCGGTCGTCGGTAGTAGTAGTAGCCTTTTTGAGTTGCTCGAGTGCTCGACCTCCGCGACTACGTCGTGAGCACTAGTTTGCAACACCATAATTTAGTCTATTAATTTTATTCACTCCCCTATGGAAATCATTTATCAGCCTTAGCAGATTATATTTTATTAGGCCTTGTTTGTTTCAACTTAAGATTGTCGTAATCCAGATTATTAAGCCAGATTACTATAAGCTAGATTATAATAAGCTATGAGTTGTTTGTTTCTCTAGATTATTGGAGACATGGATTATTGGGTTTGAAAGGTTAATGTCTATAATACCCTCAATACCCTCAGCTGTTACGGAGTCGGGGAAAAAGGATGAGATGGCAACAACAACAACAGTGGCGATGCGACTTGGGGAAGGAACCGAGGTGCAGGGTGGGGCTTGGGGAAGGATTCACATGTAGGGTGGGGACTTGGGGAAGGATTCATGTGCGACTAGGGAGTGAGGAAGCGGATGCACACACGGCTTGGGGAAGACACCAGGTTCGTGCGCAACTGAGGAGAAAGAAAGCGAATGCGCTTGATCTGTTGGGTTCGATGGCAGTGGTGGGTAATTTGTATAAAATTTTTAAGGGTAGTAGGTATTTAGCCACCCAATAATCTGCAAAAGCATGTTTAGAGGAGATTACCAGATTATATCAATCCGGCTTATAGATTATAATAATCTACATGTTTATCTCAAATTATTCCTAATAATCCAGATTATGAAAACCCTAAGCTAAAACAAAGAGGGTCTTAGTTAGTTCCCATAAGTTCATATAAAACCCTCCAGGTAAACCATTTGGGCCAGGTGTTTTTTTTCAGACCAAAGACCACTGTTTTGATTTCATCCAGAGTGAAAGGTTTGATCAACATTATTTTGTCTTCTTTAGAAACTGTTTTTACACCTTCCAACTCTAGAGTTACTGTGTTTTCTTTTGAGTGGCCAAAGAGCTCCTTATAGAATTTTGTTATATAACTTAGAAGATTAGCTTGTCCCTTAATCTCTCCTTTATCCTGTATAAGTGAGTGAATTTGTCCGTTTCTTTTTCTTTCATTTGCCTTAGCATGATAATATTTAGTGTTTCCATCTCCTTCTAAAATTTATTTTTCCTTACCTCTTTGGAACCATTTGAGTTTTACTTCTCTTATAACAAACTTCAGTTTATTCTCCAACTCTCTTCTCTCCTCCCTGTGTGTAATTCATATCTACATTTTCAGCCTTGGGGTCTATTGCATTATTTTTTCTAGAATTATTGACTTTTCCCTCCTATATGCCCCTTCCCAATTTTTTTCTATCCATTCAATTTCCTTCTGAGTGCCTTCAGTTTTAGTAAACCAAAACATGCATTATAGGAGAGATCTTCTACTGTAATGCACCTCCCATGTAACCTTGGTCGTCTGAGCTTGTCGTCTCTCTTAAACCTACAGTTGACAGATGTGTCCTCCTAATCTACGTGACGTCGTCTTCCTTATCGAGCAAGCAAGAAGGAACTCGAAGCATAGGACCGACTCAATGGTGACTGAATATTCCTTACCGCTCCTGCATCCCCCAGCTAGTGGTATCCTCTTGAAGCAAGCGGGAAGCATGGTAGAGGAAAGGACAAGACGACAGTGGCTTGACACTCTCTGCCACTCCTGTAGCATGTGTGAATTCAGTTGGGCTGATTTGAGGTCCTTTGGAGAAAGAAGACTCCACGAGACCATGACATGTGGGTTACTAGTATAAATTGCACGGTTAGTAACCAAGGGCGGATCCAGGAACAAAAAATTGAGGGGACTCTGTTACACGGTTTCTTCAATCTTCAGCCATTTAGAGACATTTAATTTATCATTCATGATAAAAAAAATCGAAGGGGGTGCTCCGGGGATATCCATGGGTCTTGTGGGTGTAGGGGGGACTCAAGTCCAGCTATTGGTACTAGTAGAGGCGGATCCAACGTGGGTGCATTATTAGGTCATGTTAGTGTCCGATTTATTTTGAGAAATTTAATTTTTCATCACTTTTACGTTCGATAATTGCTCAAATACCCTTATTAGGTTTGCATTAACAATATGCCATTGTGGAGATGTTTTCTTTCTTTTTTTTTTCCACCTGTCGCACTGTACATCGCCACATGTGTATGCCAGCGTGGAATGGGCACGAAATGATCAATATACCCCTGCATCCAGAACCCTAAATCAGGCTCTATCCCCTCGACCGAGCGCCGCCATCGACGGGTGACGCCGCGCCGTCGACGCCCGCCGGCCCATCGCCTCGAGTCGGCCCCCGCCCACCCGCCTCGCGGCATCGACGCCTGCCGGCCCCGCGCCACCGCTGAAGCTGGGTCGAAGGGAGTCCGCGGCCCGCCGTCGACGCCGCGTGGTCGGCCGCCGGCATCGCCGCGTTCGTCAGCTCGGGCATCGTCCCGGCATTTCTTCTTCCCCGGCAACACCGCACCGCATCGTCGCCGTCATCCTCCGGCGTCCCGAATCGTGGGTCGGAGAGATGCTCAAGTTCTTGTCGAAGGTGGTGGTGGAGTACTGCCCGCTGGACCCGCGGAAGGCGGCGGTGGTGGAGCTCCTGGCGCAGTGCAACGGCCGCAAGGCCAAGGACTCCAACCCGGCCTGCTCCGTCGAGCTCCGCCGCCTCCCCTCGCCGCCCCCCGCCGACGCCGCGGCGGCCGGGGAGAAGAACGCCCACCCGCCCCCGCGCGTGCTCGTCACCTACTTCAACGGCGTCGAGGAGTCCTTCGTCGCCGCGGAGGGCGCCACCGCGCAGGGGATCCGCGACCAGATCCTCGACCGCGGGCGCCTCCTCGACACTGAGCAGCTCTTCCGCGACGGCGGGGAGAAGTGGCCCGTCCTCATCCCCGAGGAGGAGCTCACCATGTCGTTCCCGGGCATCAAGGTTCGCCTCTTCGTCTTCCTTTCGTCCAACACCTTGCCTGCGCGTGCGTTTCTTGTGCTACTATGGGTGGCCTTTTGGGTGATTATATAGTTTCATTTGATCGAACACCTTGTGGGCGATACTACTTACCGTATTCGTTAGCTTTTAGTCCCAGTTCAATAAACTCGTCACAACTCCATGAGGCTCATATAGCGGTATACTTCTAATCATACAGAAGAAAGTTATAGATAACATCTTAATCCAATAATAAAGGCCCACTATGCAAGGTAGAAAAGCATAAGACTTCCACTCCGGCAATTCAACAAACAAGTTGTGTGCGGGCAGCAGGGGTGAACAATGTAGCAAGCATTTATTTAGAATCAATTCAAAAAAGCCTTTAAGGCATCATATTAGAATAGTTTGAGCCGCTACTTTGGAGACATTCATAAACTTATGTTTTTCATCTAAGGCTTGTACATGAGAGTTTGGTTAAGGTATGGAATTCCGTCTTAGATAACAGATATTGATGCTTCTTTGGAAAAATGCCTAGTAAGCCTGCGTGTACCCATCGATCCATGCTGGTTCATTTGGCTTACAGTTTTCTAACTAATCTGAACTAGGGAATGGGGACAAAATGTACTTTTAGATAATGGTGTGGGTCAGTGGGTACCCATAAGTTCGCAAACTTGCACCCTTGTTTGTAAGTGAAGGTGCCAATTTAAGTGATATACAAGTCTGCTGTTAACAGGCAAGCAATGCAACAGTATACAGCTAAGATGTATTTAGCAGGTCTAGATTTAACTTTTTATGTGTTTTTTTGGCTACTAAAGAAATGTCCTATTCTTCATTTGATGAGGGATGGTTTATGAACTATTTTGTTTGCACTGGGTAGGCTGCAATAGTCTCAACAGTTTAGTACCTGAGAGGACTAATCGAAAACAACAATTTACAGAAATGGTGTAAAGGCAGTTAGTGGTTTTTTCGTGGCACAACAGAGAACTGAGTCATTAGTGGCAACTACAATCTCCCCACTTATTAATTAACACCAAAATATTTCCAAAGTCCTTCATTCAGAACTTGTTCAATTTATAGGGAATTTTTAACTTGCAGAAGCAAAAATTTTCATTTAATCAATCTAGAGCTAAATTTTACTCTAGTCATGCATGGCATCTTGTGTGAAAGGTTAGTATCATTTATGAAAGTTATTTAATTTAATACGTACCATTACTAAATGCAAGCAGTGCAATTGACAAGCAAAGATGTCCTTCTGTGTGTATGTGTACCTTTAGAAAGAAGTTCAATAGTTATTTGATTAAACTATCCACAGGAATGCTTTCTTCCTCAAATTCATATAAACTTGAGTGCTTTATACTCCCTCCGTTTCACAATGTAAGACTTTTTAGGATTGTCCACATTCATATAGATGTTAATGAATCTAGACATATGTATATATCTAGGTTCATTAACATCTATATGAATATGGGCAATACTAGAAAGTCTTATATTATGAAACGGAGGGAGTACTGTTTAATATGGGTTCATTTGTAGGTTGTGTCAATTCATTTTGTACTAAAATTTAGTGAACTAAGCATCCTTTATTTGCCAGTGTTCATATGCAAAATCTCAATACTAACATGATCGATTGCTAGGTATATTCATTTGCTTGTTATTGTACTCCCAAACTGCCCCTTTCAGGGAACAGTTTGCATGTCTATTCGTTCAGTTTATGTTGCAAGTAGCCAGCTGTTTGTGCATTGAAACAGAAGTGCATACTGTTGCAATGATGTCCTGATGTGTCTGATGGCCATCACCACTACCAACTCAAATATTTTTACTAAAAAAACAGAGTGTTATGTTTTGCGTTTTATTTCTTTTTAGATGCCAGACTTATCTAAGAGAATTTTCTATTCCATAGCCAGGTTCTACTATTATTTCTCATTGGCAGTATTCGACGTGTTGTGTTTCTCATTGACAAGTTTGACATCTTTTTGCCTGGCAGCCAAAGAAAGCCGAGGAGAAGCCCCAGGCCTAGTGATCCAGGCATAGATGGAATAGCTTCCAGCATATCTTGAGGTGTTCATTTTGGCTATGTTGTTCAGGACACCCTTCCTCTTTATTTTTGCTGAACGCGCTTCAGTAGATGTTAAAAAAAAACCTTCCTGGAATGGGTGTTCCATAGTCATATATCGCTGTACGCTTATAGCCCTTCTCTCAGTGCAGTCTGTTGTGAACGAATTTATTCAGAATAAGCACCCTCACTGTTTTGTAGTGGATTTCACTACTATACCTGTTTGAAGGGTAGAGAGAATGGGCAGGGTGTATCTATTTGAAGAAATAGACTGCTTAGAGTTTTCATTACTATATGATAGATAATTGGAGTTTTCAATTTTCAGTAATCAAGCTGAAGTTCTTGAGGCTAATCAAACCTTTCAGAGGCATTATGCTTTCCAGTAAATTGCTTGATGAAAAGAAATCATCTTATGTAGTTAAGTAAAAACAGGACAACAGAGTGAAGAAAATTATGGATGAGTAGATTTTTGCTATCAAAAGAAGTGCCCCGTAGTTCTCCAATAGTCCACCTATTAGCTCCATTTTACCAGTCGCTCCATCCTCCATTAATAAAGGAGAGAACTTTGGTCGGTACAGTGCCCTCAACAAAAACAAGAATGTTTTAAACTCCTCAATGTATTTCCACAGTAATTGGATTCCTGGATAAGTAAATTCCCTTGCCGTTTAAAGTTTAAATCATATGTTAGTACTACAGGTGAAGGATATAAGTTATTTTGCTGTTTAAACTAATATATTTTAAAGTATACTTAGGTTAAGAATATACTTCCTCCGTCCCAAAATATAAACATTTTTGGATTCTGACACGGTTTTCGAGATGCTACTTTGACAAAAAATATCTATAAAAACAAAATGTTTTATATAAAAAGAATTGCATATTAGATAGTTTGTTTAATGATAAATTTAGTAACATCAATTTTACATGATTGATCTTCTTTATTTTTTTTTCTATTAATAGTCAAAGTTAAAAATGCTTGACTTGTCATTATGCTAAAAATGCTTATATTTTGGGACGGTGGGAGTAGCATACAGTAACTAGCTAAGGTTTAGAAGCAACTAATTTGGAAACAGTACGCACATAAGTAGCATTAGAAAAAGAGTTCAGGACACAATGCTTGTAGAAAGGGAAAATCTTGGTAAGAGCTAGAAGGGAAATTTTTGGCATCATCACACAAAGATTGAATCGGCTCTCTCATGAGATCTACAGTCTGGCTCTGCTCATTGGCTGCTCTATTTCCTTCAGCTTTAGACAGCCTTCTATCTTCACCTTGTTTATTTCCGCAATCGCGCCTGCTCCACCAATTGATACAAGATCTTCGCAACCCCGAATATGTAAATCCCGGAGCGATGAGAGATTACCGCGCCACAGTGAAGCTGGAATGTATGCCACAATTGAGCAAAAGGTGATCTCCAGTGACACGAGGGAGGCAAGGTTCTCCAGGCAGCTGGGTACACAGGGAGAGATATCCCCACATCTAGTTAAGGAGAGCCTTTGGAGAGTAGATGGCAAAACCAGGCGCCTGTGCCACTTGAGACTTGGACAGAAACAAATCTTCAGATCCTTCAGAACAGAAAAGTCCTTCAACAGTTCACACGGCAGGGTACGCAGACTGCTACATAGGGCAACATAAATTTTCTCTACAGCAGGTTGATGCTCAGGCCACAAGAGGTGATCGAGGGTCGTCATATTATTGCAGCTGCTTATTTTCAGGTCAGTGAGGCATGAGAATGTTCTAATGCTGCTGTATTCTCCTGGAACAGAAAGGCTGGTGAGGACTGATGATTGAGACTCTCCAGTAATCCCACTGTCTGCAATCTGTAACTTCTGTAGTGCTGGAAAGCTACTGCTCCAGACATGCAAGGGAATGGAGGTTACATGCCAAAGGGAAAAAACCAAGGAGGTCAGGGAACAACACTCAATGTCTCCCAGGAGATTCCAAGAATTAATCAGCTTGAGCTTCTTGAGGGTAGGTATTGACAAGCTTTGTGGATCATTCAAATTCGGGCAATGAGACACCTCCAGTTCTTCAAGGAAATGGAATTCACCCAACCTGTCAGTTGGCAGTTCAACTAACTGTCTACATTTTGTAATCTTTATTGTCTTGATGGCCGGTAAGTAAGCAGGTTGTAGAAATTGGTCGAGGTTTGATAACTTATTGCAACTTTCAATGATTACGTGGTTCAGGGATGAAAATATTCCAGGTCTGCCTTTATTGTTCTCAGTTAGAACCTTGGGTATCTCATTTGGGTCTATGGACTGTGACATGCTGGGAGTTGGTATGGTCACAAAATCATGGCAAGCAATAAGCTCAAGGGATGTTAACATTGGCAAATTACTTGGATGAAACCAGGTTGGAAGAAATTCACCTGGACAACCCGTGAGGTTCAGATAACTGAGACTAGTGGGAGGAATTAGAACTTGAAGCACCTCAGTCAACTTCTGCACTTGTTGTCCCATAGAAGACCATTTCAGGGTCATCGTGTTGACATATTTCTTGTTCTTTAGTGCGGCTTTTGCAGCAATATCCTTTCTTATTAGACCAATATTATCTATCGTCAGACCTCCGCAAATATGGTTCACATACTGCAGTATAGCTCCAACTTCCTGTCCATTAATTGCATCAAAATGAGTTTGGAACTTGGGATCACAACGAAATGCACATGAATCAAATCTCCGTAAATTCCTTAACTTATTGAAGTCACTGGGCAAGTTTTCTAGCCTGCATTTTGTAGCCGAAAAAATCTGCAAATTATATAGATGACAAAACTCTTGAGGAAGGCTTTTGAAAGGACAGTCTCCAGAGATTTTAAGGTACCGTAGATGCTTCAATTTCCCAATACTCGCCGGTAACTCCTTTGTGTAGGGACAAACAATCACACGCATATGCTGAAGTTCAGTGCACCAACGGTCCATAACACATGCTAAAGTCTTATCCTGTAGAGACCTGTGGCAGAGTAGAGTGCGCAACTTTTTGTGCTTACAAAGGCTCAGCAAGAGATTGCAGTCAAAATTTGTGCTAGGGAGTATGAATAGATGACGAACACTTGAAGGAACTTTCTCAAAATCATCCTTGTCTTTTAAGATGAAGCACTCATGCTTTGAAACTAATTGTGCCATGTCATGCAGCAAATCATGGATTACATAATTGCCATGAACTTTCTGAAAGAATGACCGATTTACAAGTTCTTCAAAGTACTGACAACCAATATCTAGAATTGGAATGCTACCTTCAGGTTCCACGAAGCCTTCTGCAATCCAAATTTCAGCTAAACCGGCCTTTTCAAATAGGTGATCTTTTGGGTAAAGAGCACAGAACGAGAAGCATCTCTTCAAGTGGAATGGTAGATACAAGTAACTCAACCGAAGAGCGGGCAAAATCTCAGTGTTATGTTGTCTCAGCTCCCATAGTTCACTCTGTAGTATGTTATTCCAATGTGCAATGTCAAGGCTGGTTCTCAACAGGCGTCCTAATGTTTTGGCGGCTAATGGTGAACCCTTCAACTTTGGGACTATGTTTCTACCGATGCGCTCTAGCTCCGGATAATCACTAGAATCGGAAGATCCAAATGTGCATATTTTGAAGAAATTCCAGAAGATATCATCCTTCAATCCCTCTAATCGGACGGGTTCCATTGTTTTCACCTCATGAGCAACCTCTAAAGATCTAGTGGTGACTAACATTATACTTCCCTGTGCCAAAACATTTGAAAAAGGTGCACAAAACCTCTTCCAACATCGTCCGCTTTCCCTCAGGGCATCATCCCACATGTCATCAAGTATAATCAATAATGTTTTATCCCGCACTTTTTCAGAAAGAGCGTGCTGAAGTGAATCCAAATGATCAGCTGTTGACTCTTTCTTAGAATAGGATTGTATGGCTTCTTTAGTTATTCTCTTCCCATCAAAAGTTGTTGACTCTTTTTTAGAAGAGGATTGTATGGCTTCTTTAGTTAATCTCTTCACATCAAAGTCGTCTGAAACACAAATCCAAATTATCATATCAAAGTGAGAAATCACTCGTGGATCATGCAATATATGTTGGGCCATAGTGGTCTTTCCAACACCCCCAATTCCAACTATTGGCAGAACAGGAATACTTTCTTGGTTGCATCTTGATGTGCTTGTTGATTCATCATTATTTTTTCTCCTGCGCTTGGAACGAGCATCGGTGCCGTTTTTAGGTACACCAAGCAATTCCATCACTTGCTGCAGTTCATTATCACGACCAAATATTTCTCTTTCATTTAGGAAAGAGCTGGTCTCTGGCCTGAGTGAATTGTCAAACCGCCGGGGAACTTCATGCAGCCCCATCTTCTCCAGTTGGCTAGAAATATTATACAGCCTTTTGATGACATCGTTCACTTTATTAAAGCTTCCTTGAATGACACTATCAAAGAAGTCCATAAAAGGAGATTGGCTTGCATTACCTTCCAGTGCCACCTTTTGTTCATACCATCTGAACTCATCAAGAAGGTCATCAGCGTTGTACATTGCATCCTTGAGATTTGGGAGGAGCTCGGCCACACGGCGTTCGTGGCTCCTCCACTCTGCGCGATCGATTAGATCGTACTTTGCAGGAAGAGTATCCCTCAGACATTGCAAGCTACTCTGCAATTGCAACAATTCACCCTGAAGCTTTTGATCCTGTGTGTTGCTCCATCGAGAGTGGACACATGACATGGCAGATTTTGCCCACTGAAAAAAATTAAAACACTCATTGATGCCACTAATGAACCCAATGGTCTTGGATAAGCTCATGGTGATTGGAGTCTGGGGATTCCTTCAAGCCCTGTGAACAGAGTAGATTAATTTAGTGAAAAACATAAAAGTATATCTTGTGATTAAGTCATATATGATAAAGCTGAAGTTTTTATCTTTTCATAGTGCTCTATAGAATTTCCGGTTGGGAGAATTACAAATATACCACTACTTTCACCCCCCTAACTCAGAATAGCCATTAAAAAAAACTTCAATTGCAAATTTTCCACTGAAGTTGGTCTATGTACCTTTTGTTTGCCATTACCGTCTGAAACAGTGCAATTAAGACGACAAAATAATTCACAAAACTAAAGTAAAAAAGACAAAGCAACATGATAAGACCATTTTACCCTTTGGCCATAGTTGATCCTCTCCCCATCCCTCACGACTCAAGTCATATACATGTACATGGGCCAAGTGGGCCAAAAGGCCAAAACAGGAAGATATATGTATATACATTAACACCCCCTATCAAACTATAGGCGGATCAACAACGTTATGTTTGGAAAGAAGAAAATTGTGCGGATTCTGAGTTTGTGGTTTGGTGAAGAAGTCTGCAACTTGAAGTTATGTTGGCAATGAAACCATGAAAAGGAAGCATCAGCCCCTATATGTATACTGAGTTCATGTTTCACAAAATTTGATGCTATTTGGATAGCACTTGTGTTGTCACAAAATAGTTAAGTAGGTTGTGAAAGGAGAATGCCAAGATCAGCAAGTAGCCATTGGAGCCATATAACTTCAGCAGTTGCAGTTGCAAGAGCTCGTAATTCAGCTTCAGCACTCGTATGACAGGACTGTGATAAGATTTTGTTTGCATGGTAATTGGAATCACCGGAGCCGATTAGAAATGTCACATGCAAATGCAATGGTACTAACAAGAAGTAATGCCATTAACCCATTCTAATAGGATATGTGCGAGTTTTCTTTAAAAAATTAGCTCATGTTGGAGGTGAGAACAAAAGTATTTTCAAAAAACAAGTTATCTAGCAGCTCTACGTGAAGAATATTTTTTTATAGAAGAGTTAAGATCATATGAAAATAAATCCTTGATCATTTGTATGTGTATGCAACTTTAGTTTTTCCCGTTGCAACGCAGGGGCAAAAGAGCAAGTGCACAGTTCTTTTAGTGAAGGAGATCAGGCAAGCGTGCAGTTAACCAAAAGAAAAGAATCCTCAGGTGTAGTTTGTACATTAGAAGCAAACAGTTTCATTGGTACGGCCGCACGAAGTAACAGAGCAGCAAGTGATGAAGAAATAAGAAGATTGGAGAGAGGGCATGCATACAATCGAGGGGAGAGCAATGAAGCGAAGTTGGGCCCGGCGGCTGCAGCGGCCACCAAAACAAATCAAAACATGCAGCTGCAGGCAGGCCCCTGCTGTTTCCCGTCGAACATTTCAGATCAGTTTAGGGAGATTACGAGTCATGAGACGTACTACTACTAGCAATCAGTTAAGACGTAAACAAGCAAACGGGAGGAGGAGGGGAGGGTTACCGTGGCGGGAGATGATGATTAACTTGATCGTCTGCCCGGCGCCCTACGCGTAGTGAATCTGCTCTCTGCTTTTGCCTAATTGGAACAGATTTTCCGCCGCTTCGTAGGCTCGTAGCCAACACTGGCCTCTGCCTCTGAACTCTCAAGCTAATACTCCCTTCGTACCAATAAAATTAGATTTAAGAATATATATGTTACATTATAATACTGTGAATATATACAAATTTGTAGTACTAGAATGTGTCGGAGGGAGTAGTAAGTAGTACCTCCATTCTAGAAAGAGGACAGTTTTACATTGTTCATATTTAACGTTTAACCATCCGTTTTATTTGAAAAAATTTTATGATTAGTATTTTTGTTGTTATTTTTATGTGTGACTAATTTTTTTTTAATTTGTAATATTTTTTAAATGAAACGGATGATTAAACGTTGAATACGAAAATCCACAAGTACACTTAATTTTAAACGGAATTTTAAACGGAGATAGTAGTATCAAGAAATGAGGGAGGAAAAGGCGCCGTGCGCGTGCGAGGAAGCTTCACTCCAAGGAACGAGACGACTTGACCTGGCTTGCATAAAGTTCCAACGCCCAACTCATGCCAAAATAGAGTTCATCGATCGATTAAATGACAGTGGTCGAAAGGTACCCATCCAATTTCTAACCAATTAGTATCCACCGTTGAACATATCCAATGTACACAATCTTTTCGTGCACACTCCGTATAAACCAACTAGCAAATATTATAAAAAATTCTAGAAAAAAATTAGACATTTACTCCTAATTGTACTACACATATCTGTAAAGTCTAATGTTCAAATTCATTATATTTTAGCAGTAGCAAAAAAAAAAAAGAAAATCTGACGGTTTAAAGGGTTAAAATCTGTCAGAATTTTTTCTTTTTTTTACGGCTAAAATATAATGAATTTGAAGATAAGATTTCACACATAGGTGTAATACTATTGGAAGTATGTGTCCAATTTTTTCTAGAATTTTCTGTGATATTTGCTAGTTAGTGTGCACGGAGTGTGCACGGAAAACTTGTGTGCACATGATATGTTCCCTCCTCTAAATAGTAAACTAGAGAGAAAATGACATCCACTAGGGTAGTGTAGTAATTCTCTGGACTTGAGGACGTTGGAAATCTGATTGTAATTCAGCATATTTTAATCTAAAAATATAAATATAGTATAATAAACATGACATACGTAATAAAAGGTGATCCTAGCATGGTGATAAACATAAATATGCTAACAGGAATAAAAGCATCTAACAACATGTTAAACACCAAGATAAGAGTAGTAATATACCCAGTGAACGCTCCAGAGGATGATGAAGCATCGACATTGCCTCCGTTGATGCTGACGTTCTCGGTTTAACCTCCTCTAGTACCGCCATTCCCTTCTCCTCCAGTAACACTGGCGCCGGTGGTAGACATCGCGATGTAGAGGAAGAAGACCTTGACGAAGAGGATGCAGTGCCAAGAGAAGTCGCGCGAAGAACGCGCTTCCCCGAAGATTGATCGCCCGCCTACCCATGCAGGTACTCAAGCAAACGGAGTTCCGGAAGCCTACTTGTCTCGAGTATCCATGCACACAGATGCTTAGAATTGGGGAAATAAATGCGTAGCTCAGGAACAAAAGAACATAGAGCTTTCCTGGGGAGAATTAGAGTGAGGGGGATGAACAGAGAGAATTGGATTCACCTCTGTCTATGCTGGAAGTGGGATTTATACTGTGCGAGAAAGAGAGAGACGTTAGCAGGGAATAAATCCGATTCAATGTCGATTCGCTGCTCCATACTGCGCATGGATGCTTAGAATTGGGGAAATAAATGTGTAGCTCAGGAACAAAAGAACATAGAGCTTTCCTGGGGAGAATCAGAGTGAGGGGCATGAACAGAGAGAATTGGATTCACCTCTGTCTATGCCGGAAGTGGGATTTATACTGTGCGAGAGAGAGAGATAGAGAGAGAGAGAGAGAGACGTTAGCAGGGAATAAATCCGATTCAATGTCGATTCGCTGCTCCATACTGTGCGAGAGAGATGTTAGCAGGGAATAAATCTGATTCAATGCCAATTCACTGCTCTACTCGTTACTGAAGTATCATCGCACGTCGGTTACGCTTTTGATCATCAAAACAAATCGTAACGTTGGGAGAGGAATCCATCCTACACACACATCATGGCACGGCCACTACGCGCGCGCGTGGCAATCCCACCACCACCTCAACAACTCAACAGGTGTTCTTTGATAGCAACCTATTTAAATCGAGGTCTTTCCACGTTGATTTTCATGGTGGTATTAATCCCCTAACATTAATTGTGGGCCCATGGAATTATTAGGATTAAATTGGGCCTAGCCCATTAAACCGAACAATCCTCACCGAATTTGAGGGCTCACGGAAAATGTTATCAGTTCTGCACCTGTTTGTTATACCAGTGTTTCGGTGGAGACTCTTAAGTTTATCTTTCACCTTGAAAAGGAGCTACACCTAACCATAAGTGAACAATGGACTATGCCTTGATTTGTCAGTCTTGTGCAGTTAGGTTTTACTCAATTCCTTAACTGATATTAGGCTGTTGTTAGCATCTCCTCTGTTTTGAGTGAATAAATCATACCCCGGGCCTTTTCATGAGCATATAGAGATCACCCAAATATGATAGTATGTGACTAGCAGTTGGACTCATACATGTGTGTTCCTTCTAAGATGTTCACGCCAACATCTTTATTTTAAGAAAAGCCACTTGGATCATTGTTAACACCAAAATTTGGTAAGCCCCTAGGAGAATTATCGCATCGCCAATAGTCAAATTCCTGCTATATTCGGTTAAGGAAATTAATCTATCAAAGGAAGTTTATCCAGAAGTGACCGAGTTCAAGTAGGATGCGGCATGACAAGTTATCTATTAATTAGGAATAGTTTGTTAGTTTCCTTTTATCTTTAGGAAAGTGTGTTTAGTGTCCTATAAGTACTTTATGTTTTCCTTTTATCTTTAGGAAAGTTTCTTTCTTGTCCTACAAGGACTAGTATCTACCCAGGGGTATAAATATGTACACACGGGGTCATTGTAATCTATCTCTAGATCAATACAACTACTCTTGGCGCATCGCCACCCTCTTTACCGAGGTTTTTACTTATCATCCAGCGGAATTTGGCACCTGACGCGGGGCTGCATCGGTTCAGTTCAATCTCCGGTGAAGGGGTAAGTCCTACGTTCCGCCGGCCCTAGTGAATCTATCGGCTACGTTGGTGTTGTTCAAGGCTGCATCGCTTCGATCTCTTGGATCGCTCTGGTTTGGTTGATATATTTGCCTATCTAATATCTCAATTATATCTCTAATTGCATTGTGTTTAGAGACGCATCTGTTTAGTTGGGCCTATCTCGGTTAGGTCCGATCTTCTGTCTTAACTGATATATCTCTACAATCACAATGTTTTTTCTAAATAGATTTGTTATATCCATCACATTAGACAGATCTATCGGCTCATCGAGTATTAGATTATCATATACAATCTCGTGCTGTATCAGTTAGGTTCGACCTACTAGATTGTTGTTGATAATATAAATCTTGTTGAGCCGATAGGTTCATGCTAGTGTTTTATCGGGGTGCTAGCCGATAAGTTATCTGGACGTTGCATCAGCTTATAAGGATTACATACAAGTTGGGTTTAGCCGATCGCAACAAAGGTTTCACTGTTTAATCTAATATTGTGGATTTTATGACATCGGACCTCCAGCCGATGTATGCTTTAACCGTCGGATCATTGCTTATTCTATCATGTCATTGTTAGCCAGTTGGTTTCTACTGGATTATATTGTTGCTTTCTTGCATTATCATCAGTCGATTGCCTTTATATCATTATTTTCTCAAGTATCAAAATATACATTGGACATATAGCCGATAGCTCAAAACCCTAGCGCTATCGACTGGTATCGGCATCGGCTGGAACTACTCCATCGGCTCGTCAGCCGATCGGCTCATTGATCTACTATTTGCATACCTTGTTAGTTGCAGGATCAATCTGACTGGCATGCCTGCACCTCATCAAGATTTGGACCTACACTAGAGCTAAGCAGATCTCCCATGCCAGTGTGTGTTTTTTGCATCAACAATAATATTAAGGTATGAGCCAACCTGTCATACAGATAGGGAGATAAGTACATCAAAGAAATGAGCACATTCAAAGGTCTCTCCTCCTAGTCACCCAATAGCTTGTTTTGCCATCCAAATTCATGGGATCTCTGATCACATAGGATATGTTACCACTATTGTGTAACTTCAAGTGGGTCTCAAGCCCATCTCACTTGATGCACTGTCTATCACATTACATGATATTCCCTTAGTAACCTGATATGTCATATTTTTAGCAGTTTGGACATATTCCAATGTTATCACTTCGGAGTTTTTTAGCTTTTTGATAGACTTCAGTCTTCTCTTTACATGTCTAAATGACTTCATATTATCCTTCGAACTGTTCACCTTAATAATCATCGTTTGATTATTACTGTTCAGTAGGATAGCTGGTACTAGTTTTTCAACCACCGGCAAATCCATCAGGAAATCACGAAGCCACTTGGCCTCAACACTGGCAGTGTCTAATGATGTGAGTTATGATTCCATTGTTGATCTCGTTAAGATGGTATGCTTACAAGACTTCCAGGAAACAACACCACCTCCAAGTGTGAACACATATCCACTTGTGGCTTTTATCTTATAAGCATCAGATATCCGGTTTGAATCACTGTAGCCCTCCAATACTTTTGGGTACCCATCATAGTGAATTCCACATGCCAATTTGAGTTGAAACCTGATGATTTTAATTGTTGAAGGCTATTTTTGGCTTTTACAATTTCTAGAAATAATTTAGACGATAAAATTTTCGGGTGATTTTTAGGGCACGACATGTTTAACCATTCATCTTATTTAAAAAATTATATAAATATCATTTATCTTGTTGTAACTTGTTTATCATAAAAACTATAATCTTTTGTTATAGTTGTACATATCTATACTAAATTTTTGAATAAGTCGAATGGTAAAATGTTATACAAAAAGTCAACGGTGTCATTAAAAAACAGAAGTAGTAATTGTAGGATTGAATACCAAGAATAAGTCCATCAGAGGGGAATGAATCGCCGGAACACCAAAAATGGAAAACTTTTAGTGGAATTAAAAGTTACCTTGAAACGTCTGTGGAGATCGGTCTAAACGGAGTAGATGCACAGGTCTGACCGCACAGATGCCTTCGATCTGATGGGTATGGAAGCTCCCGACAAAACAACCCAACGGAGACATCTTATTTGTAGGATAGAGACGTTTTATTTCATCTTCCACAAATAACTGAGGCGCTTTTATAAAGCGTCGTAGGAATACCTACATTATTTAAGATGGATAGAGACGTTTCATTTCATCTCCCACAAATAACTGAGGCGCTTTTATAAAGCGTCGTACACAAATAATTGAGGCGCTTTTATAAAGCATCGTAGGAATACCTACATTATTTAAGATGTTGCTAGAGACGTGTAAATTGCATCTCTACAAAATATATAGGAACGCTTTTATAGAAGCATCAATATAGGCACGTACGTCTTAATATATTTGATATTGAATATTTAATGCTTTCATCTAGGCGTAGGAATACCTACATTATTTAAGATGTTGCGAGAGACGGCGTAGGAATACCTACATTATTTAAGATGTTGCATCTCTACAAAATATAGAGGAACGCTTTTATAGAAGCATCAATATAGACACGCACGTCTTAATATGTTTGATATTAAATATTTAATGCTTTCATCTACGTTCGAACACAGCACCTGCAGGTTGCAAAGTTCAGGCGCTAACCAAGTCATTAACGTGAACAATATTGAAGGTAAATACATAGTTTTTTTATATTGCAACTCTACAAACATGCGTCCTGTAGCAGATACTCTTCTTTTTTTAATCTGAGACTGAATATTAAATATTCAATTTTTTTGTCCAAATAATTATAATATTATTATAATGGTATTTGATGATGACGATTAGGAACGGTGTGTTTGTTTTCGTCTTTCTCTATATAAATAATTATATATTGTCTAATAACGATGACACACATATAATAAAAACGTCTACAAACTCATCTCTACAGAAACGTCTCAATATTCATCTCTAAACGATTTAATTTTGTGCTAACATGTAAAGCGTCTTAAAACTATTTCCTCAACTAATAAAGCGTCTCAAACATCGTCCCTATTTCAATTTTACTTGTAAAAGATAGACGACTTACGTAGCGACATAAGTGAAACGTCTTAAAACAATGATTTTGTTGTAGTGCGCCCAACCGTCTTGTCTCTACCGCCGTCACCTGATGCCGCCAGTCACACCACCTGGAAGCCACCGGTCTGACCGTCGTAGTTCCATTGGTCTAACCGCCACACTCTTGTCAGTTTGACCACCAATCCCGGAAAAACACAACTCAAAGAACAATTGTGTTTGCAAAGTGTCACTATAGCACTCCTATCTCAAAATTCAACTAAACTCGAAACCCTAACTTTTTCTCTCAACTCAACTACTAAAAAATCAATACCGAGGGGCTTCAACCCCCTCTTCTATTTATATCCGAAGTAGGTAACCTAAAAGCCACAAATACAACTAGTCGTCCTAATCTAGTAGGCAACCTTCCCGTACAACTATCCAACTTATCTTTTACAATTAAAACTCGAACCTTACTAAATTTGGAATCCTTCCAAATTTGACTCCACTTTCCGTACGCACACAATCTCCCATCGTATGCCGCATGGAATTTCCATCAACCACGTGCATTATTCTTTAGGCTAAGTGTCCCGCATGATATCCTGATTGTCCGAATGTCATCTTCTCCCAAGTTGACTCCTGATCCATCACCGGCAACGCTCTCCCGAAGTATCAAGACATCTATACATGAATCAAACAAGAATCATATCCAAGCACAGGTTATTTCCTCACTCAACATTAGCATTGCACACATATAGAAATCATCTAGCCACTAAAATCACGAGTATCCAAATAAACCACTTGAAACTGACACCGACACAGAGTCAGCCGATCTGATCGCACATACCACATCGGTCTAATTGGCCTATTCGACCCGCTCTAACCGGCTCCATACAAAGAGAAACACCACTTCTCTAAGAATCACCAAATATCAAAACCAATTATCTTAAAAACCAACTGTTCATCACAAAATAATAATGAAAACATACTTCAATTTAAGATTAACATACAAATCTCTAAAGCTCTTAGCACAATCAAATAAAACCATACAGTTTAACAGAAATTCTTAATGTTTTCTCCCCCACTTATTTGAAACTTGAAAGGGAAATGCCAACGGGTACATGTCGCTTTGGAGAGGACAAATGGGTAACCTTCAGAGGGTTATCTGTTTTGCAACAAATTGTTTGAGAGAATAAGCCAAGGGCTGGTTTGGTTTGAGGCCTAAATTAGGGTTACCAATATTTGGTAATTTCAATAATGTAATAATGTTTAGTGTCTATTTGGTTTGAAGCCAAATTTTGGCATGCCTAAGAAAATAGGCCATTTCAATAGTGAACTTAGGCTATTTTGGCTTCAATCCAAACACAACTTTACCTTGTCAAAATTAGTCATACCAAAATTTGGCAATGACAAAATTTGGTAAGGCCTATTTAGGCCACAAACCAAACCAACCCCAAGTGACAATAGAGGGAGGAAACTAGAGCTCGGGAGAATATCTTCATCCGTTTCATAATGTAAGACTTTCTAGCATTGTCTACATTCATATATATGTTAATGAATGTAGACATATATATGTGTATAAATTCATTAACATCTATATGAATATGAGCAATGCTAGAAAGTCTTATATTATGAAACGGAGGGAGTATATGCCATTGAAGTCCATCATATTGGTCTCAGAGCAATTCGGCAGCTATTCAATCCTTCATTAATAAATCCCCTCAAAAAAAATCCTTCATTAATAAAGAAGAGAGTATTGGTCAGCACAGGCACTCAGCTGGAAAATTAACAAGCTGCAATGGGAACACTAAATTCAATCGTACTGCCACACATCCAGGTATATTCAACATATATATACCTTTGCATATATGGGTTACTCCTATATATGGTAGGGCAGGAAAAAACAAGTCTTTTTGTCACGAATTTAGAAACCTTCTAGGTATGGTTTTCACAGATTTTTACTTATTTGGTGGTTTTTACCGCATATTTTCCCTACTCAATGTAGCTGAAAATATCTAAATTGGATCATGTTTACCTAGATTGGCTAGGATTTGAGCTAACTATACTGTTAGAGGTTTGCTCTGGTCCAGCAATTTGTACCGGGAGGTACTGAACAAAATCTGGCCGTTCAATCGTTAGGGGGTGCGATGGACTGGACTACGAGGAAAAACAGCCAACGCTAGCTCCTCGTCCTCACGCGGCTGCACCATGGCCGCTGGCAGCGTCATCTGCTTGCTGCCATAGCAAGCCGTACTTGGATGTGTCAAAGCTCGCGCCGGTGAAGGGCTTGAAGCTAGCACAGTGGCGGGAAGGACGATGAGGACGGCCAGTTGTTTAGCAACGACACGCCGGCGCTGCCACCAAAGCCAAAGCACAGGGAGCTGCCGAGCGCGACCGATGACGAGATGGTAGCAGCGAGACGGTAGTGGCGGCGGCGTCCCTGGCGAGGAGCCTGGAGCTCTCACAGGAGCGGTGGGCGTGGACGATGTGTTAGCCAGAGATATCAATTTTTTTTCCTACGGCTACGGCTGTGTGGCGTGCGACGGCGTTTGCATCCGCACGGCGCGGCCACCCCAATTGCGGTGGCACAGTTATGTCGACCTTGCTCGTCTACAGCAGCCAGAAGCGGCGCCAGAGATTACGCCGGAGAACGGAAAAGAGGAAAAAAAAAACAAAATGGCCACTCCACCGGCGAGAACCCTCCGATGAGCCACTACTGCTCGTCGGCATCTTCAAGAGAGAGAAAGGATAAGAGGCAGATGAAGAAGATACAATTGGAACGCGAAATTACCTGACTACCCTTATGTCCTTAGTACCTCTTCATCTTCTATACAATCACGTGCGCAGTACCGCCGGTACGGTTTCTTCTCACCCGTTGGATGGAAGGAAATTGATGGTTTGGATTACAGGTACCGGCAGGTACCAAGGTACCTGCAGGACCAGAGCAAACCTCATACTGTTAACAATATGTACATATCCGTGACATCAAGCTGTTTAGCATGCTCATCATAATTTCGGAATTTGGTGGATGCATAAATTTTTTCTGCTAGCTACGACAGGAAGATAAAAAGGAAAATCTCAGAAAGAACCGCAACGAGAAAATTTTGGTGTAGGAACACACGTACCAATTAATACCATGGGTCAATAGGGTTTCCATCCAATGCGGCCTTTGAACAAAGGCTACGTTTTACCTTCCTCTTCTGGTGAAAGGCTGCTTTACTGTCGTCAACTTCTGACACTCATATATGTACACCGTCTTTATTTTTGAGATTGGCTTCACCGCACCGATTGAAACTAGATCTGGGCAATCAGCAATGTGCAATTCCTTGAGTGAGGCGAGATTGCTTCTCCACATTTGGTTTGGAAAGGATTCTATACCGTGACACTTAATCATTGTCAGTTCAACGAGGCAGGTGAGGCTGCCCAGGCAGTTGGGAAACCAGGCAGAAAAATTCCCACAATTATTCATGGGATAGCCTTTTGAGATATGATGGCAAAACCAATCCACTTTGCCAATTGATATTTGGACAATGAGAAATTCTCAAATCACTGAGACAAGTAAAACTCCCAAACCTTTCACCGGGCAGGGACAGTAACCCAGTACAAGAATAAATTTTAATAATCTCAATGGCGGGCAGATGTTCTTTCTTCAGGAGGCCATCGAGGGTTGGCAATCTGTGGCAGCATTCAATGATTAGGACAGTAAGGAATGAGAATGCTCCATTGAGGGGATACGATTCTCCAATAAATGTGAGAGATTCACACTCGATTATGTTTAACTTTTGTAGAGATGGAAGGTTACCACTCAAGAGTTGTATGGGAATGGCTGTCACGTGCACACATTTAAAGGACAAGGAGGTGAGGGAGGAGCACTCAATATTGCTGAGAAGAATACCGGAATTACGCAACTCCAGATTCTTGAGGGTTGGCACTGATAAGCTTCCTGAATTATGGAAAAGTTTCGGGCAATTAGACACAGTAAAATCTCCAAGGCAACTAAATTCACCAAACCTTTCAGTTTGCAGTGATGTTACGTTTGCACACTCTCTTATACTTATTCTCTCAAGGACCGGCATGTAATCTGCCTGTAGGAAGTGGTCGAGGCTTGATAACTTTTCACAGGAAGAAATTGCTAGGTCGGTCAGGGATGGGAAAACAGAAATGCTGCCGTTATTGCTCCAGCATGGAAGAGATTCACCTCCATAACCAGCGACTTCTAGACATTTCAGATTGGTGGGAGGTTGCAGGACTTGAAGCACTATTTCATTGTCCTTACATGAACTGAACAACCAATTCAGGGTCAGTCTTCTGAGATCTTTCTTGTTTTTAAGATCAATTTCAATTGCAAGATCCTTACTAAATCCCCTAGGATATATGTCCAAATCCCCACAGAATTGGTTCAAATTCTTCATCAATCTAACATTTCGATCGTTACCTGCAACAGGCAGTAGGTTCTTCATTCGATAGTATGCAAATCCCACTGATTCATATGTCTGTAGGTTGATTAACTTACTGAAGTCACTTGGCAAGCTTTCTAGCGCGCATTTTGTAGCATAAAGAAACTGCAATTTATATAGCCAACATATCTCTGGTGGAAGTCAGTGAAAAGGACATTTTTTGGAGATTCGAAGGTACCGAAGATGTTTCAAATTGCCAATGCTCATTGGAATCTCCTTTAGGGAAACACAAGAAAACACACGTATATGTCGAAGTTCACTACACCAACGGTCCATTACTGAAGCTAAAGTTATATTGCTTATTAGAGACTTTTCGCAGAGTAGAGTACGCAACTTCGTGTGCTCACATAGGCTCAGTAAGTTGGAACAATCAAAGTTTCTAGAATCCAGTATCATCAAATGGCAAACATTCCGAGGAACTTTCTGAAAGTCACTCAATTCTTTTATGGTGAAGCATTCATGCTTTGAAACTAGTTGTGCCATGTCATGCATCAGGTCATGGATTACATATGTACCACGAACTTTTTGAAAGAAGGACCGACTTACAAGGTCTTCAAAGTACCGATGGCCAATGTCTAGAATTGGAAAGCCACCATCAGATTCCACAAAGCCTTCTGCTACCCAAATTTCAGCTAAAATGTTCTTTTCAAATTTATGATCTTTCGGGTACACAGCACAGAATGAGAAGCATCTCTTCAAATGGAATGGTAAGTACATGTAACTCAATCTAAGGGCGGGCAAAATGTCAGTTTCCTCTTGTTTCAAATCCCACAGTTCACTCAATAGTATATTATTCCAGTATGGAATTTGAAGGTTCATCCTTAACAGGCGTCCAAGTGTTTTGGCTGCTAAAGGAGAACCCTTCAACTTAGGAAGTATTCCTCTACCAATGTCCTCTAGATCAGGATCATTGTTAGAACTCTGAGACCCAAAAGCACACAGTTTGAAGAAATCCCAGAATATGTCATCCTTTAAACCATCCAATGTAAATGGGTCCATTGTGCTCACTCCATCAGCAACTTTTGAAGATCTGGTGGTGACCAAAACCATACTTCCCTGTAGCCCATTTTCTAAAGGTAAACAAAGCCTCTCCCAACACTGCCCATTCTCCTTCAAGGCATCATCCCAGACGTCATC
Source organism: Oryza sativa Japonica Group (assembly GCF_034140825.1). Taxonomy (NCBI): domain Eukaryota; kingdom Viridiplantae; phylum Streptophyta; class Magnoliopsida; order Poales; family Poaceae; genus Oryza; species Oryza sativa. The sequence continues at coordinate 10,520,471 of NC_089036.1, read as the reverse complement.
AAGTATAATTAAGAACCTTTTGTTGTTCACAATGTTAGAAAGACCAAGTTGCAGACAATTCAAATTATCAGTAGTTGCCTCTTTTCCTGAAGAGGATTGTATTGCCTCTTTAATTAACCTTGTTGCATCAAAATCGTCTGAGACGCATGTCCAAATTATTAGGTCGAAATGGGACTTCACTTGTGGATGATTGCATATATGTTGAGCCAAAGTGGTCTTTCCAACACCCCCAATTCCAACAATTGGCAACACAGAAAAACATGATATTCTTGACTTTTCTGATGTGCTCATTGATGCATCAGCCGTGCTACTATTTCTCTTACGCTTGTAACAGGCCCTGGTGAGATTTATCGGTACACCGAGCAATTCCATAACTTTCTTCAGTTCCTTGTCACGACCAAATATTTTTCTCTCATTTGGGAAAGAGCTAGTCTCTGGCCTAAGTGATTTGTCAAATCGTTGGGGAATTTCATGCAATCCCATCCTCTCCAACTGACTTGAAATATTATCCAGCCTTTCCATGATATCATTCACTTTATTGAAGCTTCCTTGAATCATATTATTGAAGAAGTCCATAAAAGGAGATTGGTTTGCATTACTTTCCAGTGCTACCTTTTGTTCATACCATCTAAACTCATCAAGAAGGTCATCAGCATTGTACACTGCATCCTTTATATTTGGAAGGAGATTGGCCACACAGTGTTTATGGATCCTCCACTCTGCTCGATCAATGAGATCATAATTTGCAGGAAGAGTATCCCTAAGACGTTGAAGGCTACTCTGCAACTGCAATAATTCACCCTGAAGCTTTTGCTGCTGTTTTCCACTCCATCGAGAGTGGAGAGTGGAAAGAGCAGATGTAGCCCATTGAAATAAATTTACACACTCATTGATGCCACTAATGAACCCAATGGTCTTGGATAAGCTCATGGTGATTGGAGTCTGGGGATTCCTTTAAGCCCTGTGAATAGAGTGGATTAATTTAGTGAAAAACATAGATGTATATATTGTGATTGAAGTCATATATAATAAAGCTGAAGTTTTTATTTTTCTGTAGTGCTCTGTAGAATAACTGGTTTTACTTGTACCAAAAAGAAAACAAAAAAAACAGGCTGAAATTTTATGGCCCTCGAGGAGGCACCTGATGGTACCACAAAATTCTAGTATTAATTTGTGGTACACCCTTAAGGTGCAGAAAAAAATCTAAAAAAAAAAACTATCCTGCAAATTAACCAAGAGTAAACTATAAGAAGTGAGGAGTAATAGTGTTAAGGTAATCCAGCAGGGATAGCAACTCCCTTTGGGGGCAAAAGAACAAGCGTACAGTTCTTTTAGTGAAGGAGATCAAGCAAGCGTGCAGTTAACCAAAGAAAAAGAATCAGCAAGTGTACTTCGTACATTAGAAGCCAACAGTTTCATTGGTACGACCATACGATCATCTTGGTTTTTGTTTTCTGCCTGGTCAGTTGCACGAAGCAATGTAACAGAGCAGCAAGTGATGAAGAAATAAGAAGATTGGAGAGAGGGCATACAATAGAAGGGAGAGCGTTGATGCCAGGTTGGGCCCGGCGGCCACCAAAACAAATCAATAACCCGGCTCTCTCATGTCCAAGATCATGTCAACCAAAACATGCAGGCAGACAGGCCCCCCTGTATATATCCTGTCGAACATTTCAGATCAGTTTAGGGAGATTACGAGTCATGAGACGTACTACTACTAGCAATTAGTTAAGGCGTAAACAAACAAACGGGAGGAGGAGGGGAGGGTTACCGTGGCGGGAGATGATGATTCTGCTCTCTGCTTGTCTAATTGGAACAAATTTTCGGCCGCTAAGTAGGCTCGTAGCCAACCCTGGCCTCTCTGCTTCTCAAACTCTCAAGCTACTAGTAGTAAGAAGGAAGCTAGGGAGGAAGGCGCCGTGCGCGTGTGAGGAAAAGGCTTTACGCCTTCACCGCAAGCAGTTTCACCGCGAGGAAGCTTCACTCCAAGAAACGAGACGACTTGAACTTGCCATGCATAAAGTTTCAACTCGTGCCAAAATAGAGTTCATCGATCGTTTAAACGACAGTGCTTGAAAGGTACCCAAAGCAATTTCTAACCAATTATTATCCACCGTTGATTTGTAAACGGTAAATTAGAGACAGAAAATGGCATCCACTAGTGTAGTGTAGTGAAGTCTCTCGACTTGAGGATGACGGTGAAAACCCAGAATTCGTGAGGAAGCTGGACGGTGGGGAAAAGCCGAGAAGGTCGTCCTCACCCTCAAGATCAGGAGGAGGCATCTCGGAAAGCGGGCAGGTGTGGTGGCAATAGGAAGGGATGAATAGGTGAAAGAAGTAAGGTAAATCCAAATAAGTCCAGTCTTTTTTAAGATCGAATCACAAGAACTAAGCCAACCAGGGAGGTGAATGGTTGGTATACCCAAAAACCAAAACTTTTAGCTAAAAGTTACCCTCAAATTCGACGAATCGTGGTCTGAGCGAAGTGTATGCGCCGGTCTGACCGCCTGGTTGCCGTCGGTCTGACCGATGTAGATCGATCGGTCGAACCGCCGAAATTGCCTGCCTGCTCCTGTCGCCGCTGCTGGTCTGACCGCAGGTCATCCGTCGGTCTAACCGCCCCTAGCCGCCGGTCTGACCGCCGGTGCGCCGCCGGTTAGACCGTCGAAACCTGGTGAAACACAAATTGAAGAACTCTTAAAGTGGATGACGACTTTATTGATTCTCTCTGTGTTTACAAAGTGCACTAATAGCACTCCTTACAAAAATCTCGACTAAACTCGAAACTCTAACTCGACTATCAACTCAATTGCTCTCAAAAGCAATACTAGAAAGCCTCACGCTCCCTCTCTATTTATACCCAAGGTAGGCAGCCTAAAGCCACGAACCAAACTCATACTAGAAGTCCTAATCACCCTAGAAAACCCTCTAGTACAAGAAACAAACTTTACATAACCAATCATACCAAATTTGGACTCCTTTGAAATTCGACTCCGCATCCCATACGCACACAATACCTCCATCGTATGTCATATGGAATCTTCACCAACCACGTGCATTGAACTCTAGCCTTAGTATCCCACATGATCTCTGACCACCATGGACGTCGTTTTATCCCCAAGCCGACTCCCGGTCCATCACCGCAAATACTCTCCCGACATCTCGAGTCACCTACACATAGAACAAATAAAGAAACCATATTCCGAGACCAAGCTATCCTCAACTTGGCTCATTGTTAGCAAACAACAGTATTACATACGCATAATATCCATCTAGAAGCCATAAACATGAAACAATCACGGATATCCAAACAAATAACCCGAAACCGAAACCGACAGAGTCGGCCGGTCAGACCGCGGGCTGCGCCGGTCTGACCGCGCAATACACGCCGGTCTGACCAGCAGCACATGCCCGGTCCAACCGGACCCAAATCCAGCAGTACCTGTAGATCACCTGTGAAATCCAATCATCTCCAAAACCACTTCGCAAATAAATTCTAAATATGAAAACCAATAATCTCCAATGCCAATTGTTCATCACAGAATAATAATAAAAAACACCTTTGATTTCACAATCTCCCCCTTGATGAACACATTGGCAAACCCATCAAAAATGTTTCGGTGTTTGGAAAAATAAAAACGAAAGTGGTAAAAAGCGCACTTCGTACAAACGTACACATCGCGCTCGGAATTCCAAAGGAAAACTTCTCTCACTTTTGAAAAGAAAGAAATTCCCAATTGAACCAAAAACAACATTCTCTCAACTTTCCAAAAATTCTTCTCTTCTCCCCCTTTTGACAATGATTTCATCAAGTATAGGAATTATATTCATTAATGTTCAAGAGCTTAGCATACATATAGCATATCATGTCATGTGTTGCAATAAAAAGAAGATGAACCCATCTATAATATAATAAGCATGCATTAAAGTATAATCATGACCCAACGATTTTACAATTAAGCTTGAATCAACAATTAAAAATCATGATTTCATACGATTTATAATGCAACATCTTAACAAGCATATAGGTTGAAAGATAAACACTAAACATATATACCTATTGCATTTATCACTCTTTCTCAAATTAGCTTTTGCACAAAACAACCAAGAGAATTTTTTAATATTTTTCTTGAGCCTTTTTCTCATATTTTTCTCTTTTATTCCGGGTACGTCCCTGTCGTCGAGACTGTTTCCAGGGATTCGGCACCCATTATTTTGCTCACATCGAATACGTCCTTGTCGTCAAGACTGTTTCCATGGATTCGATATTCATTTTTTTCATATTTTTATTCTCTTTGCACAATAAGCAACTACAAGCTATTTGAGGAATAACAATTCAATAAACCATATATATAGATCATTTATAGATCAAACCATATGCTAGCATCAACATTGCATATTTGCTTAATTCAAGTATAGAATTTAAGTGTCATGCATCAACTCCCTTAAAAGCAAAATCTAAGTCTCATAAAAAAATAGAACACATACAAGCTATGCTGGAGACAAATAAACCTTCATAGTATTGCTAGCATGCACAAGAAAATACCATATATATAACACAAAGCTCTCTTATATCAATTTTTCTCATTGTCATATTTTTGCTTGATAAAACCATGAGGTGCAAAACTCCCCCTCAAACCATGCCAAAAAGGATGAATTATTCCCAATTCACCATAAAAAAAAGCAAAGCGATTAGAATCCAAAGGTTTAGTGAAAATATCAGCAAGTTGCAACTTTGTGTCCAAAAACTACAATTCAACATCTCCCTTCTCAACATGATCCCTCAAAAAGTAAAAGCGAATATCAATGTGCTTTGTGCGTGAGTGTTGAACAGGATTCTTAGTAATATTTATAGCACTAGTGTCGCGCCCAGAAAAATACCTTTTCCAGAATGCTAGTGTATTAATCCCCGTCCCAGGAAAAGCCGGTGTACACCACACAAACATGATACAAAAGGCACATCTTTATTATATCGATAATATTTACATTATTACAAAGGCACTCCAGGCCTGACAAACAAAAATAAACAGCAGCGGACTAGCGGGCCTACGGCTCCATCTTCAACTGGGGTATAAGCCAGGACTCCACGTAGGACTTCTTCTCTAAAGCTTCTCTTACTGAAGGGGGGAAAGATAGAGCAAGAATGAGTACAACCACCGTACTCAGCAAGCCACACCGGCAGATGCATGATTAATGCAAGGGGGTACAAGGGGATAATAATAGGGGTTAGGTTTTGCAGTAACAGCATTTAAAAGACACTTAGTTGCTCAAAGCTATTTTACAAGCACAATCCTAGGGCTACACAATATTATTAATCAAGGCCATGAACCCACACGAACCTGCCTTAACCTAAGGCCTACGATGATTCAGACCGAACTGGCAACCAGACCCAGATCCCAGCTCGTCCCAAGCCAATCCAGGCCAACCATTCCACATTTTAGTTGTTAAGCAAGTTTTAAGAATTAAACCACTAACTTGGGTACATTGCTAGGCTTGCCCATAACCGAGGGCGCGGCTATTCGAATAGATTATACTCTGATCAGAGGTGTACATCTTTACCCACAAGACACATCTTTACTCCGCATTCCACGGCCGTGGAACCCGTAGTAAAGGATGTGACATAACCCCTTTACCCATCCTAGCCGTGATAAAAGCACCGACACAACCTCGCCTACGGCCGGAATCCCGAGACAGGTAGGTAAGATTGAGCCCCTAGCAGTAGGACACCAGCCCTGTGCCATGACATCTCGACTACCGAGCCGCAGCCCGTGTAGCCTTCATTTGCCCTAGAGATGTCCATTGAGCCCCGACTTCGTCCATCTCCATCCGTGTACTCTTGCTAGGACTAGACTGAGCACCGAGTTAAGCCTTACCCATTAGACATGTGGTTAGTACGGTAGTGCTTTGCAATAGAGGCCCGAAGACCGGTCCTTATAGTGGCCGAGGTGCTACTAGCAGAACCATGCACCTCGAGCCCAACCTAAAACCATTTTGGGAGTTTTGAATAGAGGGGGGAGGTGTGTGTTCAATTCCATCACAAGCCAACCATTCCACAGTGTCCAAATCATATGAGAACTCCCAAAGTTTAAAGTTATAAAACCACCTAGTGTTGCCTAATTAATCAGCGAAGCATTTACCTAAATTCATACTAGTGGAACCGTTAATAGAGTACCCACTAGTTTTGGTTTTGTTTATCCTAGGGTGAACAAGGTAATAATAACAATAGCAATAATAATAAGGTCATAACAAAGGTAAATAGGCATGGCTAAATAAAACAGTGATAACGCGGGAATTTAAGTAAAGCGGTAATGCAATAATTTAAATCAAAATAATTTTATAAACTGGGATTCAATATGCTCAAGGGTGATGTGACTTGCCTTGCTCAGAGAGAACGGCCTTCCGAACCTTCGGCGACGACCGCGAACCACGCTTCAGAAACCTCCAGAACGACAGAAGCTACGCGAAGCACACAAGCAAAGCTACAAGCCTATAAAGAAGCAATAGCTGTACATAAAAAGAAAGCACAGAGTTCTTTAGGTTATAACAAACATTAAGAGACTTGAACGGGTCGATTCGGGGTTCGTATGACCAAGACATGGTCATCCGAAGTTTAATGCTGTTATATGGAGATTTATGGATTATTGTAATTAGGTTTTACAACTATAAAACATGTGTAAGCGCTAGCCTGGAAAAGACAGGAAGGCTGCGCTGTTGACATGCAGACCCCACATGTCAACCTAAAGGACCGCGGTAGACCGAGTACACAGAGACGATCCACGGGTCGACGAAAGCGGACACCGTGTGTCAACCGAGGCAAGTGGCTGACAAACGGACTCCACTAGACACCACGCGGGCTGCACACGTGGAAACCACGCGGCTACCGAGCGGGCACACTAACAGGTCACCACACGCACACACGATCGACTACCGACACCGGTACACGGGTACCGGGGTCGACAACCGCACAACGGGCATGGGGCAACACCGAAAGGACGAGGATGGGGCAGCGAGAAGAGAGACCGTTACCACCACACAACGAGGCATGGGAACGACGACGACGAACGGGCGCGGCGGAGACGGCTTGGGGACGATGGAAGCGAACGGCGAGGGAACGACTTCGGCGGCGATCCTTGGACGAAGGCGAGACACGGCCGGCGCAACGCTTGACGACGCGGAGCCGAGGACGAAGACGACGATGGGGCTGCAGCAACCTTGACGAAAGGCGGGCGACGAACAGCACGGCTTGACGGAGGGACGAACACCACGACTACCGGGAACGACGGGAGGACGACGATGGGAACCGGTGAGGAGGCGACGACGAACGCCGGCAGGTTCAGCTGAAAGGGAGGCGAAGCCAAGGACGACATCGCCGGCTCGCCGCTGTGATGTCGGAGGTGGTGGTGGCAACGTTGGCCGGTGCACAAGCGGGGTGGAACGGGCGGCCGAAGGAGACGTCGACGACGAGGATGGAGAAGCCGGCGCGGCAGCGACGTGCGGCGGCTTCCAGGCGAAACCGGGGAGTGGCCGAGGTTGATGGCGACGTCACCGTGCCGAGGGAGGGGACAGCAGCGTCGGCCAACGCTTTAGGCACGGCGAACAGCCGGCGGGAGGCGGTGCAGTGGCGGCGATGCCACTGGTTGCCGGTGGGGGCGCACCTCCAGTGGTTTCCCCGTGAAACGGAGGGCTGACCGGGGGAGAGGAGGCGGCTGTGACGCCGAGGATAGTGACGGCACGGCCTGCTGGCGCACGGGAGAGGAGGGGGAGATGGCTGGAGGCGGCCGGCGGCACATGAGAGAGAGGGATGAGGCGGGGAGAGGCGGTGCAGCCACGGGGAGGCTCGGGAGGAGGCTAAAACGATAGAACGCAAAGAGTGGGTTCCATTTTATAGCGGAGGGAAGCGAGCCGAGCAAGGGAGGAGCGGGGAACGGCGGCGGAAATGGCGGCCGGCGGCCATGGAAGGCGGCCATGAATGGTGCAGCCGTTCCGGTCAAAATAGTGCACGATTGATGGGGAGATTAGGGGGACAAGGGAGAGGAAGGAAAGTGTATTAATCCCCCCTAATCAATTTTGGAATTAGCCAATTGAATCAAGCGGATTTGAGGGAGGAAATGGCTAGGGTTCACGGGAGAGAGAGGAGGAGGCCGTGCGGCTGGAGGAGGACGACGACCGGGAGTGGGACCCACGCGGTCTCGCGATCAGCGCGCGTGCGGCGCGCGTGCGCACGCGGCTAGGGCAGGAGGGCGCTGCGGCTTGGGCCGGGCGGCCGGCCCAGGAGGAGGGGAGGGAGAGGCGGCCCGGGGGAGAGAGGAAGGAGGAGGGAGTGGGCCGGGAGGGGGAGGGGAGGCCCAAGAGAAGGAGGGAGAGAAGGAGAGGGAGAGAGAGAGGGAGAAAGGGAGGACTTTGGCCGCGGGCTGGGAGAGAGTGGGAGGACTTTGGGCCAGGCATGGCCCAAAGGGAGGAGGTGGATTAATTTTAGGTTTTTCTTTTTAATAAACTCTGATAATTGTTTTTGTTGCTTAATAATATTTCCGGTGCTCTGAAAATTCAAGTAAAATTTAAGGGCTCTTTTTAGACCACGGAGAATCCAAAAAAAATTCTCCGGGCCACATTCGAATTTTTCTTGTACACATTTTAGTATTATCCAATTTCTTTTCAAATTTTAATTAATTCTATTATTCCTTTTAGGAAATGATTTTTATTTCGGGATGAATTTATCAGGACGTGACAACTAGTATTATCACAAAAGAGAAGTACTTTATCAAAAGTAAGACCATAATCTTTCAAAGTCGATAAAAGCCAAAGAATCTGTGAACAACAACTAGCAGCAGCAACATATTCAGATTCAGCAGTTGATTGAGCAACACTATATTGTTTCCTAGAAGACCATGCAATCAATGATGCACCAAGAAAATGGCAAGTTCCACTAGTACTTTTCCTATCAATTCTACAACCACTAAAATCAGCATCGAAATATCCACTCAAGCATATAGAAGATGAAGTAGAATACCAAATTCCAAACTCAAGTGTATGATTCAAATACCTCATTATTCGCTTGACCGCTTGACGATGTGAAGCACGAGGAGAAGCTTGAAAGCGCGCACACAAACACAGAGCAAATTGTATGTCTGGCCTAGAAACAGTTAAATACAACAACGATCCAATCATACTTCTATACTCCTTTTGATCAACAACTTCACCATCTTCATCCGGATCCAACACAGCTGTAGAACTAATTGGTGTTGAAATTAGCTTGCAATTCTCCATCTTGAACCGTCTCAAAAGATCCTTCGTGTACTTCGTTTGATGCACAAATGTACCTTGAGGTGTTTGCTTAATTTGCAATCCCAAAAAGTACGATAACTCACCCATCATGCTCATCTCAAATTGCATAGTTTCAGCAAACTCCACAACCAAAGCGTGAGTTGAACAACTAAAGATAATATCATCCACATAAATCTGAACAAACAGTTGATTATCACCATACTTAAGAACAAAAGGCGTTTTGTCAACCTTTCCCATTGTAAAACTTTTCGCAAGCAAAAAGTTCTTAAGCATATCATACCATACTCTAGGTGCTTGTTTCAAACCATACAAAGCTTTCGACAATTTAAAAACGTGGTTAGGAAAATCAGGATTTTCAAAACCTGGTGGTTGTTCGACATAAACTTCCTCCTATATAAAAACCATTTTAAAAAGCACTTTTCACATCCATTTGATACAATTTAAAACCTTTTGATGTAGCAAAAGCCAACAAAAGTCTAATTGCCTCAATTCTAGCAACAGGAGTAAAAGTTTCATCAAAACCCAAACCCTCCACTTGAGTAAAACCTTGAGCAACAAGTCTAGCTTTATTTCTCACAATCAAACCATCCTCATTTTGTTTATTTTTGAAAATCCACTTGGTTCCAATAATATTATGTCCAGAAGGTGGTTCAACTAAAGTCCAAACTTTGTTTCACTCAAAATTTATAAGTTTTTCATGTATGGCGTTAATTCACGATTCATCAGTTAATGCATGTGACAGATCTTTGGGTTCAAAAGAAGTAACAAATGCAGAATTCGCACAAATATCATGAGTCGTTACCTTAGACCTAGTAGTCTGCTCACCTAAATTAACAATGATTTGTTCTGGCGGATGTCATCGTTGAATATGCAAAGGAGCAGTGACTTCTGAAGTTGTTTCACATTCTGTACCTTCACTGGTCGAAGTTGTAGCCTCTCGAGGTACATCTCGATCAGCATCAACAGAACCCGATCCCGACGAACATGGCCGGTCTGACCGCTCATCCTAAGGCGATCTGACCGGAGGTGTGCCGGCGGTCTGATCGGCTTGGCGCCCTGTCTGACCGGCCGAGCTGACCTCGTCGTCGTCGTCATCGCTCTCGTCTTCAAAAATACGACCATCCTCCCCCTGAACATGTGACAATGTACTTGCAATATCTGGTCTAGTACCTGGACTAGCCTCATCAAAAGAAACTTTGCAAGTCTCAACGATTTTGTTAGTCTCCAAAATAAGTACATGATAGTTACTAGAGTGTGTGGGATAACCAAGAAACATTCCATCGGTAGAGCGTGCCTCAAACTTATCCAAATTTCCATATTTCAAGACAAAGCATTTGCAACCAAAAACACGTAAATGTGAAACTTTGGGTTGATGTCCAAATCGAAGCTCATAAGAAGTTTTTCCAAGTTTTGATCTCAAGAAAACCCGATTTGAAATATAGCATGTGGTGTTAACCGCCTCCGCCCAAAATTTTCTAGGAGTTTTATACTCATCATTAGGAATAAGAGATTTTAATCTAGAAATTCAGAATTAAGAGACTAAATGATAAATTTTTGTTTTCTATACATCTTCTCACACTTCTTATTTTTCTCACTTAAAATAAGAATAGCTTCCTCAAAAACACGTACTTCATTGTCTTCACACTATGAATCCGATTCACCACGCGCCATGAAGCAAACACCGGAGATGTTCTTTCCCTTATCTTCATCGCCACTATCACCATCTACATCGCTTAGCGGCTCAAATGCGGCGTAGACTTGATCAAAAGCCTTCTTGAGAGTCTCCTTCATCTTCCTCCCTTTGAATGTACCCTTCGGCTTGTTGTCGTTGGTCTTCTCATCACCATTATCTTCCCTCCTCGCTCTCCCAAGCTTAGGACATCACGAACGAAAGTGATCCTAGAACCACATTCAAAGCAACGATTTGGTCCACCTCTTTTCCTGTACCTAACATTAGTCACAGCTCGAGAAAGTCTGTTAGATAACAAAACCAAGTCCTCCTCCTCGAATTGTTCGAGTTGATCATCGGACATGGCATTAAACAAAGCAAATGCGGAAGACTTTGATGAAGAAGAATCAACATCCAAAGAAGTTGAGAAAGAAACCAAAGCATTCGACTTAGAATCAACTTTACAAGAAAGAATATTCATCTTATGTGTTTTCAATTTTGCTTAAAGCGAATCCAAAGTCAAAGTAGACATGTCAACGGACTCCTGAATAGATGTAACTTTCATCTCCCAAATAGACATGTCAAGACCATTCAAAAAGTGGCAAGAAATCTTAGATTGTGTATAATTAACATCATAAGAAGAATCGACAGATCTAAGATCACTCAAAATTTTATTAAACCTAGACAAATAGTCATCCAAAGCTTCTCCAGGTTTCATCTCAAATTTAATATACTCCTTTTTCAAAAGATCTTGATGAAGTTCTTTAATGTTATTAGTTCCTTGATGAAAATTACTCAAAGCAATCCAAATCTCATGGGCAGTTTGAAGATGAGCAACACGATCATAATCCGAACGAGAAATCCCACTCAAAAGAATATTGCGAGCCTTGCAATTTTATTCAAACTCAGTTTTTAAAGCAGCAGTATTAATTTGTTCAGGAATCACATAAGGATAATAAACTTTTCTCCAAATATCATAATCCTCAGCCATAATGTAAAATTGCATCCTACTACACCAATGAGAAAAATCCGTTCCATCGAAAACATGAGGCTTAGTTGAAAACCTAACAGCCATGGCAAAAACTCTAGATCGGTAAAAATCCAAAGAAGAAAACAAGGCTCTAATACCACTTGTAGGATCGATCACAAGAACTAAGCCAACCAGAGGGGGGTGAATGGTTGGTATAACCGAAAACCAAAACTTTTAGCGAAAATAAACGTTACCCTCAAATTCGACGGATCGTGGTCTGACCGAAGTGTATGCACCAGTCTGACCACCTGGTTGCCGTCGGTCTGATCGATCGGTCGAACCGCCGAAATTGCCTGCCTGCTCCTGTCGCCACCGCCGGTCTGACCGCAGGTCATCCGTCGGTCTAACCGCCCCTAGCCGCCGGTCTGACCGCCGGTGCGCCGCCGGTCTGACCGTCGAAACCCGGTGAAACACAAATTGAAGAACTCTTAAAGTGGATGACGACTTTATTAATTCTCTATGTGTTTACAAAGTGCACCAACAGCACTCCTTACAAATATCTCGACTAAACTCGAAACCCTAACTCGACTATCAACTCAATTGCTCTCAAAAGCAATACTAGAAAGCCTCACGCTCCCTCTCTATTTATACCCAAGGTAGGCAGCCTAAAGCCACGAACCAAACTCATACTAGAAGTCCTAATCACCCTAGGAAACCCTCTAGTACAAGAAACAAACTTTACATAACCAATCATACCAAATTTGGACTCTTTTCAAATTCGACTCCGCATCCCATACGCACACAATACCTCCATCGTATGTCATATGGAATCTTCACCAACCACGTACATTGAACTCTAGCCTTAGTATCCCACATGATCTCTGACCACCATGGACATCGTTTTATCCCTAAGCCGACTCCCGGTCCATCACCGCAAATACTCTCCCGGAATCTCGAGTCACCTACACATAGAACAAACAAAGAAACCATATTCCGAGACCAAGCTATCCCCAACTTGACTCATTCTTAGCAAACAACAGTATTACATACGCATAGTATCCATCTAGAAGCCATAAACATGAAACAATCACGGATATCCAAACAAATAACCCGAAACCGAAACTGACACAGAGTCGGCGGTCAGACCGCGGGCTGCGCCGGTCTGACCAGCAGCACATGCCCGGTCCGACCGGACCCATATCCAGCAGTACTTGAAGATCACTTATGAAATCCAATCATCTCCAATACCACTTCGCAAATAAATTCCAAATATCATAACCAATAATCTCCAATGCCAATTGTTCATTATAGAATAATAATCGAAAACACCTTTGATTTTACACTTTTCAATCTTTATCGTTCAACTTATTTTTTACAATAGTTTTCTCTTTTTAACTTCCCATCTCTATCTAGTTTTCAACAATTTCTCCTATCACATGGACCTTCTTTGTCGGTGAGCAAAATTGCTCCTTGCCACCAAAGGTGTGTGTCTACATTGGTCTCCTCTCACCTTCTATTGTTGCACGCTTTAATTCCACCAGCGGTTTGATAGTAAAACACAACTACCATTGCATATTATAGAGAGGGTGTGTTAAATCATATACCCAACAAGAGAACATAGGCCTTGTTTAGATCGCAAAAAATTTTGGCCAAAAACTTTACATCAAATGTTTAGACACATACATGGAGCATTAAATGTGGGAAAAAAACTAATTGCATAGTTTGCACGTAAATTGCGAGACGGATCTTTTGAGCCTAATTATGCCATGATTTGACAATGTAATGCTACAGTAAACATTGCTAATGATGGATTAATTAGGCTTCATAAATTTGTCTCACAGTTTACAGGTGGAATCTGTAATTTGTTTTGTTATTAATCTACGTTTAATACTTCAAATGTGTGTCCGTATAGTTCAAAAACTTTACATCCAAATAACTAAACACACTCTTCATCGATCAATTAAACGACAGTGCTTGGAAGGTACCCATTCAATTTCTAACCAATTAGTATCCACCGTTGAGTTTTAAACGGTAAATTATAGACAGAAAATGGCATCCACTAGTGTAGCGTAGTAAAGTCTCTGGACTTGAGGACGACGGTGAAAAACCATAATTCGTGAGGAAGCTAGACGGTGACGAGAAGGCCGTCCTCACACTCAAGACCAGGAGGAGGCATCACGGGAAGCAGGTGGGTGTGGTGGCGATAGGAAGGGATGTATCGGTGAAAGATGGAAGGGAAAATCCAAAGACGTCCTAGTCTTTTCAATCTTTATCGTTCAACTTATTTTTTACAATAATTTTCTGTTTTTAACTTCCCACACTGGTGGAGAAACCGTTTGTAGTCCCGGTTCGTAACCCCTCTTTAGTCCCGGTTTTCAAACAAGGACTACCAATCCGGGACTAAAGATCGCTATCTTTAGTCCTGGGTGAAATAACCGAGACTAAAGATCGAGCTGACCTTTTTTTTTATTTGCATGGCCCTGTTGCTGCATGGTTTAATATATAAACCATGCATATATATGTTTCAATACATATATATTTATAATATATATATATATATATATATTATATTTATATATGTTTCAATACATATACATGCATAATATATATGTATTTATACATATATGTTATGCAAATGCATATGTATATATATATTAAAGCATTTAACATTTTATGTGCATATATATATGACCAAAATATATATTTACACTAAAGTAAAAATGTGTACATGCATATAGAAAAATAGACATGTATTAATTATAATTCATTATGATGTCCTAGCTAGCTACGACTTCGACGTAGTAGTAGTCGTTATCTCAGAAGCTAACGACCTATGAATTGTATTTCCGTCGTAGTAGAATTCACGCTCGGGATCAAGGATTTGTTCGTTGATGAATCCCATGAGTTGTTCTTGAACCGCCGCGATAAATTCCTTGTGTGTGAGGTTATCCCTCAAGCGAATATCCTATGAACGTATGAAATTAATTAGTAAACAACAAATCGATACGTACGCAATGAAATTTTCAATTTATTTGTACGTACATCGAGCTCTCTTGTGTTGATGATTTGGTCTGCAAGGCAGTGGCAATACTCGCTCACATAGTAGCCGCACAAGTTAGTTCCCTGGTCTTGCTTTGCGCACTATATATAAATGACAAACGACGAGAGATCTAATTAATATACACTTGTATTTGAATTGGAGATTCAATATAAATGTAGAGCATGTGTACTCACATGAAAGTTAAACTTCCGCCTAAGTCTTTCTCTCCATTTGCCGCGGACCAAATGATGGAACCGATACCAAGCCCTACATGGAGTTTAAAGCTATGATTCGTAGTAGCAATTAATTATAACAAGATTCGTAATTAACGTTGGAACTTATGACTGTACCTGTGTATAAGTTCAAAAACCTGGTCAAACGTAGACTTTTTTTTATCCATTGAGTCATATACATTGACTACGCAGGCCTCCAAGTCGAAGAGTAAAAGGACCCAGTGGAATCTGCAATGTGCGTCGGATGGATTACATATGAAACACTTAGCATGTTCATACGGGAATGAAATTTGGTAGGAAGACAGTAAAAACTAACTCTGTCTTGTAATATTGCGCCTTCAGGATATGGACGAGATTGTCCTCTGTGGCTTGCGGATACTGGTCGAGCATTGCGACGTTTACTTTCCGAGGGTCGATGAATCCAGTATCAAAAACCCCCCGCCGTCGGGCCCTTTGAATCTCCATTCTACAACGATAAAAGGAAGTATATATTATATATGGTGTACTTATATACAAGGACCTAATTAATTAAAGGAAACGTAATAAGAAATCTAACTGAACGATACTTACAAAGTCCAACAACTCATAATAGAGACGTCGAGAGCGTCCAGCTGGTATAGTTCGTAGATACCCTTGAAATTGATCCAGAGAATATCTTCTCCTTGCAAGAAGTCCGTGTCCCTGATACTCGCTCCGATCATCTCTCTACCGGTGGCGCTCATCTCCATGTACAGTTGATGGAATTTATACATTTGTGTCGGTAGGGACTGCAGCTGCTCAGGCTTGGCAAGCGGTTTACCGAGTTCGTACATGTATTTCACTTCCGCCTTTTCGATTGATGCGCCTCGTAGCAATTGATCCGTAGTTAGCCCGGTGTCATTAATAAAATCTTGTATTCCAAATTCTTCACCGGTCACCAACGGCTCAATCTCCTGGTTTGGTTGCTCTCCAAGCTGAGGGACTGGTTTGGACTTTCTAGAAGATGCTTTCTTAAGTGTTCGCTCATAGTCCGATAGCTTTATGGCCTCCTTGGCAGGTGCAAACATACCCCTAAAGAAGTTCCTGACACTTGGGTCTATAGGAATCTTCTTTTCTGGACTTCGAGGCTTCAATTGTTTCCTGACTTCTGATGCCACATAAGCGTCAAGCTCCTCTTGCGTGCAATCGTACCCCGGGTCCTTGTTTTTGGCGGCGTCAACTTTCGCCTTCTTCGTGGCCCTTGTGGGGGTAGGCGGTGGAGCTTGGGGGGCCCTTGACTTGGAAGGTGCCGGATGAGGAGCTTGCGGATGAGTCGGTGTAGGAGCCTGAGGAGGAGTCGGTGCAAGAGCCTAAGGTGGAGACGGTGCTGGAGCATGAGGAGAGACGGTGCAGGTGCCTGAGGAGGAGATGGCGGAGACGGAGGAGATGGTGCACGAGACGCTGCTTGTCGCCCAGTGTCACGCCCGGAATTTCTATCCAAAATTCCAAACGCTTACATGTGTGTGAACCCTCGTCCAGGAATCAGCCGAGGCACACAATAACAAATTGATAATAGAGTACAATTATTACTCTAATTAATAAGCGAATAAAATGTCATTACAGAGGTAGATAGTTCCTCTCAATCAATAAAGATCTAAGCAGCGAAAAAATAAGAAACAGCGCAGGCGACTCCTCTCCACAGGCAGCTTGACCAGGGCTACGCCTAATCATCCACACCATCAGCATCACTGTAGAACTCCTCCTCTGATAAATGATTGCAAGGTGAGTATATGACATACTCAGCAAGCCACACAGCAGATATACAAGTGCACAGGATAACAAAGGATGGCATAGTAGGGTTTCATTTACATAAACAACATTTAACAAACATTTCAGAATTTAATAAAACAGTTAGGTAATAATTAAACAATATTAATCCAACGCTATACAACATACCCTGTTGCATAGGCCCAACCATTCTGAACAACCATCCCGGCTGCACAGTTCTATCTCCACACCAAGAATATACCATTCCAAACCAGGAGCTAATCAAATTATTACCAGTTATAGCATCTTTTATTATGATGAGAAGTGTGAAACTAATCACGAAAGACATTGTTAGACCCGCCCATAACCGCGGGCACGGCTATTCGAATAGTTTTACTCTGGCCAGAGGTGTACCACTGTATCCACAAGACACAGCCCCACAACATGTCACCATGCGCCTCGATACCACCACGGTACCTCAGAAAGGAGCTGTGATAGTACCCCTCGCACAACACAATCCACCACAGTGCACCGTTCCTGGATCATAATCACCCCCTTATAAACAAGGCATGGACTCCCCAGCGACCCCCGTGGGCTTATCTCCGCCACTTCTCAGTCTGGTGCTCCGCAATGAACCATGCTATACAAAAGGTAAAGCCGTTGCCCACGCTGGCTTGTGGTTGGCACGGTTAATGTTTCACAACCGAAACTCGTGAACCGGTCCTTAATTGTCATGAGCACGACCATCAAAACCATGTGCTCACAACCCACCATTAGCAAGTTTTAGTTGGCAGTTTAATTAATTAACCAATCACGATTGACCATCGTGAGCTATCATCAAGCCATCATTAAATAATAGTGAATTATAAGTTATCCCAATAGTGTGCTAATGTTTCTAAGCATGGCTAAGCAATCATATCTAATATCTAGCTGAACCAATATATAAAGCCCAACTAGTCAAGTTATAATAACCCAAGGTATCAAGGAATAAAGTAATCAAGAACAAAAGGGCTATAACAAACAATAGGTTAATTCCACTCAATGACATTCGAAAATAAATGCAATAGTTGAATAGAAACAATAGCTTTAAACGGGATCAACATGCTCAAAGGGTTGTTTGGGATCTGTGTGACTTGCCTTGCTGGCCTTGGAAGCCTTCAAATTCTTCTCCTGCGAAAACGAACTCTCCAGAAACGTCGGAATCTAAACAGAAAAGAGCAAAAACACCAAAACAGCACATAAACAAGCATGAACAGTACAAGTGGATATTTTTAACATGTAGATCTCAATTTTAGAAAAATTTAGAGACTTGAACCAACTAAATCCGAGCTAAGATGAATTAGTTATGAATTTTTAAAGATTAAATCGGATTAAAACACTTATATGGGTTTTAATTGAATTATGACGCAATAATGAATTATTTTTGAAAAGGAAAAGGGAATTATTGCGTCAGCGGCTAGGGTTCGCGGTGAACCGGGTGCACGGCGGCGGCTCACGGAAACGAACGGCCGAGATCGATCCTATCCACAACGGACGGCCAAGATCTAACGGTCTACGACCGGTCTACGACGGATGGCAACGATGGCGTCGGCGATGACGTCATCACCGGCGGCGGCTCGGGCGCGCATGCTCGCCGGTGAACGACGGCACGACAGCGCGAACGGAGGGCACCTACGGGTAGCGGACGGCACGGCGAACTCACCGGTGACCAAAGCGGCGGCGGAAGATCAATGGACGGCGACGGCGTCGAGGAAGAAGCGGCGGCAACCTTCGGCTTGACGACGACGGCGGTGCTCCGGCGGTTGACAACGACGGCGAAGGGGCGGACGAGGACGGCGACGTGACGGCGACCTTCCCGAGCGACGGCGACGACTGGAGCTATGGCGACGCACGGCTGGAGCGGCGGCGACGACGGCGGCGCGAGGTCTCACGGGGCTAGGGCTCTACCGGCGACGAGAGACGAAGGCGAGGGTGGCGACGGGTAGCAGAGGACCTGGGGGTGCTTATATAGGGACTAGGGAGAGGCGGCGAAGGCCCACGGCGACCGGCAACACGATGGAAAGATTAAGGTTCGGGAGAGAGAGACGAATCCGATTCGAGATCGAATCCGCGAATTTCCAAAGCGATTTAGACGATGTTTCCAAAAGGGAAAAGGTAGAGTGGATCACGGGGATCCTTTCCCCTCAATCAATTTCATCGGAAACGGAAAGGGGCGGCCGGATTTGGAAGGAGATGGCGGTGGCGCGGCGCTAGGGCTCGGGCGGCGGGCGGCCGGAGGTAGACGACGACCTGACAGGCGGGCCCCACCTGTCAGCGTCCGAGGGCGCTCGCACACGGCTGCTGCGGGCGGACTGGGCCGGCTTGGGCCGAGGAAAGTTAGAGAGAAGGTTTTGGGCCGACTTTCGGCCCAAAGCCAAAAGAGACTTTTAAAACCTTTTCTAATTTAAATTATTCATGAAATGCAATTCCATTTATTAAAAATACTTCCTTAGCTCAAATAAATCCTAGAAAAATCTAGGAATTATAGAGTTAAGCAAAGTATTTAATGAAATTTTATCTGGCCCCATTTTATATTGGGATTTATTATTTAAAATTAGATCTTCTTTTCAAGGCTTTTAAAATCATTTCTAATAATTCCAATTAAACAACAATTTATATATTTAGGATTTTTAGGGTGTGACACCTAGGGAGGATGATGTACCGCTTGCGCCATAGTATAATGGCGTGGCTTGTGTCTCGTAGATGCGTCTCACCGTCTCCTCCAGGGTAGTCCAACTCGAGGTCCTCGTACGCGGCTTCCACCAACTCAACTTCGACCTTGGAGTATCCTGCTGGAATCGGCCTGCAGTGGTAAGTCCCTGAAGGGTCCGTTGGGATGGCCATGCCCGACGCCACCTTCATGTGGTGAGAGGTTATTTATTAGTAATCAACATATATAAGCAGCAACTTGCGGAATGGACAATTCTAAAATCTATAAACTATGAGCTTACCTTTATTGACAAGTTCTTGAGGGGAATATGCAGCTCACATGGTGTCCGCTGAGTGATGTCATCAACGGGGCAGGTGGTTTCGTCCTGGGTTTGCATGGCGTCCATGCTCTGTGATCCTACTTGCCTCGTTAAGGCACAACTGCTACGATTGCCTGAAGGGCTGACCATTGCAGGAGGAATGTACGGCTGGGGATCCTGGGACCGATGTGCGACCATGTGTTCATCCACCTTCCTTGCCACCTCCTCTTGCATGCTGAGCTCGTAGCTCGATACCCTGTACTCAAGATCTACAATCTTCGCCTCGGTATCTCTCTTGCTCCTCATCCGACTCCTATACATGTGGATGTCCTCCTTGAATCCAATATTCCAAGTAATCACCCCTTTCCCTCGTATTCGTCTTGGATGCTCGGGAGTCTACAGGGCGAGTGACAGCTCGTCCTTCTCTCTGTCGGGTCGGAACGTGCCCTGAGAAGAGGCTTCCACTGCGTCCATTAGTCGACTCGCAGCCTCGCGTATCTGATCGCTGAAGACCAGGGAGCCATCAACTGGGTTGAGCGTTCCACCGTGAGCATAGTACTAGAACTTCGATCGATCTGGCCATTTAGCAGTGGCCGGTTCGATACCTCTCTCAAGCAAGCTTGCCTCCATCTCCTCCCACTTCGGCATCGCGATGCTATAGCCGCCTGACCCCAAGTGGTGATGGTACTTCTTCTTGGCGGCATTTTCTTTGTTTCTTTCCATCATCGCCTGCCCTTGTTGTCCTGCCTTGTAAGCAACGAACTCGTCCCAGGGATCCCTTAGCTTTGGGAATGTGTTGAAGTTCGGTGTCTGCCCCTTCAGGATGTATTTCTAGTACAGATCTCCCTTGAAACCCTGAAACTGTTCTGCCATTTTCTTTAGAGTCCACCTTTTCACTATGTTCTCTGTACCCGCGGGAAGGGTGAATGTCTCGAGTATTGTGGTCCACAGCATCTCTTTCTCCGAATCTGGGACAAAGCTCTCATGATCTCCGCGTGCCCTTGTTTTGCGCCAGTACACCGTACTGACAGGCACGTTATCCCGCATAACCCAACCGCTGTGTCGTACATAGTTCTTGGCTGTTTCTGCCGGGGCACTAGGTCGGCCATCTTCGTCCACTTCCGTTATGATGTGTCAACCCTCTAGCTTCTTCGCGGCACCTCGTTGTTCGCGGGCCCTCTTCTGTCCAGCGGAGGGTTGACTTCCACTAGCCTCCTCCTCGTTCCCCTCCGCATCCCTCTCCACGTTCCCCTCCTGGTTCCCCTCCGCATCCCTCTCCACGTTCCCTTCCTCGTTCAAGTACTGGTTTGGATCCTCGTTCCCCTCTTCTTCGTTCCAGTACTGGCTGCTTCCCTCTGCGATTGTATCGTACAGTATATGTTCCTCATCGCGATCAGCTATCTGTTCATACAAGAAATATTTGCTAAGTCTATAGGTCATATTTGCTTTAACAATCATATATGCTAACAATCATATATGCTATGTCTAAGTGTAAATCTAATAGTCTTATATTATTAGTCCTATATTACAAATCTAATAATCTTATATTAAAACTCTAACAATCATATATGCTAAGTCTAAGTGTCGTATATTAGAACTCAAATAATTATATATGCTAAGTCTAAGTGTCGTACATTAGAACCCTAGATAATCATATATGCTATGTATAAGTGTCGTATATTAAATCTAATAGTCTTATATTATTAGTCCTATATTACAAATCTAATAATCTTATATTAAAACTCTAACAATCATATACGCTAAGTCTAAGTGTCGTATATTAGAACTCAAATAATCATATATGCTAAGTCTAAGTGTCGTACATTAGAACCCTAGATAATCATATATGCTCTAAGTGTCGTATATTAAATCTAATAGTCTTAATTATATTAAAAATCTAACCATCATATATTTACATCACTTGCCTGCGCGAATTCCTTCGAGGGCTAGCTACCACTCCGGCTTGAGGGACAACGACGACGACGTCTTTTCTGCAACATACAAAAAAAATGTATTAGTCTAAACGCAAAGTAACATATATTGTATTTCACGTAGTGTCGTATAAGGCGACCGTTCACGTTTCATTCACGTTCGTTCACGTTTCATTCACGTTTCGTTCACGTTCGTTAACGTTTCATTCACGTTTCGTTCACGTTCGTTAACGTTTCATTCACGTTCGTTCACGTTTCATTCACGTTCACGTTCACGTTCGTTCATGTTCGCGTTCTCGTTAAGTTCATGTTTCGTTCACGTTCATTCACCTTCACGTTCTCGTTAAGTTCACGTACATTCGTTCACGTTAACGTACGTTAAGTTCACGTTTCGTTCACGTACATTCGTTCGTTCACGTTCGTTCTCGTTAAGTTCACGTTTCGTTCACGTGGCGGCAGCGGAGCGGCGGCGTGGTGGCGCGGCATCAGCGTGGCACGGCGGCGGTGTGGCGGTGGCGTGGCATCGCGGTGGCGTGCCGAGGAGGGGGCAGCGGCGTGGCAGTGGCGTCGGTGTCGTTGGCAGTACCGGCGCGACGTCGTCGGCGGTGGCAGCCGCATCGAGGTCGTGGTCGGCATCGGTGGTTTGGAGAGAGAGAGAGAGAGAGAGAGATCGAGGTCGAGAGAGAGAAGGAGGCGGCGGCGGCTCTCACCCCAGAGATGCAGCGGCAGCGGAGGCGGCGACGACGACGCCCGCGAGACGACGGCGAGATACGACGGCGGCGTCGGCACGGGGATGCCCTAGGCAGTGGCGGCGAAGGAGAAGCCGAGATCAGGGAAAAAAAACTTCTAAGTGTTGGTGGAGAAGACGAGAGCGCACATCGGGAATATATATACCCCTAGATCTTTAGTCCCGGTTGGTGAGAACAACCCTGACTAAAGATATGTTTACTCCCGGTTGGTGAGAACAACCGGGACTAAGATCTTTAGTCCCGGTTTTTCTTACGAACCGGGAGTAAAGATATCTTTAGTCCCGGTTAAGATCTTAGTCCCGGTTGTTCTCACCAACCGGGACTAAAGATATTTTCCCGCTATTTCTAAATTTTTTTTAAACCCGGTGAGGGTTAAGAACCGAGACTACAGATAATAGCACTGAACATTACATATGTGTTTCTAAAATAGTAAATAATGCATTAAAATTATTTAAAGTCGAAAAATTAATGACAATTACCTCGAAAAATTATTGTTGTCTGTAGTAAATTAAGTGGATAATACGTAATAAGCAAATATATGATTTAAACTTGTTAAAAATTCTAATAATCATATATAATTAGTATATGCATGATATTAAATTGTTAAAAATTCTAATTAACATATGTACATACCACATGCATGATTTAAAATTAATAAAAATTCTAATAATCATATATAATTAGCATATGCATGATTTAAAATTGTTAAAAACTCTAATTAACATATGTAAATGCCACATGCATGATTTAAAACTTTTAAAAATTCTAATTATCGCATATAACTAGCATATGCATGATTTAAAATTGTTAAAAATTCTAATAATCATACATAATTAACATATGCCATACAACGATTGATTTATATGGATAATCAATACATCCATAATAGTTTACATCGTGTACACAATAATTACGGCAATACATCGGCGGTGACGGTTGACCGCACGTACTTTCTCCTCACTATTGTTCCCTCCTTGTGATCACTACGTGAGTAAGGGGTGTCTTCATTTGATAGGAGGATGCTAGGGTCAATCGTCACCGTGAAAGGGGGTTGCCCATCCAACTGATCGTAATCCTCGTCAGTCTTGTCCTCTACTCCGACGATTTTTCTTTTGCCTGGGAGAACCACGTGGTGCTTCGGCTCGTCAGGCTTGTTGCCCTTCTTTCCTTTGCTAGACATGTCCTTCACGTAAAATACTTGTGTTACATCATTGGCAAGGACAAAATATTCGTCCAAGTATCCAACCTTGTTAAGGTCAACCGTTGTCATCCCACTGTCAGCAATCGTTACGCCTCCACCAGTCAACCTATCCCATTGGTACCGGAACAGAGGGATCTTGAGAGGACCATAGTCAAGTTCCCATATGTCCTCGATGGCACCATAATACGTGCCAGTTGTTCCATCATGTCCCATGGCATCGATACGAACAACGCTGTTTTGGTTTGTGCTCTTCATGTCTTGGGCTCTCGTGTAGAATGTGTACCCATTGATCTCATATCCCTGAAATGTCGCGATCGAGCCAGATCGTCCCCTCACCAGGAAGGCCAGTTGTTGGTTAATCATCTCGTTACCCATGAGATATTGTCGTAGCCACGCAGGGAAAGTATCGATGTGATGCCGTGTAATCCATGCATCGGACTTACCGATGTTTCTGGCGCGAAATAGAGCTAAGTGCTCCTCGATGTAAGGAGCCACCAATGAAGATTATTGCAGAACCGTGAAATGGGCTTTACGGAATAAATTGTTGTCTACCGTCATTATTGCTTTTCTTCCGAGAGTCCCCTTTCCCCGTAGTCTCCCTTCATGGCGTGATTTAGGTACCCCGATTGGGCGAAGGTCTTCAATAAATTCTATGCAGAATTCGATGACCTCCTCTGTTCCATACCCCTTGGCGATGCTTGCCTCTGTATGAGCATGGTTATGAACATACTTCTTCAGAACGCCCATGTACCTCTCGAAAGGAAACATGTTGTGTAGGTACACAGGCCCGAGAATACTGATCTCTTTGACAAGGTGACAAAGCAGATGCGTCATTATATTGAAAAATGAAGGTGGAAATATCAACTCAAAACTGACAAGACATTGCACCACATCATTCTGAAGGGCTTCTAATCTATCCGGATCGATGACCTTCTGCGAAATTGCGTTCATGAAAGCACATAGCTTTGTTATTGTTGCCCGGAAATTGCCTGAAAGGATACCCCTTATTACAACTGGTAGCAGTTGTGTCATCAACACGTGACAGTCATGAGACTTTAGGTTTGTGAACTTCTTCTCCTTCGTGCTTATTATTCGCTTTATATTCATGGAGTATCCAGACGGTACCTTTATGCTCTCCAAGCATTTAAACATACTTTCCTTCTCTGTCTTGCTAAGAGTGTAGCTGGCTGGACTCAAGTAATGGCTTCCTTTCTCCTTTGGTTCCAGGTGAAGGTCGCCGCGTTGTTCCATATACTTCAGATCATTACGTGCTTCCAATGTATCTTTCGACTTTCCATATATACCTAGGAAGCCAAGAAGGTTTACGCAAAGGTTCTTAGTGAGGTGCATCACGTCGATTGCGTGGCGGACGTCCAAGAATTCCCAATAGGGTAACTCCTAAAATATAGAGTTCTTTTTCCACATCGCCACGTGACCAACTTCGCTCTCTATAGGCTGGCTTCCATACCCATTTCCAAACACTACTTTAAGATCTTTAACTATAGCAAACACTGTTTTCCCGCTGCGATGTTTAGGCTTCGTACAGTGGTCTGCCTTATGTTCAAAGTGCTTGCCTTTCTTCCGTACCGGGTGGTTTGCAACCAGGAATCGACGATGACCCATGTACACAACATTCCTACAGTGCTTAAGATACGTACTTTCTGTTTCATCCATACAGTGAGTGCAAGTCTTGTACCCCTTGTTGGACTACCCGGAAAGGTTGCTAAGTGCAGGCCAATCGTTGATGGTTACGAACAGCAACGCTCGTAGGTTAAACTCCTCCTGTTTGTCCTCGTCCCACACGGGGACACCTTCCTTTTTCCACAACAGTTTAAGATCTTCGACCAGTGGTCTTAGGTACACATCGATGTCATTACCAGGTTGCTTGGGGCATTGAATAATAATCGGCATCATTATGTACTTCCTCTTCATGCATAGCCAGAGAGGTTGTAAATACACATCGTAACGGGCCAAGTGCTATGGCTGCTGCTCATCTCTCCAAAAGGATTCATGCCATCCGTACTTAAACCAAACCGTATGTTTCGTGCATCATTTCCAAAGTCTTTAAATTTTCTGTCGATGTTTCGCCACTACGAACCATCGGCGGGGTGTCTCAGCATCCCGTCCTGTTGACGTTCTTCAGCGTGCCATCGCATCATTCTAGCATTCCTCTTGTTCCTGAACAAACGCCTTAGCCATGGTATTATAAGGAAATACCACATCACCTTAGCAGGAATTCTCTTCTTTGTTGGCTGCCCGTCGACTTCACCTGGATCCTCTCGTCTAATCTTGTATCGTAGTGCTTTGTAAACAGGGCATGCTTCTAGGTTCTCGTACTCCTCACTGCGATATAGGATACAATCATTCGGACATGCGTGAATCTTTTGAACTTCCAGTCCTAGAGGGCAGACTATCTTCTTAGCCTCGTACGTTGTCTCGGGCAATTTGTTTCCCTCCGGAAGAATGTTCTTGACGAGTTTCAATAAATCTCCAAATGCCTTGTCACTAACACCATTTTTTGCCTTCCATTGCAAGAACTCCAGAGTTGTGTCCAACTTTTTGTGCCCCTGCTCACAACCTGGGTACAACGACGTTCTGTGGTCCTCTAACATCTGCTCCAATTTATGGGCCTCCTTTCACTTTCACAGTCCTCCTTTGTGTCCTGTAACATATGACCAAGATCATCCGCAGCGTTGTTATCGCCAGCATCCCTGTCCACCTCGCCCGTTTGATTTCCTTCAAATCCAGCGTACTGAGCCCAGTCGGGAATGTTCTCGTCCTCCGCTTCATCTTCTTCCATTTCAACCCCTTGCTCACCGTGGGATGTCCAACAATTATAGCTTGGCATAAACCCCGACTCAAACATGTGGAAATGAATAGTCCTGGATGCAGAATACTCCTTCTGATTCTTACACTTATTGCATGGACAACAAATAAAACCGTTACGCTTGTTAGCTTCGGCCACTCTCAAAAAATAATGCACGCCCTCGATAAACTCTTTGGACCGCCGGTCAGCGTACATCCATTGCCGATCCATCTACATGAAACGAAAAAAAATCGTACATAAATAAATTTTCGTACAATAATGACAGTCAAACAGTAATGATAAAATAATTAAAAACTCTTTCGACAAGCAATTCTTATTAACAATTTTTGAAGTTCTAAACTAATATTAATGTTGTACTTCTCTTAATTTTCAATTTAGTTTGTTTTCTGTTTTTTAAGATTAATTTTCATCATATTTTAAACTATGAGAATAAAATTTCTATATATTCTTCTTCCCCACACAAATTTTCTCTTTCATCAACTTACAACAAAGTTTTGGAGAAAAAAAAATGTGTGAAACATAGCTCCAAAAGTAATATAACAACAAAAAAACATTGGAGGAGGAAGTTACTAACCTTTTAGACACCTCCGATTTGTATATAATCACTAAAAAAATTTCACAAGAAATTTTGGCATGACCTCCCCTCTTTCTTTGAGAAATTTATAAGCTTGCTCTCGGGCTGGAGGAGGAAAAAGGCATATATAAAGGGGGGATCTTTAGTCCAGTTGGTGTTACCAACCGGAGCTAAAGATCACCGGGATCTTTAGTCTCGGTTGGTAACACCAACCGGGACTAAAGATCCCGGGGGTCCTGACAACGTCTAACATCTCTACAACCAGGACTAAAGATGATATTTAGTCCCGGTTGGTGTTACCAACCGGGACTAAAGATCACATATGCCCGTTGTAGCCACCAACCGGGACTAAAGATCACATATGCCCGTTGTAGCCACCAAACGGGACTAAAGATCATCTTTAGTCCCGGTTTTAAATGGATCAGGACTATTATGGATTTCGGTTGACCAACCAAAGATGGTTTCTCCACCAGTGCCATCTCTATCTAGTTTTCAGCAATTTCTCCTATCACATGGACCTTCTTTGTGGTGAGCAAAATTGCTCCTTGCCACCAAATGTGTGTGCTACATTGGGGGTCGCGGCCCCCCTGACGCGTGATCAGTACTAGTACTACTACAGTACTACTAGCAGTACTACTACTATTACTACTACTGTTGTTATACTACTAACTACTATAAATATATATATATTTATATGTATATTTTTTATGTATAAAAAAATATGCACGTATACAAACTTTGTATACGATATGTACAAACTTTTATATACGATGTGTACAAACTTTCTATATGATATATACAAACTTTATATACGTACGTATTAAAAAATAAAATAAAAACTAGAAAATACATCATTGCATACGCGTATACAAACTTTGCATACGCGTATACAAACCTTGCATATGTACGAATACAAACTTTGCATACATACGAATACATACTTTATATTCATGCATCTTTAAAAAACCAGAAAAAGAAATACAAGAGAAACCGGAAAAAAAAATGAAAAAACCAAACCGAAAAGAAACGAGAAAAACGGAGAAAAAAAAGAGAAAAAAAGAAAAAAACAACCGAATAGAAACGACAAAAAAAGGGAAAAAACGAAAAACTCGCTACTCCCTCCTCCTCTCGTGCGGCGCGTCCGCTGCCCCTCTCCGCGCGCGACACGTGTCCAGTCGGACGCGCGCGACTGATCGCCCATTAGCTTTTTTGTGCTACATTGGCCTCCTCTTTCCTGCGCACCACTTCATCCTTAGGCATTCCATTGAGACAAAAAAAAATCCTTAGGTGTTTGTTCCTGCGCACCACTCAATTGAGATCTTGCCCAATGAAAAAAATGTACGCACTCCTTGAATCCACCAATGACCTCAAAGGCGGGTTTTAATAAGTCCATGGTGATTGGAATCTAGCAATTTCTTTTTACCCTGCAGAGTTTAGGTAGTGTGAAAACAATGAGCATTACAATCAAGAGTATATCTTGTGTTAGTTGTTGCTTGGGAAACACGTTCTACGGTAAAACATTTTTTTTCTTCACACAATACCCAAACTACATATCTTAGGGCAAATATGCTAATTGACGCATGGCCGTGCAGAGCGAATAGGGCAACGTGGTGTCCGTTTCCCACTAAGTTCCGTTTCTCCTATTTTTGTGGCTTCCGTTTCCCCAATATTATTGTTTCTCCCCTTTTATCATTACTAGTTTATGCCTATGCTTTACAATGGGATTAGGAGAAACATGGATGGTATTAGGAGGAATGCGGATGAATGTTTTTATGGGGTTCAATTTTATACATCTGATTTTTCTGGTGGGTTGAATGTCTTATGAAAAATATTGTTTTTTGAGTGGGGTGGTTTTTTTACGTGGTGGGGGAAGTACAATAGTGGTGGAGTAGGATGGCTCCACTTTTTCAGTAGTAGAGACATGCTACGCATACACTTGTTTATTGCTTCACTACATTCTCTTTTTTCATAAAGGTTTGTTTGTTACAATCTTTTATGGGAGTATCGAAATTCCATGTGCTTAAAAAATTTCAGTGTGACATACCCGGATCTTGTAATATGTGAATCAAGTGTCCTAACTAATAAAAGTGTGCATCCTTTGTGTGTTAATCATTTCTCAGTGTTGTTGGAATTTTTCTAGCATTGCATAAAGACATTCATATGTACTAAATCACCTAAGGAAAATATTCATATATATTCTGTACAACTAAAATTTCTAGAAAATTTTCTAAAACTTACTAGACATTCTGAATAGCTCACTGGAATGTTTGCTAAATATTTTGACATTTGGTTTAGAACCTCAATTAAATAAGTCAAACTGTCCTAAAACAGTGATTAAATCTAAACACCAAACCTACTTTGCCATTTTATCACAATTAAACACTAACTCCCCCACTGTACGCGCTTTTTGGCCTCCTCTATTAACTGAATTTTTTTACATAACTTATACTCTAATCTAGCTATGTAAAATCGACTGGTCAAAACCTCTAAGTCGCCACAGTACTGCTGAAGTCTCTTTGCAATTTTTCCACGATTGCTTTGCTTCAATTCAAACCTCTACGTGCCATATATGTTGTGCACTAGTTACACACTGTAAGTTACACTATACACAGTAAAAACATTTGAATTGTTGGGCCAAAGTAATTCAGAGACAGTAATTAGTGAAAATGCCTAAGTGATCACAAAACTATAAATTTGCATCTAGCTCATTCCTCCATCCCTCACTGACCGGTGGGTCCCATTGGCCCTATGCTCCACCAGCCGGCTCTAGCACCGCCCTAAACCTCTAGCCGGGGTCACCAGCTGGAACGCTCTATGGGTGTGTTCTTTACTGCATGTTCCTAAATTTATATCCACACTTTCCACGTACACGTTTTCCGAACTACTAAACGGTGTGATTTCTTTTTTAAAAAAAAATTCTATAGAAAATTTGCTTTAAAATTCATATTAATCTATTTTTTTAAGTTTTTATATAGTTAACACTAGTGAGTAACCTTGTTTACGTGTGTGGGAGAGAAGTTCCCAATCTGTTTTCCTGAACACACCAAACAATATGCCATACAGCGCCAGCGTGCCTCCGGTTTTTGGGCCAATTTTTTAGGGGATGTGTTTTTGTCCCATTTGATGATTTTACCTTTTCTTATTTTTGGGATGCACGTTAGCCTGATTTTCTCTTTGGGCTTTTTACTCAATCTATAGCCCAATCCGAGAAGGCTATTTTATGCTCTCTTATTTTATCTAGCAGGCCAATTTTTTGTTGGCCCGCGTACAATTTTTTATGTACAACGTTTGTACATAAACATAATATACGTATGTGTATATGTACATAAAAAAATTATACGTATATACATATGGATATAGAGTTTATGCATATTAATATAAAAATTTTATACATATAGGTATAAATACAAAGTTTATACATATAGGTATAAAGTTTGTATATGTATAGAGGCTTGATCGACCGTGCACCCGCTGCCGTGTGTGGTCGGCCAAGCGTTAGGGCCCTCTGATGCATGTGCACCAATATGTCAATGTCTACCTCCGCCCCTATCCCTTCCAATCCACAAGCCAAGCAAATTCTATATCTTAGTTATGCTTGTATTGATCCAAGTCATTTACTAAAATTTAATTAGGATCTTCATATTTGAGCATACCTGTGAGTAGATGACACTTGCAATGTTACCTAATACTCATCAATTTATTCATTTAATTTATATGCGATTGGTTCATCAGCAAGTGGTGATTGACAACAGGATAATTTATACTAACGATTTTATTGAGTTGAAAATGGAAGAAATAGGTCACAAGAATTGAAAATGGTCTTGATGCTCAAGTGAGATCATGACATCTAAAGACTCGGATGAAGAGTTACAAGATGGGCCACATCCAGTGATTAATAAAAGGCATATGATGGACGACATAAGTTGAAGCACATCAAGTGGCTTGTAGAACTGGAAGTGACCGAACATCATGTAGTGATGAAAGTCAGGTGTTGACAGAAGTCCGTTGTCAAGCTAAGGCCATGGGAATAAGCACAAGGCAATGGAAATAATGAAGCTAAGTATATTTTCTTAGCATTTTGCTGATCTCGGCGTTTGTATTAAAGACCATATTGAATATAGGAATGTCATACTATTAGGAGCAATGCACCATTGTTTTTTATGTCGGTGCTCAAAATGATTTATCTTTGTGCGAGTTGAGAAACCTAATATAAAACAAGAAGTCTAGGTTGTTTCGCATGTCACAATACTTACACCATCCGCAAACTGATGGTCAGACCGAGCGAGTCAATCAAATATTGGAAGATATGTTGCGAGCCTGTGCACTTTGACTTTGGCGGAGTTTGGGATAAAAATCTGCCTTATGCGGAATTCTCTTACAATAACAGCTATCAGGCCAGTTTGCAAATGGCACCATTTGAAGCATTGTACGGACGGAAGTGCCGCACCCCGCTGTTTTGGGATCAAACTGGAGAACGCCAATTGTTTGGGACAGAAGTGCTAACTGAGGCAGAGGAGAAAGTCAGAACCGTCAGAGAAAGGCTGAGAATTGCGCAATCTCGACAGAAAAGCTATGCTGATAACCGCCGAAGAGAACTCACTTTCGAAGCAGGGGACTATTTGTACCTTCGTGTCACTCCGCTCAGGGGAGTACACCGCTTCCAAACCAAAGGAAAATTGGCACCACGCTTTGTGGGACCATACAGGATCTTGGAACGCAGAGGTGAAGTTGCTTACCAGCTTGAGCTTCCATCTAACATGGTTGGTATCCACGATGTGTTTCATGTGTCTCAACTGAAGAAGTGTTTGAGGGTACCCGAGGAACAAGCTAGCTCAGAGCACATCGACATTCAAGAAGATCTGACATATGTGGAGAAGCCGATTTGTATCCTTGAGACCAGTGAGAGAAGGACCAGAAACAAGGTGATCAGATTTTGCAAAGTTCAGTGGAGCCACCACTCAGAGGAAGAGGCCACTTGGGAAAGAGAAGATGAATTGAAGGCCGCCCATCCGCACCTCTTCGCCAGCTCTTCCGAATCTCGGGATCGAGATTCCGTTTAAGGGAGTAGGTTTGTCACGCCCTGAAGTTCCCCTCCCTTGCTTTAAATTCATAAAATAAATAGCCTGAAGAAGTTGGTTTAAATTAACCTAGAGTTGAATCCTTAATTAATAAATGCATTTAATATACGAATACGGTGTGGTGGAATTTTTCTTGAGTTCCCCATGCTCTAAAATATTAACAGGATTTTTAGTGGAATTTTCAGAGCCTTGGAAATAATTTTAACCAATTAAAAATGAGCATGTGCAATATTTAATCCCAGGAAATCCTTTTTCTTTTTCTCCTTTTCTTTTCCTCCTTTTTCCCTCTTCTTGGGCCGTCGGCCCATCCTTCCTCCCGCGCCTCTCCCTCCTTGCCGGGCTGGCCCAACTCCTTTCCCCTCTCTCTAGGACGCCGACAGGTGGGGCCCACCTGTCGGCCATCCCCTACCTCCAGCCGCCCGCACCCAAGCCGGCAACCGCCGCCCACGCCGCCGCTTTCCCCGCTTCCCGCGCCCCACTCCGCCCGTGCTCCGCGCTCACGTCGCCGCCCACATTCCCCACGCCTTCGTGCCTCCGCGCGCGCGCCCGAGAGGGCAGGATTCGATTTTGAATATGCCCCTCTCTCTTTCTCCACCCCACGTCGCCGGCGCCACTCCTTCTCCAAATCCGGCCACCACCCGGCCTCGCCCGCTTCTCACTCGCCTGTAAAACGCCTTCCCCGAGCTCCCTCTCTCGTTTCCACTACTCGCCGCCTTCTCCCGTGCTCTCCACCGTGCCTGCGCCGCTCGCCCCTTGCACCGCCGCCCGCCACCGCACTCCGACCGCGCGCCGCCGCCGCTAGCGCCGTCGCCACGCCACCTACCGCCGCCTCTAGCTCCGCCAACACAAGGGCTACCTCGGCCGCCACTCAGTTGCCGCCTACCGCCGCCGCACCGCTCTCCCCACGCCAAGCCTAGCGCCGCTGCATACCGCCTCCAACCGCCGCTAGCCGTCGCTAGTGCAGTCGCCGTGCCGCTCCGTTGCCGCCATTGGCCTCGCGGGGTCGAGGGTCGCCTCGTCCATCCCACGCACCCTGTCGTCCGCCGCTTGCTGCCAGTGTACGCCGTCGTCTTCCCCCACTCCGGCCAACTCACGGTGAGGCGCTCCCTCCCCCTCGTTTCTCCTCCCTCCCTTCCTAGCGCCGGGCCGCGCTGCTGCTTCGCCCATGCGCCGTCGCCTTCGGCCGACGCCGCCGCCACCCGCGCCGCCGGTTGCCATTGCCAGCGACTGCTCACCGCCACCGCCCTCGCCATAACCGGCCGGTCGGCCTTGATGTCGAGCCGAGCCCAGCCAGCACCTCCCTCCCCTCCCCTTTGAGCCACCGCTTGGTGGGACCCACTCGCCATGCGCCACCTCCCCTCCTTTGGAGCCGCTGCCGGTGGGACCCACCAGTCACCCCCCTGCTGACGTCAACCCTGGGCAATATTGTGCAATAAATAATTGATTTTTTTCTTTTATAGTAAAAACACAGATAATCTTCTAAAATTCATAACTAATTCATCCGAGCTCCGTTTAAGTCCATTCAAGTCTCAGTAAATTCATAAAAATGTATAGAATCCATTAAAAATGGTTTTGTTTTCTGTTTCAGTAGTCTTATAGCCTGTTTTGCTTGTGTGCTTTGTTTGTCGCGTAGATTTCGGCCGTTTCGTCGATCCGCGGTTCCCCAAAGACGTTGTTGTGGTCTCATCAGTGCGAGAGCAAGGCAAGTCATGCATTACAATTGATCATATTGTACCCAATTTACAAATGTCCCGCATTTCTATTAAATGTTGCATTATCTTTACAATATCATGTGGGATGGGTCCTATTACTTAGCCATATGTTGTTCACCTCATGCCATTGATAACTTGGGTAGTAATCAGACTAGATATTGGTTTATGAGATGCTTAGCCATGCTTAGTTCAACTAGTACACAAAGGGGGATCACATTAATGCATAAACTTTGATTATAGGCATAGCTTTGGATTAGTGCCACCGCTTTGGTGTTGGTTAATTGAAATATATTAAATGGTGGGCTGTGGGTGCATGGTTTTTCTAGTCGTGCCCATGGCAATTAAGGATCGATTCGTGGGAAACCTTGGAAGAATTCATCGTACTTACCACAAGCCAGCGTGGGCAACGGCTGGGCTTGTAGTGTAGCTTTCCTCTAGCCGACGTACCCAGGTTAGGGTGGGCGTGATGGAGTTGGGTCGGCCGGGGTGTTCGGTTGATCGGCTTCCGGATTCACCGTGGCACGAGAGGGGGGCTGCCCGTTGCCTGCTGGGGACGGGGCGAACCCTGAGGTGTGGTGCGATTGGTTAGAGGGGGTTATGCGAAGGGTCCTGTCACGGCCTCTTTCCGGTATGTCGTGGTGGCATGTCGGCGCACGGGAACGTGTCGTGGGGCTGTGTCTTGTGGGTATAGTTGTACACCTCTGATCAGAGTAAAACTATTCGAATAGCCGTGCCCACGGTTATGGGCGGTCGACCAGATTCACCATGATTAGTCTCACCCCTAGTTAGCTATTGAACTGGTGAAGTTCATGTGGTTGGTTGGGCCTGTTACAACGTGATGTAGTGTTGGACAGTGATTGGTTAATATTGATTAATTACTATAACTGTTTTACTGCTTTCAACTACTGCTTTTAAATGCTAGCTTTATGCAGAAGGACCTTTAGACTCCCTTGGATATATCTTGCATCATACCTCCTCTTCCGGTATGACTTGCTGAGTACAGTGGGTTGTACTCAGTCTTGCTCTCTTTTCCCCCACACCAGAGTTGAAGTTCTTCTCAGTTGGAGATGTCTCGAAGAAGTTGGTTTCGTCGCTGTCGTCAAGGATGCCTGTGGAATGAAGTCGCCCGCTGCAGGAGTCAAGTCTTCAGGCTTAGCTCATTTTTATCTTTTCCTCTTTATTTGTAATCTTTTATATTTTTGTAAGACGTGGATCTGTATGTCAACAATTGTCATTTGTGTACCCTGGCTGGTTCTGGACAGGGGTTAAATGCACATTCAGCTTAGAAATTCTGGTTCGTGAATTTCTCGGCGTGACAGCTGCCTTCAAACGGCCGCCAAAATTGCATACGAGCTCCGTTTTGGGTCCGTGAGTACTTGATGGAAAGCTCTCGGAGTCCTCTTTCAAACAGATCTAGCACCATCTCTGAATTCCATCTCGTTTGGCCGCAATCACAGAAAAAAAGTAATGCGTCACCTATACTGGGCCTATGGGCTTGTAACTTCGTCTAAGACCCCGACCCAAGTGGGGCCCATGTGGGGTGCGCCCCAACCAAGTGGAGGACAACCTAGGGTCTCCCATCTCCATAAATAGCTTGGTACCCCTTCAAGGTCTCCATCTCTCTCGAAGGAAAAAGAGAAGACTAATGCACTTACAGTATCCGAAGAGAGAACCACAGGTAATCTTAATGGTGCTACAATTAATCAAGGTGAGTGTGCCGTTAATGAATTGAACATGTCCACTTTTCATGCTAGAGAAGAGCAACCATTAGTGGAACCAACTGTTGAGATGCCTTTGTCACACGTTGATTTACTTGATGTTCCTTGTAATAAAGAAGAGTTGTGTGATAATGCTTCACTTATATCCATGCCACAACTAGTGAATGAACATATTGTTTCTAGTGTTTCATTGTGTGCAGATTTTAAGCATGTTGTTTACATTGCTAATGAAATAGAGAAACGAGAATTGACATCTTCTTTAAATACTTTGGGTAATGTTCAGTTTGATGATTTTTGTGAGCTCGATAATTTGAAGGAGAAATTATTTGCTAAGTCTGATTTGCCATGTCCAACTAGTGCTATTTTTCATATATTTGGTGAATCTGATTATAGAGGAATATATTTGGAGCATAGAGTTTACATATATTCAGATTTAGAACCTCCTGTACATGTGGATAAAACATGCAAGCTAGAGAGAAATGTTATTGATAACAAAATTATCTCGAGTTTATCTTGTTTTAATTGGAAGAAACATGTTGTTTTAAATGGACTACACGAAGAGCACCATATGGAAAAACCAAGGACGGTTTTCCGTGAAGAAGGGGAGGATGATGTGACCATGGCTACTATAGATACAACCGTCGTTCACATCAAGATCAAGTTGACCAAGTTCTGGAATCCAATTCGGCCACCCGCTACATTGCTGCCTTCAAACGGCCGCCAAAATTGCATACGAGCTCCGTTTTGGGTCCGTGAGTACTTGATGGAAAGCTCTCGGGGTCCTCTTTCCAACGGATCTAGCATCATCTCCGAATTCCATCTTGTTTGGCCGCAATCGCAGAAACAAGGTGTTGTGTCACCTATACTGGGCCTATGGGCTTGTAACTTCATCTGGGACCCCAGCCCAAGTGGGGCCCATGTGGAGTGCGCCCCAACCAGGTGGAGGACGACCTAGGGTCCTCCCATCTCCATAAATAGCTTGGTACCCCTTCAAGGTTTTTGCGGTTTTGTTTAGATAAAAGTTTAGCTTCGCTAGTTTTCTGTGTAATCCTGTGATCGGTTAGATCGCCGGTTTGCTCGTTACGGAACCCCAACTTATCATTTGTGTTCAATTCCTATCTGCAATTCAGATTGCTTTTATCTTTTTCTGGCTTGTTTCTTCGATTTGCGTACAGGAATAAGGTTGATCTGCACCGACAAGATCAACAACCCACGGAGAGGTGTATCGATCGCTAAGGCGCAACACAACAATGTCTAGTACGGTTGTAGTCGGGTCGTCAACGTTTCTCCCAAATCGTAGTTATCTACAACTCACCGAAAGATCGGGCCAAACAACAACCGTGAGTATCTCGAGTGGAGCTCAGGGTTCATCAAGGTGGGGAGGATGCGGGAGAGGGAGGTGGTGATGGGACGGCGGAGAATTGGAGCCAGGGGTCGAGCGGCTGGTAGGTGACCGGCGACGACGAGGACCTGTGACGACGTTGCTTGCCACCTTGATGAGTCACTGCGCGATGGGGACCTCGCCAACGGGGATTGACCATTGGAGGAAGGCGGCGGTTCAAAGGTGGAGTGCGACGGTGGCGCGCGAGGTTGCTTAGGGCGCCGCCTCGCTGAGGTCGATGCCCACTGTTGTCAAATGGACAACTGCGTCACGTCGAAAGGCGTGGTTCTCTCAAAAGTAGTTGGAAGTAAAGAACAATTGTATTGCTTAGTGAAAATTTATAGCCCTATTACATGGCCTACAGGGGCTATTTATAGCCCTATTACAGGTTCCCTCCTCTAGGGTTTAGGCTTTACAGGGGAATTTATATGGTTACCCTTATGATAGGGACATTATTGGGGGTATACATTGTCCTTTACATGTATGGGCCCCTATTGGGCTAAATGGCTTGGCCCATTTATTTGGCGAATCCCCTCCGAGAACGTAACAGCCCGCTTGGCCTCCTCACGGCAGGGTTTTGGTGGTTTGGCGAAGCCCGTGCCTTCGTGCTGAGGCTTTCGCCTCACCGTCTTCGCCCGTGCGGCCCTCCGGCGAGGTCCATTCCTAGCGAAACCCATGTAGTTCCGAGCCGCAGCTTTTGCCCTGTGGCTTTTGCCCATATGGTTTTCTTCTCGACCTTCGCCGCTTGCCTCCGGTCTAAGCTTGCTGCCCACGTTTCTGGTTTTGGCGGGTCTGGCCGAAGGCCCTCCGTGGTACACCTCCAATACCCGCCTCGCTTGCCTGCGGGAAGCCGGGAAGGGAAGTTGAAGAGAAGGGAGAGGGAAGAAGAGAAGAGGATGAGGAAGGAGAGAGAGAGGGGATAGGGAAGAAGGGAGATGACGCTGACATGTGGGGCCCACGTGGGCCCCACCATTTTTAATTATTTTGTGTGTGTCGCTGACACGTGGGGCCACAGTTTTTATTATTTTTCAGGTTCGAATTGCCACGTAAGCGCCACGTCAAATGCCACGTGGGACGAAGACTAAGTCAAACCAGTCACGTTGGCGCCATGTCAGCCAAAACCGCCTTCTAAACCGCCAAGGGACCTCGTTTGCACCGGTTTTAATAGTTGAGGGACCTGCTATATCTGGTTTTTCAACGGTTTTTCGGTTGAAGGACGAAAATCTGATTCGTTGACAAGCTGAGGTACCTCGGATGAACTTATTCCTATTTGGTGGATGCTTTGTTCATCAGCACTCAGCGTTTGAAAGCCCAAACGACCTGTTTGGCCCACTCCTGTCCGAGCCGTCTAGAGCATTACTGTTGGAGGGCGCAACTGAAGCCATAAGCGCGATGTTCGGACAGTGCTGTTGCGGCGGACGGCAAGCATGATGGTCGTCCCTCAACCTAATGCAATAGAAAATCCCCTTTTTTCTTAAGTAAGGCATCAAGGCACCAAAGGATTATAATTCTGGATCATCTTTGCCATGTCGTGGTGTCCAATCTTCACTGTCTCGACCATTGACTCTTGCACCGCGGTGGTGAAGATGGCAGAAGGTGTTCGCCATGGTTTGTGGCAACAGACCAAGAAGAAGTGTAATGGGTTCTTTTTTTTTTCGATTTTTTCTAAATTT
This sequence comes from Oryza sativa Japonica Group, assembly GCF_034140825.1. NCBI lineage: Eukaryota > Viridiplantae > Streptophyta > Magnoliopsida > Poales > Poaceae > Oryza > Oryza sativa. The sequence continues at coordinate 10,481,700 of NC_089036.1, read as the reverse complement.
TATGATTTTTCATGAATTTTGACCAAAATTTAGCCAAAATTTCGTTATTTTAGAGCTGGGTGAATTTTATTTTACATAACCATGGTATAGTCCCTACTAACTCCATCGAAAGTGCATTTTTATGATCGGGCATTTTTAGAGCTGGGTGAAAATATCATGCGAATAATAATAATAATAATAATAATAATAATAATAATAATAATAATAATAATAATAATAATAATAATAATAATAATAATAATAATAATACAGTATAAATTTTTGATGTGTAGCAATAATTACACACCATTATGTATAACGTTAGATTAATTTTACTTGTGGATCGGTTTGGCCTAGGTTTGCATGAACTAGCCAAGTTATTGTACCAGAATAAGCAATTTGCAAGTTATTGTACCTATTTACACCCATATAATTTATTGTATATGAGTAAATCAATCTTCCACAACTTCTGCACATGGAGCGGAAGTCCCAGGTAGCAACATGGGAAGGATCCCAGTTTTGTTGGGAAAACTTGTAATGTCAGTGTCATTGCAGGTGATTGGAAATAACTCTGTCCTGTGGATGTTTGTGTGCAGTCCCGAAGCCCCTGCGAAGATCTGAAGAATATCACCAAGGATTTTCAGCTCATGGACAGAAGGCTTGACAAAGATACTCACATGACATGAGCATCTGAACCTTTGTAATTGGCATTGAAGGGAGAGAGGGCTGATGTTTCTTCTGCTGCCTTGATCATTTTCTGTTGGGGCTCCATGGCCAGGATGAAGAGGAAGAGTGAGAGAGGATCGCCTTATGGCAGACCCCTTGCATGTTGGATGTGATCCCTAGGTGCACCATTTAAGATGATCGAGGAAGAGGAGGAGGTTTGCAATCCAGTTTTTCCATTTAGTCCCAAAACTGAATTTTTGTAAGACCTCCAGGAGATAAGGCCAGCTTACTGAATCAAAGGCTTTTGAGATGTCTATCTTGATGAAGAGGGAAGGTTCTTTTGAGTGGTGAAGGTTTTGGATCATTCCCCGGACAAACATGCAAAATTGTCACGAATTGCTCTTTTGCAAATGAAAGCACTTTGGTTTCTCGAGATCAAATCACTTATTCTTGAGGCCAGTCGGTTTGCCGGTAACTTGTGATTATCTTCATGAAGCTATGTATTAGACTTATTGGTCGGTAATGTTTCACTCCTGTGGCTTCAACCTTCTTTGTGATGAGGCGGATGTGGGCATGTTGTGTTGGATGAGCATGTAGAGATTGATCTTCATTTTGTTCATCATCATGCTACTCCTGGAGAGGTTCAGGTTCTACATGTGCTAATGACGTTGCAATATGCTGATATTTTCACTAAGGGCTAACCTAGCACAGTCTTATAGGAGTTCCGTTCCAATCCCAATGTTTGCCTTGGCGATGATAAGACTATAGGGATGTTAGCGTATCTCTAAATTTGGCATATACCACTTGTTTCGTTCTTTGCTATCCTTCTAATATCTCTACCAATTTTGTTTCTATAAGTCAGTTGAGAAGACAAGGGAAGGGTTCGCCTATATATACTTCATATTTGTATCAATCTAATTATTGTGTTGAGTCAATCTCTATTCTGTACTTTCACTAATGAAACAACGGTTCCATAGCAAAAACCACGCAACCATATATGCATATTGTTACAACAAAAATATTGGAAAGATTTCAAGAGAAAACTAGTATGGTATACATCAGAAAATATCCGTAGTAGACCACTGCGATTAAAACTTTGGTAACGTATAGTTGTCCGAGGCTCCGAGCATGATTAAAGATTAATCAAACAAAAACACACAACTTAACAGAGGTTTTAAATGACATGAATGTTTTCTCCCCAACTTATTTAAAACAGAAAGGGGAAATGCTAACGGATATGCCGCACTGTCAGGACAAGAGAGCAACCTTTCAGAGACCATTATCAGCCTTGCAACAATTTGTTTTGCCATAATAAATCGCAGGACAACAAAGGGAGGAAAATAGGACTCATGGCCTTCTTTGCAAGTACTCCTGCAGCCATTACCCAATCTTGCCAGCCATTCCACCCTTCATTAATAAACAACAAAACATTATCAGTATATAAATCGAAGCTAACACAAGTTACAACAAGAAATAATTTATCATAATTCCATAGAGGTAAAGAAACAGTTTCAGTTTTTTTTTAGGGGGATAGAGTTCATTTTCACATATTAATCTGCACATGTGTACCCTTGGATATACATCAATTAAGATTCCTTGCAGTACTGCATGTGCAGTACTGCTCACTGACATATGGGCCGATATACATGTAGTCAAACAATTGAGGACTCACATATCAATACCTTTAAAACATATTTAGCTTAGGTTGGATTCGGATGCATTAAAGGCACATATATAGATTCATCTACAAATTACTTTTAACTATATTGTATTTTTATTGGGTTCTACAAATACATTAAAATGGAAATTAATGGTGAAGGTTACACCCTGAATATGCTTTTGTAATTACATGGATAATGTTCTAGTTCTATTGTTATCCAACGTATTAGAAATTGCTGCAGGTCAAATTATACTTTGAAACTCTGTAGGAGAAAATATATTGATCGCCATCAACAAGTTGTCCAGCATGTTCCTCATGATATAGATGGAAAAGTAGTTCAAAATTTGAGGCACGAGATCACATAATGCCTTGTGCTATGCTAAAGTAAAAGAAATATTTCTTCGAATAATTTGAATGGTTCTGTGATTACTATTCATGGGTACAATCGAATAAAATAGCTATTATAAAGTTGAAAACTATATTTAAAACAGTTTTATTATAAATTCATATACAGAAATTGGTGGAACAAGAAAATTTTTAGGGAGAACACGTACATACCACGCATGGGGAAACAGCGAAGCCACGCTGATGAAATCTACCTTCTTTCAAATATACGCACCTTCTTTAATTTTGCGATCAACTTTCCCCTACCGATTGAAACAAGGTCTGGGCAATCCTCAATGCATAATTCCTGGAGTGAGGCAAGATTACTGCTCAATGTTTGATCTGTAATATATGTTATACCCCGACATTTAATTATTCTCAGTATAACCAGGGAAGTGACGTTCTCCAAACAGCTAGGAAGCCATGTAGAGAAATAACCACAATCAATTAAGTTGAGCTCTAGGAGAGATGATGGTAAAACCAATCCCCTCTGCCAAGTGAGACTTGGGCAGTTCCAAATGCCCAAATCATTCAGGAAAGGAAAAGACCCAAACATTTCACCGGGCAAGGACAGTAGCCCTTGACAATAGGAAATCTTAATACTCTTGATGAAAGGTAGATATTCTTGTTTCAGGAGATCATCAAGGGTCAACAATTTCTCGCAGCCGTGAATGGTTAGCACAGTAAGGGATGAGAATGTTCTAATTCTGCTGCTGCTGCTGCTCACTTGGTGAGAAAGGTTAGTGAAGTCCGCTGGTTCAGATTCTCCAATAAATGTAAGAGATGGACACCACTTTATGTCTAAATTCTGCAGAGCAGGAAGATTACTACTCCACACTTGTAGGGGAATAGACGTCACACTCGGACACACAAAGGACAGAGATGTGAGAGAGCGGCACTCGATTTTGCTAATTGGATTCCCAGAATAATGTAGTACGAGCTTCTTGAGGGAAGGTATTGACAAGCTTTCTGAATGGTCAAATATCTTGCAATGATCCAGAATTAGTTCTTCCAGGCAATGAAAGTCACCAAACCTTGGAGTTGATGCTACCCTTCCACAGTTTGATATTCGTATTCTTTCGAGGGATGGTACATGAGCTACCTGCAGGAACTGGTTGAGGTTTGATAACTTTTCACAATCAGAAATGTCGAGGTAGGTCAGCGATGAGAAAACAGAAATGCAGCCATTATTGTTGTTAGCAATTACTCCTGCTATCTCATTACAACCATTTTGTTCCTGAAACCAGCATGGAAGAGATTCCCCTAGATAATACATGAGTTTCAGAGATCTAAGACTGGTGGGAGGATGTAGGACTTGGAACACTTCCATCTCATTGTGCTCTTGTGATATCCATAGGCACCATTGCAGGGTCAGACTTCCAATATATCTCTTCCTGTTTAGTTTGATTTCAGCTGCAAGGTCCTTACTTAGTGCACCAAGATTGGATAGCCTCAAATCCCCATAGAATTGGTTGAAATTCTTCATCAATCTAACTTCATGTTCCCAATGTGTACCGAGATGCAGTTGTCCCATTCGATCGTATACAAATCCCTGTGATTTATATCTCCGCAGATTGATCAACCTATCAAAGTCACAAGGCAAGCTTTCAACTACACACTCCAAAGCATTAAAACACTGCAAATTGTAGAGGCAACAGAACTGTAGAGGAATACTGTTCAAATGACAAGATCCAGAGATTTGAAGGTAACGAAGATGTTTCAAATTTCCAATACTCTTTGGTATCTCCTTTAGGAAGGCACAAGAAAACACACGTATCTGCCAAAGTTCAGTACACCAATGGTCCATTACAGAAGCTAAAGTTTTATGCCATAGAGACTTGTTACAGAGTATAGTACGCAACTTTGTGTGCTTGCATAGGCTCAATAAGTTGGAACAATCAAACTTTTCGCTATCAAGTATCATCAAATGGCGAACATTGTGAGGAACTTTTTGAAAGTCGCCTGTGTCTTTTATGATGAAACAATCATGCTTTGAAACTAGTTGTGCCATATCATGCATCAAATCATGGATTACATATGTACCATAAACTTTTTGAAAGAAGGACCGGCTTACAAGGTCTTCAAAATACTTTTTGCTCGTATCTAGAATTGGAATGTCCCCTTCAGGTTCCACAAAGCCTTCAGCTACCCAAATTTCACATAAACTATCTTTTTCAAAATTATAATCCTTTGGGTACACAGCACAAAATGAGAAGCATCTCTTCAAATGTAAGGGTAAGTACATGTAGCTCAACTGAAGAGCTGGCAAAATGTCAGTCTCCTCTTGTTTCAACTCCCACAGTTCACTCTTTTGTACATTTTTCCAATGCGTCGTGTGATGGTCCATTCTTAACAAGCGTCCAAGAGTTTTCGCAGCTAGAGGTGAACCCTTTAACTTAGGAAGTATGCTTCTGCCAATGCACTCTAACTCAGGATCATTGTTTGAACTGTCAGACCCAAATGCACATAATTTGAAGAAATCCCAAAAGATATCATTCTGCAAACAATTCACTGTGAAGGGTTCCAATGTCCCGAGTGCATTAGAAACCTTGGAAGATCTAGTGGTAATTAACATCATGCTTCCCTGGCATACATTTGCTAAAGGTGAACAAAACTTCTTCCAACACTGCCCATTTTCCTTTAAGGCATCATCCCATACATCATCAAGTATTATCAAGATCCTCTTATTTTTCACATTTTCACGAAGAACATGCTGAATAGAATCCAAATGATCGGTTTTTGCCTCTTTTCCAGAAGCGGATTCTATGGCCTCCTTAGTTAATCTCTTGACATCAAAGTCATCTGAGACGAATATCCAAATTACTGGGTCAAAGTGAGACTTAACTAATAGGTGGTTGCAGATATGTTGGGCCAAAGTGGTCTTTCCAACACCCCCAATTCCAACTATCGGCAAAATAGGAACACTAACTTGGTTGGATGTTGATGTGCTTGTTGATGCATCATTACTTCCTCTCTTGCGTTTGGAATGAACACCAGTATAATTTTTAGGTACACTAAGCAATTCCATCACTTTCTCCAGTTCATTGTCACGACCGTATATTTCTCTATCACTTGGGAAAGAGCTAGTTTCTGGCCTCAATGTTTTGTCAAACCGCTGGGGAATTTCACGTAACCCTAGCTTCTCCAGCTCGCTAGAAACATTATTTAGCCTTTCAATGATATCAGTCACTTTATTGAATCTTCCTTGAATAACACAATCAAAGAATTCCAAAAAAGGAGATTGGCTTGCAGCATTACCTTCCAGTGCCACCTTTTGTTCGTACCATCTGAACTCATCGAGAAGATCATCAGCATTGTACACTGCGTCCTTGAGATTTGGAAGGAGTTTGGCCACACAGTCTTCATGGCTTCTCCACTCTGCTCTATCAATAAGATCATACATTGCTGGAAGAGTATCCTTGAGACGTTGCAGGCCACTCTGCAATTGCAATACTTCATCCTGAAGCTTTTGATCCTGCGTGCCACTCCATCTAGTGTGGAGAGATGAAATGGCAGATCTAGCCCACTGAAATAAATTTACACACTCATTGACACCACTAATGAACCCAATGGTCTTGGATAAGCTCATGGTGATTGGAGTCTAGAGATTCCTTCAAACCCTGTGGACAAAGTGGATTCAGTAAAAAACGTACAAGTAATATCTTGTGGTTGAAGTCATAATATATATACTCCCTCCGTTTTAGGTTATAAAATGTTTTGACTTTGATCAAAGTCAAACTGTTTCAAATTTAACTAAGTTTATAGATAAATATAGTAATATTTACATTACCAAATTAGTTTTATTAAATTAATAACTAAATATAATTTTATAATAAATTTATCTTGGGTCGAAATTATTACCTTTTTTTTCTATAAACTTGATCAAACTTGAAGCAGTTTGACTTTGACCAAAGTCAAAATATCTTATAACCTGAAAAGTAAGGAGTGATTTTTATCTTTCGACAATGTTCTATAAAATAACCAGTTATAGTCATATTGGAGAAATGTAAAAATGAGTGATCTGGAGGTGCTCGAGGAGGCACCTTGTCACGCTGGGAATTACGTATAAGCGTCGGAGCACAAAAGTCCAGTAACAATTCCGGTGCCACAGCCACGTCTTCAAATCCTATGCGGGTTGCCAATTACACCATACAGAGTTTGGTTAGTCACAACTCACAAGTTTGTTTGGATTAAGTTTAGTTGGTTGCATAAGGGATAAGGATGCCAGTAAGTACTTCGAGGAGTTTGTACTGCCGTGGTTGGATTAAGCAAGGAATTATCAATCTCTAATCAAAATTTGCACGGATAAATATGGCACCTTCCGGTACACTCTTGAGGATAAAAAAATCCCTAAAAATTTGTTTTCTCGGAATGTATAAAGTATACTCGCCGATTCTTCAGGTTAACTGCACGCTTGCCTGATGTCATATTTTCAGTCATGAATTAATAGTAGAGTAAATTTAGAAAACTATAACTTTAGTGACAACTATAAGTTTGCTGTAACAATAGCGTAGGAAATTATCACAAATTGCAACTTTTACGTTATATGCTGCTATATTGTTGTAGCAAACTGAAACATATCGCTAATGTTGTAGCAAATTGATAGTTTTGTCATTAAAGTTGTAGTTTTCTAAAATTTACTCTTAATAGTATTAAGGTATAGGACATCAGGCAAGCGTGCAGTAAACCAGAAGAATCGGCGAGTATACTTTATACATTCCGAGAAAACAAATCATTGGTGCGGGTATCATATTTTTGTTTCCTGCCTGCTTGGTCAGTTGGATCGAACTCAAACAGTGCTCATATCTGCGCACAGTTTGCAGGAAGCAACAGAGTAGCGAGATAACCCGTTATTTTCAGCTACTTCACCATATTTTTGTCACGAATAATTTGCTCCACGGCTCTATAAACAGGTTTTGTCAAAAAGTAAAAACAAAATTACTCAATTACTTAGACTATTTATTCCAAGCTAGTATGTGCTAATTTTATTTACCAAAATTCAATTTATCACTATATAATCAAGATTAGAGTGGGCATACAGTAGAGGGAGGATGATGATGATGCGCAGCTAACCAGACTTGCTCTCGATCTGCCAAGTTGGGCCACCGAAACAAATCAATCCGCCTCTTCGCAGCTCTGTTTTTGGGTGGAAACAATTGCAGGTGAGGGAGATATATAGCTAGGTTTATTTGGAGGATGCATTCGCATTAGCAATTAATCGTAAACGGGAGGAGGAGGAGGTAGATGCGCTGCTGCTAGCTCACCCTGGATCTGCTTGCCTTCGCTGGATTCTCCGCTTCTTTGCTCGTAGCGAATGCTGGCTGGCCTCCTCTGCGCCGCAGCTCAAAGCAAATACTCCCGTGAAGAAGAAGAAAGAAGAAAGCGAGGGAAAGGGGAACGGCGCGAGGATGCTTCTGCGAAGAAACGGAACGACTTTTTGCATAGTGCGCGTCTTTTTAAACCACGCTCCCTGTGCTCTAACTTGTAAGGGCGATGCTAATGACGGATTAATTAGGCTTAATAAATTCGTCCCGCAGTTTACAGGTGCAGGTAAAATCTATAATTTATTTTGCTATTAATCTACGTTTAATACTTCAAATATGTGTCCGTACATCCGATGTGACACGCCAAAACTTTACACGCTTGGATCTAAACACCCTCTAATGCTCCTATGTGGCCTTCAGCCCGAACACCAGGAACCAAATATTCTCCGTCACATCCTCCACCTGTGGAGCCTCGTGAAGACCGCGTAGTCAAGTTCGTAAGTTCCTCATTAGGTTTCGCAGGCGTGGCCCACACTCTATGCTATGGCTGTGAGGGAAGGGAGAGGGAGGACTATGGCTTGAGTTGGAGAAAGTTGAAAAGGTGGGGAAAGATTCTTTTGGTGAGCCCACTTTAAATACTCATGTGTTGTGAATCGAATAGTTTTGATGATGATATGTTTATGTAGATGGTAAAATCCCTAATTAAAACCGCGGTACACTGCACATGCCCTAATAAGTTAAAACAATTTTCCTTGTCAAAAGACAAGTCAAACTACCTCCATTCCTTTCACTAATTTCTAAAATTTATAAATATTTGTCACTACACAATTACCAAGGTGATAATTTCTATTTTATTTTTGAATCTAATTAAAGTAAAGTCCGGTTAAATGATAGTGGTGAATTTGCCATCACCATCACCCAATTGCTATGTGGGACCCATGAACATACACAGAGAGACGAGAGTTTGCTTTTCAGCTCCCATAGCCACACGCGCTCAGTTAGAAGAATAATATAGCTAGCTCAGCAGGTCACTAGCTCAAAACTGATAACACAAGTACTACAATGATAATATATTAAAATATGTACAATGAGTTCTGAAAAAAAAATCCGTTGTAGCTTGTACATTTAGAAGCTTTTATATTGCATACCCATGTACATAGGGCCATTTTGATTATTTTACTTAGAAAATATTGCTTACATTGATATACTTGTGTAGCCATTAGTAGTGACAAAGAAATAAAAATGGGGGAGTACATATACTATATCAAAGAATTACACTATAAAAATATATATTATATCTTATCTAATGATATTCATTTGACATCATAATTTTTTCCCTGTAAATTTAATTAAATTTATGATAATTTGACTAGGACATAGGAGTATGATTTTCCCTTTTCAATGGACCAATGCATTATTCATTGATTCATTAGATGCAGTCAAAACCTCTTGAAACGTACGTAAAGCATATTATGACCATCCATTAACCATGCCCACTATGGATTTTCATTTTTAGTTGTCACACGTCTGACACTAAATAAACTCCTACATTGATTTATTTTTTAGAAGGCATATTTTAATGTTAAAAAACTAAAGTAGATTTTAAGAGATGATTAGTAGTAAACCTAAAATATATTGGCACTTGCAATTTTGACAATAAATTCATATTTTAAAGTCGGAACATATTTACAGCTATTGAGAACATATATTACATGTTACAAGAAACTAATTGTCATCACCTCGTAAAAAAACTAATTATCAATATTTAATCGTTAAGACACTTAGAAATTTAATACATGATGACATGCTCCATTGTCTGCTCATCGATCAGTTTATCAACCGGATACTATTCTTCAAATTGTAAATAGAGTGAATGGTAGCTTGGGCTATCTTTTATTACAAAGTTTCCTTTTTGGACCACTAAGAACATCACCACCGTGAATATGACCATAGCTACCTTCTATATCCATTAACCAGAGTGCATAGTGTATACTTTCTATGTAAGATTTACATTATATATATGGACAAATGTCACTCCACTATAAGCTTTATGTGTTCTCGTTGACAGAAGTACTTGCATGGATGAAGAGAGGGAGACCAAGCGGGGATGTGAAGTTGATTGGGGACCAATCAATATCCTTCCCAAGTCTACTCCTACATCACCATGTCTATTTTGGTCCATAGAAGATAATAGATAAAGTTCGGCATATTTTGGATTCGGATTTAGGCCTCCTGACCGCATCAACTTCGAACGGACATATCCGCTGATCAAGAAGGAATCTCGAAGCCCATGAGTACTTGTTAAAAAGCTTACGGAGACTACTTTCAGATAGTTTTGGTCCCACATCAAAATTCCTTCTCATCTATCGGAAATATATAAAAGAAGCCACATACATCATCCAATAGTCGAGTCTGATTTGAGCATCGGACCTTGTAATTGTGTTGAGGGCTAAGCCCAAGGGGCGGATGCCCTTGGGCTAACGTTAGGACATCCCTAATCATATTTATTTAATAGCCGTTATCATTTAGAATCAGGTTATGCTTAGATTATTTTTGCCATTGCAGTTTCACCACTAGTTCGGTTCATGGAACCCCAGTTTATGAGCTTCATCATATATTTGCAATATATATTCAGATTGCTTTTTTTTACTCTCTTACTTGTGTCGTCGATTCAATTGCAGGAGATAGCCTTATAGGTGAGGTCAACCGTGTTTCGGCACACGGTTGATAACCAACGGAAGGGTTGTGTAGTGCTTGCGAGGGGTCATCCTGATCGAAGCCTTTGGATCATAAACATCGAGTCTGCACAATCGACTTATCAATACCTAACGGAAGATCGGGACCTTAGTCCTTGTCACACTCCAAACTAATCTTTTCACTTTGAATGGGTTTTTTTTTTGTTTGGACCACCCAACTCTCTTTACTATTCATGTCTACCCTCCATTCTGGTAAACATATGACCTGCATATAGATGAGAAAGTTCACTGATGTATCCAAACCAATTTGATTGAGATTGTTGATGCGTGCTGAAGAAATTGTTTGCCATTGTCCAAACCGAAAAAATTGCAAAATTACCCATCTAAAGTGAAAAGATTGGTTTAAAAATGATCCAAAGTGAAATTCGTGTAATAAATGTGGCCCAAATTACAATTCACTCTTTTAAATATTAGAACTTAATTTTGAATTAATGTAAGTGTTTTTTCATCCGTTTTTTATACATGCAAAATTTTTAGCCATACAGATGTACCCCATGTCTCATACTAGGGGCATGTTTGGTTGCTATCCTGAGCAACATGCCGTATTTTCCATGCCGTAAGGTTGCGTGAGCTTGCTTACAAATAATTTTAGCGGCCTAAGCAAAGCTTATATTATTTCTTAGGAGATGAGCTAGTTCCTGAATACTTCCTCGAAAGATGTTGTAAAAACCAAGAAATTCAAACACGGCCTAAAATGAAAGGAATATATTTATACGTAGATTTAGTCAAATGTCCAAAAGTATACGCACTAAGCCAAGGCGAGAACTGCGGATCGGTGACATGAAGAAACAACGAAAGTGGCTGACAAGCCAACACTTTGAACCAGCAAGCAAATGAAGGAAAACTAAGTACTGGTTCGGGGGTAAGATATTGAGAAGCAGCTTGTTGGTAGCCAGTTTTTAAGAAGATAGAAAACCCTTCAAGATTCTGTAACTATAGTTTCTCAGCAGCTGGATAAAAAACTGTACTATTTGGAGAAGTTTTTTATCCTGGAAGAAGCTGCAGTCTACATAAGCTCCCCAAACAGGTCCTAACAGGAGCTCCTCAAGCACACCCTAAAAAACCTTTGGTTCACACATAATATATGCGTTCACATACAGGATATACACACTCCAAAGCATCAGGACCAGAAACAAACAGATCAACTTCCCACCACTGTAAGAAAATCAAATACAAGTTCTACAAAATCTTTGTGATCTCCACCAAATTCAAAATACATATAGCCACTAGGTCGACAAAACTGTCTTGCTATTGTTTTTCTTCATGGAGTAACTCGATTGTGTTTTAAATGTTAACAGGGGGAACTGACCTCTGGTAGAATAAACAACTTAACAGAAATTCAGGTCAACTAGCTGTGTACTTTGAAGCACCGTAACAACGGGAACAGCTGAATCAGGTCATCCCGACTCCTCTTCTGTAAACAACCAAAGTAATATATGAATGAGAACCAAAATTAGAACAACAAAAGCTGAATATAGCTTATTGACATTGGCATAGAAAGTCACCTATGGGCGTGAAGAAAAATTGAGTAAAATAAACATTTTCCAATAAAATGCATAAACGTTGGTAAAAAAAATAACCCCTTATGGAAGGTCTTTGATTTAAGTTATGAGGTTATGAACCTATAAGTGAGGAATAATTAATGAAACTGGAAGAAAACATGAAAATTACAAAATAAATAAAAGAAACAAAGTCCAAGAGATAGTTCTCGAATCCTCACCTTAATACCAATACAGCCATTTACATCAAGAGTTGTGAGACTACGTGAGCAATGTTTTGACAAAGCCTCCAGGCAGACATCAGTTACACCAACTATTCCAAATAAACTGCCAAAAAAAAATCCAAGTACAATAAGCAACAAATAGATGGAGTATTTTGGATAAAATTACCGCATTACCTAAGCAATTGAAGGGACCGGCATCCTTGTGCGATAGCTACCACCCCAACATCAGTAACACGTACACACCTGTCAAGTGATTGCAGAGATCAATCAACACAATTTCATTGCACAGAGAAAAAAGGACAGGTAGTTCATACCAGGACAAATTGAGATATGTCAGACATACACATCTTGATATACATGAAAGGCCATCATCAGTTACATTCTGGAAACCACAGATTGGTAAATTATTACAAAAAAATTTAAAAATAAATTGATAGTTGAAAGTAAATAAAAACAAATAGTTACCTGGGCCCCACATAAGTCTAGAAATGTAAGGTTAGTTAAAGATCCTATCTTCTTATAAACCTTGTCGCTAAAACTGCAGGATGTGAAGTAGGATGATAGATAATAGACACTCGAGTTCGCATATAAACATCATTTGCTTTTTCCAATATTACCTTGACAGGGCATAAAGGTTCAAGCTTTCAAGAGAAGAACATTTCTGAAGCACTTCTTGAAGTCCATCGTCTGTCAACTTGATGCACCTATAAATATATAATAGAGGGTATATACGTGTTTAAATTTCATTTCCTGCTCACAACCACTGAATTTGAGCAACACCAAAGAGCACAATAAACATTCAGTGCACATCAAGAATGAAGTGTACCTGGTTATGTTCAACTTCTTTAGTCCTTCATAATTATCAGCAACTAGCTGCATACCTTTATCTGAGATATTCTGCAATCATAAAGATAACTCTTGCACTTGACTCATCTTACTATCGTAGTGAACCGAAACAGATAATGGGACAAAAAGAATGAAAATGACAGGAATGATTGTAACTGGTAGTCCACAACTGTTCATTTATAGAAACACATCAGAACTCCAAGATTATAGTAATCTTGTTTGCGATTTTTAGTTGAGATATGGAAGAGTTCAGTACAAAGGGATATACAAAGCACACACTCTGCATTTGCACTGCACCAGGAATCATTTCGGTAACAATAAGCAGCTACAAGGAAACTATTCTATGCACAATAATTATGGAAAGAGACATAGCAAAGTACATCTAGCTTCTCCCTAGATGCCGGCTTGATCAAGGAAAATATGGAACAAAACATACTGTCAACTGGGAAATGCAGACAAAGACATTACCTTACAACCACTCAAGTTCAGGTCGACTATGTGCTTGCAGTTCTGCACAATGTGCCTAATGGTTAAGTCTGTCAGTCTGTGGAAACAAAATGTCCACCAATTAGAAACAAGGGGGGCTGTATGGCAAAGAAAACATTCAGAAATGGTGTACCCAACAATCCAATAGATAGAAAGGGCCCGAAGGTTTGGACAAAGACTTGTAATAGTTTCAATCCCTTTGTCAGAAACTTTTTGGCATGCGTTTATGTTCAATAATTCCAACTCTTGCAGTGAGGTACATCCCTGTAAATCATTGTAATTGAACCAATTAAGTTGCAGATCCATATTATAGCTCAATCTTTTTCTAAGTAAAAGAACAAAAGTCACAGGAAATCTTACCATTTCTTTCAGGCGAACAAAATGCCGGTCATCAATATCTTGAGCAAATTCAAGGTTAATAATTTTGAGATGACAATATCTTGGCTGTGGAAGAATGGGACAAAACATGTCACCAAAGCAACTTAAAGATTTTAAACTGAGACTACAGTATGATGCTGCTGTGCAGTGTGCACTAGAAAACGTTGATGTTTTATCAAATAGTACAGAAATATGAGCAACCACACAAATAGTATGAATTATCATTCAGAAGGTAGATCAAGCATCTATTCATCAGTTCATGAGTTCATCACTAAAAAAAATATAATATTCAAAAGTAGGATTATTCTTGCCAGTGATATCGCTGAAATAAGTCGGTCACCAGCTTTGTTCATCTCATGCAGATCAAGCACCTACATTAAATATTGAGGAGGCATTTGTTCATGGTTCGGGAAAAAAATCAAGATTATTACACAATAAATCAAGATGGGGATAATTTAAGTATTGTAGAGACTAATAATCCTTCTAGCAGGAGTCCCGCAATCTGAATTTCAACTCTAGCAGGCAAAATTACGATTACTTTCCCCCCTCAAAAATGAAAAATAGAGAAACAATACGATGACCCAATAAACAAAAAGGGACGAATCGAAGAACCATTTTGCTACCATCCGGTGCGACAGATTTGAACATGGAGTACGAATTCGCTGCATTATGCTTTTGGCAATTCAGAACAAGGCCGAACAGGAGGCGCACCGACTACACGAGCTAAATCACCGGCCACTCCAGCGACGAAGCCCAGGCGAGGGACCACTTCCTCAGCAGCGCGAAACAACGAAGAAGCACGCCTCGAGAGTCGAGACCAAGAGCAAGCAGCGGGAGGACGAAGAAGGTAGAAGGGAGCGACGCGACGCGGTACCGCACCTCCCAGAGCTTGGGGTTGGCGACGAGGGCGCGGTGGCACCAGGGGCTGACGGCGAGCAGGGCGCAGGCGTCGCGCTGGGGGAGGCGCGGGCTCACCAGCTCCATCACCCGGGGCACCGTCTCCCGGCACCACGCCTCGTCGCCGGCCGCCGCCTCCGCCTCCGCCGCCGCCGTCGCCGCCATCTCTCAAGGTTCGCAAGGAGCTTCTCTTTTTTAATCTCTCGGAGAAGAAGACAGGCGACGCTACTGACACACCAGGGCCCAGGCCCACGTTTTCCTTTTAACAAATTAGGCCCACAAATTTTATGCGCCATGAAACCCAGAAATTTTACATATAATGGAAAATTAGAAAAACCATCACATCATATAAGTCATTTGGAGTCTGACATTTCACTCCATAAATTATTTTGTTGCAAATGTCCACCCTATACTTAATTTCATTGCAAAACCACCTTGGCGTGTAAATGTTTAACCGAATCAGCCCGTTATTATTGATGTATAGCTATTATAGGTTAAGCTAGCGGAGTTATTTTTATCCAAGTACTTGTATTGGACTTATTTTTTCATGTTTCATTGAATTTTTGTGTGTATATAGCGAAACTTAGTTCGACAACGTTTAAACTCTCGTCAGCAATCTTATCTATGGAATCTTCAAGATAAGTGTTAAGGGCATCCTCAATGTGTGAAAAAGGTAACCTTAAGCAATTGATGCTGCAACAGTACATGACTTTAAGCATTGTGGAGCTACACCACAAGCTTCATGCTTGTAAAAACAAGCTTAAGCTTAAGGCGTGACATAAGAGAATAAAATATAATTGTTACACTGTTCACAACAATAAAATATCTGGGCCTTCTAGAAATCCCTCTTAAAGGAAGAAATTTCACCTGGAGCAATATGCAATAGAATCCTCTTCTTGAACGAGTGGACTGGGTGTTTACATCGGCTTCATGGACATTGGATTATCCTAACACAATAGTGGTGCCTTTAACCAGAAACATTTATGACCATGTGCCATGTGTAGTGAAAATTAACATTAAAATCCTAAAATCTCCTATCTTTAGATTTGGAAATTACTGGGTGGAGATGGAGGGGTTTTTTTGATATTGTTCAGGCAGTTTGGTCTTTAGATCTTGGTTTTGATGATCCTGCCAAATGCATCTCTTTTAAATTGAAAGTGCTAAGGAAAAAGCTCCTAGCTTGGAGTAAAAATATATCTAAATTGATGGGACTTTTAAAAAAAATGCAACAAAGTGGTGGACTTTTTGGATTTAGTTGAAGAAAACAGAATGCTCTCAGTCTATGAGTGGAATTTCAGAGAAACTGTAAAAGTGCAAATTTTGAAATTGTTGGAGTTCAGGAAGGCCTATTGAAAAAAAAAGGTGTACTAATAGATGGATGATGCTGGGGAGGAGAATACAAAATTTTTCCAATCAATAGCCACTGAAAGATTCAGATTCAACACTGTCTCACAAGTGCTAGATCACAATGGACAGACTGTGCATTTGCATGAGCAAAAGGCATATCTTTTTCATCACAACTTCAAGAACAGGATAGGTGTTTCAAATTCCCCACAGATGGCTTTTGACCTGGATACTCTTTTTGACATACATACATATTTGAGTAGTCTGGTTGATCTGTTTTCTACTCAGGAAATTGACAGTCTCATCTCCATTATCCCAGCTCACAAAGCACCTGGACCAGATGGTTTCAATGGCTATTTCATGAAAAAGTGTTGGCACATTATAGCCCAAGATTATTACAGACTGGCAGCTCATTTTCATGCTGGATGTGTTGATTTGGAGATCCTAAATAGCTCTTTTATAACCTTGGTTCCAAAGAAAAGCTCCCCAGAGACTGTCAATGACTTCAGGCCTATTTCCCTCATGAGAATAAGCCTGAAAGTTCTAACAAAGTTAATGGCTAATAGGCTTCAAGGGGTAATCCTCAAACTGGTGAGTGATAATCAATATGGTTTCATTAAAGGAAAAACAATACAAGACTTTCTTGCTAGGTCTTTTGAATATATTCACCAGTGTCAGTAGTCTAAGAGAGAAATTGTCCTCCTGAAATTAGATTTTGAAAAAGCCTTTGATACCATTGAGCACTATGCAATTCTCTCAGTTCTGCATCATATGGGTTTTCCACCAAAATGGATTGAGTGGGTAGAAATGGTTTTCTCTACTGCATCTTCTGTGGTGCTTCTAAATGGGGTGCCAGGGAACTCTTTTAAGTGCAAGAGAGGGGTCAGACAAGGAGACCCTCTCTCACCTCTGCTTTTTGTGTTGGGTGCAGAGATGGTGCAAAGGATAATCAACAAAGCTTTCAATCAGGGTCTTTTCTCAAAGCCAATTAATGAAAGCAATGGGGATGGTTTCCCAATCATACAGTATGCTAATGACACATTGATCTTGCTCAAAGCATCCAAAAGATAAATCTTCTATTTCAAGGCTATGTTAAATATGTTTTCTCAATCCACAGGCCTTAAGGTGAACTTTGATAAATCAAGCTTGGACCCTCTCAATCTCAAACAGGACAAAGCTGATTTGTTAGCTGGCATTCTAGGATGTCAAATTGGTTCTCTACCTTTCACTTATTTGGGATTGCCTTTGGGCACCACTAGACCTAGAGTGGTGGATTTTGCACCTTTGTTAGACAGGGTAGAAAGAAGGTTGACAGCAAGCTCCATGTTTCTGCCTCAAGGAGGAAGGTTAACATTGATCAATTCAGTCCTTTCATCAATCCCAACCTACTATATGTCCTCTTTGCAGCTACCAGTTACAGTCATCAAGGCCATTGACACAACTCGAAAGAACTGTCTGTGCAGAGGAAATAACCCTTCTTTTACAAGGAAATCTCTAGCCTCTTGGGACAGGGTGTGCACCCCTAAAGAGAAAGGAGGACTAGGAGTGATCAACCTGAGAGTTCAAAACACAGCCTTACTCCTAAAACATATGGTCAAATTCTACAATGGTGCTGATTTACCCTGGGTAAAACTGATCTCACAAACATATTATGATTCTAAAGTTCCACACTTGATGGTGAATAAGGGTTCATTCTGGTGGAGGGATATCACATCTCTTGCAGATATCTTTAGGGGAGTAGCCAAGTGTGAAATCAGGATAGGAACAACTGCTCTTTTCTGGAATGATCTATGGAATGATGATTTTAAATGCACTAGCTACCCTAATATTTTTGCCGCGGCCATGTATAAAAATGATTCAGTGAAAGCCACGTGTTCAAGACCTTTAGAGGATTCTTTTATTCTACCTCTCTCAGATGTGGCCTTTTCTGAATTTCTGCAGCTAGAGGAAGTTCTAGGCCATCTAAACATACAGTCAGGAAGGGGGATGCTTGGAGTTTTATCTAGGGTTCAGACAAGTACACAGCTAAGAAATTCTATAAGCTCAATTTTTCTGCATTACAACCCCCTAGACCCATGATTTGGTTGTGGAAAACAAAATGTGTCATGAAGATAAAATTTTTTGCCTGGCTCATGTTCTGTGACAGACTCAACACAAGAGAAATGCTGGATAGAAGGCACTGTGCCAAAGAAGATGATGACCTCACATGCGTTTTATGCAATGCTAATCACAGAGAAACAAGGTTGCACCTTTTCTTCTCCTATCCTTTCAGTATCAAGTGTTGGCAGCACCTGGGAATTGAGTGGAACCATGATTTGGAGTTCTTTCAAATGATTGCCCTAGCAAGACTAAGTTTGCTCAAAAGGGCTTCCTGGAGGTTTTCTTTTTGGCAGCTTGGCACATATGGAAGCGGAGGAATGGTTTAATCTTTCAGAACATTCAACCCTCCTTCCAAGCCTGGAGATCACTTTTTGTGAAAGAAGTTCTTCTGCATATGTGCAAAATGAAGGATGCTTTAAAGCAAATTGTTCTTAATTGGTTACAAACTTTATAGTCTTTGTTGCGGTTTTCTTTCTGTAACTCTGTAACTTTGTAAATATTTTTAATTTTTATAAAATTACACTACTGGGCAAAGCCCTGGCAGTAATTCCGGTCAAAAAAAATAAAATATACATATCAGTTCAACTGCTAAGCTTCTAGCCGTTAGACCTGGAGTCTTGGTTGTGGCCGTTGCTACAACATTTCTAGCCGTTGGCTTTATTTTCTTGCCGCTAATACCTATAAAACAGAGGTAGAAAACCCACAAGTGAACGAGCAACACAACCTGATTCATCCATTTCACCACACCATAAATGGATCCTTTCAACAAAACTTTTACAAATCCGCTCAATCAAGGTTCCTCAAGCCAAGCAGTAGAGAGTGATGGCCCAAACCCCCCTCATCCCCAATTTCCCACAAATTTTCCCCAATATTTGGGACTTAATTCTACATAATTTTCATCCTTTTGGTACTCCAACTAACTACCAGCCATATAGCCACCCTCCTCCAATCTTTCAAGGTGCCCACCAACAAGATTATTATGGGCAAACAACTCCATCTAGCTTTCCAGGGGTTCAACTTCAAGAAAGTATGGTATGCTCACCTAATCAAGTGTATGGATTTGCAGCTAGTAAATCACAAGTTGGGATGCAATATAATTCATCACTTGGGGCTGCAACCAACAATTCTTCCCATGGATCAGAGTCAGCTTCTCCAAGCCTTGCAAGACAGAAGGAGAAAGAAGTAGTTGATCTTGAAGAGGGAAGTGATAGCAGTGAAGAAGGAAGAAGGGGGATACACATCAATTGGACCGAAGATGACAACATGCGACTGATGAGTTCTTGGTTGAACAATTCTGTTGATCCCATAAAAGGCAATGACAAGAAATCAGAATAGTATTGGAAGGCAGTGGCTGTAGAGTTTAACACCAATATGCCTAGTAATGGGAATAAAAGGACACCTAAGTAATGCAGGACACATTAGGATAACATGAAGAGAGATGTTACAAAGTTTCATGGATTTTATGCTAAAGCTAGAACTACCCTCACTAGTGGATACTCTGATGAGATGATAAGGAAGAAAGCCCGTGAGTGGTACAAAAGTCGAAACAGCCAGATTAGGGATCGGGCGGAGGAACTGAGGAGTGAGGACGCTAATTTTTTCTCACGCGAATGACTCCACGGCTGTTGATAGGTGTTGATATTTTTTTCCTTAGTGGGACCCTAACGGGACCCACTTTAACACCTCCCACTCACACTAACCATTGTGAAGAGAGATTTAACTAGTGCTACCTACACTGGGCCCCACCTTTATTGTCCAGTGCTCACGCATACATTGAGGATGCCCTAAGACTATTAAAATATTTAATTTTGGTTAAGAACACACGACAGCTCACAATTTATGAAAAACATGTGATTCGGTTAAGCACATGTTTTTTAATAAAACTGTTCAATTTCTACTTTTCAATTGAGACGTAACAATTTAGAGAAAAAATAGAGCACATCTTACTCCCTCCGTCTAAAAATATAAAAGCATGGGCAACATATTGCCAACCCAAAATTTTTAGGTTTTAAGTAAAATTCAGCCTCATACTAAACAAACTCTCAAAAATCCTCATCCCCGTCTCTAGAAATTTCCTTATTCACAACTCGGAAGATGTTCTCACTCCTAATCACCATGGTCGCATTGAGAGGAATCGTGGAAGTACGGGAGGAGAGGGTCAATTCTGTTTGAATGTTTTTTACTGGCCCACTCTTTTTTTTTTGAAGTTATATATCCTTGGAGAGAGGATATTTTTAGTCCCTTAAATCCCATTACAGATATAAAAAAACAGATTTAGGAGATTGAATTTTGGTACTCCGTTGGTAATGCTCTAAGGACATTTGGAGTTTTTCTTATTTTTAAGAGAGAGATTAAGTTTGAGGTGGCGAATGATCGAACAATCTATTATATACTAAAAGTCCATTAAATTTTCTACAAACACTCTCAAACCATCACGCGGGACTCCTAAAAACGCTCCTAGTTTGTCACGTGCCATTCTAATATATTAGACGTGGCATTCTAATATATTAGAAATATCTAGCCCTTGATTTTCACTTAAATAGGTAGATCCATTATTTTAGACCATTAGATTATCTCAAATTAAAAAAAGTCAATTAGTCCTCCCCTCGTCTCACGAGCGCATACGTATGCCCCAATGGCACGCATGTAACATGCATGAACGTGTGCCCCACCTTTTTTTTTTTTACTCCCCCCAAACTTTTTTATTTAATTTTATCTGAAATACCTTACAATATATTTATATCACCTCATTTTTATGCCATTGGTATTTTTGAGCGTATATTTGCTGAAACCACAAAAAATTTCAGCAGGCTGTTACATATACAGTCCCAAAATAAGGCTCTGTTCACACCAAACTTCCCCCAAACTCTCAACTTTTCATCACATCACATCATATCCAAAACTTTCCTACTCACATAAACTCCTAACCTTTTTTCCAAACTACCAAATTTCCCCAAACTTATCCCCAATTTTAGAAACTAAACACAGCCTAAAGCAATCGATCCTCGATTTTCACGTTAAATCAGATGGACAAGTTATTTTGTACATTAGATTAGATCTATAAAAAATAATACCTTCCAAACCAAAAAGAATATCCTATGTACTTATAAATATATAGCACTATTCACGTGAAAAAAGCCAAAAAGAATCTTCCTGTGTACGTATATATACTTACTCCATTATTCACCGAATAAAAATATTTTTACTACATGAGATATAAATTGGTGAGTCCATTATTTTAGATTTAGATTAGATTAAAAGAAGAGTTAGTCCCTCCCTCTCATCTCTCCCGCGTGTATGTACACCTGCTTCATCCAGTTTGTACCTAGGTAAGGTATGTGCCCTCCTTTCTTTCCCTCTCCCCATTTATCCCTTTTTTACCCTACAACCTCTACTTTTTTAGGATGTTTTAAATAGCGGGCTAAGCCATTTAACGGTTAGTTTCTCAAACAGATATAGCGGCAGCTATAGCGGGCTAAATAGAGCTATGGTGGCTAAATTGTACATGAGACCAAATAGCTAAACCCTTTTCAAACAACTATAGCAGGAGATTTAAAACCCTGCTTTTTTATGCTATTGACATTGGAATTCATCTTCGTATTAAAATTACGTAATTATAATAGGAGATTCTAGAAATTCCGACCTTCGATTTTTATTTAAATTGGTGAACCAGTTATTTTATAGCATTAGATCACATCTATTAAAAATAATTCCTCCCAAACAAAAAAAAATCCTGCGTACATATGAATACATAGTACTGACAAGAAAAGAAGCCAAAAAGAATATCTTGTGTATATATGTTACCCTCCTAAAAAAATTGCATGGATTTCAAAGAAAATGAATGGCCTATATTAGAGGGCACATAACACCTAAACTTCCTACAAACTCTCTCAAGCCGACACGTGGGACTCCTAAGAGCATGTACAATGTAAATGCTCTAAAAACACTCATAAGTTGTCACATGGCGTTATAATAAATTAGAAAAGTTTATTGATTTTCCATTAAATCGGTGAACCCATTAATTTTAACCATTAGATCTCTCTAAAATTCAAAATTCCGGTAGCCAGCACGTGCTCCCTCCCTCTAGCCACCCTCCAACTCTTCCCTTCCCTCTTCTCTCTTATTTTTAGCTAACTTTTTCTATTATTTAGCTAACATAGATCTATCTTAAGATTTTGAAATTACGCTCATCTGGAAAAAAGAATCACGCGTAGAAAAAGTCCTCTATCTCTCCATGGACGTGCACGTACATATGTACCTACCCTCTTTGTTCTTTCCTCTTTTTTTCCCTTCAGGTTAGATGAGATAGAAAATCAATATTCGTATTAACTATATTTTAAGTTGTAAAAATACACTCTAATAAATTAGAAAAACATCTAGAAAATGTGAGGAAAAAACTAAAATATCTAGCCATCAATTTTTATTTAAATTGATGGATCTGTTATCTCTGACCATTAGATTAAATTCTATTAATAATCTCTCTCCTAATCTCCCTCAGCGCACCGACAAGAGAAATGTACTTACGTACGACTTATAAAAAAGCCAAAAATACATATACAACTGTAACGTACATTTAAAAAGATAAAGTGGAAAAACATAAAAATATAATTATGTCACTAAAAACGTGCATTTGCTTCCTTCTTCTTCCTTCTCTTCTACATGTATTGACGAAATTGTAATTATTAGGAGTGGTAATAAATTTGAAGAAATTATAACTTTATAAACATAGATTATATATATCATCTATACATTTCTAAATTAGCTCCACAAATTTTTGAAAATAAATTTTATAAAACTATATTATTTTGCCCTTTATATTAACAATATAATATATTTTTTTACTTAAACCGATGTATCTATTATATCAAATCATTATTTTATATCAAAATTTTAAAAACATGTTGTTTAATATAAATGTTACGCAATAATATTCTCTACCAGTAAATTGCCAATTTATGATCTATATTAACTAATATTTTACATTAATTACTGAGCCCACTATTTTATACTATTTTTAATAAAAATATTTTGATATCGGTTTTCACTTAAACTGATGGACCTATTAACTATACCTATTAAGGACCTATTAACAAGCATGCCATATCTATCTTTTATAAAAGTAAAATGAAACTTCTAAAGACCTCGCACATGTGCATGTTTGCTTTCTGCACGTATGACGAAGCTTCGTACCTAAGGCAGCTAAGGTGATCCGATAAACACTATACATACCAATTAAATTTATATAATTTTGCTCTTATTTCAAACAAATATTGTTTCGAAGAAAACAATCAAACATGCGAAAAAGAAATAAAAAGAAAAGCTTCAAACAATTGCTGAT
Organism: Oryza sativa Japonica Group; assembly: GCF_034140825.1. NCBI lineage: Eukaryota > Viridiplantae > Streptophyta > Magnoliopsida > Poales > Poaceae > Oryza > Oryza sativa. The sequence continues at coordinate 10,457,879 of NC_089036.1, read as the reverse complement.
ATTTTGCACTACACAACCAAGCAATTCTGCAAATGATTTGTGTCCTAACAAAAATTCTTTAAAACTTCGGAAAAGAATATGAAAATTTTGAACTTCTATAAAGGGAAAAACAATCCAACCGTTAATCTATCCTTAATTTGGTTGTCACTAAATCATGCATCTTCATGAGACGATTCCATCACAATAACTTTGAGTCCTTGCTATCGCAATTTTTACTTGTAGCAATATTGTATGGTATGTGTTCAAATGGTATATATGATATTTACTTTTCGCAAACACGTATACATGATATTTACTCACTCAGTCAAAAGTAAATTCAAATGTCATATGACCTTGATCTATCTTCTAAGTCAATGAATGGTTTTCAGATATATCCAACCTATAGTTTGCCCTTATAAGATATAATTTCTTACGTTATGATAGTACGGATGCCCACGCATCGCGTGGGTCACCTTCCTAGTTGATTCTATAATCTGATAATCTAGTTATGCACAAACAACCTTTCAAAAGAAAATCTGCATAGATAAGCCATCCAAATCATCATGGTGGCATTCGAAGTAATCAAACCAAATTATGCTGTGCTACATTGCAAGGCTAGTGCAACAAATAGGGGGAGAAAATCAGAAAATACCTCATTGTTGGAAAGTACCAAATAGTAACGGATTTGGAGCCTTCTTTAAATCTATCAAAAGAGCACAACAGTCTACGGCAAAAATTAAAAGTTCAGAAGTCACCGTCAGACACATGGCCCCTGTTTTCTTATCAAAATGTTATACAAAATTACATAGGTAGGCAGTTATAATTTTCACCTACAGATGAATAATACAAATAAATTTACAAATGAAAGAAGGGTCTATACATATGTACCACAGGAATCATTAGTTCTCCCTGCAGACCAGTTCTGGCTCCTGCTTGAACTACTGCAACACCATTTTTCACATTTTTGCTAGCATATCCATCAGATGGTTGCAGGTTGAGCTGATGATTCCTCTATACAGAATTGTTGCTACGTATAATCCACCATTTCGACAAAAATTCACATGCTGTAATCATGTATGTACCCGTTTTTTTTTTCATTTGAAATGCTAAACAAGTTTTCCCAAACATCTTTTTGTTCATGCAGCAACTGAGATCACCAATCCTGGATCCATTCTGGAGCAGCCTGATCAGCTGTTTCTTCACTTGGCATGGAAGGGGATGCTGTCAAGTCCTCTGTAAGAGTTTCTACATAGCTGTCGACACGATCGGTGATTTCTTGGGGTACTGTATAAGTACCATCTGCTATTTGTTTCCAGTCAATGCCATCAAACCAGGGGTGTCTTTTCACAGATTCCGCTCCCTTGGCCCCAAGGCGCGCATTTTCGTTTACCTCGAGTAGCTGTTCAGAGAGTATTCGTGTCAATATAGTAGGAAATCCTGACAAGGTGAATAATAGACGAACCGCTGAATCAAAAACAACAATCCATAATGGGATAGTATAACCTTTGTAATAAGGTCAACAACTTCGATGCTGAATGTTGATGGCATGACAAGGTGACCCTTGGCAATCTTTGCAAAAGGTTCCAGTTCACTCTCCCTCCAAGAGCCAAATGGCATGTCTGATTGCAGCATGAAATAAATCAACACTCCCAGCGCCCACCTGATGATGAAAAACCAAAGAACCATCTGTTAATATTCTTTACCTGAACGAAGGCATGCATATGTGCTTTTACAACTCAAAAGCGCGAGTATTGTACTATATCCATTCATTGGCACCATAATTTGTGCTACTTTTGAGATGAAGGTGATGTAAGAAATATGAATATGTGGTTTCTAATTAAACACATGGTTTCTCTTTGATGTTTTATTACCATTGCAGTATTAATTTATTTCAATCTCCTCTGAAAATGTCAGAAAGTTGAGGTAAAAATGTCTAAGATTTGCATGTGAATCTGGAAGTAAATGCCTTCACCCAGAATCATCACCATTTACATTAAAAGCAATGTACACTTGGACAGACAAGATAAAGCCATAAATCCATATTGGATAAAATTCAGAACACATGGCATGTGGGCTTCACATAGGGAAGTGATAAACAGCCACTTACCAGTCAGCAGAAAATCCATGGCCCCTACCAAGAACTATCTCTGGAGCTAGAGAGTCGGCAATCCCACATATTGTGTAAGTCCTTTCACCTTGCAACTTCTTTGCAAACCTGAAGTCAACTAGTTGAAGATGCCCTGATCGGTCGACCATAAGAATGTCTGCAGAAACACCTCTGTAAAGAATGGACCTCTGAAATTGCATATACTATGCATTAGTACTTACATCGGGAGAAGCGTGTATGGATTAGCCTGTTAGAATAAACCCTAGAGACAAATTTTCTTGTGTTAAATTTTCAACAAACAAAATCAAAATCTTACCTGATGGAGATTTTCTAGCGCTACGACGACAGAGGCTGCATAGAATCGTGCAGACGACTCATTTAGTGGTGCATGAAGTATTGAAGCCAGTGAGCAACAAAGGCAACAATTCAGCAGTATTCCTAGGTAGGATTGATCAGCGCAAGTACATAGAACTTCTGGCACACAAGTTGATTGGCTCAAAGATTTCATGAGATCCTTCTCATCAAATACGTGTTTTTCCTTATGAAGGTCTTTTACTCTCTTGATGTAAAACCTCTTTAAGCTTTTGATCTTGTCTGGTCCATGATCAGACAGCCAAACAAAATAGGATTAGATAAAAACATAAATAATGTTTATTAGGGAATTAATTGATCCAATAATGACTGAAGGCCAAACTGATTATCATACCAGAACCTCTTAGTTGGACAAGACCAATCTCACTGCAATCAGCGGCATATATGCACATTTTCCATTCCTGTGGACAAAGATATAGCCGTATAAAATTTATACACGTGGTTGTATAAAATTTCAACAAAATCTCCTCTGATAAACAAACAGATGCTGGAGGAAAGGAAGGGTAGTACTAACCCCCTACCAAATCAGATAGCTGCGCCTTCCTGAAGGAACTATCATCTGCACCATGCCCTTTAGGAACCAAGGAATCTTTGAGCCTACATAGATGCCATCCATGTGACAAAGTAAGCAATTGAGAAACATTTGCTCAGTAAACTATGTGAAAAGTATTTCAGATGCAGTACTTGGAATCAGACTGGGAAACTTTTGGCAAGGGCCCAATAATTGAGTCAAACTTCTCCTTTGCAATAGTAGAACAAGTCACATCACCAACTGACATAGCAGTAAAAGCAATTGTCTCCCCAAAGAGAGCCCACTCTCCAAAGTGTCCCCCTTCATCTATCTCAAACACGTAATTACCATCTTCTCGACTTGATTGGGCCACCTTTGTTTGAGAACTAAGAAGATCCCAGGCATCTGAATTTACCTGATCTGCAGCCAATTTAAGTTTCACACGACCTCTTTGAATAATATACAAGGAAGATGCATCATCATTCTGAAAAAAAGACCCACAAAATAAGTAAGCCAACATAAAGAAGAAACTCATAAGTTTGCAGAAGAACATTCTAACAATATTACTAAAGGAAACATTTTCCAGTCCAAGTACCTTGTCTACTATCATTTGACCATCCCCAAAAGTTACTTCAACAAGAGAATCAGCAAGTTGACTTAGTTGAAGCATTGTCAATCTCGTAAACAGCTCCACTGATCGGAGCAACTTTAATGATGGTATATTTGAAAACTCTGACATCAGAATTCCCCGAAAATCCTCTCGCTTTAGAGCCCATAAAGTTCCAGTAGTCACAGCACGGACTGAAGCTTGAAGTGGTTTATTATACCTGTTTTTCAACAATAGTAACTTGAGTCTATGTCCATCTGAATTGATTCAACTTTCCATCATATACATAATACATGCATAAAGAGACATAGACATACATTTTGGATTTAGTTTTAATTTTACTGTGATTAGCCATGGAGGGATCCATAATGTTATTTTCTAATGCCTTCTCATGTCATGGTATGGTAGGTTTCAGATTCATAAGTGATGATATGTTCAAAAGCTAGTGGCCATTACTAAAAGTTCTGTTGCTAAGTGTACATTTGAGTACAGTTGGATGGTCTTTCACCCAAAAAATCTAAACTAAGAAAGGTGGAGAGATTACACATCAACCCACACCAGTAGTTTGTTCTCATAAAAAATCAAGTTGTGGGTTTGTGGGTTTGTGTGTTTTGGCTGTGTGCATCCTAGTTATGCAGAGGCCAGGAGTTTTCTTAGTATGGTTCTATCAACTTGATGTAATCGTCTGAGATTAATAAAAGCTTCCTTTATCAAAAAAAATAAAAATAAAAAATCAAGTCGATTGTATTTATAATTCTGGATGTTAGCTAGTGGGACTAAGCTTCAAGCTTTAGAACTGTATAGGAGACAGGGTAAACTGTTCCGATTAGTAGTGGGTTTTATTGGCACTACGTTTTCCTATCGTTTTTGTAAGCACCTGTTCATAACTATTGTACGATACTTATCTTGATTGATCTCATGAACAATTTTCGTGACTTCTTAAAACATGGTGCAAAAGATCAGAGCAAATATACTAAAGGGCAAGTGAATACAAATCTCACATTAGTGCTAGCTCCCCAAAAGAAGATAGTTTGTCAGCAGTATACCGATGTAGAACCTTTGTAACTTCCTTTCCATCTTCTTCCTGCTTTTTTTTATCATTTCACCAATTTAGACTTCGAAATCACTGAATAAAGGTTAAAGAACAAATTATATTGTAAAATAGTTGATTTCTTTTATCGAAGTGATTAAACCCGTCTGAATAGAAGTACATTTTTTCTTTTCTTCTTATTTAAAAAACACTCTAGAGGTTTCCAATTAAATGTGCCAATCACAATGTCAAATTCATAGTATGGACAAAATAGGAAATTCAATCTTGAAAAAAATGACTACTATTTTTAACTCAAAAAATGATCAAAATGACAAGTACAGAACAATGGAGGGTGTAGTTTTAGCACCCTATGCAAAAAGCGTCTTAAGAAAATATCACATTAAATAAATGTGAATAAAAATGGATACCTGAATGGCTAGCACTTCAAACTCACCACTCCCAACTACATAGAAGCACTCGCCTTCACCGCCCTGCATCACATAATCCCACTATTAAATAATTTCTTAGAAGCCAGAAAAAATATCATCAGAGTACCAGTAAAATAAATAAGCATAGAAAATAAGAACCTGCTGCACCACTATATCCCCAGCTTTCACCTCAACTCTTTGCATGCAATCAAGTAAAACATGGCACTGTGAGTCAGTGAGCTTCCTGAAGAGGAAATGGTCGTGTAGTATTCGCTCAATATGTGCCTTCATATCAGTTTTTTTTTTTAACTCGTCAGTAATAGGATATCAAGAACTCCTGAACTAATACAAAGTTCAACAGTGATGGAAATTGGTGACCTTACTTGCTCTTCCCATGTCTTCCGATGCGATGGGGATGGAGGGACCCATAGTCGACCATTTTCCAGGGAACTTTCAAGTGCTCTCAGCCGAGCACGTGATAGATCTTGCCTGGAACGCTGGTTCTTGGGATTCAAACTTATTGTCGATGGTGATTCTGAGCCTACCAATTCTACGACTTGTTGGGAAGGTTGTAAAGATACTTTCATTACAGTTTGAGTACATTCCATCTAGTAAAAGAATGAGGATTATTCATGGAACCAAATGAAACCAGTGCAGTGGAAGTAATATAAGTAAAAGATGAAAATTCCATACATCAGTTAACCCGTTAATATGAACAACTATTATTGTAATGTCATCTGTACGAGTTTCATACTGTAGCCAGAGGCGATAGGATTCAGCAACAATTGCAGCGCACGCATCACGAGGATCCTTGTATTTAGCAATCTGCAAATTCATTACTGTAAGAAGTAAATAAAACAATTCATTTCACAAATCTAAAATTATCTGAAAAATAGTTAATAGAATTGTTTGGGCTCTTTAATAAAGAAGTTGATTAATTTTGATAAACATTGTGGGGAAATCTTAGCCAACAAATTGGTACAGTGGAAAAGGGAAATCGATGAATTAAAATGCACGCAGAATATTAGGGGGGCCTTCCCTACTGTTTCAAAGTAAATGATTATTGAGAACTGAATTCTGATACTGTGGGGGAATCTCTGTATCTCTAGTACTGAAGGGAATCACTTTAGGATCTCAGAACATAATTGCAACTTATGCAGAAGGTAGATAGAACATACCATGTCGACAACAGTTTGACTAGAAAGAAACTCAAAAACTCCATCACTAGCAAGAACAAAGAATGGATGGTTGGCATTGAGCTCCAGGATAAAAATCTCAGGATTAGCGACAACACCGATAGATTCAGCGACAGAATCTCCAATGCTGCGAGTAAAAGCAGTTCCTGGATACATGCCATTTTGCACCCACAACCTTGGAGGATCACCGTCATCACTTTCCTCGGTGCCCCAACACTGTACATCTGGGTTCTTTAGCCCCTCTATCTGATCCAACGTCATAACCCTAGCACCACACTCCTTGACCCTTTCAAGCTCATCAGTCCTGTAGGGTGTTTGATCTATGGACAGGTCAACAGCAACAACATCTTCCCCTCTTTTTTCGGCAATAACAGCACGTGAATCACCCGTATTCGCAATGTAAATAGTTTTACCCCTCACCAGCACAGTGACTGCAGTAGTACCACTCATAGAATCATCTAAGCTGTCTGCATGAAGCTGTGAATTTGTTGCCAAGAAAGCAGAATGAAGAGCCTGAACAACATCAGTACGGAACCGGTCATCTCTGAGCAGGTTTTCGCATAGTCTTCGCTTTACAAATTGTGAGCACTGAGCTCCATATTCTCCATGGCCATCAAATACACCAAAGAAATGGTCATCAGGGCTTGTTCCAAATGGAGTATGTATACAAAAACTGTCTTGGTTTGGCTTGTCCAATGATTCTGGGTAGTAGCCTCTTTGAGACAAGTAGGAATATCTCAGGTCATAATTCCCCAATGGGATTCGAACTTTACGTGAACCTTCTGGTGGAAGAAATTGTGATGAGACCCTTGAGAGTCGATTGATACCAACATTAGAGTCCCTTGTAATGTTCATTTGGTGCAATCCATCATCATCTTCCTCTAGGTCATCAGAAGAAGCATCTGAAGCACTAGAATCTGTCTTTCCCCTAACCCGGTTTGATTTTCCCCTTGACTCTCTTGGGGAGTCAGGTGTTTGTCCAAAGCATCCACAGTCACAGAAGCACAAACTGCCCTTATAATGTGGACATGAACACACCTTAGAAGGTGAGCAGCCCATCAGATGTTAAACCAGCTGGGTAAGAGCCAAGAAGCACAAAGAACATGAAACTAAGATATCTCCACCCCAGTTATGAACTATGCAAGCACGTGTACTGACACTGCCAAACAGAGGAAGCTCTGAACTTGTACAGAATCTGAGGATCTTTAAGAGCAGCCACAACTTATATTGATGATGATGCTTACTTATTTATAAAGCATAAAGCCTCTTTCTTAATCCAACAACTGAAATGGAGGAACCTGTAAACTGTCAAATGTTCACCTGAATTTTTTTTTAAAAAAGAGAAGTCAGTTATAGCTAGAGAATAACTTATAACCGACCTACTGTCAGATGGATTATTTTAAAAATCTAGTTCACAAAAGTATTACAAGCAACACTTTGAAGAGAAAAGTGCAACCACGACATTACGGATATAGGAAAATAAAGGAGATAAATAGACATTCTTTGATCCAATCATCCTTTGACAATAGTAACAGCAACTCTCCTCTTTTTTGTGTGTATGACATAAGGCAGAGAGGTGACATAATAAAGCATGCAACTGCTATACTAGAGAATTTTCAGAGGATAAAAACCGACATGGAAAGATTAAATTTAATTGTACTGTCAACTGAATGGATGCAAAATCAGTCTCGATCAAAATTTAACATAATAGATATCTATAGAAGTTCTGAAACAAGTATTTGGGTACAAACATTCATCACCATCAGATTTGAAAAACAAAACACTGACCCAAAATTGTTTTGACAGAAACTGATATATATGTCCAAGTTCTAGAAATATGGTAGAACTCTAGGCTACATCCAAGACAAGATAACGCACAAAAGGAAAAGTACTAATGCCAGAAACAGGTCTAAGTCATTGGCCTCTAGAACTGACATGAATGTGCACTACAAAACTACTGGACAAGTTCAAAACGACATGCAGAAGAATTCTGATAGTGACAGCACCAAGCCAGGAGCATCATTTACAACCTTATCACAAAACCCCTTAGAAGTAGAAAGAATTAAATATTTCAATGAACATAAAGAAGGGAATAATCACAGTTGTATGTGAAAGATAGATTTTTTTTTTGTGTGAATGGAATCTTTATCTTCTGGACATTTAAAAAAAACTGTGAGCTTATTGATTTTCTTTAAGAATAACTCCAGACTGTTAAATAGTACTACATATAATCAGAGATGAAGAGAATTACCACACAACAAAATAGCACGAAAATTGTAACAGAAATCATCTTATAACGCTATATAAGACAACTGAACTCACTGTATATAAGACAAATTTTCCAAAAACGAAAAAGTTTGTGAGCATTTCTCCTTTTAAAAGCGATTTTCTTACTCCAATTAAGCCTACAGGCCTCCAAATGGATAAAGGTGCATGCATTTGCTCAGCATGAGTGTTTAGTTGGACCAGTCAGTTCCACAGTGTGGAAAAAAAAAGTTGAGAGCAACTTTATCGTGAGAGGTAGAGCAGTCCCATGGACAGAAAAAATGCAGGTGACGTGACAAAGCCTCGATCAACCATTTCCTTGAAATCCTAAATCGATGTCATTATAAACCAATGCTGCTACTGACAAGATGCTATAGAGAAGAAAACAAAAGGGAGTATTCAGGACACAAGAAGCAGATGATCTTTCTTTCATCTCTGCAAAGTGGATGCTACCACTACTGCAAGAGAATGGAAGAACAGGTTCTATCCTCTGCATCTAAAGATGCAACTAGCACCCTACATGCTACAGCAGTTGATTGAAAGACAGAAGCTTTACAGTCACGGGTGTGTGGAAAAAGGGAAAAAGAAAAAAAAAGGGGAATTCAGAGAAGAGAGTCCCCACTCTGGAGTATCACGGCAATTGCATGCAAACCGAATTGCCAAGCAACCCCTCTGCTAAAGATTACTGAAGTATCTTGGTAGGGAGAAAAAGAAAAAGAAAAAAAAGAAGAGGAAAAATGAAACAAAATAAAAGTACTCACACTGCAAAGAAGCCAAGAGAACCTGACAAGACATGAATAAAAAAGAAAGAACATTCCACGCTTCATGAGTACAAACAGAGCTTAATCAAGAAGTAACTAACTTACAGCGGCAAAGATCGCCGAAGACGGATGAGGAGAACTGGAGAAGGTGAAGAAGAAGAAGAAGTCGATCGGGGAGGAAAGAAAGAGAAAGAGCAAAAGGGGGGAATTTTTGTGAGGTTGAGCAGAGAGAGGAAGAAAGAAAGAGAGGGAGGGAGAGAGGAAAGCGGCAGCTAAGCAAGGCACACAGGAACAGCGAAAGGGAGAGAGAGAGAAACTGCGGTTTGGTGCGTGCGGTGGAGGTGGAGGTGGAGGAGAGGAGAGGAGGAATCGGTGAAGGGGATTAATGCAGTGGCAGTGCAGTGCAGGGGAAGAGGAAGAAGGAGAGGAGAGGAGAGGAGAGGAGGTGGTGGGAATCCAACGAGGAGTCGCTGTGCGGAAGAATTGGATTGCTTGCGTTTGCGTTGCGTTCAGCCTCAGCCGGTGACTACCCAAGTGCGCCGCGCCGCACCGCACCGCAGCCTCGGCCCTCGGTGTCTTCGATAGTGTTGGTTGAGGTAGCTCATTACCATATTATCTATTATATTATTATTAAAGGAATAGAAAAACGAGTCTCCACGTTCGCTCTCATGGCCTAGAAACTCTTACATTAATCGGAGAAAAAGAAAAAACAGAGTCCATATAGAAATACAATTTAGAAATAGTTGAAATTCAGAATTAAAAAATAAGGAATATTAGAAGAGGAGACTAGACTCCACATAGAAATACAATTTATAAATAGTTTAAATTCAGAATTAAAAAATAAGGAATATTAGAAGAGGAGACTAGAGTCCATATAGAAATACAATTAGGAAATAACTGAAATTCGGAATTAAAAATAAGGAATATTAAAAGTAGAGTATAGAGTCCATATAGAAATACAATTAGGAAATAATAGAAATTTGGAATTAAAAATAAGGAATAGAAGCAGAGTACAGAGTACATATAGAAATATAATTAAGAAAAAAATAGAAATTCGGAATAAAAAATAAGGAATATTAGAAGTTGAGTATAGAGTCCATATAGGAATTTAAAACTAACTAAAATTTGGAATAAATATAATAAAATTAAAAGTAGAGTTTAGAGTCCGTATAAAAATACAATTTACAAATAACTAAAATTTAAAATTAAGAAAAACATGGGAATAAGAGTTTAAAGTCAATATAGGAATACAATTTAGAAGTAACTGGAATTCGAAATTAAAAATTAAAGAATATTGAAAGATGAGTTTAGAGTCCACATAGAAATACAATTAGAAATAATAAAAATTCAGAAATAAAAATAAATAATATTGGAAGAAGAACATAGAGTCTATTTAGAAATACAATTTACAGAAAATTCGGAATTAAAAAAAAGAAATATTAAAAGATGAGTCTAGAGTACATATAGGAATATATATAATTTACAAATAACTAAAATTTTATATTAAAAATAATTAATAACTAACACGTATATAAAATATAATATGAATATTACACATTAGTAGTTTTATAAAGTTATTGCAAAATTTAAAATTATGTTGTCATTTTAATATATTTAAATAATATAATGAGAAAACATATATGCTATTGTATGAGAGAAAATATAATGGTGCTAGCCGCGCAATCTGCGTGGGCCACCTAGTTGTTATTAAAGTATTAATTAAAGAAAATAAAAATAAATTAATATGATTTTTTAAACAAATTTTGTAATTTTATAAGAATTACATCGTTTAGTAGATTGAGAAGCGTGCGCACAAAAAACGATTAAGACCCTCGTTTTCCGTTAACACGTTTTCCAAACTGTTAAACGATGTATTTTTTGAAAAAAGTTTTTATATAAAAATTCCTTAAAAATTCAAATGAACCCAATTTTCAAATTTATGATAATTAATAATTAATTAATCATGTGTTTTAATTACTTGCTCTATTTTCCAATCTTCAGTAGCTTGGCTCCACCATCTCAGAAAATGATCAGTTGAAGGTTGAGGCGCCATATCAGATAACCCCAATCTCAAGAAGAGTGCTGTCCACGCTTGGCGCGAGAAAAAACACAGGAGATCAGAATGTGTTGGATTCTTGATCAGATGTCCAACATCTATTATTAATAGCCAACCAATTGAATAACTTGCACCAAAGAGGAGCCCAACTCTTCCAAATACGTTCCAAGGAGCAAACTTGATTGATCCCAGGAAATAAGCTTCATAGGTAGATTTACACATGTATATACCATCAATTACGAGCTTTCAAACATGCTGATCTTGAACATCTTGTATCAGAACCACCTCTTCTACCAAATTGAAAAAAGGGTGGTTCTACCATCCCAAATGGCCAAGTAAAAAAAAAAACCTAGACCGATAGCCCCACATGAATATTAGCAACCCATCTCCTGTTTATAAATGCCTTCTTAGGGATCAAGGTAAAAAGATTTTTTTTCCGGGGGGGCAGCTTTTGTAATGTTTTCCTTTTGTAGCCACCTATCACTTTTTAATTTCCAATTTAAATTCTCTAATTCTCATGAGAGTTTGTGTAAATTTTAGATTTCCAACGAATTTCAACTTCAACAGGTAATTTGATGAATGATGATAGAAAATTTTATGACTGAGCTGTAAAATAGTATCTATGTACTGAGTTTTTTTACAAGAAAAATATGTCTTGTCCATATGTAACGTTGACACCACGTTTTATGCTATAAATATCTTACAAAACCTCGCCTGTTGAAATCGCATCTTGTTTTCATCATCTTTGACACGATGTTATTCAAAACAGCTAATTGCATTACCCGTGATTATAACCATTCAACATTTCACGGAGATTTTGTGCAATAAAAACAAGTGGCGCTTATGTGGCCAACATGTCGTTGGTAAATGTGTAGTTTTGTGCAAAATTAAAACTTTTCGTTAATTGGCGTGTGAAACACTGCCTTTCACACAACAACATCAACTTATCAATACAAGCTTAGGTTCTTTTTTGCGGCATATGCTCTCATTGCCTGTTTGTTCACTTATCAATCACAATCAAGATTTCAATTTTAAAGTTGATTTTGTTGTTTTTCATTATAGTCTATTTTTTTCAATATTAGATTCCAATCACTACTAATTCGTATCTATAAATTAATTTTTTGTAGTTTGTTTGTTTTTATGCGACTTATTATCAGCCATAGCTCAAAGATGAACCTTTCATCTAGGGATGCAAGCGGGACGGGCAAGCAGGTTTTTTTTTTCCGGCTTATCCCACTTCTAGTTTATTTTTTCTTCTAAATTTTGAACTACCATACGAGAAATACACTAGCAAGCTGGTTTTTATACAGGTAGCGGAACTACCCACTTGCATCCCTACTTTCATCCTTGATGAAGTTCTATCATCGCAGTCGCTAACGATTTTATGATCCCAAGCTAACGGGAAAACAAAACTCCGTCATTTTTAGAAAACATGCTTTGTTGACCTTAATGCAACCTAAATTGTGGATTCTACGTCAATCAACTAGCTGGATACTTTTACTATGCTGATCATTTATAGTTGAAGCTTGGGAAAGTTTGAGCTACCAAACATTGCAATAACCCTGTTACTCTTGCTAATCCAATCATCCAAATTTGTTAAATGGCCACAGACACTACTACGAAAACCATCTTTCGTGGCGGCCATTTTGGGTTTCCGCTGGCAGAAATCGCAGCCGCCAGAAAGCAAAGGCCAGTGAAAATATCGATTTTCGCTAGCGGTTATTTACCGCCAGCCAAAATGCATCTTCGCTGGCGGCCGAGAAAAGAACGCCCGCCAGCAAAGAGATGTCTTCGCTGGCGGTAGCATTAGGACGGCCGCCAGCGAAGACATGTCTTTGCTGGCGGTGGACATAACACAGCCGCCAGCAAAGAAGTATCTCCACTTGCGTTAGCCTTAGGTCGGCCGCCAGCGAAGATAATTCTTTGCTGGCGGCTCACAGTATTTTAGGCCACGTGGCACGCTAGGAAAAATGAAGTAAGGCTTCTGTGGATGGACACGTGGCCCGACAGCGAAGATATGGACCGTCCTAGTTCTGACACGTGGCCCGCCAGTGAAGATGCAATTTTTTAAAAAAAAATTAGAACATTATTATATATACTATTTTTTCTTTTCTTCGTGCGCGTATTTCAGAGTTAGACGTGGTTGATATAACTAATCGAGCTATCGACAGAGTATGTTCTCTTTCGCATATTTTAGAGCCACGCATTGAGTATATATGAAGCAGAATAATATACGTATATATAAATATTCGGAAGCACCTACATATATGTACATTGACAAATTAAATTCGACCGACGACATAACATTTACAAGTATTTTGAATGAATTACAAAACCCTAGCTATATTATACGTCTGGTCCAGTTAGACAGGGATTCGTTCTCTGGCAGGGCTAAGACTCCTTCGTTGTCGAAAAACTGCCCAAGCTGATGTGCGCACTTACGGTGGATGAAGTAGCACATGTCCACCTGAATGTTCTGAATGGATGTATCATTGAGGTCTCTTTCAGACTTGGGGAATTTTGGAAGCTACATCAGATCATCATGACAGAATTAAGGAAATTAACTATTCACAATAATACAAGTTAGCGACTAATTTAACAAGTGTGTATTACTTACCTCGTCGTAATTTGCACAATATTTCCCATTAACCCTTAGGAACTCACAACAGTAATATCCGCATAGTGTTGTTCCCACCGGTTGCTTGTGACACTTTCAACATCAAAATAATTATAAGGTATAATAGGTTATTACATGGAAACACACAAGCATTTATGAAAATTAAGTAGTACTGTGTGACATCCATATATATGTACTTACCGGCCACTTATTGCGGACGGATATGCGTTCTCTTGAGTTTTTGCGTTGTCCACCTCGTTGGTAATACCTTTTAAATGCACTGTTTTGCGGATATAAATAATTTACGTTCATCAGAGGTTAAAACACGTCATGCTAATATCTTACTTACAGATCGATAATTCTTAGAAATTCCTGATAGGTGTTGCTATCTATGTCGAGAGAATCCAAGACGATGACTTCATTGTACTTTGGATAGAGAAGAAAGATTCTATCCAATGGTCGCTGCAAACGGAATTGTTAGTCGAGCCATGATTATATGTATATACTCTTAGTGCATATATATTACAACTTACTCAAAGGCATATGGGGCATAAACACACTCCTTGTCCTGCGTAGATTCAAGCGCAATAGCTACGTACGTAGCGACATCGAGCATCTTTTCAAGATGCTTTTGTGCTATGTAAGCTTTCCTCTCTTCGGGAGTCATCGCCTTGATGTGTTCCGGTAGCTTCTTCTCGTCTAGCATGTATGTGTGGTTCAGCTTACTTATCCTGCACGGGTTTAGGTAGGCGACAGGCTTTTTCATCGCTTCGGCTTCCACGTAATTCATCCTGCCAACAATGGATGATCAAATGAGCTACGCATATAGGTGTAGTGATCTATTAACACGTTCAAGTGTAGCACTTACAGACACTAGATGGCAATCAAATTGGCGTCCAGCCGCTTCCTACGGTAGAGGGAATGCATATCGGAGAAATGGACTTGGAGTAGACAAGGACCGCTCCAGAAGATGTTCTCCCCCACGACAACTGTGAATGAATCGATGCCTTTCATGGTGCTTGCCCTAATGTACCAATCGTGCCACCTTCTTAGTTGCCACGATCCTTCTCTTAGTTGCCAGTCGTAAATGAATGGTTTGCCATTCTCAAACTCGTGTGGCACGTCTGGGGAATTGATATAGTTGAGATAGTCATCGAAGGTCTGTTTGAACCCTTTTAATTTTCTGTTATCAAATTCGGCATTTATGATATCATTGTCCCTTCCTCGGAATGTCGTTACCATATAATTTTTCTTGGACTCACCTTTTGCTTTGTGCTTGTGCGTCCTTACCATCACTGGCACATCGGCACCCTTAGGTTCCTCTGGTTGCGATGGCTCTGGTTGCGATTGCTCTGGTTGATCGGGCATTGGCTGATCAGGCACCGCTTCAATTTCACCCGCCGCTAGCTTTGTAGGCTCTGCTTGTACAGGCTCTGATGGTTCTTCTGCATCCTTTTCTGTCTGAGGTGATGTAACGGGAGGCTCCGGTACTGGATGTGATGTAACTGGTGGCTCTGGTACTGGAGGTGATGCAACTGGTGGCTCTGGTACTGGAGGTGATGCAACTGGTGGCTCTGGTCCTCGAGGTGAAGCAACTGGTGGCTCTGGTCCTAGAGGTGATGCAACTGGTGGATCTAGTCTAGGGGGTGAAGCAATAGGACTATCCCTCGGACTAGCTACGACTGGTGGACGCGACGGTGACACCGGTATCCTTGGTGGACGATCAGTTCCATCCGTTGACCCTAGTTCAATATCATTCTTGTGCCATAGTATGAATTGGTCGACGGCATCTCCAAGGTACACAATCTGCTCAGTAGTTGGAAAGTCGAGCTCATGCATCCGGTAAGCCTCAATGACCGTCCAGACCTCTACCTTGGCGTACTCATCCGGAATGTCTTGGCAATGAAACCTGCGGCCTGGTATGAACCTCCCAGTTGCAACGAGTATTTTCTTTCCTGCCCTGCCGACTGGAATCAAGAGCTTGCACGGAGTATCCTCCGTTACATCATCGAAAGGATAGCTCGGCTCAGGCTCTAAAACAGCAGCACCGTGCATCATTTTCTGACTCCAGTATATATTGCATTCGTCATGAGCTGCTGCCCTAGCCTGAGAGTCAATCTCTTCCTTGTAGCGATCACGCTTCTTGTAGGTATGAGCATCCTGTTTGAATCCATCCTTCTAGTTAGTCTTTGAGGAAACTCCCTGTACACGGCCAGAGTGCTCCGGTTTGCCCAAGGCATAGGTCAGCTCGTCCCGGTCTCTATCTGGCACGAACGTCCCGGCCTGTTGCTGCGTGACGATGTTCTTCATCTTGACAGCTACCTCCTGGAGCTTCTGATCCTTGAATACTACATCCTCCTTAGGGGTGAAGGCCGATGTTCTTGCACGCACCTAGTTCCTGCTTCGTGGGTTGTGATTTTTCATAGGAACAGGTTTCCCAGCCTTCTCTATCTCTTCATCTTGTTTTGCCCATTTCTTCACCGCTTGCCGGTAATCGGTCGATCCCAAATGATGTGGATATTCATTCCTTCTTGCTAGCTCAGCCATCTTCTGGCTCTTCTCCTTTTCTTCCGCCGATGTCTTAAGGGCAACGAACTCATCCCACTGGGCCTGTGTTATCCTTCCGTAGTCCTTAAACGGCGTGAGTCCCTTCTGGACATATTTCTTATTCAGATCTGTTTTCCAGTTTCGCCACAGCTTCCCCATTGTCTTCAACGCATAATCCTTGGCTTTATCGTCGTCTGTCCCCTCTGGATATTCAAACTTGCTTTGCAGCGACGTCCAACAGCTGTTCTTTCGACTCTCTGGAACTTTCTTCCAATCCTTCCATGTGATCTCCATGATATCCCTGACCACCGCCCCACATTGGTTGCTATACTTCGAACATGAGTCTTCCGGTGACAGGTGTTCCCCTGTCTCACTCATCCGCGTCAGCACGCTTACTTCCTTCAACAACATGTTCTTCCCTCGCTCGCCCCTCCTTTTCTTGGTTTTGCTTAAAGCTGTTGTGTGCACGACAGCTGTAGCTTCAGCTTCAGGTTCAGTTGCGGCTTGGGCTTTCCTTTTGGAGCGACGTGGAGCATTTAACTATTGTTTGCAAATAACATGACTTTAATTAAAATCCATAGTTCGCAGTTAATATGACTGGAACTAAACATATATTATATGCTACGTACCACCGGTTCGGGGGGAACGTAGTCAGAGTCAACTTCATTGTCGCTACCGCCCTTTCTCTTCCTTGCCAGAGAAGGATGGAGGTCACTCGGCGAGTGATACGATTGACTGCCTGGTTCACTTGAGCTAGACGACGAAGATTCCTCCGCGACTACTTGCGTGCAAATATCTTCCTCCATGACTAGCTGAGTTTCCTTGCCCTTGTCACCCGTGGGTTGCTCTTGGGTGGGTTTGTCCATTGATATCGCTTGAAGGTGAATTAATGTTAGTTGCGAAATGGAATCATTTTCTTATTGTAAATCCAAAAAGAAGGCAAAATTTAGATACTAATTTTGTACTACAACTATAAATATTGTTACCAATCAATGAGATCGGCAACGACATCAATATTACAATCCACCAACCCTGACTATTTCAAACTGACTATTACAATCCACAATCCACCAACGCTTATGTGGGCCGCAAGCGAAAACAGTTTTTGCTAGCGGTAGCTTATGTGGGCCGCTAGCGAAAACAGTTTTCGCTAGCGGTGGGCAAAGCCGGCCGCCAGCGAAAACCCTTTGGCCCCACATGTCATTCTCAACTAAAAAAATAATTTTATTTATTTTTACACAAATATGATTAATTTATCAAAAAAAATATAATATGATTTTTTAATGTTTGCGCCTGATATTTTTTTAATACATGCATACAAATAAATTTATAGCAAACTATTTCTTGATCCAACAATTATCATGTCACCATATTCCATATACAAAAATTCATCTCATCCATCATTGTTACGCATTATAATACATTAAAATTCATCGATACGTCCAACATGATACATATATAATGAATTAGCATCTAATACTTTTCCCTACACCTTCATCTCTCATGTATGGCTTCGGCGATTCACCAATTGATTCTTCGACGCGTAATATCTTGTTTCGAAAATCTGTGAATAGTGTCATGTTCTCATATTGATTGTATGCCTCGACATCTTCGACATCATCAACTCCCAAAATCTTTTGTTTTCCCGAAATAACTATGTCTTTCTTCAAATGAGATGGGTCTATCACATAGAAAACTTGAGCGACCCGATCGACAAGCACCCATGGGTCATCCATGTGGCCTACGTTTTCAAAGTCAACTATTGTCAGCCCAAAGTTGTCCACAGACACGCCGGCTGGGTGTTTCACCCATTGGCACCGAAACAGTGGAATCTGCATATTTGGCCCGTAGTCTAGTTCGCAGATTTCTTCTATGAATCCGTAGTATATGCTCTTTTGCCTAGTTGTGTCGATTGCTTCTACTCGAACGCCACTATTTTGGCATGCACTCCTTTTGTCTTTCGCTTTTGTGTAAAACGTGTATCCATTCAGATCATATGCTTGCCACAAGGTATACACACTTGATGGCCTGTCAGCTAGCATTTTAATTGTTCTTTCTTCCATGGTATGGCCATCTGGTAGATCGAGGTTCTTGAACCATTCAGTAAAGTGATGCTTGTGTTTCTTCATGATCCATCTATTAGATCAACCCACATTTGTTGCTTGTAATTCATGCAGGTGTTGCTCTATGTACGGCTCCACTATTGCAAGTTGCTGCAGCACAGTGAAATGAGCATCTTTCACTTTTTTGTAGTCATTGTCGTGGATTCTTTTCTTCCCTTTTGTTCCTTTCCCAGATAATCTACCTTCATGTCGAGGTACCGGTAAACCAATTGCTTTCCCATCTTTTAGGTAATCAATGCAATACTCAACGACCTCCTCGGTTGTGTATCCCTCTATCATGGATCCCTTTAGGTGGGCGTGGTTCCGTACATAGCCTTTTAGAATGGACATGTATCGTTCGAAAGGCCACATCTGATGCAGGTACAGGGGCCTAAGTGCAATTATCTGAGGCACGATATGAACTATGAGGTGTTGCATCATATTGAAAAATGATGGTGGGAAACACATCTCAAGCTCGCACACTGTCTGTAGAGCGAAAGTCCGGAGAGGACCTAACTCTTCAGGATCAATTACTTTCTGAGATATAGAATTGAAGAAATAGCAGAGCTTTGTGATGACCATCTTTACGTGAACTAGTTCGACTGCTCTAATTGCAATGGCAAGGAATACTGTGAGCATTACATGACAGTCATGGGAATTGTAGCCTGAAAGCGACAGATCCTTCATCGACACTAGTCGCTTAATGTTTGAGGAGAAGCCAGTAGGCACTCTCACCCCATGTAGGGATTTGCACAATGCCATTTTCTCGGCTCTTGTCAAGGTGTAGCAAGCAGGCGGTAGGTACACTTTTCCATTATTACCTTCATCCACAGGATGAAGCTCTTTCCTTATTTGCATATCCACGAGGTCCTTACGTGATTTTAGCCCATCCTTGGTCTTAGTTGGTATGTCCAGTATAGTCCCAATGGTGCTATCGAAGACATTTTTCTCTAGGTGCATGACATCGATAGAATGGCGTATGTCTAAATATTTCCAGTACGGAAGGTACTTAAAGAAAATGGAGTACTTCTTGAATGGCACGCTAGGGCTTGCTGGCACTTCGGCATCATTTCTCTTTCGCTTATTTGTTTCCTTCTTTTTTACCTTCCCAAAAACAACCTTCAGGTTTTTGTCATTCTGAACATTTTATCACCCTTCCATGGTTCTGGTGCTACACCTTTCTCAACAGTACCGTCGAAATATTCTGCTTGGGAGTGGTACGAGTGATTCTTTCTTAAGAAACGCCGGTGCCGCATGTACACTAGCTTCTTCGATCCCTTAAGATACCTGTACACGGTACCATCCACACAAATAATGCAACCCGTCTTTCCCTTGATCTGTCCCAATAGGGAAAACAGTGCGGGCAAGTCGTTGACGGTGACAAAGATAATTGCATGTAGCGTGAAGTACTCCCGCAGAAATTCGTCCCAAACTCGGATCCCGTGTTTCCACAAATCGCGCATATCCTCCAGTAGAGGCTCCAGAAACACATCCATGTCATTACCAGGTTGTCGTGGTCCCTGTACAAGGATGGTCAACAAGATATACTTCCTTTTCTGACACAGCCACGTTGGGAGGTTGTACATGGTTAGGAGTATTGGCCACGTGCTGTGTGAGCTGCTCAAGTCACCGAATGGATTAATTCCATTGGTGCTCAATGCAAACCTTACGTTTCTTGGGTCCTCTGCAAACTTATGATACTTTCTGTCAAATTCCTTCCACTGTCTTGCATCTGCAGGATGTCGAATCATCCCATCCTTTTTTCGCTTTTCATGATGCCAGCGCATCAATTCGGCATCCCTCGGGTTTGAGAACAAACGCTTCAAACAATCTTTCACCGGAAGGTACCACATGACAAGCTGGGGAATCTTCTTTTTGTTACTGTCTTTGCATGGATCGGACTCTTCTACATCGTCAAGGGCAACATCCAGACCCTCGGACTGGCTACGGCTTGTTTTGTATCGACTACTCTTGCATGTTGGACATCTGTCCAAATCCTCGTACTCTTTACGGAATAGGATACAGTGGTTAACACACACGTGTATCTTTCACACACCCAGTGACAAAGGGCATATAAGCTTCTTCGCTTCATAGGTGCTTGTTGGCAGGGAGTTGGGTTGCGGAAAAAGTTTCTTCAACAGAACAAACAAGTCGTTAAAACTACTGTCGGACCAATCATTGCTGGCCTTCAATCTCATAAGCTCAAGCACTGTCCGCAACAATGTGAAATCCTTCTCACAGCCCTTTACCTCATCGTACAAAAGATCATTCGCTGCCTTTTTCAATGCATCAAAGTTATCCAACCCACGAGCGGACCCAGCAACAACCTCAGGTTCAGCATGACGCAACATCTCTTCCAAATCTACAAATTTACCATCATCTACGCTGACATTACCATCATCAGCATCATTAACTGTACTGTGCTGACCATTGCCACCAACAACATCATCATCATCAACGGGTTCTACTGCATGCACTTCTTCTTCTTCTTCTTCAGCTACTACAATGACATCCTCGTCCCAGCTCAACACTTCGTTGCGTACTGTAGCCTGGTTCGGAACTTGCTTGCTTAGGATCTCTCCATGATGTGACCAGTTTGTGTATCCCTCAACAAATCCATGCGTCACCAAGTGTTGCTCGATTACAGATGGATCGTTCCAACTTTTCTGATTTTTGCAGTGCACGCATGGACATCTAATATCTTTGGTCTTCTTAGATGCAGCATTCTTCTTAGCTGCTTTCATGAATATGTCGACTCCTTCAATGTATGATGCACAATATCTCTCTTTATCCATCCATACCCTGTCCGCCATCTATGCATTAATTAATTAATTGCAGAAAAAATAATACAACTTTAGTTAGTTCAAATATTTTGAACAAGATAATTAAAACTAGCCGAAAATCTGCATATATAAAACATACATCTATCCCTCGGACGAATTACCAAACTACCCTTCTTTCTCTTCTTGTCTTCCTAGCTAGCTCATTCTTTTGCAGTTAACTAATATATATATATATATATATATATATATATATATATATATATATATATATATATATATATATATATATATATATATATATATATGGAACATCGATCATGCACAATATTTCTTGCAAAGTTTGCCATTTTGAGCTCCAAATAACAAATAAAAAATGTTTTTCTTCCTCCATGTCTAGTATTTTTTGCGATGACAAATCTCAACATACAACCAATAAAAATGAAAACAAAAGTTGACAAAAAGAGTAGGACAAAGTATAACTAACCTCTGGTACAATAAATCTTTGAAAAGATTCGAGATCAAAACCTTCCCCCTATGTATGTGTTCTTAAGAGAGAGAAAATCGTGCTCCTAATGGTGCTCGAGGTTACTGTAGCTGGTTTATATAGTTCAGCGCATTTTCCCTGGCGGTCTTCATATGTCAGTTCGTTCAAACCGCCATTGAAAATTATTTGAGATGGCGGAGGGTTAAGGACGCCGCCAGAAAAGATGCAGGTATCTTCGCTGGCGGTCCACGTCATCACACCGCCAGCGAAGATATGGTATCTTCGCTGGCGTTAAGTTAAGAGGCCCGCCAGCGAATAAACCTACATCTTCGCTGGCGGGCCGCATCCCCTTACCGCCAGCGAAGATACAATACCTTCACTGGCGTGAGCTTAAGAGAGCCGCCAGAGAAGATATCATATCTTCGCTGGCGGCCTTCTTAAGTAGACCGCTAGCGAAGATGTGTTTCCGCTGGCGGCCCTTGACCCTCCACCCCTACGATTTTCTGCGCTGGCGGTTTTTTCACGTGGTCGCCATGAAAAATATTTTTCAAAACGCCATGAAAAATCAATTTTCTAGTAGTGAGATCTCAAGGAACTTACTACAAACATAAAAATCCAAAAAGTTTAAAGCAGAAAGGCAGCTACCATTGCCATGGCCCATAGGTGAAATCTGACAAGAAATACCTTGTCGGCACCTCCTATGCTATGCTCCTTCCAAACACTGATTTCTTCTCTCCCAGTTGGTGACCCGTTCACTCAATCTACAGTGCCACAACACAGTACTCGATCCATTGCACAGCTAGGACTAGGGTATATATGTGTGTGTGTTAGTACTAATTTGATTAGTGTCAAACTGTTTAGGTATAATAATATTAGTTGTGCCACAATGATAATTGTAGCTCGCTGCAGTTTTTTTGGCCTATTTAGGGGAGCTTCTATCTATTGTAATTTTTTCTAGAATTAGAAGCTCCCCCAAACAATCCAGTCTTTAGTTCAGATTCTGATAAGCTGTAGTTGTAGTTGTAGAATCTAGAAAATGAACTAAAAGCCAGAAGCTGGAAAACTCAGTTTTTTCAGATTCTCAGAAGCTGGCTATCAACCAGCTGCTTCTCAGAAAGCTCTCCAAACATGCTCTTAATATACATATCATATAATCATTTGTTAAGTCACAATTTTCCTATGAGTGACTAGCAACTTGCCAAAATTAAAGTTAGGCGAAGCAGAGGAAAGTGTCTACGCTAGTTAACGAATGCATAAGTCAGGAAAAAAAACATTTTTCTTTTTGTTGAATCTAAATATATATCTATAGTGTGAAATAGGACTGACCCATTAGATGCATGGTACAACTAGTATGGTAGATGATTATTGCTAGTTCACTGTAAGATCTACGTAAGTTACACCGATACTATGATACGGATGCACGATACGCCATTGCATGTTAAAAATAATATAAACATGAAGAAACAAAAGGTTAAGATTTTAAATATAGAGGAGACAGCAATTCAATTTAATTTAATCAATAGGACGATCACACAATCCCTCCGTCTAAAAATATAAAAATATAAAAGGCATTAATTTTTGCACGATAATACTTTGATCATTGGTTTGTTTCATTATATAGCATTAACAACTACAGAATTAATATTACATGGAGGTATTTTCAAATATGCAAATATGAATTTAACGGTATTACTTGGATCATGTAACACTAAACAAATATATTGATGCCTTAGTTATTAATCAAAAGTTGCATATATTTTTTTGGGGGAAAAGTTGTACATATTAATATATCTAAATACACGCATGTCGTTTTATATTTTGAACATGGGATAACTTTGATTTAGGCTTGATATCCATACTAGAAGTGTCGGCGAAGTATTAATTAAGGGGCGACGCTCCGGTGCTTTCTACTTGTAGTATTATACTACGAGTAGAATTAATCCTGACCGTTTATTTTAAAGGGTAGATTAGTAATCTTCTAATACATATTAGGGGTAATTTTGGCTGGGGCTGATTTCTGTGTCTCGGTCGCTTGATCGCATCAGGCCCGACGCAGGCACTGCATCTCGCATGTTACTTATCACGGCGATGGAACCAATCCATTCGAGCGTCGGCTGCGCGTGGCCTTCCGCCGTTCCGCGTGCATCCAATCGGGGCAGCGGTGTGCAGTTCAATTCGGAGGTCACTCCGACGACGATCCCGGCCCCTCCGCGTGCGGCGGAGACTCGCTTGGATCCATTCCGGCTAGAGTTTGCTTCTGGAAAATACTGCAGTTGCTGCTACTGAATTATACTGAATTATACTGTTGGTGACGAAAAATCCTGGCACTGCTGGTGCTTACTTGTGTAGTTGGTGACGAAAAATTGTAGTGCTTGATGTTTCATGAATTCTGCTGTTGGTGATGATGTATGTAACTAGTGTGTGCCGCAGCGAGACACCATTGCAGAGTAGCAGTTAAGCTCTTGGTATTGTGCCATTTTCGTTGCACTTCTGCGTGTTTAAAGGTTAATGCCTGCTGCTTTTCAAATGTTACGTGGATCTATTTGTGCCATGAATGAAACAATATGATAGAAATATAAATCATCCATGTTTGAATTTTGTTTCATATAACTCTTGATTGCGCTTTGTTGATGATTTTTTTTTGACGCGAGACTCTACCTTATTACCATTTGATTAATGGTGTGTCAAGAAAGTTACATAAAGAATTTGTTGCTGAATTTAGTTGTCCCAGAAACAGCTTGAGCACTAAAAAATCCTGTAAAGGCAACAGAGAGCAGTGTACGCAAGCTGCTAACCCATCTAGCCAGCAGTGCCATCTCCATCAACACAAACACCCCCGGAGAGTGAAAGGCACGGCCCGAGCCATTCATCGTCAGATTCAGATATTCAGTAGATCTACCTTTGATCATTCCAATCGAACACTCATATATTAGTAGCAGTGAAATTTAATAGACATGCATTTGATTCGATCGAAGACGTTTGCAACAATGATCCATCCAACTCAGGTTTTTCATGTGTGCACCGTGGGGCCTTCACGGCCTATGGCGAAAGTATCCCGCTTCACTGAGATGCTAGGCCCTGCTGCGTAGCCTCTGATGGGGGGAGACACATGCGGCAGCGGCGTCCGGCTGCAGGAAGAGAGGAGCGCGCGCACGCGAGCGGCGGTGTCGTGATCATGTACGCTGTTAAGTTTAGTAACTATTAGAAGACGAGTTTACCCTCCGCACATAGTTTTTTTTAACAAATTTGCCCACCCACGCTTCTACTACCATAAGATGAGATGGTAGTAGAAATATATCTGAACCATTCAATCAAATTAGATCAATGGTTCAGATCGTTTTCTACTACGAGTAGAAAGCACCGGAGTGAGGCTCAAAGAGAAGTATCCAGAATTAATTTATTATTTTGAAAAACTGAAAATCACCTATATGTGTCCGGTTCGTATCCGAGAGTATCCGATATGGGAATACGGGATATATATGTCAGGTTTTAGAAGTATCCAGATATCAGAGACTAAGATTCCTGGGAATCATAGGCACTGAGCCACGGAGGACAATGGAATGTTGGTATCACCAAATCAATTAAATGCTTTAGGTACACCGTCCAAACAGTTTGAAATTTTGGAATATTTGATTAATTTAGAATTAACAACCTCCGAATTATCTGCTATCCACCATCCTCTTCAGGGGGACACCGATGTGAGGAAGTCCTCGAGCAACTACCCTGATACCCCAGTATGCTGTGATGTGATTAAACAATGATTGATCATTAAATACCTTGATAACAGCCTAATTAATTAGTCAGATAATCAATTATTGCGAACTGGATACATAGATATTAAATTGAGTTATTTATCCTAAATAAAATCATATCAATCTGAACTCAATTACACAGAGCGTTAATATATATTTAAAAAACTTGATCACTTTAGCTCCAGATTTTTCTGGCAGGGGATGATCATTAGTACAGCAGAACTAGATAGAGTATTGCGTTTAGGCCAAAAAGATCAACAAGGGTTAGGTATTCAAAATCTTCATATAAAAATATATGCCTCTTTAGTAGTACATGGTTAATTTTTTTTAACAAACCAGCTCGAGACCATACCAATCTTATTAAGTAAGAAATATTAATTGCCATTTATACATGTAAAAAGTCAAAGCAGGTTCTACAGAGAGATTATAGGTTAGAAATTAGGATGGTGACCTAGCCAACTTATTTCGAGGCGCCTACAGATCGGGCGTCTGATTTTTTTTTTTATAAAAATCGGGCGTTGTTTCACCAAGTAGATCAAAAATGTTTCACTAAATAGATCAAAAATGTTTCAATCTTTTAAAAAGCTGAAACACAACTAAATTACCTCAGAAACATTTTGCTACAATGTATGAAACAACGGTTTCCAAAAAATCGGACGACGTTTCACCATATATAAAAACAATGTTTTAGCAAATAGTGAAAGAATGTTTCAATTCTTAAAAAAAAGTGAAACACGGTCAGATCGCTAGATAAAATAATTTGATTAAACGTATGCAATAAACAATTTAAAGCCATTGCAACACTTAAACCCCGTGTACGTCAACAAACCACGTGTCCATCAGAATGAAATTTATTAAAACAATATCAAAAATCCGCTCCAACATTTGATCCATATATAGTGAAACATCACAAGTACACTAGCTGAAACATTGTTGGTGGAACAAAAAATAAAACGGATCCCCCTAATAGGCCGTTTCTGTGATATGCGAGTGGTTTGTTGCAACGGCGTGCATGGTGTGGCGCGTTGTGGGGGCGGCGCGCGAGCGTGGGAGGGTGGGAGGTGTGGGGCACCCGATTTTTTCTCCCCCCCATCGGGCGCCCGATGCGGAGAATTTTTGAACTTTTTTTTGCGTCTGCTATCACCCACGTCTTTCCTTCCTCCTTTATCTTGCCCCAGAGGGAAGTCACCGGGAGCTCTATATGTCAAAAGACTCTTTGCTTAGTACATGGCTATTTAATTAAACTCTTGATTTTGAAGGGGTATGGCAGAATCTTCTTCAAAAAAAATATTTAGGAGAAAAACATTTACCAAGGTAGAAGCTAGACTAGGTAACTCATTATTACACATGGTTAGGACAAACGCCACTCAATTTCCAAGACCCCATGTTGTACAATATTGTGAGGAACAAACATTGCACAGTAGCATGAGTAATGAGCACCATATCACTTAATGTTTCTCGTTAGGTGGGTAAAGTCTCGTAGCGTGGAACCACACATAGTATAGTTGATGTGCAACTTTTTCAATACAAGAATTCCTTTAAATGGAATTTACATCGAAAATAACCCTTTCTATGATAATCAACCCATGAATAAGACCTTGTGGTTTCTTAAAATATTGTTAAATGTTAAATCCTTTTTCCATACATCATGGGTAATTTTAACGAAAGATAATTTAGCCAAGAGATAATGGATCAGTATCTAGTTTTATTGTTTTTGCAACATGAACGAAATTATGATCTAACATCTTTTATTTGATTGTCCACGAGCTTGTTTTGTATAGCGAGTAATTCATATAGACTTTGGGTTACATCATCCAAACAATATTCCACATATTTTGGAGATTGCCTACCACATATTAGTGTGAGATAAAGAAAACAAGTAGTGAGGGGAGCACTAAAAAACGGATATATGATACTTTGCAAAATATCGGACGATGTTGGACCACATGTAGAGAAATGTTTCGTCGATCGATAAAAAATGTTTCAGTTGTTTGTATCTTGGAGAGAAAATGTACCATCGCTCTTGAGAAAATGTTTCATTGACTGGATAAAAAAGTTTTTAACTAGATGCAACACTTGAAAACTACTGGTTGCAAAACAAAGACATCAATATGTGCAACATCCAATAAAAACATAATAATGGATTGCAACATCGCCAAGCTCCAAGAAAAACAAAACTAAGTCTGCCTTCTTCTACCCAACCATCTCTCGCAACTCACGGGCACTCCTCGTCAGTGAGCTCCTCGACTACAGCCACTCAGGCAGTTGTCACTGTGTCGAGCCTCATCGCACCTCGGCCAACGGCCCATCACCGTCATCACTTTGACCTCCATCCCTCCGAATCTCCTCCCGTTTATGGCGACGTCATTGGCCAGGTCCGGTGCCTCCATCCTCTCTGCTTCGCCCTGCCATCACTGTCGTGGCCATCGGCAATGATAACTCTAGCATCTCTTCTCATCGCCTCTGCCATGGTCACCAATGGCCATGTCTAGTGCCTCCTTCCTCTCCGTGTCGTCCTACCGCCACTGCCACCGCCGTGGCCGCTGGCGACGATGGCTCTGCCATCTCTTCCCGTCACCACCGCCATGGTCACCGGCAACAATGGCTAGCTCCGCCTGGTGTGTTCCCTACCATTGAAGAAAATGTGAGAATAGGATGAGAGGATAAGGATTAGGAATGGTTGGGTTGAATACTTGAATCGATAGTGGATCCCACCTTGAGTGTCGTCTGACATTTCGTCTCCTCTCGAACGTTCAGGTACAAGCATTTCCGAAGTATCGAATGGGGCATCTGCTCTTTGGTTAGATACAATTAATTAATACTGCTTTTGAAAAAAAAATGTATCTCTAAGACTACACTAGTGACTTTGTGCTCTTCGTGGCTACACTTTTGGTCTTTAATCCAGAAGGAGACATGGTGACTGGTGGTCGTTATGGCAAGTTGTCAGAGGGGTGAAACTAGAGGCGTGTTCAACACCCATGGATGGAAATCTAGCAATAGGGCATGTGCAAGTTGAAATTTTGTGTTCTCATAAGTACTTGTTAAGCTTTTGCATATTCATCTTTCCATTGTGGTGTGAAACAATTGTAATAGCTGATACAACAGCTGGTTTATCCATTATATATCTTTAAAAAAGAAAAGACAAACATTATATATCCACCTGTAGAACTAACACACTTTCAGTTTAGGGTTGAAATTAATTTCTTTAAGATAATAGATAGAAAATCGGTCTTTATATCCACAAGTAGATACACGGTCAAAGGTTGCATGAATACTTAGACTTCAAGTCTCATAATTGAGATACACAGAAGAAAAACAACAAAGAAGAAAAGAGTAGAATACTAAACTTCAATTCTTTCGTGCCTCATTTCAACCTTGCTCCTTTGTTATGCACTTATGCACAACAACCATCATAACACTTGTTTAGTTTGAAACTTTGATGTCAGAATTGTCCAGCTAGATACTGATTTTCTGCTACCTGATAAACCCTGCCATGCAAAAATGCACTTGAGATGATATCAAGAAGTAGTCTAGATTCCTAACCACCCTCATCAACGTTCCCTACACATAGAAACCCCATCAACCGGCACTTGACGGCCCTAGTGGAACTCCCCGCCTCAAGCAACCAAGCCTGAGATGAAGGGCGGGTAGATGCCGAACTAGCTAGCCGTTTTGTTTCCACGCCATCTCACTGCTGTTGCAGCCACTGCGACCTCTACTTGTACGCTTCAAATCATCTATTTCTGATGCCGCTGGCAACAAAGCCATTGGCACCGCATCAAGATCTATCGTGCCTCCAAGATTGTTGTATATTGTTGTCCGATCTAGCTATGGGCATAGGAAGAGGGACGGGACTAGTCCGCTCAGCCGCCTTAGTGCTGTCAACCAAGTCGACACCAAACCAGCCACCAAACAAGGGGGGCATTTAACTATTTGCCACTTTTAATGTGTGATGTTTAACTATTTGTCAGTACTCGCAGTATATGACATATGGACCCTCATGTGTCTATAACCTGTGTGTCCAGTCTAGGGCAAATACTTAATTGCTACCTATAAGAGTGTCAAATAGTCAAATATCTCCCAACGAAGTCACCACCTCTATGTTTACTGGATCGCTATGCCACCGAGCTCCTGGCTGCCAATGGCCATAAAAGAGATGTTACCACCTGAAACGCGACCACAATCATCGTGACAACACCGCGTCCGCATCTTGAGATGTTGCCCTTGACAACCTCCAGCCCCGCTCGGATCACGACATCCCCATCAAGGAAGTGCCAGGTTCTCTCTTCCGTCGTCCCCATCAGCATACATCGTCGCTAGCTTCAATCGCTAGAGGCATGGCCATATGCAACCCTGCACATGGCCAAAACCTCCCCTCCTCGTGACTAGGACACCGCCATCATTACCTGCCTTGCCGCCTCGACCACTGTTGTCGCTCGCACACCACCCATTTGTCTCGCGCATTAGATCCATTCCTTCCCGAGCTAGCTTGTCCTGCCACCACAGTCCTAGCTCGTCGCGTGGAGGCTGGTAGCTCGCTCCATCAGCGATGAGGTTGGAGAGGAGTAGCACTGGCTAGGGTTTGCTGTCGCCCGTGTTGCCCATATAGAAACGACGACATGGGGACTTGGGCAGGTGAAGCGATTCTTTCGAGGTTAAAACAAATTTAAAATGTTATAATTAGTGCTTAATTAAATATATCAACCTAACAAAATATTATATGATTATGAAACCACCTAGAATCTATATATTTAGGTGTAGCTGTCAGGGTATCATTATTTCATTATTAAAAAAAGAAACTTAGACCTTCTCTCTCTAATCATAGAACGTACTGAAGTGTTGGCTATAGCTAGCTAGGTACATATATAGCTGATGGCCCGATGATGTGCTAGTCTTCTCATGGCCCTGCTGCCTGTTCATGCCCTGGCCGAAATGGCATGCATGAGCCCATGATGAGCATACAACTCCAATTAACAAGAGGGGGAGAATGGAGAGAGATCAGCTGGCACGGCAGAGATGCAGAATGTCCGCAAAACGCCGCGAGAAAGGTGGTATTTGAATTTAAGGACTTAACTTTAGTCTATATATTTAGATACTAATTTAGAGTATTAAATATATACTACTTACAAAACTAATTACATAAATGAAAGCTAATTTGCGAGGCAAATTTTTTAAGCCTAATTAATACATAATTAGAGAATGTTTACTGTAGCATCACATAGGCTAATCATGGATTAATTAGGCTCAATAGATTCGTCTCGTAAATTAGTCCAATATTATGGATGGGTTTTATTAATAATCTACGTTTAATATTTATAATTAGTGGCCAAACATTTGATGTAATAAGATTTAAAAGTTTTAGCCCCATCTCAAAACAACTTGTGTGGGGCGCAGGGGCGCCGGCCCGAGCTGCAGTGTTGTTGGCGACGAAAGGGAGCCGTCCATGTAGGTGCGAACTGGATGGATGGATGGACGCGTACGTATGGCCCGACGTACTACTTGTCTACTTGTACGGTGACCTTTTCTGTGGATGAGATGTGTAGCACCTGACCGGCTGCAGCTACCTGCCATACCGTACCATCCTATTCCTTCCGTTCCTATTTCTCTCCCTCTCCGGCTCTCCCCCCCCCCCCCCCCCTCTCTCTCTCTTCTTTTTAACAAACACGTATAGCATAGACGGTCATTGGAAGCTTACGCATTCACTTTTATAAATACACATCCTACCTGTGTAAATATCTCGCAGATTACGGAAACTGGTATTACTGAAGAACCGATAAGTGCTCATGCCATTTCTCTCAGTGTAAATATCTCACAGATAGGCCAAAATCACAAATCTCTCAGTTCTCTTATGAACCGGTGATCCAACGGCTCAATCATTTTTAGTCTCGGTTCCCCTTTTGTCAGGTGTTGTCAGGCCGCCCACGATCTTTATTCCACACTTCAGTATTGCCTCCAGCCCGAGCCATTTCTGTAAAAATTGGCAAGGAGCGGGAAGGGAGGTGCTACTATTTTTTTTTTTGAAAATATTTTGGTGATATTATACAAATCGAAGGGATCTAAAAGGTTAGCAACTTTATACTCTATTGATGTATGGTTAACATATTACTTTTCTAGCTATATTTCTATACGTCATTATCTCTCAAATAGGTATATGGAAAAACATGAGAGAGAAAAATTATGTAGAGAACTAAAATAAGGACAATTAATAATATTAGAAACATTTGGATAGAAATGTTGAAAAAAAGACAACAAAAGAGAAATATAGAAAATGATAAACCCATGGGTAACGTTTGATACCGATTATTCAGTTGATTGTTGAAATGGATAACAAATTATTTACTTAATTGTACGAACAAGTTAAATATTTTGGAAAAATTAAAGTTAACACACAGTTTTGATAAAGTGGTCTAAGTAATATCGTAGAATTTTGTTTTGAGAAATTATAAATCAATTATTATATACTAAAAGTCTATTAAACTTCCTACAAACGCTCTTAAGTCGTCATGTGGCATCCTATAAACACTCCTAAACCGCCACATGGCACTCTAAAAAATAACCGTTGATTTTTATTAAATTTGGTGGACCCATTATTTACATCCATTAGATTTATTTTTTTCATCTCCTAAACCCGGCCCACCCGAGCATTAGGTACGTACATACATTTACGTACTTCTTCCCTATTCCTTCTTTCTCTTTTCCATTAATTCTTTCTCCTATTTTCATGCTTTATTTGTTAAAAAATTAAGTAACTACGATATCTAAATCATATAATAGTTTTTTTATCCATCAATGTCTCGAGATTGTTTACGACCAAATTCATTAAAGACCTGCAGTGTTACTTTTGGGCTATATTTTCTGACTTTTGCATGCATCTCAAACAATTAGAAGAAATATGAAAAACAATAATAATATATATTATCATCCTATATAACTTCATGATAATTAATTGATCTACAGTTCTAAAAGTAAAATGAACGTAACTAGGCTGCGTTCATTCCATGGGGTTGGGACCTAATCTCTCTAGCACGCAGAACGAAGCAACTCATTAGTACTTGATTAATTTAATATTAGCTATTTTTTAAAAAATAATTAATATGATCTTTTAAAGCAACTTTCCTATAGAAATTTTTTTTTTCAAAAAACATACTATTTAGTAATTTGAAAAGCGCGCACTAGAAAAAAAAGAGGGATGAGTTGGGAACTTAAAGCAAAGAACACAGAAGTAATGTTCCCAAAATATATTTGTTAGAAATCAAAATTTATGCTAAAAATTTAAGCAACTATGACATGTAAATCATATAAATAATGTTCTTTTAATCACAAGAAGTCCATGCCTACGCACGCACTGCATTCTTTATATTATTGTACATTTAAGGGCCCACATTCACAATAATTCAACTTTGAAAAACAATTTGTAACTTTTGGTTATATTTTCCGACCTTTGTGTCCAATTCAAAAAATTATAAAATTATGGAAAAAAATTAATGATATAGATTTTATCACCGTATATAACTTAACAATAATTAAATTAGATATACGATGAAAAAACTAAATGAACCTAACACTGGATAATGTTCCCAAAAAATACTCCTCTCATTCTAACATTATAATAAGTCAAAATAATATTATTAGATTTGTAGAGTACATACTTTTAATAACTATTGTATACATATAAATATATTTATGAAAAGACAACTAAGAAAGATATATATTAATCAATCAATAAAGCATTTATTCTATTTTTATACAATAAAGCAATAGTAACTAAAAAATTTTAAACTTGTAAAATAAATATTCTAATTATATACAAACACACACTCTCTCCTCCTCTCCTCTCTCATCCAATTCTTTCTTCTTCTAATTTTTAACTAATTAAGAACTTAATATAAAAAATAAACATCAATTAAAAAGCTAAATGATTATAATTCTTAAGCTATATCTGGTTTTTAAGTTTGTTTCAACTATTGTCTTAATTATAAATGAATAAATAATTCAATATCCATATTACCCATATTTCACTCTAAATAATTAATACGTCATTTGTAGACACCTATATGTGTCAACCAAATAAAAAAAAATAGAACAATAAAAAAATGATAAAAGTTACTATGTCACCTTAAATCATCATACATTCTCTATAGAGCAATTACAATGTCATGTGTTATGGCTTAAATTTAAAAATAAAATCATAGAAATTATAAGAAAAAAACATTTGACCACCGGTTTCAACTTAAATCTGTAGATCCATTATTTTCAATCATTAGATCTACTTTTTTAAAAAAAAATCTTAAGCCGTTAGGTGTTACATCTTAATAATTAGAAAAAAATTATTTGAATTTTTAGGAAAAAAAGTTCATCGGTTTTCACTTAAGTCATTTATAAAAAAAAATAGGAAAGAAAAAATCCCCCCCCCAAAACAATGTCCTCCTCCTCACATGCGCACAAACACAACACTACCCATCCCCTCACTCCTCGGCTCGCACTTTCCCCTCTACCCCTCCTTGATATTTTTATAGCTATCAAATTAAAAGGACAAATAATCAATAATATTAAAACATACATATTTTTTTAGCCACACATCTTATTTCTAATATAAATTGCTCTATTCATAATTAAACCAACAATTTAAAGATTCATAACACATATGTTTTGAGCTTAAAATAAGAGTGGTATAAAATAAAACAAGACATGGAAAATATCAGTAGGAACATCGATTCCTACTTTTCACTAAAATTTGAACAACTATTACAAGTTCCATTGCCATAACATTTTTTTAAAAAAAAAAGATACTATAGATCACGCATATATCAGGAAAGGGAGGTCAACGAAATATCTTTAGAAATTTATATG
Organism: Oryza sativa Japonica Group; assembly: GCF_034140825.1. Classification (NCBI taxonomy): domain Eukaryota; kingdom Viridiplantae; phylum Streptophyta; class Magnoliopsida; order Poales; family Poaceae; genus Oryza; species Oryza sativa. The sequence goes on along the minus strand of NC_089036.1, from coordinate 10,423,432 downwards.
TAAATATGCAACAAATTGTGTCAATGTGAACCAACTAGGAGGACTAGCTTGGTAGTACAAATAAAACATATTCATTAACAATAATAATTATTTAGGATTTGCTAAAAAAAATAAAGCACATAAATATTTTATTAAACAAAACAAAACACCACATGTTTCCAAACAAATTAAATCTAACTCCTTTGTAGATAATGAAGAGATCGTAGATAATTGTTTATAGGAATGTATTAAATATTATATATTTTAAAAGCTAACAAATAGATTAAAAAAATTATCTAAGCAACACTAATGAGGATAAGTTATGGATAAACAATACTTTTGAAATAGCAAATGTCATCTGGCTGATATTATGTCATTTTAAGTCTTTTTCAAACATAATTTATAATACATGCCCGCGCATCACGCGGGCTACCTTCCTAGTTTAAGAAACGTGGAGCAAATAATTCATAGCAATGATAAGTAAACTAAAAAGAATAGATATGCGGTAGAGTCACCAGATTAGTGATCCATATAGGGCATGCACAAAGGTAGAGTCAGTTACGAGCTCTACGTTATTTAGAGATTAGCATCCTACAACAGTTAGAGACAATATGGTCTCTAACCATTAATGTATTAAAATACTTTTTCTTGCTCTTCTTTCCTTTCTTTCACCACCATGCAACAAAATTTGCTCTAATAAATGCTAAGAGTCGACTCTGAGCCGTTGTCATGCATAACAACCATACTCCTTTCTCTTTCTTCCATATCATCAAATTTACTTGCATGACAATAGAGAGACCACTAATAAAGACCGTTGTACATGTCCTAAGCTTTCTCTTTCTTCCATGTCATCAAATTTACTTGCATGACAATAGAGAGAGACCACTAATAAATGATGTCATCAAATTTACTTGCATGACAATAGAGTCTCTCTCTATTGTCATGCAAGTAAATTTGATGACATGGAAGAAAAAGAAATGAGTATGGTTGTTATGCATGACAATGGCTTAGAATCGACTCTTAGCATTTATAAAGGAGTTTTGCCTAATTTTTTGTTTGTTGGAACGCCTGAATTAATGCTCGCTTTCCATACGAAGGTATGTGTCTTGCGTGTAATGGGAAAGAAAAAATGAGAATATGCGTGGTATTCTCGATCGGTTGGATTTATGATGTTAGGTGGAAAAGCGACATCTGTAATCATCTGTAATCGGAATGTGTTTTAGTTGTGTTATTTTGTGAAAAAACTAGTCCATGGTCAATTGATTATTGATGTAAATGGGTGCAATCAATTTGTAGCTTGACACTTCACTATCTTCTTGATGTGTGTACAATAATGCATTTTGTCCCGGCGTTCGCCATAAGGATATATGCATGAATGATTGCTTAATTATTTTTTAGATTATCTTGACGGCCAGAACTAGCTCGAAGATGGAGCTCAGATTTGCGCACACACATGGTTGGCTGCGTTGAACGAAGAAAAATGCAGAAAAAATAAAAATGAAAGAGAAGTACAGAATAAATTAAGATTCGAGAACATGGGAGAAAGATTTCATGACAGCCATATATTGGAAGTTTTCAGTACATATAATTAATGCTTTCAGATTCGGCAAATGTACTTCTGAGAATATAACAAATTAAATGACCAAACCTTTGGATCAGGAGCTGAATATATTATCCAGAAAACCTCAGTCACAACAGGTGCACATGCGAGAAGATCCAAATGTGCATGCGACCATGCGTTGGACTGAATTAATTAGCCGAAGAAGGTACTAGCATTGAACCTCCTTTTTGTGTTCAATTTTATAAAATATTTTGTTCATTCTAGGCATGAGTAAGGTTTTTCTCACCATGTGGTTACCATGTTAACCAAGCTTACTGTCGTGGTACAATAATAAGAAGAACGTGCCAACCATAACATTTTTTTAAAAAAACAAATATTTAAAATTTCAATAAGGTTAATTTGTTTAGTTAAATGCACTTACCATTGGGATACGGTAACCCCAGTCCAAATGGTAAGGGAAAACCTAGGCATGAGTAACACAAATCTCATGCATGTTTGAAGGGTTTGTTTCAATAACCCCAGGTTTGAAGACATTTCTTTTCCATCATGTATGGCGAAATCCTCATCATAATTTTGTGTTCAATTATGCCATCTAGCTGGCTTCGACGATATCGATATCCTTGGGCGAAAGAGCTAATTGGCGAATATCCGTGCCCCCCCCCCCCGAGCGGATGGACGTGTGGAGGAGGGGGGGGCAGCGGTCACGCGTGGGAAGCCCACGTGGTGGGTTTTTCCCGGTTGGTTTTCTTCTCTTTTTTATTAAGTTTTCTCTGGTTTTCTTTTTCGGCTCTTTGGGTTTTTTCCTTTTGGTTTTTTTTGTTTTTTTATATGTATGGATACAAACTTTATATACATGGATATAAAGTTTGTATACGTGTATACAAAGTTTACGTACATGATGTATTTTCTAGTTTTTTTTAATTTTTAATATGTACGTATATAAAGTTTGTATACGTCGTATATAAACTTTGTATACGTGTATATATTTTTTATATAAAAAATATATACATATAAAAATAATTATAGTAGTAGTAGTATTATTACTAGTAGTAGTAACGTAGTAGTAGTATTTGTAGCAGTAGTAGCTGTACTAATGGACTAAGGTGGGCAGGACTGACCGCGCGGGTGCAGCCCCGCGCAGTGCGCAGCTGGTCGCCGATCAGTCACACCTGTCCTTGGGTGCCGTTGTTCTCCTTGGATGCATCTCACATCACTCCATCCCTTTGCACTGGCATCCAAGTGAAACATTTCTTTGATTTCTCGGACGAGTTGTAATGGTATCTCACGTTGTGTCCTTCATGGAGGTGTCGCTTTGGAGGACCTTCTTCGTGCAGGAGTGGCCATTGTTGGCTACATACATCAGTTTGGTGGTTTCAATAGTTGTTGTGATGGCAAGATCTAGATCACAAACGACTGATTTATAGCTCAAATACTCTCATTTTATGTTTCGCTTCGGTTCGACATTGGTCACTAGTGGTGATGTGAGCGAAATTTGATCGGCACAATGAATACAAGGACTACATATAACTTGTAAGTTGATGAAAAAACAACGATTATATAGTTCCTCACCAACCATAGATAGAAGGCCATCTCTGTCTCCAGGGTGGTGTTCTAAGTAGTTTTCTCGTTTTTAATAAAATTATGAATTTGTAACTCGCGGTCTTTTGATTGGTTTCCCTATAATAATTGACTATAGCTTGTTTAAAGCAAAGGCCGGTAAATTCCATTATTAAAAAAAAGGTATGGTCGAGTTTAGAGCTAAACACGGACAACTATGTGGTGGAAAGGGCTCCAAGTTATGTTGATCAGTGTTGGCACACTAAATTTCTGTTTTATTTTCTAATTCCTTTATGTCAATTTTTGTTATCAGCAATGAGCCAATGGCATTGCAAGTATTGTTATCTTGTAATTTTTGACTGGTTACCTCAATACTGCAAGAGAGCTGAGAGCTCAAATTATCGATGTGCAAGTTTGATAATAAGGGCTAATGGGGAGAGGAAGGTGGGTTGAAAAGAAGGGCCACTAACTAGCTTCATATGATGGAGTTAATGGAACAGTTATATTGTACCACGGATTGTATCTGAAAAAACCTTAGGAATTTATTATTGGAACAAACCCAGAGGTGAGGGTTTTGTGTTATTCATGCCACATGTCTAGGGTTATATGATTTTTTTTCCTTTTTTATAGGGTTATATGGTTTTTTTATAGAGCTATATGATTTTTTTTTTCAGCGAGGTGGATTATGTGAAATTTATTTTCTTAGCATAATAATTAAATAATGACAAAACTGTTTTGGTAGATTGTGTTAATTGCGTACATTAATTAAGTTTCATCATACTTGAACAATTTAATATATGTTGGATGTCATGATATAAAGTTACTACTTACTATCACCATGTATTACTAGTATGGCTACGCTGATAAAGGGTAGGAAAGTGCCTTGAAACGTGAGAACGATAAATATTTTGATATAAATTTTGAATGCTAGCTAGGATGACAAGTAATTTGTAATTTGAAAAGAATGCAGTACCGTAGTTACAAGACTTCCTCCGTTTTCATATTGTAAGACTTTATGGCATTGCCCACATCTATATAAATGTGGACAATGCTAGAAAGTCTTATAATATGAAACGGAGGGGTTATTACATATGTAATTATATTACAATTATACCATAGTTAAATTTAAAAGTTTTTCTTTACGAGAACTTGCGACATGTTTTCAGCAATTCCCTTAAGGGGGGAAAAATGTTTGTTTTCCCAAGGAAATACTTGCTACTGAAAGCTGCTGAGCTTGCAACAATCATGCTCTCTTCGAGATCAGATCCTCAGGGAGTCGATGTACCTCTCTCCTCGAGAGAATTTTCCAAAGATCCCGGCCCTGAACTCTTCGACGCTCACTTTCCTGTATCTTGCAGGCCGATTCTCATCCAGCAAACCAGCCGCCGGCTCAATGTCTTTCTCATCGTTCACGCTGTATAACATGGCCAGGGAGATCCTCTCCTTCTCGGCGTTTGTCACCACCCTGTGCACCGGGCTCCTGAAGATGCCATTGCACATTACCTGCACAGAAATGTTGCATCCAAATATGCATCAGCATTCAGAAACCCTGGATTTATCATCAGATATACTACCTTCGTTTCAGGTCATAAGACTTTCTAGCATTGCCCACATTCATATATATGTTAATGAATCTAGACACATATATGTCTAGATTCATTAACAACATTTATATATATATTAATGAATCTAGACATATATGTGTCTAGATTCATTAACATATATATGAATGTGGGCAATGCTAGAAAGTCTTATAATATGAAACGGAGGAAGTACTGGATGTCTGCAGATTCAGAGAGTAAGTATTTTGGATGTTGGATGCCAATAAGGCAATTACCTCCATGGTGTCACCTAAGTTGATCAGCAATGTGTGAGGAGTTGCCTCAACGTTGGACCACTTGCCATCCCTCTGAACTTGCAGGCCACTGACATCTTTGTCGACGAGAAGAATCGTCAAGAGGGTGCCGTCGGAGTGAGGCCTGATGCCGAACACAAGGTCAGGCCTTGGACAGGGAGGGTAGTAGTTGAATCTTGCAAATGCAGGAGCTTCGTTGAGTCGGTCCAAGAAGTAATCCTCATCAAGCTCAAGAAGCTTGGCCATAGCCTGAATGATATCGTCTCTAATTCTTTTGGTTCCTGATGCATACTTGTTCAGAACATCCCTGCAGAAGAAAAGGCTCTCAAATAGCTCAGCAAAACCATTTCTTGATACATCGTCAAGTTGTACTTTCTGAATTCAGACAACAATCCTTGTTACTTTGTAAGTAATATATGAACAGTAAGAAACACTATCTTTTGCAAAAAAAAGAAAAAACAAAAGAGAAAGAAATTCAGACGTGTGGAAACTGGAAAGTAAAGCATCAATCAATGTGAGGTGAGTAGGTGACCTGAAAGATTCAGGATGGTCAGGCCAGAAGGCAAGATCTTGCTCCTCCTTGGGTTCAACTCTGAGATGCAACCGATCAGACCAGTCCAGGATCTGATCTTGGGTAACCACCCGGTCAGTTCCATACCCTTGAATCTGGAAGTTCTTGCCATCGATCAAGTTGCTGAATTTTTGCTTCCGTTCGATTGGTTGGTTGAAAAACTCTCTCGACAAGTTCATCACGCTGTCCATCAGAGAGGCTTCTACTCCATGGTTGGTAAGCTGGATCACACACAACCACACAAATTGGAGAAATGAATACAAATGAGCAAGTCTTTTTTATGAAGCAAAGTAGAATCACTTGTTAGAAGCTGACCAGGAAGAAGCCCCAATTCTGCAGAGCCACCCTGAGCTTGGTGGCCTCCTCGGCACCATCTAGCCGGCTGAGATCAACGACGGGGAGGGGCTCCGGCAGCTCGGCGGCGACCAGCTTGACGTCAGAACGGTCTTTCTCCCGTAGCAGGTATCGGCTCGGCGGCTCCTCGACGCCGGCTGCCGCCAGCTCTTGCACTATCGCCGGCGCCCTCCATGACTCGTCAGCCATTGGTGTTCTTGTTCTTGGATCTTCCCTTGCTTAACTTTGTTCTTGCTTGAAAAGAAAGGAGATCTTTCAGCTCATCTATAGCCTGCAAATACATCTTGAATTGGATACTTGGATGAAAATGGATTGAAAATTCAAGCATAATGAGAATGGACACTGCTTCTCAGCTACTATTCAACAGTAGAAGAAATGATGTACGATGTACATGGTGAAAAAAAATGACTCGTTATAGATAAGATAAAAAGATTCAGATTGAGCTGAAGAAAGGGATAGGTATTCAAACTGTTTGACATCGTGGAATTGAGCACAAGAAAGGGAATCTTCAAATTCCTTTTTTGAAATTAAACTAAAGGTATTCAAACTATTTAACATTGTGGAATTGGGCAGAAGAAAGGGACTGGTATTTCAAGCAGTTTGACATTGTGGAAGTGAGCTAGTAACATTGTGGAATTGAGTTCCAAACGGGGCTGAATGCCTGAATGGGAAAAACAAATTCCATTGCTTGCCTTCTCTTATCTCCTAGATATTTCAACTAGTATAACTAGCCACCTAGCCGCGCGTTGCGCGACTTTGTGATGCCCGTATAAGAGCCTTGTGTATATATGGGCCATAATATATTATAATTGGATTATACTTTAAATTTGATTTTTTTTTCAAAAATACATAAATTGATAGTCAGTCAGCTAGAATTAGATATCGAGACGAACCTATGATCCGAACTAAATGTTTAAATATTATGTTATTATTGGTCGGCAGAACTGAGCCATTAAATATGCACATCTGATTTCAACTTGTTATGTACATAATTTAATTCAATCTAGAGTAAAAAAGAATCTGTCTTTGAGCAATTAGGCCCATAAAAGAGCTTGCTGAGTTAGCACGCATAGAAAAAACTACAGAAAATTGAGGAATCAATAATGAAATAAACAATTTCATAAGAATAAAACCTCCTATCATAAGTGGATAGAGAATAAGTTATGGCATTGCTCTTAGTTTTAGAAAATTAATAACAGTATTCTTTACCAGGCTGATAAGCGATGGAATTCCACCATACGGAGTAATAACTAAGCATTTGTTGGATCTGCATATATGAAAACAGAACATTAAGTTTTCAGGTTTCAGATTTTACCAAGGCCAAACTGAATAAGTCTTCTATTGGCTTCTACTGGTAAAGATCATCTTCACCTGTCCGGTCTTCAAATATTTTACATCATAATAGTGGATGTTTATGGAAATTAAACTCAATTACTCAAACAACTGAGTAAAACAAACCATTATGGTTCCATAATACTTCTTCGTTGCAGTAGCCCCCTTTTCAAGGAGATATGCAGAGAGTATTGTTATTTTAGACTCTTTTAGTCTAAAATAAAACTTGCAGTATTTCTCACCCTAAACCTTTTCACTGAATATTAGAATGAATTATTTCGAAGTTTATATAACTCCCTGCACAACTAAAATGTAATGTCGTTTGGGACCTACAATTTACCATGTCAATGGTGGTGACCCTTATAGCTATCCCTAAACTAAGGAATCAAATCAACACTACAAGTTTTATTCGAGCAGCACCGAGTTCAACATGTTTTGGGAGAACGGACAGGTGAAGCAACAAACAAATTCATCAATCTCATAGCAGGAGCAGAACTATCAGACTGACATCCAAGACCAAACACTGGATTAGCAAGTAGAAGGAAAGATGGGGTGAACTCACATGGAGTTGGGGCGTGCTCGATGTCGGCGTCGATATATCAGGCACCGCGATGAAAGCTTTTACCACGGTCGGCTCCGATGGCTGTGTGTCCATGCTGCCATTGCTATGGGATGTGCCATAGTGCTTTGCAGCTTGGCTTTCTGGAGTGAGACGAGGAGAGGAGGAAGCGAGCGGCGGCAGCGTGCGGTTGGGGGTGCGACAACGAGGAGGAGATGATGAGGGGCGACGACGTTTCGACTTGGGGAGCTAGCGGAGGCGGCGTGAGCTGCCGGACGAGGGGGAAATCGCGATTTCATTTACCGTAGGGACGTACAAGGACTTATCCATAAAAAGAAGTTTCTCCAAGGACTTAGACTCGGGGGTGGTTAGGGCAACACCAAATCACCAATGTACTATATAGCTATAGCTAAAGGAGTCCATAAAGATGGGATCCATATTTGTGGATTTTAACTATTACAACATTCATAATGTATATACTCCCTCCGTCCCGAAAAAACAAATGATGTGACATATCCTAGTACTATAAATCTAGACATACATTTGTCCAGATTCATTGTACTTGAATATGTCACATCCAGTATTAGGTTGGTTTTTCATGGAACGGAGGGAGTAGGTAGTAAGTATTAGTAGGAGGAGAGAGGAAATAGAGACAAATGACATATTTTATTCTATATGGGCAATCTATATGCTTATGGATGAGTTTTGCTATTTCTCTCCTATACACTACTCACAATATGGTTAGGTAATTGAATGTATTATTTTATTGACTATGGACTGGATTTGAAGTACATTGTGGATGCCCTTACTCCAAGGCTCCAAGCAAAGGATCGAATGGCTATCCTATCTTGATCCTAATATTTTGGAAACCCGCATTCATAGCTCTGTTTATTTGAGGGGGAGCGATGCCGCATCTCCCGTTGCCAATCTCTCTTTCCCACGAGTTTTTTTCCTTACCGCGCATGGGGTGGGTGGAGGAGCGATCATTTTTCGCGCGGGCACGGTGGAAAAGGAAATATTTCGGTTGGTAGTTTAATAAAATGTTGCACTTTTAGTTTTTAGAAATTAAATTTAGGCTTTTTCTTGAATAGATAATTTTTTTTTCATTTTCTATTCCTAATTTAGAAAACAAACCCAATAACAAAATTTTGGAATGAATTATTCACATTCTATTGGTCATGCTCGTCTCCAAGCGGAAATCGGACATGCCATGTATTTTCGACGATGCGGCCGTTGAAACTTTGCTAGAAAGTTTACTTTTTTCACTACTTTTATATTAGATAAGCATATGAAATGACATGCATGTATATCCAGATTAGCCTGAATTTAATTTCATTATGCATAACTTTTTAATGTCAAATTTATTTTTTAGTAATATTATTTTCGTTGGTGCTTAGTGGATTGTCAGGATCTCGGGTGGGCCGCACACGGGCTGGTCAGCCCATCGCCATGAGGCCCAAGCAAACGGAAGGGAGCAGCATACAAGCAGCAGCGTCGGCAACAACTGGCATCGAAAGATCATTTGGACTTGGCGGAGCTGAAGCTCCCGGCGGCGGCGACTTGGGCGGCCGGTGGGCACCCTCGTCGATCTCTCTCCCCTACCTCTCCTCCGATCTCCAGCCTTCCCCCCTCGGTTCTAGAAGTTTCCAGCACTTGTATTCCATAGCTTCTTCTTCTCTTGTCCCCAAAACAGCTGTTGCTTCTATGGTGGATGCTTGTTGTTGAGTTGAAAGTAGTGGGTTCCTAACAATCTGGTATCAGAGCTGTCGATTCGTGGGATTTCTAGCATGGAGTTGATGGGAGAGTACTGCAGCAACGCCCCATGCAAGTGGTTGTTGGATTTGGGCAAGGGTGGTGCTCATGACACCAACGCCCATAACCTGTTCGATGGAATGCCTAGCCAATCTGAGATGCCCAAGGAAGATCAGAGGACATCTAAGCCTGTCCCCATCAATTCTACCATGAACAAAGAGGAGAAATGGCTGGACAAAGTTCTAGATCGGATATTGGAGAAGTTTGAACAAATGGAGGCCAAGCGCATGCAAGAGGAGAAGATCAATCGGATATTTCAAAAGTTGGAAGAGATAGAGGTTCGTAGGAGCAAGGCTTCCGAGGAAATAATTGCAGCCATCAGGGCAACCACCACTGTTCTCAAGGCTACATCACCTACAGCACCTATGGCACCACCTACTCCAGTGCCTACCAAGTGTTTGACAGAATGCCCCAACAACAACTTCACTTGGGCAACGGCGAGTTCAAGTCACATTGGTGAGGATACTGCTCCAACAGCTACCTGGGAGCTAGGAGACAACAAGGACAAGGGCCACGCCCCCTGCATCGTCACCAAGGACTCACCCGAAGTCACGCCCACCATGTGTTCGACGAAATGCTCCGGTCCTACCATCGAGCCCGATCTCACTGTGGCTGTAGTGGTTACGTCCGCCACCACTGCCGCAGCCTCTATGGAGTTGGTAGCCGCTAGGAACGCAATCGGTGCCACTGACATCAACAATCTTGACCACCCCAAGGTGACGCATGCTAAGTGTTTGATGTCTAGCTCCGGCATCAAACGGGGCACTTAACAAGTTGTGCTTGCGTTCCCGCTTATGCTAGCCCTATGGAGTTCATGACATCATTGGTAGAACCGTCTCCACCCACAGGGCTGAAGCTTGGTGATGCCATCTGTGTGGGAGATCAGGTGCCTATGAAGTGTTCGATGAAATGTACTGAGAGTGACAATAAGCCACTGATGGAACACCCCAAGAAAAACCCATGGCCACCTGCCTGGTCAGGATGGAAGAAGTGGTATATGACCTGGACTGCAATTAATCATCATTGGATGAGATTCTATTTCGTCCCACCCTGGCCTCCACCAAGTCTAGTAAGTTCTTTGGCATGGGTGCATTTTTGTATTGGAGCTCTTATACTTCAAAGGGTGGTTTTATCAAATGAAATGGTTGAGTTGGAGCCCTGGCCTCCACCACATGAAGCAAGTTTCAGAATTTTGCCTTTCCAAACTAGTAGCAGGAAATGTTGCAATTATGTCACTGCTTTGAGTATAATTGCATGGGATGAGAAGAGGACAAGGAGTAGTAGAATTATTGACACTAGTTATGAGGAAGGGACATAGGAATGTTGGAATCCATATCTAGCCTTGCCAATCCCCAGCTATTTTAGGACCAGATTGCAATGGATGCCACCTTGGCTGCCATTAGTTGGTTTGCTGGAAGCTAGAGTAGGGAAGGGTTGCACTACTGATTTTGCTGCAAGTATAATTCCTTGGAATGAGCAAAAGAAAATGATGACTATTGAAACTTCCACTTGCTTTGAGCAGAAAATGCACCAGTTTTGGGCTTTGATTTTCCAGGTCAGTTTGACATCACTTGCTAGCAAGGAAAGCAATCTAGTTATTTCTGATCCTGAATCATTATCTGTTTGGTTATCATCTATTGATCTCTGGGGGATGTTGCTCAACTACTACCCAACTATAGTGGAGAAATGGAATATGAGAATAATTTGCATGGTGATATCAGAATCTGAATCATGTTTGGAATCAAATTACATTGGTTTGAATGTTGAAAGAGATTTCCTATATGTGATTGCTGAAGAAAAAGGTTGCAAAAGGATGAAAGGAATGGAAGTAGACACTAATTCAATTCATGATGAGAAGTATACTTTTGGGTTAGTTCCTACAGTGGTGTTGATCAAGCGAGGTTGTCACTGTTTGCAACATATCAAATTGTTGGGAATCAATGTTGGCAAGCAATTCGTAATAGTGCCATTGTCATGCATCACCCAGGAGTACTTTACATGGAGTAAGAAGTTATTCAAGCTAAAGCTACTTGCTCTATTCTTCTTCAATGATGGTTTATTGTCTAACACCAAATATTTGGAGCAACCATGGGATCCGGGAGGTGTATTCCATCGGCTTGGGGACAAGCCGAATTTCAAGAAGAGGGGATTGTCAGGATCCCGGGTGGGCCGCACACGGGCTGGTCAGCCTATTGCCATGAGGCCCAAGCAAACGGAAGGGAGCAGCATACAAGCAGCACCGTCGGCAACACCAGGGGGCATCGAAAGATCATTTGAACTTGGCGGAGCTGAAGCTCCCGGCGGCGGCGGCGACTTGGGCAGCCGGTGGGCACCCTCGTCGATCTCTCTCCCCTACCTCTCCTCCGATCTCTAGCCTTCCCCCCTCGGTTCTAGAAGTTTCCAGCACTTGTATTCCATAGCTTCTTCTTCTCTTGTCCCCAAAACAGGTGTTGCTTCTATGGTGGATGCTTGTTGTTGAGTTGGAAGTAGTGGGTTCCTAACATGGATGTGGAGAAAGTTGGTACCGGTACACACACAGCCTTCATATTTAACTACAGCCTCCATATTTAACTAGAGATAGGAGGTGAGCCGGATCTATATATTATGGCTGAGTTTAGTTCCAAATTTTTTCTTTAAACTTTCAACTTTTCCATCACATCAAAACTTTTCTACACACACAAACTTCCAACTTTTCCGTAGCATCGTTCCAATTTCAACCAAACTTCCAATTTTAACGTGAACTAAACACACCCTATGTAATAGAGGGTGTGTTTAGTTATTTGGTGTAAAGTTTTTAAAGTATATGGATACACATTTGAAGTATTAAACGTAGACTAATAACAAAACAAATTACAGACTCTGCATGTAAATTGTGAGACGAATTTATTAAGCCTAATTAATCTGTAATTAGCAAATATTTACTGTAGCATCATATTGTCAAATCATGACGTAACTAGGCTCAAAGATTCGTCTCGCAATTTATATGCAAACTGTACAATTGGTTTTTTTCCCACATTTAATGCCTCATGTATGTGTCCAAACATTTGATGTGACGTTTTTGGCCAAAATTTTTTTTAGATCTAAAGAAGGCCAAAGTATGACTCGGTCACAATTTTGCCTTGTATTCGATGGCGGTACCTATTTTCCCAACCAGGTACTACCATATAATAGACTAGAAAACTAATGCCATGTCCGATTAGGTTTTCTCTTTGTAACCCTACCCCCAACCTATATAAGGTGAGCAGGGAGCAATCTAAGGACATAACGATAGATGGCGAGATAAACCACAACAGATCATCAGATGAATACTACACCCGACAGATATAATTCTCAAATAAGAATCTAAGGGCATAGCCATAGATGGCGAGATATGTCACAGTCAGATAGTCAGATCAATACTACACCCGATGGATATAATTATCAAATAGGAGTAGGGTATTACCTCTCAACCTGAATTTGTCTAAATTCTTGTCCCTATGCATATCCATATACTTTAGGTTTAGGTCTCGTGTGTTAACTATTTTATTATTACCGATTTCTATAATCGACAGAGGCAGAGATTGCCTGGTTGGGAAACTGCTAGGGCTCTGTGGTTGCTGCCACCACTACAAGTCTGTCAATGTCCTTAACAATTGATTGTTTGATCGTTGTCAAGCACTCAAGCCCTATTAGTTAAACAGCCACCTGCTCCGCCATTATTGGTGTTTGTATCACATTTGGGATGATTTTTGGCGGAGGTGGCAAATTTTTCATCAAACCTTTCATGGTTTCCACAATCCATCGAGAGGGACGCTAATTCTTCCATTTAAGTCATCACTGACATATATAAATTCACTTTACTATAAACCTGCATATCGGTGACGCTAAAGTCATTCAGTTAGAGGATTTAAGACACGTACTCTGTTGGTGGTGCTCCAAAACCATAGCTGCACAGGGAACGTGAATATGTTGATGTGCCACCTGTTTCTCAACGGTTACATCTAAAACGCGGGAAAAAAAAAAGGAAATGTGGCGCGAAAGGAAGGAGCAAAGCAGCCAGGAATTAAGGATAGCATCAGCGGCAACACCAACCAACCGCCCCGACCAAAGCTTCACCGCCCGCACCGCACCGCACAATGAGAGCTCTCCCCATGGCCGCCGGCCGCGCCGCCGCCGTCGCCGCCTGCGCCTCGCCGGCCGTCCCGCGGAGGTCGCTGCTCCTCTCCACCGCCGCCGCAGGTGAGCCCCCCTGTCGACCCCCGGCTGATTCCTCCTCTCCAAGCAAATTCAGTCGGTTCGATCGGTCAGCTGTACGTCTTCTTGGATGGACTGCAGCGCTGCAGCCGGAGCCGGTGAGGCTGACCCGGGGCGCGAGCGCCGCGCCCAAGCTCCGGGCCTCGCCGCCGGACGCCGCGCAGGCGGCGGCGGCCTTCGGCAGCAAGGAGGAGGCCTTCGCCTGGGCCAAGAGCGACAACCGGCGGCTGCTCCACGTCGTCTACCGCGTCGGCGACATCGACAGAACAATCAAGTAGACAAACCTCATCACCTTCACGGATACAATCTCTTACTGAGAAGTGAAAATCAAACACATAATCTGACATTTTTCCTCAATTGATTGATCTTCTGCTGCTGCTGCTGCATAGGTTCTACACGGAGTGCCTTGGGATGAAGCTGCTGAGGAAGCGCGACATCCCGGAGGAGAAGTACACCAACGCCTTCCTCGGCTATGGCGCGGAGGACAACCACTTCGTCGTCGAGCTCACCTACAGTTAAAACCGCTACTCCACTCCTCCCATTGCATAATTTTGCATTGCACATTGTTCATTCTCTCATATGACTGATATGTTCCTCCTCCTCCTCCTTTGGTCTCACCTCTCGCATATGGCGCAGACTATGGCGTCGACAAGTATGACATCGGGGCAGGTTTCGGTCACTTTGGCATCGCCGTCGACGATGTAATTTCAGCTTTCGACAATTGCAATCGATCGCAAGTGTGATTGATCATTACTTGCTTGGTCTGATGGTTGGTTGAAAGTTTGGCTCAATTGTGTTTGGGGTTCTTGGAATTGATCATGGCAGGTGGCGAAGACGGTGGAGCTGATAAGGGCGAAAGGAGGGAAGGTGACCAGGGAGCCCGGCCCTGTCAAGGGCGGCAAGACGGTGATCGCCTTCGTCGAGGACCCAGATGGCTACAAGTTTGAGATCCTTGAGAGGCCAGGGACTCCAGAGCCCCTGTGCCAGGTGATGCTCCGTGTCGGTAATCTTGATCGGGCCATAAGCTTCTATGAGAAGGTTCGAATCCGAAACCGAAAAGAAATAAGAACCCGCGCAATTTCAGAGCTTATCCTGCCTTGATGATTCTCATTGCATTGGATTGGATGATCCATCTTGCAGGCCTGTGGCATGGAGCTGCTAAGGAAGAGAGATAACCCTGAATACAAGGTGATCAATCTGCAGAAAAAATAACTTCATTTGGGGACCATTCATGTACAATGTGGTGACATTTTCAAGTGCTTGTGTAGTACACAGTGGCAATGATGGGGTATGGTCCTGAAGACAAGAATGCTGTGCTGGAGCTGACATACAACTATGGTGTCACTGAATATGACAAGGGGAATGCATATGCCCAGGTGAACACCATGGATGGATCCATCTATCATGGATCTCCTTTATTCCATTCATCCATCAATGGTTTCTAGAGCTGAACTGGCATGACGTCGCGATCGCGCCATGCTCACGCAGATCGCGATCGGAACCGACGACGTCTACAAGACGGCGGAGGTGGTGAAGCTGTTCGGAGGGCAGGTGGTGCGGGAGCCAGGGCCATTGCCGGGGATCAACACCAAGATCACGTCCATCCTGGACCCTGATGGCTGGAAATCGGTATCGGATCATATGCTTCGATCAGCCAAATATTTCAAAGTGCTTTCTTCTGCTGGTCATCAGTAGAAACATTTGCTCACTCTTCCTCTTGTCATGGCAGGTGTTTGTCGACAACATCGACTTTGCAAAGGAACTGGAGTAAACCTGTTCAGAAACCGGGTGCCAGTTCTGTTTGTTGAATGACTAGTGACCAGAGATAAATCTTGCTTGGTTGCAATCACTGTAAATGAGCTCGAACTCCATGACCAAGAAATTTTGGTGTCTGAATAAATAACAGAGCATGAGGTTTCGTCCCCGTGACGACCGGGAAGAGTACAAAACATAGCTTAGATGAATAGATAACAGGACCTAGCTACCTGATCTGTTCCAACTTTGAAGCTTAATCTGGAAATAAACTGTTCAAAGCAATGAACAAGTTGATGAATTCCAAATCCAAGAATGAAACAGATACTCCGCTTACCACGAGGTTATGACAACTTAAAATCCCTGAAGGATTGAGCATAACACCAAATTACATGAACACACATAAGTAATTTGGCTTTACACCCAGAAGGCCAGAAGTAATGCCCGAGCAACTCAAACCATCAAACGTATGGTGCACAGTACATTCAAATGAACCTTTTGCGATATCAACAAATAGATAAAGCACAATAGGGTAGCTGAAGGTCTGATTTCTTCAGAATGGTATAAGCAATCGATTTCATTCCTTTTAACTCAAACAAGTTGAAGCTCCATGCCAAAAACCCCGCTTTCATTTGGATGTCTTTATAAATATTAGAATAATGAAATATTGATTCTATACAAATTATGACACGAGAGCTCTTCAATTACACATCAGAGTAGAAATCATCTAGCAGAACACAAACCAGCCAAGCCATGTTCGCCAAGTGTCAACAGCTCACATGGCACAAATGATAACCAATTTACCTCTGTGAAACAAAACCACCAGGTTTCTTGCTCTCATAGATTCAAAGAGTGATCTGCATCATAAGCCACAGTAGAGTTGCACTTGAAAGTCCAAATGGCCCTGAATTTGCTCTGCCATTTTTCACAGGAAGCAAACCATTTGCTTAGGCATATTGATGTTGACAAGTCAAGATGAAAATAAAGTATGCCATGCTAACCAAATCATAAATACTTCGGAGAAAGCTCCTCATAATCTTTGATAGGTTGGATATGATGCCAAACTCATTAGAGACTGCAAGCCCATCCAAGCTGAATAAGATCTCAATTTTTGGCTGGTGGATTGACAGCAGCAAACTGACATCTGGTGAGGGAGAAAACATTTCAGTGAGAAATTCTATTGCAGTTACTTAATAGTACAATAGAACAAATAGCATCCATCTCCATTCAACTTACAACTGAAAGTCAGATGGAGATCCCACAATTAGATGATGAGTGTAAGTTCCATTATCGCGCTGGCGCTGATCCCTAATTATGGCTAAAGCTGTTCCAATGAGCCTCCAAGATCTCTTTTAGCAATCATTATAGCATCGTTAAAATTTTAATTGGCAAAGAACCCTGAATAAATGAGCCCAGGTAAAACGTTACAATGCATTCACACATGTAGAACACAAAAGAGGGTACTGACATTCCTAAGCTTCCATATATTATCCACATAATATGGAAAAGTGAACTTCTTGACCACTGCACGCTAAAAGATGCTGAACAGTAACAGGCTAACAGCACACCTAACCACTGTTTCTGTTAGGTAGTAATCACCTCAATCAATACAGAGGACACCTTAAAAGCCTGACAGCAATTTTTGGCAACGGCTTCATGCACCAAAACATTTGAGGGCATACAGCTTTGCTCTGGATTCTCTCCCGAAGTCATATACAGTGACCTACAAGTATAGCAGCAAAAAAGGTCACTAGGCAATGCATGAGAAACATAGGTAAGAGTGGCCATATTGGCATCACCAAAATAGGTTACAGAGACACTGAAAATGTAATGGCCGCTAAATACCATACGGACCAAACGGTATCTCTTAAAAGGTGACCACTTACATTTTTAAACGCCTGAACTATTATTATTGTCAAATAAGGCGCATGCCTAGAGCCAACATACAACTAGGTATACATGTATTTCCCATTTCTTCCACCTAATTTTTTTCTAGGCTTCCACAAACTTTGCTTCTGATACCACCTGCATTGTTTAAACAATCAAGAAAGTGTGTTCAAGGAGAATTTGTCACAGCAACACATTATCTTCTCCCTCACACTTTGAAAACTAGCTCACAACTCATAAGAGGGTCTAGCAATGACAGCGACAACATGGTGGATTCCAACTCTAATCATGCATGCCTTTGGTTACCAGGATACAACCATACCATCTCTACACACTTATTTTGTAGGGAAAGCAAAGATTCCGTAAGGTCAAGCAGAAGAAAATTACCCAAAAGCACCACACAATTGTCCATAATATCTACATAAAGAAGTTGCAAGGACATCATAGAATTGAAAGAAGTCTCACCAATGGTGGTCTGCATGGACCAATATGCTCTCATGAACTGATACAGATGCTAAAGGTGATTAGAAGGCCCTGGATTGTTCGTTCCATGAGCATTGGAATCAACGAGGCCCTGAGTTTTTGAGATTGCTATATTCCTCCTTGGAGCATCAGCATGGCCAAATGATGTGGATTGCAGCAAGACATTTTCAGTGCTAGTACCAACTCTCTGCAGAGAAATACAAGATATATAACCAAACAAAGGGCACCTTAACATTCATGTGTAAAGTTCTATTCATATCAGGTTAAAAAAAATGGGAGCCTGTAAGATCTTAATAACACTCTGAAATTCATTAGCATGCAAATTTATTTACAACAAATTAAGTCGAACATTATTTTAGTTAGGAAAATTTCCTCATCAAATAATAGGAAGAACTTACCAATTTGTCAGTATGCCGATTACTTGAACGACTGTTTTCAGCAGTAGATTTGAATTGCATTCTAATCGCTGGGCGTTGCTCTGATTCAAGCTGACCAGAAGCTTCTGTTGGGCGTGACACACTAACTGAAAGTAATCAGGTGACAACCATGACTAAGTTACAAAAGCCACAGTATTAAAGGAATACCATGCATCTATTGATACTAAGAATTTTGTGCAATCTGCTACCTTGGTGCTTCTCAATATTCGTTGGAACCGCCCGGCTACTTACACCTGGATCTTGCTGTCAATGAAGAGATTGAGATAAATCAGAAAAGGTGCTAAGATAGAGATCACAAATAGAAACTGATTATAAGTGAAAAATCAATCTGGGAGAAATCACAGACATTCCATTAAGCACATCAACCTATTTTAAAATGCATAAATTTCTGACAATTGTTCAAATTCAAAAAAGAATTAAAAAATAAGAACGATCACGATTATGTGAAAAGAAGCAAGATCGCAATCACTGAAACATACTTGTTGAGCCTTTGCTTTTTGGGATTGTTTGCACTTCAACAGTGTCCAATCAAAAACATGATCATACTGATAACCTGGTGGCCAAATTATTGAACAAGATATTAAGTTCATGTAACATAAGATAATGGGAGATGTACCACTAGTGTTTCTGATGCTATACCTTCACGGTCAGCCAAATCTCTAAAGAGCCTTCTCAAAAATCCATAATCCGGCCGTTGATCGAATGTCAATGAATGGCAATAATGAAAATAAGAAGCAAATTCAACAGGATGGGATTTACATAAAACCTGCACCAAAAACTCCATAAGCAATCACATCAATGATACAAAAAGGTGTGAATAATTCACATAAATTAAAGCATGCAAACTTAAACAACCTCGATGGGTGTTGCGAGCTTTTTCTCACTTATTTTATCGTATTTCTGCTTCTTTGTGGCAGCTTTTAAACCCTGCCAAGGAAGACTGGACAAAATGTATGGCTAGTTTAGAGAGAGAAACAAAAATCTATGGATAATACAAGCACAATAGCACATGGCAAATTCAAGACTAAATCTAGCTGGCTTATTAATGTTAAGAGGATATAACTACTTTTTTGTTAACAATGGTCATGCTGCAGTTACAGATATTATCTTACAATCATAAATTATTCTGCCACAACGAGAAGGAAAAATATACTCTGAATAGCTTATTAACACTGAAGAATACTACCTTCCCCTGAGAAAATACAGAAGAACATAACCAATGGATTCCAAATCATCTCTTCGGCTTTGCTCTGGCAAGGGATAGCAAAACTAAGTTTAGTAATTGATGTAAAAGGAAAGTAATAAAATAATAACTTCGCTTTATTTAAGTGGAATTTCAGGACAAATAATCAAACAGTACAATTATTACGATTCATGATTACAGCATCTAAAGTTATGACTTATGACATCACATAAATAGAATTGTTATATTTCTCACCAATGCCAAGATGAGTGTTGCAACTTGCATATCGAGCTGTGCCGGTCAAGTTTTTATTTTCCCTGTAAAAATGGCAAGTGGGTCAATGACACTCACACAACACATGTTACACCAGAAAGTAGAAGATTAAATTAATGTATAGCGAAAAATAACAAAAGAAAAAAGAAATGTGGGGTTAACTACTTGCTCACCTATAAGGTATGTGGCGATTAGTAGTTGCGTCACGGTACCTCTTTGCAAGCCCAAAGTCAATAATGTAGACCTGAGAGTTGGATGGCAAAACAATTACAGCGCATAATCACTACATATATGTACAAACAGCCACTTGTTACACACCTGGTTAGCTTTACGACCAAGGCCCATGAGGAAGTTATCAGGCTTGATATCTCTGTGCAAATATCCCTTGGAATGCATGAATTCTACTCTTGTTATCTTCATGATTAAATGAGAAATCAATTAATGGATCGGTAAAGGAAAAGAAAAAACATGGTTCTGCAGGTTGTATAGGTAAGTCCATAGAAATCAGTATACAAAATTATCCAGCAAAAAAGTTTCAGGCAAATTTTGAATTTGCTGATAAGAGTGCAAGAAATAGAACAAACCATCAAAGAAAAACTACCAGATAATTAAATTTGTGTTACAAAATTCAAGAAAAAAAGGTATGTTGCAAGCAATATGGAATCCTGGTACAGGTATATCGTGTACGTGAAGTTATGTTATTAACAGTAGAATTAAAAAAAATGTTCTAAAACCCCTCTATCACCTTTGGTGCTAGTTTCTAAAAAAATGCTCTAGTGCCTATAGTGTGTTAACTAAAAGTAGTATCAACAAGCAATAGCCATATTTTTCACAAAAGAGACATTAGCTTCCATAGTTACATCTCCATTTGCAAACAGAACAACGAAAGATTGAAGCCAATTCTATCATTACCATCTGATCCGCTAACATCAAGACCGTCTTTAGCGAGAATCTTCGACCACAATAAACAAATAGATCCTCAAGGCTTGGCCCCAGCAAATCAATAACAAGCACATTGTCCTCACCATCGATGCCACACCATTTTATGTTTGCAATTCCAGCTACATGAATTCACAGGTATGAAGGATTTGGGTTAGCTCTGGTACAAAAAATTGAGAAAATAGAACCATTTAAAGACCAAACACATACTCCCTCCCTGAAGAGCATTATACAGCTTGGCCTCATAAAGCAACTGGGGATGATTTGTTTTGCTGCTTTCCTGAATATAACCAGTTGCAGTATACATCAGCACAATAAAATGGATAAACAGTTCAAATGTCCTCTTAAATCATGGTTGTTGCAGTGACATGGCAAAGAAACTATATCATATTGAAGATATATCAGAGACCTTATTAGTACATAAATATGCGAATTACCATCTAATTCGATACAATGTAAATATATTATATGAAAATAAGAAAAGAGAGAAACTTAAAGCAGAAAAGGTACATCACTAAAGCATAATATACAATAAAACACTGTTTACAAGACTTTCACAACAAGTTCAATCCAAAACCAAACAAAATGAGATCTTTAAAAGTTTTATTTCACTTATTATTTCTTGGAATAGTCAGTAGTGAAATTGAACATCTTAAGAAGAAATTTCCAATGCAAGGATAGAATGCTAAACGTCTAGCATCTTCAACTAGGATAAAATTACATGTGTTAGAAAGACAAAGTAAAGCATTTTTCCCTTTTAAAAATAAATTTTAGATAAAATAAATATTGAAAATTAGCATTTGAATTGAATTCGAATTTCAAAATATAAAGAATGTTTTCAATTCTTTGTGTCAAATACAACTAAGACACCAAATAGGTGTTCACAAATCTGTTTAAGAACCAAATGAGGCACAATAGTTTCCTCCTATAACGCAAAGCGCTCCTCCTCAGAACTCGCATACTTCACAGCAGCATACCAAACATCTAGCTACTCACAATCTAGAAACAGACACACACAAGTGAAAGTGGATAGTAGGTGCAAAAGATAAATTGAGACCTACTATCATGCACCGTTTTGACTTTTCTTCGATGAGCCCATACTAATGGGCACATAGCACAGTTGTGTAGGAAACCATACTCTGTTCCATGATATCCACTTGAAATTTTTGTAGCTACAGGCAGGGGCTGAACTAGAGCAATGGCACATCCCCTCAAGAAATTTTATTTTCTTGGGCACCTAGTGCCTAATTATGTGATTAATGTAAGCATATGGTTTATTGCCACTGCTTGGTTTGAAGCTACAGTAAACCATAAATGACTACAGAAAAAACATAAATACAGCAGTAGCTTACAAACATGGGATCATTAGTTGAATATTAGCTTTAGCATCTCTCGTCGAAACAAAGCATAATAGCATTCCTCATTGGGAGATACATTCACTATTCGCGGGCAAATTTGAACACATCCACCATTGCAGACTGCATCTACTACTTCGTGGCAATGCGTTCAGAGTCACAGAGAGCGGGACATTCTTTAGCTGCTAGTTACCATTTCATGTTCTATTGCCATTGTTATTTGCGCCGCACCCACCGACACACACATATTCTCTTTTCCTGTCCTAATCCTGGCTCCGGCACTGACTACAGGCCATGCAGTTTCGCTCCCACAAAAAATGTATACCATTTCAGCATAAACCAGTGATTTCCAAACAGAAAGGATTACTGCACAATTCTAACTCACCGACATCAACAGCGAATTAAGTTGTAACCTAACATTTTATTCAGGGTTTTATAGAACACACATGCACGGCACACTGCGAGTTAAAGCTATCAGAACGATGCAATCAGCCCAAAACCTAATTTCCGCAACAAACAAATACTGAAGCAAAATCTAACATGAGAGTTGGAGGAGGAAGAGAGCTTACAATCTTGACGGCGACTATCTCGTACGTGTCGACGTGCGTGGCTGCAGAGAAGAGGAAGAAAGCAAAAACCACATCAGATCCGAGAACCGAATCGAAGAAGGGGGAAAAGCAGGAGGAGGAGGAGGGATAGGGGGTAAGAGAGAGAGAGAGAGATCGAACCGAGGTAGATCTCCCCGAAGGAGCCGCTCCCGATCTTGCGGCCCAGCTTGTACTTAGCCCCGACGATCCTATCCATGCCCACCCTCCTTCTCACCCTCGACGAGGCGCTACGCTAGGGTTTGGGAAGCGGCGACGTGGGGGGGGGGGGGGGGTGAAGCTTCTAGAGACGGTGGAGGAGAAGCTCGGCTGTTGGGCAGGGCGGGCTGTGGAACGGCGTGGCCATCAATCAACCCCAGAGGAGGCGGCGGCGGCGGATCCGGGCAGTCCAGGTGCGGCGGCGGCGGGGGAGTGGAGGTGGATTAGATTGGATTGCTGCTGGTAGCCTTCCCCACTGGCGATCACTCTGACTGTGTTGCGTTGCGCCGACTGAGTACTTGGGTAGAGAGACAGGGGACCAAGGGAAGGGATTATTGATTTGCTTATTTATGGTTGTTCTTCCGGGTTCCAGTTTGGAAACAACGTGTTTCTTTCCTCTAATATCAGGGCTGGGACTGGGATCAGGTTTCGAAGATAGGGTTGGGATCAGGTTTTGAAGATAGAGACGGGTTTGCTAAAGGCCTGTCTGGGGAGGTTAAGGAGGTTAAGATTCTCAGAAGCTGATAATCGGAGGAGATGGGTTTCTCAACTTCTGACTTCAAATTCATTTTCTGGAAAACCTGGGTTTTCCAACTTCTGGTTCCCAGTTCATTTTCTGGATTTTATAACTACAGCTTCTCAGAATCTGGACCAAAAGTTGAACTGTTTGGGGGAGCTTCTAATTCTGGGAGAAGCTGCAGCAATTAGAGCAAGCAGATAATAAAATAGATAGTTATAAAATTAGAGCAAGTTTAATAGAGATTTGCTCCGGTCCATCAAAAAGTACCTCGATGTACCGGTACCTTACGGTACCAAATTGTTTCCGATCGTTTGATCTAGCTGAGCAGGATGGGCATTGTTAGATCCAATGATCGAAAATAATTTGGTACCGTGAGGTACCGTTACCTCGAGGTATTTTTTTGGATCGGAGCAAATCTCAGTTTAATAGTATAACCAACTATTAGCTTCAAATCATCTATAGTTGATTCAATAACCAATTCATACAATAGTAACCTACAAATATATAAGAGTTCTAATATCTGATCACACCTGTCATACACACATTACGTCTTATAGTCCGTGCTACAGCTGGCTACAAATCTGTAGCCTGCTGCTCATCTCTCTCTACTTTAATCTCCTCGATATGTGTTTATAGCTGGCTTATAGTCTACAATTGTACCAGCTCTTAGCGTCAACCTCGTCATCCATTACTCCTCTCCACGTTTATTACGAGAAAGAAAGATGGGAAGAGTTACAGTAGTAGGAAAAATGTTTTTCAATAAAGAACAATTTAAGGCAATGAAAGAACTCTTTTGTGGTGATATGAAAAATGGCGTGCCATGTTATTATTAGATAATATTATAGCTTGTAAATTTAAGGGTTGCTCACATGTTACATACTTACGGTTGCAAGCAGCGGTATATCTGATTGCTGCAGCTCTTAGCTGTCATTGTCGTGGTCGTAACAGATATGATAGCCCTCACCTAGGGGTGTGTGATTATGGGTTTCTTGCTGCCTCACCTAGGGGTTGGGGATAGGGATCGGGGAAGGAGATGGAGGGCGTGTTTGATAGGGAAGAGGGGATCTGGGCGGAGAAAGAGTGACAACAACGCAACAAATGTGGAAGGAGGGTGGCACCAGAGCCGGCGCGAGGCACAATCACTGTTGACGAAAAAATCGAACACACCGGCCTGGGAGATCTGCTTAGCTCCAGTGCAAGTCCAAATTTTGGTGAGATGTGGGCATGCCAGTCAGTTTGATCCTGCAACTGACAAGATATGCAAATAGTAGATCAAAACAGCCGATCGGCTGACAAGCCGATGGAGTAGTTCCAGCCGATAGCCGATAATAGCTGATGCCGATACCAATACCAGCCGATAGCGATGGGATTTAAGCAATCGGCTATATGTCCCATGTAGATAATGATATAAAAAGCAATCGGCTAATGATGATATAATAAAATAACAATATAATCCAGTATAAACCAATCGGCAAATAATATATGATAAATAAGCATCGATCCGAAGGTTAAAGCACACATCGGCTGGAGGTCCGATGTCAATCCACAAGATTAGATTAAACAGTGAAACATTTGTTGTCATTGGCTAAATCCAACTTATATGTATATGCAATCCTTATGAGCCGATGCAACGTCCAGATAACTCACCGGCTGAAACCCCGATGAAACCTTTATTGGCAATCAAGAAGTAGGCTAGAGATTATGGTTCTAAGCACGACTTAGTAGATCAAACTTAACTGATGCAGCACAAAGTATGAAAAAAAGCATAATATCTAGACAATTAAGCCGATGACTGATTTTCAGGGTGCTAGATGCCTAGGCTAATCTAATCTAGCAAGGCGATTTAGCCGATACCGGCAGAAACCCTAAAGCGAGAGACAACCGATAGAGCTAAATTGAGATGCTAGGACTAGATTAACATAGACATATGATAAATAGCCAGGCAAATATATTATCCAAACCAGAGTAATCCAATAGGTCGAATGTCCTGATGCAACCTTGAACAACGCCGACATAGACGATACAATTGCCTGGACCGGCGGAACATTGGATTTATCCCTTCACCGGAGATCGAAGACGATGCAGCCCCGCGTCGGGTGCCAAGTTCCGCCGGATCATAAAAACAAAAGTGGAAGTAAAAAGGGTGGCGATGCGCCGAATTGTATTGATCGTAGCGACAGATTACATAGACCCTGGGTGTACATATTTATATACCTATGGGTTGATACAAGTCCTTATCGGACAAGAAATAAACTTTCCTAAAGATAAAAAGAAACTAACAAACTATTTCTAATTAATAGATAACTTGCCATGCCGCATTCTCTTTGAACTCGGTCTCTTTTGGATAAGCTTTTTTAGTAGATCAATTTCCTTAACCGAATATAGCAAGAATCCGACAACTGACGACTTGACAACTCTCATCGGCTAATCTCAGGACTTCGAAGCCGATGCTGACTCTAAGCCAATGACTACTCCGGGCTTACCAAATTTCACTGTTAACAATCACGTACAGTGGGGATGGCGCTCGTGGAAGAGAAGAGGGTGACGGGAAAAGGCAAGAGTTTTTTTCTAGGGCATGCTGTTTTGCGAAAACACCCCTCTACTTTTCACATTTATAGCGCTACCCATAGAAGTGAAATTATCTTCTTCTTACTATATTTCGTGAAACTACGAGTATTTTTTTAAAAAAAAACAAAACTAGGCGTCAGGTGGGCGAGGGTCTATTCAAGATTCGATTTTTGCAAAAATAACCAACCATGTGTCATTTTCTCCGAGTCAAAAACAATTGTGAAAAATGAGAAAACGTTACAAGAAGGAGTGTTATTTCTGAAGGATATCAAAATAAGGAGTTATCTTTCTCTAGTTAATTGGTTTGTCACAAGAGTTAGTGTGACTTACATGTTTCAATTGATGACTTGCAATACTAGAGAAAAAATTGGTATGGAGTCCCTCGAGAGTTAAGCGCTAAGATTCAGATTACAAATTACAGTACTTTTTGAGTTTTTATTCCAAGGCTAGCCTAAACCATGTTAAACAAATTTTACGGGAATTAATTTAATTCAAAAAACACATGAAATGGCATGCGATATTATTTTCAATATTCAAATCAAATTTTTGAACAGCTATCTGCTGATTTTAAAAAAGGTAGGAAAATAAATTTAATAGTGTTAAAATTATTTATGACCAAACACATGGCCAACTACAAATTTAAAGTAAAATTCTCTTTAATATATAAAAAACTCTTTACTACATAAAGTGCCTCCTTCTGGTAGAAATCTAAATCAATTACTTAGGTTGCATTCAACGTTGAGGGTTGGGAACCCTTTCTCTCCTATACATAAAACGGAACGACGGATTAGCACATGACTACTTAAACTTGAAAAATGGATTATGTATGATTCTTTAAAGCAACTTTTCTATAGAAAGCTTTTAAGAAAATGTACCATTTAGTAGTTTGGGAAGTGCACGTGTGGAAAACGAGAAAATATAAATTAGGAAGTTGTGTTGTTTAGTTGAATGCCACATATTACCACATCACATGTTAGGCATGTCACGGTTTATTAGCTTAGTGTTTGTTTGTTTGTTTGTTTTAATTGTGGCAAGCCACACTTTCCTCCATGAGCTTGCATGTCATACACTTATTTTTCTAGCCAAATATTGTTATACTTGTGGCTAACAAATTGTTGGTCACACTTATGACAAGTTGAGTTGTGATAATATTAGGCAACAACCATATAGGCCCGAGTATATTTATAAAAGAGCTTTGACTATTTCTAGATATATATTGAACATGTATTTAGAAGAAAGAGTTATGAAACTAAATTGCTTTGAGTAGACTGGCCCATCAATTAGATCACTTTAGGCGGGAAAATGGTATACAAAATGGTATTTTGTATAATGGCCATTGACACTATAGCTGATAATATAGAAATTTCTTTTTTTAAAAAAGGAGAGTTTCTTTTATATCATTGAGCCATTCCAAGACCTATATTATTTCCATTCGTGGTAACAAGAGGACATTGATAAGTGGGATAACAAAAATATCCCTTTGCCCTTTTTTTCTTGACATGCTAAGATGATCCATATAGCTACCTACAATACACATTAGGCCATATTTGGAGGTGGAAGTGTTAGGAACTTCACCTCCCCACGCATAAAACAGAGCAATCCACTACCACAAGATTAATTAAGTATTAGCTAAAATAAACTTTAAAATAGATTAATATTTTTTTTTAAAAGTAACTTCCCTATATAATTTTTTTCAAAGAATGCACCGTTTAGCAATTTCAGAAGTGTGTGTGGGGAAAACGAGAGAAAAGAAGTGGGAAAAGAAGGTAAAGAACACACCCTTAGTCTTGTATGTCTGGCCAATCACTTCCTTCCCTCCTCTCGCTAATATTTGTATCGCTTGCGGTAGTATCGCCATCTCAATATATACCTCCCATTTATTTTCTCACCTCCAAATATGAATCACACACCCCTCCTCTCATTCTATTGGTTGTCATAGTTACGGCCATCCTCTTTTGTCCTGTAAGTATTGGCTTCATGATACACATTGCTTACACAAGTAAATTAACTTACTAAAATGATGTCAAACACCAACATTGTCATCGAAGTTGCCTTGGCTTGCCCAAGACTCTCGTTCTGCATACCCATTGCAACTCACAAGCTTTTTACCAATTGTTGCCAGCAATGTATAATAGTGTCCTCGTTTGTGAAAAGATGCCAAATAGAGGTGACGAATTTGATGCTCTAAGAGTTGGGGCACTAAATATCATAGATAAAAGAGAAGTGATTGTGAGAGCAAAGGACGAGTGACCTATATTATCTAGTGATCAAGAGAGAATGGGAAGGACGTGGGAAAAGGAAGAAACAAGAAAATGACATGTACTTTATAGGGGTAGCATTTTTTTTTGTCAAAATCATGATAAGATTTAGACTTATCGTAGTGCATAATTGAGCTGATGACAATAGCCTAACATAATTAACTTTCAACTTGATAGCACATAAGGGATTCAATTTCTTTTTTAGTTACATAGGGATCGGGTAACTCTTTTTTTAAAAAATAAAAAATAGGTGCTCCACCAATCAGGATAGCCTTTTCTTCTTGGTGCATATAAAAGAAATTTCTGAAAGACAAATATGAAAACAACATAAATCTAGAGTAGCACATAAACAAACTGCTTATGTATTTGTAATTGCGTATGCTATAACATATGTAAGTATACAAGTACAAGTTGTTTTAAGAGCAAATAATGTAAGATTTACGAATAGAAAAAAAATCATCAAATAAATCTCAAAACTCATAAAAAATATCCATACTCATAGCAGCTGGTAAACTATTGTGGTAGGCTACACTCGACTGGTACAGATCCGTTGTATCTCTTGGGATCAACGCAATAGTTGTAGATCCTATACTCATCCTGCACTTTCCGCATCCGTGCGAGCTCTGAATCACTCAACTGGCATACTGATGACTTGCTATTATAGGTTGAAGCACATTTTGCAGCACAACTGTTGCCTCCACCAGAGGTAGTAGAGCACTCGCATACATTGATGTTGAGGCCATGGTAGTTCGCGACAAAAGGTGCCTTGGACCAGTCAGCCTTCACACGGCCACCCTGTGTTGCCCAATCCTCCGCCGCCCATATGCTCGAGTACCCATACATCGGCCGCTTCATTGGGAACGCCACACCGTTGCTTTTTTCATAGTTGCGGAACACTCGGATGGGTGTCCCGTCGATGTACCACCTGCATCTCATCCAGATCACGACCATTATTTGAGTTTGATGCAACAACCAGACAAAGATTAAAATCTAGCTTGTGTGCATACACAATCATGCAAGCGGTCCAGGAGACGGTGTAGTTGTGGTAGCCATCGGTGGGGTTGAACCACGGCTTGAACTGCATCTCCTTGTCGCCGACGCCATTGGCATAGATGTTGGTGTGGATGGTGTAGGGTTGGCCGGTCTCGTTGCCTAAGAACTCAAAGTCGATCTCGTCGTGGTTGTCTCCGACCGACGATGTCTGAAATGCATATAATCAAAATCATATCACTACTGGAGAAACGATCTTTAATACCAGTTAAAAACCCCCTCTTTAGTACCGGTTGAGACCAGCTGTAAATCGAGAATCTTTACTACCGATTGAAAGAACTTGGACTAAAGATGTTTTTAGATATTTGAACTTTTAGAACCGGTGCTAAAGCATCTTTAATATCGGTTCTTAATTTAACCGAGATATTATGTTTTGGGGCCTGGATAAAAGATAGTTTCTCTAACGGAGTAATTAATTGAGTCCTTAGTCCTTACGTACGATGCCCTGATGCACTTATGTATTGACTGATTGAATTCGATTATCGATAGAAAACATACAGCTAATGGGAAAAAAACAATTGGTTAATTTTTGCGATGGAGAAAGAACAAGTCGATCAATGAAGGACACGCCCACGCACGTAGTATGTGGTGACGGTGCCGGCCGAATTGCCGGGGACAAGTTGGATAAGAGTGGAGACGCTCCCGAAGATGAACTGCTTCTTTGTCCGCAGCATGCAGCCTGCACAATTATGTAACAAATTAAGAAATTAATCGCCGATCGCAGCAGGTATAATAGTATCAAAAAAAATTTCACGCCTAATTATTTGCTTCAGCTGATCAATCTCGAATTTCAATTGAAGGTAATTCGTCAGAATAAATTAAACTATCTGAAAAAGGTTTTGTGTACGTGACCTGAGTAGTTGCTGACGAGGGAGAGCGAGAGGCCATTGCCGTCGTCGGTGAACCTGGCGTTCTGGGGCTCCCACGGGATGTCACACTCGTCGCGGAAGCTGGCTCCGGCGAGCCCAACCACCGCCGCCGCCGCCGTGAAAACCACGAGAAGCAAGCTCAACCTCCCCATCGTCGTCGTCGTCCTCCTCTCGTTGCAGAAAAGCTCGAGCAAAAAAAGTTCAGACAAAGTGTCACAGGTTGAGAGAGAAATGCTGATGAGAAAACAGGATGAAAAATTCAGAGGGAGACAGGGGGCTTATATACACACTGTTATCCAACCCTGAAACTCTCTGAATTAATCTATGTTTCTCTGCGTGCATGCTGATCATTCCCGGTCAAAATCAACAGAAGATTTTTGGCTCCCATGATGCTATAGATAATTGTTAATTCTCTTCACGATGTACACTTGTACATAGTGCTGCCAGCTGCATTATGCTTTTGTGTACAATCTTCTCCTGGTTTTGCAAACGCGTCTTGATTTGTTCCTCTTAATTAAACTAGTCAGTCAGTATCTGGTTTTGACATGGTTAGTGCTCTGCATGCTTGAATTGAGCTGCCTGTTTCCAATTGGCACTCTGCCCATTGGTACATGAATCAGATTGGAGTTGTTGGCTGTCTCGTTCAAAAGAGACATATATATAAACCTGAGTTTACATGCCTGCATGTTATTTTAGCTACTATCAGGAGTAGTAATTAATTGGTTGTCACCATCATGATCTTATGAACGGTTGTTGCCCCTGTTTTGTATAAGTACCATAAAAACTGTATGCAGGATCTTTGTTGTGAGATATGCTTATAGGTCAAACTAAACTTGTTAATTTCAGCGATTTAATACTAATCCTCTACTACTGCTTAGATCACGTAGTATAACCAAATCGCCTTCTTTTATAATTGTACTTAGCTGAGCTATGGCAAATGCCATTTGTGATGTACATGGTAGATCTTATGTATTTAGGTAGCAATTTGTCAAATGTCATCATATATGTAATGTGGTGTTGCTAATGTTTTCTGTAACTGAAAAAAAAACATGGGGTTTCCTGAAATTCACTTTCAACAATTCTACTAGCCGGCCTCCTGAATTTTCACCTCTACTAAACTTCATACTCCCTACGTTCTCAAACTGACGTAGTAGAAATCCTAAATGACTAAAGGATAGTAAAGAAACACAGAAACTAACAAATATACTCCGCCCATTGAAAAATAATTGTTGGTTTTTTTTTCGCTTTAAGTTGCATGCGTTTGATCAATAGTATCGTTTAAAAATGCCCACATGACTGAATCCACAATTTCCATGTATCAAACACAAATCAAGCAAATATGGGGAGAACAATTCATCACGATATTCCATAATCAATAAAAAATGGAGAAAATCCATTCACAATTTCGACCCAGATGTACGAGAAAGATTAGAGAGAAGAGGAGGCAGCCTAGCAGGGGTGGAGCCGTGGAGGTCGCTGCTGCAGTCACCGATCTGTGGGCATCGTCCCATCACCAAGCTGCGATCGTCACCATCACCGAACAGGTACGAAAGCCAACGGACTATGTGGATTCGAGAGAGGAATGGTCGGTGCCACTGGATCTGGAGTTGGAGGCCTCTCCCTCCATCATCATTGTTCCCTCCCCTTATCCCATAGGAGAAGCTCGTCTGTATCTAGGACTGGGAGGTGGAGAGGGAGAGAGGAAGGGCACGAGGAGGCTGTGCACACCCGTCGGCAACACCTCCATATGACAAGCTCCGGATTCAACTCCTCCATTGTTCTCGAGCACCATCGCCCCCTCCTCTTTATGACAACAGAGGACTAGGCGGCGAACTGCAACTCCCGAGATTACCAGCAATGGATCTACCCCTCCTGAGCCCATTGGCGTCAAATTCGCTTCTCTTGATCTTGTTGCAGTTGTCACCGTTGCAATCGTCGCCGTCGTTGGTGCTATCGTCACGTGCAGTAGAGGTAGGGAGGCTGGAGGGAGTAGGGAGGGTCCAGGGTGAGAGGAACTTAGTTGGGTGCTCTTTATCAGCCGCTACTGAAAATTGATTTACGCTAACGGCGACTTCAGGGGACCTCTAAATTCACCACCGGTGAAAATTGATTTTTGCTAGCAGTTCGTTACTAGAATCCTTTCAATGCATTTTACAAGCCTGACTTTTTTTAATCCTCCCAGTAAAAAAAAGGTTGGTACGATGAAAAATGGTTTTTAAGCGGTGAATGGCATTACTGGTGCTCTTGAGCAGAGTGATCAAAACTAGTATGAAAGATTTTCTATACATCCAATCCTAAATTGCGGGGGGCACGCACAGTTCATGGTTGTCCTACGAACAGATAGGTCGTTGGGCCATATGACTTTGTTTAAAATGTAGACGAGAAGTACTACTAATGAATAATGATGATCATATTTTGTCACTGTGGCTCCATCAGACATCATTAGAAGGTAGTAACATACTGTTTTGAGTCTTTAATATACTATCGAGAAAAATATGACTGATGACTGTGGGCTTTAATTTTGCATAAAGAGCATGGTAAATTTTAGCTCGTTAATTAAAGGGCAAATATCTAAAATACACTACAAATGCATATGCCCACACTTACACACATAGAGAGAATGTAAAAATTAGATATGATTTTTATTAATTACATGGTAGCTAGAGGTGGACGCACAAACACCACTACATGATTGAGAGGGTAACTCTAGCTCATATAGCATCCAAAATGTAATAAAATGATACATTGATATGTAATTCTTTTAGATAATATGTAACTGTATTGCAGACAAACATATAGTTTATATATATACCATGGCATGCACATATACATGCCAAAAAAATATAATTTAATTACAAGCATCAAAACAAAATAAAAGAATACAAAAAAAAGAGCTCGATCAAAAACTTATTGGATTCAGATATATAACCACCGATCAAAGACACAAACCCTTAATATAAAAAAAAAGGAGAGGAAACTGTAGCAAAAAATGGAACATCTCTCAAAAGATGATTGCACATATAGCAAAAACTTTGCAATTGCAATATCGATCCTTCAGCACTCAGTATTGTGGCAGGCTGCACTCCGGCGCCATCTGGCCGTTGAACCGCTTGTAGTCGACGCAGTAGTCGTAGATCCTGAAGTTGTCCTGCACCCACTTCATCTGCCCCATCTCGTCGCCGGTGAGCTGCTGGCCGGCGCAGCCGCCGCCCTGGTTGAACGCGGCGGCGCAGCCGTACACGCAGTCGCCGCCGTAGCACTCGCAGACGTCGAGGTCGATGCCGTGGTAGTTGGCGACGAACGGCGCCTTGCTCCAGTCCGTCTTGACCCTCCCCTTCTGCGTGGCCCAGTCCTCCGCCGCCCATATGCTCGAGTAGGCGTACATCGGCTGCCACGTCGGGAACGCCACGCCGTTGCTGCTCTGGTAGTTGCGGAACACCCTGATGGGCATCCCATCGATGTACCACCTGCATTAATTGTTACCGTTATTAAGTTGCTTGTACCGACCAGTTTCACAATATAGGCAGTGATTGAAATTTCGGTAATTTCGGACCCCCCCCTTTGGCAAGTCAATATCTCGACTGAAACTTTCGGTTTTTTTCATTTTTTTTTGAATTTAGACGAAATTTAGTTAAATTCAGTTAAATTGTGTTAAAATTTCAGAAAATTTTGGTCAAAAAATATGGAAATTTCGGTTCTATTGAAATGACCGAAATTTTTGCCGAAAGCGAAATTGCAAAACCTGAATGCAGGGGCGGAGCCAGGATTATGTCAAGAGTGGGGCTTAATCACTAGAGTATGAACTTCTTAAACGAATTTTAATAAAAAAATTAGTAAATTCCTTGGTATTTTTTCTGCCAGGTGTGGGGCCTGGGCCCAAGCTGCCCCACACCTGGCTCCGCCTCTGCCTGAATGTAGGTGAGCGTGTGTGTGTGCGCTTACACGATCCTGCAGGGGGTCCAGGAGATGGTGTAGTTGTGGGAGCCGTCGGTGGGGTCGAACCACGGCTTGAACTGCATCTCCTTGTCGCCGACGCCGTTGGCGTAGACGTTGGTGTGGATGGTGTAGGGTTGTCCGGTCTCGTTGCCCAGGAACTCGAAGTCGATCTCGTCGTGCTTGTCACCCAGCGACGACGTCTGCATCGATCCATCACACACGCACGCACAAAATCGTGTACCAATCAATCAATCGATCGATCGATCGGCGGAAGGAAATGGATGCAGATCGAAGATGAGATATATATATAATCGATCGATCGATGGGGGTGATCAATGGCGTACGTAGAAGGTGGTGACGGTGCCGGCGGAGTTGCCGGGGACGAGCTGGACGGAGGTGGAGACGGAGCCGTAGACGAACTGCCGCTTGGAGCGGATCATGGAGCCGGAGGAGTTGCTGACCAGCGCCAGCGACAGGCTCTTGCCGTTGTCCGACGACCAGCAGTTCTGCGGCTCCCACGTCGCGTCGCACTCCTCGTAGAAGTTGCCGCCGGACGCCGCGCCGGCGACCATCGCCACCACCACCACCGCCATCACCGCCGCTCCTCCTCCTCCTCCCTGCAGCTTCGCCGCCATGGCTAACAACTCGATCTATATGAATGATTGCTTCTAGCTAGCTACCTTCCTGAGATGTGTGTGTTGAAGCACTGATAGATTTGGGACATTTATATAGCGGTTTGAAACGAATTAAATAATTTCGTTTTCCAGATTATGATATATTATTATGATCAACAGTCAAATTAAATCGATGGTTAATTTCTCCAAGTGGTCATGCAAGCACGTAGGAGGCGTGTGGAATGATGAGAGGGGTTCAGGGATCGAGGGAAGCAAAGCTATAGCTAGCTGTTAACCGGGGATATCTTCTGTAGCTGCGAGAGAGATTAAACCGACAGAAATAAGTTTGCAGGGGTCGCACGCACTTTGGCAACGTGCCTGACATCCATTCCTGGGAATACTTGTGGTGGACGTCTTGGGCATCATGGCAAGCTGCGTGCGCACCCTGGCCGCGCGCGGCCGGCATGATTCGTTTTTTCGAACGTTTGGGGACATCTGGCGCCCCGGCAAGAATCATTTCGAACGAACGAACGTTCGAGGAGAGGGCATGGAGTCGAGTACTCCTCCTTCCTCTAAGACAAATCAAATGTTCCCTCAATTGATTACTAATATTTATATTTCTGTGTGTTTTTTCTCTTTCGCAGTGACCTGAGTAGCACTCCAACATCGTGAGTTCAAATCTTTATAGGACTGAATTTCAGATTGAGTCGTTTGCGGGGCTAAATTTTCAATTTAAATGGTTATATATATCCGGTTGGATGTAGTGCCCTTCTCTAAAAAAAACGTTATTTCTCTTTTGACCTAGGAAAGACTTCGTAGCTTGATTATATATAGGGCTGCTAGATCATTTGTCCTACAATTGCTGTAAAACAACATATTAATTAGCAACAATAATAATTTACAAATAAAAAAATGTTGTTTTTGTGTTTTTTTTAATTCAAAAGCTAATGATGAGAAATAAACTATGATAAAAAAAACCCTTATCAGCGTCCCAAATATAGGGTCCCACATCGTTGATAGCACGTGGGATGGGAACCAAGCCATTGAGTTTGCTTCCTTGGCCCACTAGGAGAAGTATATGAGGATCATGTGTCAAATGAGATCAAGACACAAACCAACTGGGTCACCTAGGTGTGTCAAAACCAACCATGCGGCTTTTCCCGAGCAGGTACCATCTGCATGGCTCTTGACCGGAAAAAAAGACATGTGGAGACCTGCGTGGATCCCAGCCTACCACAACACCACTAGTAGAGGGTTGACGTGTGGCTGTGATCGAGGACGTTCCAAGGCTAGCCCCTAGTTGACCCAGGACATATCACGTGGCATGCCATCCTGAACTAAGGTGGGGACAGAGAGAGCCAGGTGAGCCCCACTGGCTCTTTACTAGTGCCAGATAGACTACTAGTGAGCAAGAGAGAGAGCCAAAGGACCGTTATTAGAAGGAACATCGCTATCAACTCCTTTGAGACAAGGACGATGATGCCATGGACACAAATCCCATAGCTAAGCTCGCCTATAGATGAAACCACCGAAGCAAGATGGCCTGGGAACCAACACTAGAAGATTTCACCATCACCATTACCATTGAAGAAGATGAGGAAAGATAGAAACTTTATTTGGGTTGAAACATAAGCAACTACTAGAAACTTTATTTATGTTGAAACATAAGCAACTACTAGTTCTGCTAGAGCGATAGATGCCCTCCCCCTCCTTACCAGCATCTTGCCAGAGAGGAAGAGGGGGAGTGAACAGAGGGTGGTGGCAACAGTGCTAGGTTTTTGTGGTGGTGCTTAGTTTTTACAAGTGTGAGATATTTTGACCATAGTTCCGCATTGGACTATAGGGCTTAGCCATCCTTTTCACTCAAGACCACATAAATTTGCAAAGTCTTGCTAATTGGGCTAGGGCAAGCAACATTTCACCAAATCCACAAATTAGCAACCCAAATCATATCTATGCAGTGTAACTAGTTCTTTTTTTTTAGAACAGTGTAACTAGTTCATTCACCCTACAACTTTAGTTAGCAGAAGTTCCTATCTCTATTTTTATTTACTCCATAGCACCTCATAAGGCCATAACAACATCAATACAACCCCTTCTAAATTACCCTGGTCCAGCATGCGAATTTGTGCAAACTTATATGTTAACTGAAATGGATTGCTATGCCGTTCAATGTGAAACTATTGTCCAAATACCTAGCCCTATGTTCAAATCACTATATTTACGATGACGACTATAATTCTCATTGTTCTAGTTATCATTCTTTGCTAAAGGAAATTTATCAGGGTTATGGATAGCACATACCTAATAGTAGTCGATTAAGCACGATAGGGCCCACCATATACCAAGTCCTATATGGAATCATACCTTGTATATAAAAGGAGTTCCGGATAAGGAAGGGCAAGCAAAGTTCTACATGAAAACTACAAGGACTACTCGGATTGTATCATACTTATCTCCCTAGTTCTACTTGGACAAGGGGACATTTATGGGTATAAATACAAGACCCGGCCCCCTAGGGAAGGGAGGACAACCCCAGACAAACCAACAAGCTCAGTCAGAATAGACACCAATACACGCCGCCAGACATCGATATCAGATCAGCCTAGACAGACCCAATTTGGTGCCATCAAAGGTCGACAAGAGGGATCTAGTGCTATCTCTGATCTCGCCGAGTACATATTCAAGGAGGAAGACTACCCTGTCGTTGACTACGTGTTGGTGTTCCATGTCACCAAGTCGACGACGACTAGATAGGTTATCCCAAATATTGTACTTATGTGATTTTGATGAATAAGAGCAATACCGGCTTCGGCCAACCGGAGTAGGGTTATTACCTTCATGTGAAGGGGCCCGAACCTGTATAAAAATCCTTGTCTCTACCTCTTTTACCTCAATCTCGCATATACCCTGGTACCAATGATCCTCATACCATGCAAGTACCATAGTCATGATCTAAAACGTTGACAAAAATCTCATGCATTGCTGCTGGAAATTTGCATGATAAAATAGTACTATATATGAGTTGCATAATTCCTTCTTGTTATATGATTTCATTCATGTGGTTTTCATATCTTGCACCTTTGGTCAATATCCAAACAGAATAATTACTTCAAATCTATGGTGTGGCTTTTGCGAAAAGAGGTAATTTGCACCTTGATCAATCATCCAAAGGCTAAAAAGAATTGAAGTGATGTGGTTTCATAAGAGAAGAGACAATTATTGTTAACTACATTTAGTGGGGATTAACTTTATAAGTATATTAGTAGATATCCCGCACATTATTGTAGCACGGAATTTGTAAACACTTTGAAGAAAATTGAAAGAATTTTTTTTTGTAAATCCTATGTACTCATAATACCTAAAATGATAATATCTTAAGCTCTACAAAGTTGATATGGAATTCCAATTGTACTTGAAACATGAATGCTTATGTAATATACATGCTAGGAATCCAATGGCTATTTCTTCTCTAGTTGAAATGGTTCAATACACATTGAGGTCTATAGCAATAACTATACCAAGTGAATTGTAAATGCACACGACATGAATGGTTGAGATCAAAGCATGAGTATGATCGAAAGGCTACTATTTTCTAGATGATGTGTCTCAATGCATGTCAAAGTTTTTGGTTCCAAGTAGTAAATAGGATGTAAGATATGATGCATTATTTTATTTTGTTTTAGAAATGCTATTAGTTATGTATCTTGGGAATCATAGGAAGAATATATAGAGCCCATGAAAAGAGGATCAATGACATATATTTTTTTTTTCTTTCTATATAGTTGTAACGACAAGATCAACATACGTGAAGCCGCAAGAAGAGCCGTCAGATCTCTCCCATGCTTGATCTCAACGTTCATATTGTGTGCAGTTATTATTCCCTACGATTGCCATAAATCTCCACTATAACTTATTTATTACCCACTGAATATAGTTATTGCAGATTATTCTCACTTATTTGTTTGATTGTTACCTAGAAGTGCACACAACAATGCGCTGGGTTTCATCTAGTTACTTAATGTAAAATGTTCCAAAGAAGCCCAACGAGAAATGAAGAATCATGTTATAGAGGAAATTCCTTTTTCTGACCAATCATGTAATCCACCAAGTTCACAAACAAATAAGGTTATTATCGAATGAATCGTAATCAAAATTGAAATTATTGACAAAGAAATATGAGCTAGTATATGTTCTAAAGTTGCAAATAGCATAAGGAGAAGGGAAAATTGCCAGCAACTCATCTAAATTTGATCCTTCATATCCCTCTTCATTCCAACGTATCATTCATATTACATTCTCCAAATCACATCGTACTATATTTGCATATTTATCTTCCTCACTTTTCTATGCCTACTAAGAGGAGAGAGTTACAGAGGAGGGAAGGATGAGAGGAAGGGCGAAGGAGGAGGACTGAGAAGAGGGTCGACGACAGAGGGAGGGCGGCGAGGGTTAGAGTGGACAAAAACACATGCGTGTGGGGAGAAGTTACAAACGGTGGGGTGGCAGGGCGGAGAAGTCATGGGCGGTGAGAACAGAGTAGCTGTGGGCAGCATGGGTGATAGGACAGAGAAGCTGCGTGCAGCGTGGGCTTATCTTTGCCAGCCCCATCTCTAGATTAGGATGTGCACTTACCTTTAGTCTCCACCTTCACTACTCCACCCTACATGCCAGATCCGGTCAACAACAATGGAGATGGACGAGCCATCAATTTGGCTCGAGGTGGGAGCTCGGTTCGAACGCAAGAAGTTGCAATATGGCATGAAGAGAGTTCTCTCTCCCGGACATCGAACACGATAAGCTTGAAGTCAACGACGGCTTATCTTCTAGAGCGCGATTTTCTTCCCGCGTGAGTGCGCTATTTTCTGGATGGAGGACGTGACAGCATATCGGCTAGGAATGCTCTTATATTACACAAACTAAGAAATTTAAATCTCAAATTGAATCCATTTTATTTGATGACGATTTATTGTATTCCTTTTCGAGACATAGTCGGTTTACAGTAGTGGGCCTTTGTCGATTCAGACCGGGCCGCGCTTTGGCCTACGGGAAGCCCACCCTACTAGTATAGTCGATCTGCCCCCTTCCCCTCGGCCTCCACTCCCGTCTCCCCGCGACTTCGCCCGCCGCGCCGCGCCGCGCCGCCCTGCGCCGCCGCCGGCGTCCGCCCGCACCCTCGCCGGCCAGGTGAGCGCCCGTGCGCGCATCCTCTCTCTCTCTCACACACACACACACACCTTCCTACCCCCACACCTTTCTCTCGGATTCGCGCTAACCCTAACCCTACCTTTTCTTTTTCTCGAATTCGCTTTAACCCTAGCTTCTCTTCTGGATCCGGGAGCTTCGTATCATTGCCTTAATCATAGCACTAATCGCAGTTCTCGACAATAGAAAATGGGGGCTTGATGTTGGATTTTGCGTGTTTGCAGTGTTCGATTGAGCGAGGGAACGGACAGGGGTGGAGGAGGATAGGTGAGGGTGAGGAGGGGGGGGGGGCGGTAAGCAGCCATGTCGGTGGCGGCCGGGGTTAGCGACGCCGCCATCACGGTGCGCGACAAGCTCCGCGGGAAGATTGGCCAGACCAAGGTGAAGCGGTACTGGCCCGGGAAGGCGCCCGAGTGGGCCGACGACGGCGAAGACGACGCCGATCTCCGGACTGCCAATAAGGTTTCTCTCGACAAGGCGTTCCCCAAGGATGAGGACGGCGACGCGCCGCCCCTCAAGGATGACCGCCGCCTCCGCCGCCTCGCGCAGACCCGCGCGGAGAACAAGGAGGAGCTGAGGGCGGATCACCGGAGGATTCGGCAGGCCGAGATTGTGTCTACCGTGGATGAGGAGAACGAGAGGCAGGAGGCTGAGCTGGAGGAGGAGGACGATGAGGAGGCGCAGGAGGAGAGGAGGAGGAGGATAAGGGCGCGGCAGCTCTTGAGGGAGCAGGAGGAGTTGCTTCCTCAGGAGGAGGAGCCCATAGAGGAGGAGGAGGAATCAGAGGAATCCGAGTATGAGACTGACTCGGAGGATGAGCAGACGGGCATGGCGATGGTGAAGCCCGTCTTCATACCAAAGTCACAGCGGGACACCATTGCCGAGCGCGAGCGGCTGGAGGAGGAGGAGCGGCAGCTTGAGGAGCTAGTCAAGAAGAGGCTGGAGGCTAGGAAAATCGAGACTAGGCAGATTGTGGTGGAAGAAATCAGGAAGGAGGAGCATATTGAGAAGACACTCAATGAGGAGGCCAACATTGAGGATGTTGATACAGATGATGAGTTGAATGAAGCAGAGGAGTATGAGTCATGGAAGAATCGAGAAATAGCTAGAATCAAGAGGGACAGGGAAGAAAGAGATGCAAGGTTGAAGGAGAAGGAGGAGATTGAGAAGGTGCGGAATATGACCGAGGAGGAGCGGCGAGAATGGGAGCGAAAGAATCCTAAGCCACTTCGTGAGAACAAGCAGAAGTGG
Source organism: Oryza sativa Japonica Group (assembly GCF_034140825.1). Lineage (NCBI taxonomy): Eukaryota > Viridiplantae > Streptophyta > Magnoliopsida > Poales > Poaceae > Oryza > Oryza sativa. The sequence continues at coordinate 10,382,236 of NC_089036.1, read as the reverse complement.
AAGTTTATGCAGAAGTATTACCACAAGGGTGCCTTCTTCCAGGAAGGTGCTGATGATGTTATCCAATCAGCTGGTAAAGATGATATTTATGCTCGTGATTTCTCTGCACCAACTGGTGAAGATAAGATGGACAAAAGCATCTTGCCCAAGGTTATGCAAGTTAAGCACTTCGGACGGAGTGGCAGAACGAAGTGGACACATCTTGTTAATGAGGATACTACAGATTGGAATGCACCGTATGTACTCCTATCTTGCTACATTTTTGTTTTAAATCTGGTATATTGATCATTCAGCTAGTTAAATCTTCTTCAGATTGCTTTTAAGAAAAAGTTGTCTTATCTGCAATTATTTAGTAGTTGTTTTTTCACATTAAACAATTAAATATTGGTTGGCTAAAGAGAAAGATCACCGTTTAGATACTCCCAATGAGAAGACCACTTACCCTGTTATAAGATTTTGAGCTTCTTTTGATATATAAACGGGATCAAGTTTTGGCCTTTCTTATCTTGTTGGTTGCTACAGCTCAATGCATTTCTTTTTGAGTTATTTCCTATGGTTTCCTTTTTTGTATCAACAAGGAAACATGATCCTGATTTACTTTTTGATGAATTTTCAGGTGGGCTACAAATGGGCCCTTGCGAGCAAAGTACAATGCAAAAATGGCAGGCATGAATGCTCCTATTGCCAAACCAAAGGGAAGTAAGAAGATGAAAGACTGGGACACAAAACAGGATGATTAAATGAATACTAGATGAAGTCTGGTACTGCTCTCTTACTTTCATAGGGACAGACTAATGGTAGCTGCAAAACATGTTTATGCAGATAGTTTGTTTCTCTTCTTTTTGCTGCATAAGACATGCTTCTACCGTGCCATCAACTGTCTTACAGTTTACATCTGCTACCAAAATTTCTGCAAAGTATGTAAACGATCGATTGGTAGCCGCTTGTCATGTACTGTCCTGTTATGCTTAATTAGAGAAGAATTGTGTATATGTTTGTTTCTGTACTTTTGACATATTGCTATGCTTAGAACCTGTCACTGCTTCAGCTTCTGGAGATCTGCACTACAAGTGTTTATGACACTCATTTTACCTTATAGTGCCAACCCACCCTTATCGATCATCATTACATTGATGGGCATTTCATTATATTGAGATGCCAACACTCAGTGATGTATGATTGTTGGGTGGTCAGTGCGTAGCCATGTTTCCTTGTGAGCATGTGTTTACATGCATGCGTTTTTTGAGTTAGCAAGGTAGTTTGCAAGTGGGCTTTTAACTCAAGGAAAATGCTCGGGTGATTTTATATCATGGAATGCAGTAATGCACATCTTATTTTATTTAATCTCATTTTTCTAGTGATCAGATTGTTTGCATATACAGTTATGCAAGGTAATACAATTTTAATGTATTTTTTCTTATCTAGTTACTGACTTACTGTACAAAACCAAGTATAACACACCATCTTGACATATGCCCTTGTTGTCTACTATTATTAAGCAAACCATTTGGTGTGATTGGTTGCGCTTGACAGTAAGTGGAATCATTCGCCTCTACCGCAGCATCATTTAGTTGCAATAGTTTGTTGGCAGGGGTTAGGATTTAGGAAAGGGTACCCTCGAGTATACAGAGTTGAGGAAGGAGGGGGAGGCACAGGAGAGAAATGAGAGCTTGGTTGAATGGCACTTGGTTGGCAGCTAGTTGCATCTTCTGCTGGGTATCTAGTAGGAACACAAGTTCTTAGTGAGGTCTTGACTCTTGAATAGGTGGTGCTATTATGGAAAATACTTAAGTTGGATCCTGAGACCTCTAGTAGCTGAACCATGATCTAGTTGTTATTTGGTTTATGATCCTGCATATGTGATGAGGAACTACAGTTTGAGTTAAGCTTGCCTATACTTGTCCCATTTATGTTTTTTTTCCCCTTTGCAGTTCCTTTGTTTTGCATCATTTTCTTTTCTTTTTTTTAAAGTGGAAATAAGTTGTCCTCAATAGAGGAGATGTGACAAAGAAACCACCCAGTTGGTAAATCTGTGTTAGAAAATGATTTTCTTTGAAGTCTATTCATGTCATCTGAGAAGAAAAGATTCTGCTACAAAAAGATGGAGCTACAATTGTACTACCTCCGGCCCATATAAATTGTATTTCTAGGTTGTTTAGCATATATTAAGATTTGAGAAGAAAGACTATAATGCCACTTATTAAATGATGTATACGTAAGAGTGGAAGGATAGTTGAGGGTAAAATAGGAAGAAATTTGAATGAGAAGTGATTAATGGGACCATTACTCTATTGTGACAATTATTTTGGGACAAATTCAAATCCTAGAAATACAATTATTATGGGACAGAGGTAGTATCATTTTTGTTATGTTTGAAAATCTGGATCCTCAACAAATCAGTAATGTTGCTCAAAGCTAGGTGCAGATAGTCAATGAACTTATATAGCTCAAGTTTCTCAGTATCTGTGTAGCTCTTACATCTTCTGACTTCAATGCAATATATTTTATCGTATGATATATTTAACTGAACTGGTAAGGAAGACCTCTTGCTAGTGGACACTGTTGTAAAAGGAAAATTAGTTTAGGTCACACTTGGATCATGGGGATTTTGTGGTATTCCTGTTGCACTGTTTTTCTTGTAAAATTCAGGTCAAATTCTTACCTTGCCGCCGAACAATCCAGTAATCTGTTGTGAAACCTCGTTTCTTTATATTTGTCTTATTGTTTTGTTGAAGGTTATATCATCTTAAGCTTAGGCCGCAATATGTTTTTAGAGCCTCATGGAATCATCTAATTTCACAAAGTAACTGGTGGATGCTGATATGTGAAGTGTTCTATTAAGTGACAAAGGTTTGGTTTCAAGATTTTCTTCAGACAAGTTCAATATTTTTCAAAGCATGGTTTTTTTTTTCAGCTGTTGCTTGGTAAGTTTGTTGGAAGAGGTTCGATTTGTGATATGTTATTGCGCCAGATATGGTGATGTTAATGATGCTAGGGCAGGCAACAAGTATTCTCTAGCGTAATTGTCATGATTATATTTGATTGAATTGTTTGTTTTGAACTTCGTTAGATATTTGTTAGCGTAACATTAATATGGTACTTCCATTTGGAATGTCAGAATCTCTTTAGGAACTAAAGATGCGCTGTGGCAACAGGTTATAGGTCAAGTTATCTATAGTAAATAATTGGAATAATTGCATAATCTGCAAAGCAGCAATTCATGAACTGCATGGGCGTGTAGGAAGGAATCTGCTGCTAATTGGTAGAAGAGGCAGCAATAGTTGGATGAATTGCATTTGGCAAGTTTCAATGTTTAGCTGCTCGATTGCTTTGCCTTGTAATTGAGTCTTAAACCAATGTTCTCTTTTTTGACTGGTACTCTGGAAGAAGACTTGAGAAGCTTACTACCATTAGTCTTGAGCCAATGTGGCTCTCTTTTATATTTCATGAACGCTTGAAAAGCTTTCTATCATTAGTCTTGAAACAATTTTTGGTTCCTGGTTTACTAACATGAACTTGCTTATAATTTCGACCATGTTACCTTGTTCACCTACGTCTTAAACCATATTTCATGTCATTCTTCTAGACAAGCTTGTTTTCTGTCATTCCAGGCTGATCAATTCTTGAGTAGTGGATTACATTAAAAAAATAATAATCTAGAGTAGTGGTTCAAGTCTCATGATCTATATGTGCATTTGCTAGTGTAGTGTTAAATACTTAGATGTGTGTGGTTTTAATCTTGTCGTCCCGTTTTTTATTTTTTGACACGCTCACGCTCATTTGATATTACTCTCTCCGTTTGCCGTTTCAATTACAAGACGTTTTGATTTTGGTCAAAGTCAAACTACTCTAAGTTTGACTAATTCTGTAGAAAAAAGTAGTAATACTTACAACACCAGCATAGTTTTATTAAATTTATAATTGAATAAATTTTCATAATATATTTATCTTTGATTAAAAATATTATTACTCTTTTTTTTGGGAACAACACTGCCACCAGCACACCAGCTACCTCGTGCTTACATTTGGGAACAACTCCAGCTTAGTTAGGCATGGCATTGTTGTGAACCAAGTTTATCTCGCTTCAATTGCACTGTGAAAGAGGACTTTATTTTTTTTCACAGACCGACCGGTGTGTGGTTGTTACTGCACACATCTACCTCTCTTTGCATTGGTTAATCAGAGATTCAGGAGAGAGCATGTGATCCAACCCCAACCAGCATGGGTTGCCGACACACCTGCTGGTTTCACAAATCGAACTCGTTTGCCATTTCTTGCCAATTAAATTTCTCTCTCTGCATGGTTACAAAGTAAGCATTCTCTCTATTATGTTATGTGAGTGTCAGCATTGACAAAGTCAGTTCGATTAGCTATGTAGATCCTGTAATAATAATAGTAATGATAATAATAATAATTTCAGCTGCAGAAATGGCTACAAAGCCCAAGTGATTCTTGCCACCATCCACATGGAGGCGACTTGACCTCTTCAAGGGGGCCGGCCATTCTCGTTTCCCGTGCAATGATTCATGCTATTTTACGATATCACACGCTCTCTGCCTCTCACAGCTAATTAAGGTTATTGCATTTTTCTTTCTGATAGATCTCGCACAGGCTTAATTTCTCTGTCACTTCCTTTTTATTTCTGAAAAATGGCGTTTCCATGTTAATTAATTTCGATTAATAATTAACTAGGTCATCTCGATCGAATCGTGTGATCATACAATTAATGGTGATCATGCAATGATATAGTACTGGCCAGCTGCATGTTACAATTAAGCTACTGCCGCGGCAGCAGCAGAACTACTTTCTTCTTCAATAATTCACACTTAAAACTACAGGTTCACAAATTGCTGTTAAATGATTATATTATGATGAAAGGAAATTGTACAATCCTACATATATATACCTCGATAATATAACAACACTCGTTCAACTCTCATAGCTTAGATTACATATTGCTTAATTTTCTCTGTCACTTCCTATTTTAATTTCTGAAAATGGCGATTAGCTAGGTCACCTCTCGATCGAATCATGATCATGCAGTGACGATCGATGGTACTTAGCTGCATCACAATTAAGCAGCAGCAGCAGCAGCATTAAGAATTAATTAATCCAGGTATAGATCGATAGATCTTGTTCAAGGTTTACTTCTGGATGGAGTCAACTCCAAATTAGCAGAAGGCTCAATGCCTCCTCTGACAAGATGCTCTCCATGCGCGTACGTGCGCGGAGAACCGTGCATTTAGCAGAAGCTGATCAATGTCAACGCAAATTAATACCAGTGAAACTCAAATTATCACTGACATGAGCATGTAATCTAGTACAGTGATAATATAATGCAGTAACTGGTAAGAGCTGACCTTGGATTAATCTAACAGATGCAGGACACAGCTCCCATGATCTGGATCGAGCTACTGATCGAGGCGAATCCTAGCTAGGTTTTCTGCTCTAGCTACTTGCTAAACTAACTAGTATAAATACATGGCATTGTGCCGCTGATGCTTCATCACAAGGAGCTAACTACTCACCTCCTGTGTTGTGGTAGCTGCCTACGGTAGGCGTTCTCTCACCATGAGAACGCTCGTAGTGCTTCTCCCCATCCTCCTCGTAGTAGCCCTCAGTGTCCATGTATCCCTAGCCGATGGCAAGGGTAATGAGGGGAAGGGTGACCAGGGCAACAATGGGGTTGGGCCGGTGAAGAACCCGCATTGTCCTAAGCCGGGGAAAGGTCCGGACCCCCATGGCGATGGTAAAGGGCCGGGAAAGAATGAAGATTGCGAAGGTGGTGGAGAGCCGTCACCTTCACCGTCGAATGATTCGCCGGCACCTCCCTCTTACGAGCCGCCACCATCATCGTCTCCTCCAACCATGTCGCCACCGCCATCACCATCGGAGTCTAGTCCACCTAATGCATCTCCACCGTACCAAGATAACAGTCCACCTCCGTCGCCACCGTTGCCTAGTCCGCCAACGGAGGCCCCATCATACAACCAGCCACCACCATCACCGTCATCGAGCTCTCCACCAACAACCTCACCACCTCCATCTAGTCCCCCAACAGTTGCTCCATCATACAACCAGTCGCCGCCACCACCTCCATCAAGCCCTCCACCCATCACGTCACCACCTCCATCAAGCACTCCATCTACAGCCTCACCACCTCCATATAGCCCGCCAACAGTACCTCCATCATACAACCAGTCGCCGCCGCCACCTTCATCTAGCCCACCACCTAGCTCCTCACCACCACCGTTGAGCCCTCCACCCACCACATCACCACCTCCATCAAGTCCCCCAACAGTCGCTCCATCATCAGCCGTTCAGCCACCACCGTCACCTTCATCGAGTCCTCCACCGAGCACCTTACCACCTCCATCGAGCCCTCCACCCACCACACCACCACCTTCGACAAGTCCCCCGACGGTAGCTCCATCATACAACCAGCCACCACCTCCATCGAGCCCTCCACCCACCAGATCACCACCTCCAACAAGTCCCCCGACAGTAGCTCCATCGTATAGCCAACCGCCACCGCCACCTTCATCGAATCCTCCACCGAGCACCTCACCGCCTCTATCGAGCTCTCCACCCTCCACACAACCACCTTCATCTACTCCCCCGACGGTAGCTCCATCATATAACCAGCCACCACCTCCGTCGACCCCTCCACCCACCACATCACCACCTCCATCAAGTCCCCCGACAGTAGCTCCATCGTATAGCCAACCGCCACCGCCACCTTCATCGAGTCCTCCACCGAGCACCTCACCGCCTCTATCGAGCCCTCCACCCTCCACACAACCACCTTCATCTAGTCCCCCGACGGTAGCTCCATCATATAACCAGCCGCCACCTCCGTCGAGCCCTCCACCCACCACATCACCACCTCCATCAAGTCCCCCGACAGTAGCTCCATCGTACAGCCAGCCACCACCGCCACCTTCATCGAGTCCTCCACCGAGCACCTCACCACCTCCATCGAGCCCTCCACCCACCACATCACCACCTCCGTCTAGTCCCCCGACAGTACCTCCATCATACAACCAGCCACCACCGCCACCTTCGTCGAGTCCTCCACCGAGCACCTTACCGCCTCCATCGAGCCCTCCACCCTCCACACCACCACCTTCATCTAGTCCCCCGGCGGTAGCTCCATCATATAACCAGCCACCGCCTCCGTCAAACCCTCCACCCACCACATCACCACCTCCATCTAGTCCCCCGACAGTACCACCATCATACAACCAGCTACCACCACCACCTTCGTCGAGTCCTCCACCGAGCACCTCACCACCTCCATCGAGCCCTCCACCCACCACACCACCACCTTCGTCTAGTCCCCCGACGGTAGCTCCATCGTATAGCCAGCCACCACCGCCACCTTCATCGAGTCCTCCACCGAGCACCTCACCACCTCCATCGAGCCCTCCACCCACCACACCACCACCTCCGTTGAGCCCTCCACCCACCACATCACCACCTCCGTCTAGTCCCCCAACAGTACCTCCATCATACAACCAACCACCACCGCCACCTTCGTCGAGTCCTCCATCGAGCACCTCACCGCCTCCATCGAGCCCTCCATCCACCACACCACCACCTTCGTCTAGTCCCCCGACGGTAGCTCCATCATACAACCAGCCACCACCTCCGTTGAGCCCCCCACCCACCACATCACCACCTCCATCAAGTCCCTCGATAGTAGCTCCGTCGTACAGCCAGCCACCACCGCCACCTTCATCGAGTCCTCCTCCGAGCACCTCACCACCTCCATCGAGCCCTCCACCCACCACACCACCACCTCCGTCTAGTCCCCCAACAGTACCTCCATCATACAACCAACCACCACCACCACCTTCGTCGAGTCCTCCACCGAGCACATCACCGCCTCCATCGAGCCCTCCACCCACCACACCACCACCTTCGTCTAGTCCCCCGACGGTAGCTCCATCATACAACCAGCCACCACCTCCGTCGAGCCCTCCACCCACTACATCACCACCTCCATCAAGTCCCCCAACAGTAGCTCCATCATACAGGCAGCCACCACCGCCACCTTCTTCGAGTCCTCCACCTAGCAACTCACCACCTCCATCGAGCCCTCCACCCACCACACCACCACCTTCGTCTAGTGCCCCAACGGTAGCTCCATCATACAACCAGCCACCACCTCCGTCGAGCCCTCCACCCACCACATCACCACCTCCAACAAGTCCCCCAACAGTAGCTCCATCGTATAGCCAGCCACCACCGCCAGCTTCATCAAGTCCTCCACCGAGTACCTCACCACCTCCATCGAGCCCTCCACCCACCACATCACCACCTCCGTCTAGTCCCCCGACGGTAGCTCCATCATACAGCCAGCCACCGCCGCCACCTTCATCGAGTCCTCCACCTAGCACCTCACCACCTCCATCAACCCCTCCACCTACCATATCACCACCTTCATCTAGTCCCCCAAGTGTAACTCCATCAAGCCCTCCACCTATGACAACACCACCACAGCAGTTTAGTCCTCCTATGACACCACCAACTTATCCCGGCAATAGCCATCCACCACCACCTCCTAGTCCCAAATCAACACCCCCACCCTATCAACCTTGGGGCTGGTCACCACCACCGTTCACTCTCCCATCTTGGACGCCACCAGGATACGTGCAAATCCCTAACTACCGTGATGAGTTGTATTGGCAAATTGGGCGATTTGCAGTGCTAATGCACAAACTGGTGAAGAACAAGGATATCACACTTGTGGATGTGCTTTCAGTGAGTATGCAGCCTGCAGGCAGCGGCAACAACTATTTTCTAGTGCTGAAAATTGCAGATCAGTATAAGAAGGTTGGCAAGTACCATGTGCTGGTATGGGGTATTCCCAAGTCAACATCACAACCATGGAAAGTACTCTCCTTCCAATATGTAGGAAATTGATGATTTCTTGGTGCCATATAGAGGTGGAGATAATGAATCTTTCTAGTATTCTATCATATGTGGCAGTATCATATGTGGCAGTGATCTAGAAGAAAGTTATAGAACTTTGAACTTTATAAGGTTTATTAATAATGTCCATGTACTCAGAGTAGCTAGTTTAGCAATGAGGGGTTTGCTATTCTACTATGTTTTCTTTTTATTCCAATGACAGCTTCTAGTTTGCTTATTCAAAAGTGGCTAAAAATTATGCGGCTTACCTATCATGTTCTGTGTGTCAATCTTAGTGCACTTTTTTTTTTTGGTTTTGTTATTAATGGGGACACCACTATAGCAATACTCGTCTACAAACTCAAACCGTGCAGTGGCGTCTGTGTATGTGTAAGTCATCCGTTTAGTTAAAAAAAATTATGAGCCAGCTGCTAGCATGTTGCCAAGATAAAATCTGGAAAATAATTCAAGGGTGGAAAGAAAAAAAATGTTCCCAAAGGCAAGCAAGGAGATACTCCCTCCATATACTTTTGATAGTTATATTTCATCTTGGCACAATGATTAAGGATAAGTAATTCTACTTATCATTCATTTAAACATGCTACTAGTTATTCCTCGTAAACAAGCGAGATTCATTAATATTTACATTTCTCGATGTCCATGTAGCCAATCTTTTGTGGAAGAATGGAGAGTCACGCATTAAATCCGAGAAAGTCATTAAGAGCATAGGTGGTTGAATTGAAATATGCCTATCAAAAGTAAATTTTTCAAATTTGATAATATGCCTATCAAAAGTAGATGGAGGGGGTACTTGTGAAGGCAGTAGCTCGAACGATCCTAACCTATGTCATGTTTTGACCTTACAAAAAGTTTTTGTGATGAAGTGAGTGCAGTGATTAGTTGATATTGGTGGTGCCAGCAAGATAAAAGAAAAAAGAAAATGCATCGGGTTTCATGATCTCCTGTTTTCAATCTGCTATGCTAGCCAAGCATACACTACAAGAACCAAATTCTCTTTATGCAAGAATTCTTCATGAAAAGAATTTCCCTGAAGGTACTGTGTTGAATGCTGAAGCAATGGAAGGCATATGTCCTTGTACATGGCGCAGCAGATTGAATGGTTTTTTTTTTTTTTTTGAGAAACACAGTACAGATTGAATGGTTATTTGGAGCTACTAAAGAAGGCATCATATATATCGAGTAGGTAAAGGCACAAATATGAAATATAAACGTCTGGACTGATCCTTGTATCCCTAGGGGCACAAGAAGGAGAGTTAGCTCTCGGTAAGTCAGTATTCTGTTGAATACTGTTAATGAGTTGATTGATCGTATAACTTTGCAATGGGACTCACAGCTGGTCTAGCAAACTTTTTAATCAAGATGATGCATCAATCATACTAGCCATACCACTGCGAGATGATCTTGATGGTTTTTGGGCGTGGCACTATGATGATAAAGGTCTATTTTCAGTTAAATATGCTTACAAGGTGTTAATATCATTAGGCACATGTGAAATACTGAAATCACTAGTTAGGCAACGTTGATCACGCATATCCACCTAAGCTTGACAATCACACGAAAAACAGTTTCAGCATGTCATTCCGATTAATCACCCCCATAATTGCATGCACAAACAACAGTGACCTCTTGAAAAGTTAGTCTCAGCATGACATATACACATGGACATGATAACAGTAGTAAATTTTCCAGGCCTACACATCTCAACAGCCAAAAAAAAGGTCTAGTAAATTTTCCTAGCACCGACAAACCACAAAAGGAAGTCATTGTCATCGAGTAGACAGTAACTTCTGCTTCTCTGACAACCCCCTAAAAACAGTATAGTAAACAGTGGCCTCTTGAAAATCTAAGCATGACATATACAGATGGACATGATAATAGTGGTGGATTTCCAGTCCTACACATTTCAACAGCCAAAAAAAGGTCAAGTGCATTTTCGTAGCACCGACAAAAGATAAAAGGGAGTCATTGTCATCTGGACAGCAACTTCTGTCTCTCTAACAACCCCCCTAAAAGCAGTATAGTAAAGTAGTAAACAGTGGTTCACCGGTAAAGCATTTAAGCCACCATAGTTCAATTGCCGACGATCAGAACCGACTTTACCGACTTCCCCATTCATGAACATCATATTTCTGTATCATGTTAGTTACACGTTGATTTCCAGGGGCACCAAAATGAAAATCTGTGGAAATCATCAGTCATCATCTTTCTTTGGCTTCCGATACGTTTCCTCGATGTGCTTTGCCATGAAAACATATGTGTTGAAAAGCTTCTTGATGTTTGGAACATTGTAGTTCTGAGCTACATAGACACCACATCCCATTCCCACCATGAATGTGAAGCTGCCCTTGAATAACCCCATTGTGTCAAAACCTGGAAACAAAGAATAAATGGTTATGGATATGTAAATGCAATTTTAATGAAGTATGAGAATGCAGAAGATAATTAAAAATGGTGGAGGCCATAGAACATGAAAACCCTTATTTGGTATAGGAGGTTTCATTCATCAGATAGTACTGCCAAAATAGCTATCAAGTCAAGAAAATAATCGAGATAATATGTAACCTGTGTAAATCAGTAGCTAAGATCAATATAGCGAAATAAACTTACATACACCCTACCAAATGTGAAGCAATGTAATGCACTAAGCCTCAATGAGACTTGAAGCCACTCATAAGTCAGCAAGTGCTACGTTTACATGCAATATTCGGTAACTCTAACTATCCAATCCATTAAGCACTCATGGGAAAACAACAAAATAGTGCCAAGGTCAGTTGTGTTGTGGCAGGTTACACAAATGGAATGACAAAAATCTCTAAGGTTGAGTGATCATGCCCAACCTGCAATGTAAACCAAACTCAGGCTCATGAACAAGTTTCCTTTGGAAATTAGACAACCAAAAACAAATATAAAAAAATATATAGGCCAGTTTTTTAAGTAATTACAATGACTAAAATTTCAAGAGTTTCAGGATGCAAAACATAAAAATAGTGAATTTTAGTGAATCATGCATACTTCACATTTCTAGAAGCACTGCAGTAAAGGTGTTTTTCTACCAGTCACAAGAGATTCATGATCCAGAGCACTGCTAAAGCATTTTAATAACTACATAACTCCAATCCTTTCCCAGTTTTACCATTACATTGCAGGGAAGTCGGAATTCCTTTGGAGCAATCCATCAATCCAAGGCTCCCATAGGATATTTTTCCCCAATGGATTGAATTCACAGTATCATTACTAGGACTAAAGTACATAGTAATTTACTTTATTAAATGCTTTCAGGAATCACCCTAAAATATAAGTAACCTAAAAAAAAGGTAGGAACAAGAAATAATCTGAAAGTTATTTTTCCTGAAATAAAAAGAGTATTAAGATGAAAGTAGCGGCTTAGAGTATTGCCACCACTGCAGATTTGGACCCATCAAACCAAAACATATGTGACATATATGCATACCATTTAACCAAAAAAGTAATAAAATGGATAAAAATAAGGCAGCATCTGGAAAAATAACAGTGAACATTATCTGAAACTATTGCAGTCTGGCATATGAAAAGTATAAACAAAATTAATACATACTACCCTGTCCCAAATTAGTGGTCGCTTTGACTTTTTGCTTGCAACGCTTGACCATTCGTCTTATTTGAAAAATTAGTGCAAATATGAAAAAATGATAAGTCATACTTAAAATACTTTGATAATAAAGCAAGTCACAAACAAAATAAATAATAATTTTATATTTTTTTGAATAAGACGAATGATCAAACGTTGCAAACAAAATCTCAAAGCGACAAGTATTTTGGGACGGAGGTAGTATACAAATTCATACTGTATGTCATAAAAGAATGACAGGGTAATCCCAGTACATAATAATTTTGATTCTATGAATGGAGAAATGAAACAAATGTCAAATAATTACTATCTTTTTCTATTAATGGGCAAGTCAATAGCCAAATGCCAAGATAAGGCATGCTTTTCCAGGTTGGGTAAATGGAACAGCAGGGCCAATTAAATTTTAAATTGTAAATAATTTCAGAGTCAAAATACAAGGTCGCTGCATTTATATCCGGTAAATTGCACAGGCACTAAAGAAACAGAAGCATACATCAAATTCCTGAATTTTTAAGTAATTATAATAGCTAGATTTCAAAAAAGCCACAAAGGACTGAAAAAAAAGACCATATTACATGCTTTAAGAACCGCGAAAGTGAATAAATCATACAGTTTATACTGATCCAGACAAAGTTTATATAATTATAATGTTTCTGCTTATTACAGCCTTACATCCTGACATTCTACAAACAAATTAGGCAAAATTTGTGTATATTCTACTTGTTGCAGACAGCGAGCACATGACACTAAAGTATGCTTTTTTTTTTCTTCTAAAAAGCATGCTACCTTAATAATAGTCTGAAGTGCATAAAGAAAATTGTACTGTGTGCAGAGAGACTACATGATTTTGATTCAAGCATTACATCTGTTTGGCTCGTAACTCACTATTCTTGAGGAATACACTTCGGAATAAATGAAATCACTAGCCTATAGCTTTGTATCATCAAAACATAGGTTCTAAGAAGGAAATATCTAACTGACCCTACTGACGTGCTAAGATACATCCAAGCAGGGCATATTTTCATTTTTAAGATGAAAGATTTCAAAAGTTAAAGTTGTAAGTGCCAATGGCATATCTGTGTATGGTGTTCTCTACAACACATTGATCCTCTTGATAGCACTCACATCAAGTACTCTCAGACAACAATGCTTAAGTAAACAGCAATTCATGTCTCCTTGAAGAAAAAAAAAAGACACCAAAAATATTGTCACATGAGCTCTCAGAAGCTCCCCTCAGTCCTCTAGTACCAGCGCAAAGACTTTGAAAGAAAGAAACACGTTTACTGATCCTAACATGCAAGCAAGTTGTAGTTGCAGTGATCTTTCAGAACTGATCAAGCTACTCGATTCTTAGCATGCATTATCACCGAGTAGAACATTATTAGGTTACTGGCTACAAACAATTAATTAAGACATGACAACGAATCCTCTCCATCCACAATCCAAATTCCCAAAACCCCGCTCCAAACATCCACTCCACACTGAATACCTAACCCACGGAAAACCACACCTACATCAGAGGAGGAGGAGGAGGGAACAACAGTTCGATCCATACCTTAGATCTGGACGGACGGCGTCGGTGGCGGGGGAGAGCCTTCCTTCCTTGCGCGCTTTGGCGAGGGGATCGAGGGAGACGGCGCCGCGGGATGAGGTGGCGGGCGACGAGTACGGAGGAACAGCCGCACCGTCTCCGTCGACGAGCCGGCTCGTCGGGGCGGCGCGGACACAACGCCCGGCGACCGCCGCGCGCGCGTCGCCGGCGGCGGTGGGGATCGCGAGCGGCGGAGACGGGGGAGGAGAGGAGAAGAGAGGAGAAAGGGCGACGACGCGAATACGAGCTCGGTTACATGTGCGGGTTAGGGGTGGGCCGGGCTGGGCCGGGCCACGTTCGGGCCCAGAAAACTCGCTCATGGAGACCGGCGTGTGAGGAGAATGACACTTTTTCGTTGTCAGTTTACTTTAATTGATGGGAAAATTATACAACCCTAATGGGCATGTACTTAACCGAATCAATATGTTATCGCTGAAGTAGAGCTCCACAGGCTAAGCTGGCTGAATTAATCTTATTCAAGTACTTGTATTAGATTTATTCTCCGTGTTTCATTTAATTCTTTTTCTGCACACAATGAATGAAACTTAGTGCAATAATGTTTAAGCTCTCATCAGCAATTCTATTTGTGGAATTTCCATAGAAGTATTTAACTTTGGTATTACCATATTGATGTCTCACGCTTTATGAAAAGAAAAACATACTGATTCAGTTAAGCATGTGCACACTGGAGTGGTTTTTGTAACAAAACCAAATAGGAGTGTGAATATTTGCAACAAAATAACTTATAGGATGAAATGTCAAACTTCAAGTAACTTCTGGAATGGTTTTTGGAATTTTCCCTTATTAATACTCATACCACATGTGGTACTATTTATGTGAATAAAAGTGTAATAAGATATCAAATAGTTTTGATGAGTGATATATTATCAAATCTCTCACTTGATAAACATCTAAATACTTGATGATGGACGTGATTGTAAGCATAGTTTTCTATTCTTCCAAAGGTTTATAAACCTTTTTGTCCACCAAAAATTGTCAATTGGTTTTTTAATAACCACGATTAACCTAGTGGTTATATCTCAATACAAAAATACTAAATGAAATTTTGGTAAACACTGAAATTTTAGTTTAAATTTTATTTCTTTTCTTAGGGTTAAATTTAATTCAACATAGCATGTTTTATCGATGTTCTATGAATAAATACCAACTTGATAAAAGCCAATTAACCATGGGATATTGTCGCTTTCTGTCGGTGATATGGGACCGGGGGTACGCACAGTAGAGGGGAGTCACCTTCCCATCTGGCCACGTGGCCGCGCGGCCTGGCCTTCCCCCGCCCCCTCGGGGGGCGATCAGGTAACGCTGAGGTGGCCAGGGGGCCTCGGGGTGCCATGTCACGCCCCTCGGCCCTTAGTGCGCACTGTCCCGAGGCCCCCGCCGGGCCACCACATGGCGGGGAGAGTGGGTGGCGCAGGAGTGCCCCTCAGCGCTTTCAATGCGCGGCGCCCCAACCGTCCGACGCCGCATTTAATGCGGCGTGGGCGGGCGTGCGGCGCCGCCCGATTGACCCACGTCAATTGGGCTTGACCAGTCTGTGACCGGTCACAAGCGATTGGACGGGTGGCAGTACCCCACGTCCCGCCCTGTGTCAGGCGGAATGAGGACGGGTATGCCCCGTCCCATCGGCATACTGCCAGAAGCGTCCCCCGCACATGATGAGCCTGCCAAAGTCTCCATACATTTAAGAGGGAATGACAGGGGCGTCCCCTGTGTCAGGTGGAGGACGGCGCTGGGCCCCACCTAGAGACGCACAACCACCTTGCTTCTGGTTGAAGGCACGAATGGCGGTCTGATCCAAGCTAGGTGGGTCCCCGTCCCATGGAGGGGTAGGTATAAAACGGGGCATGTGGTATCCCCTTGAACTATAAAAGGAGGACCTCGCCCACCGAGAAAAGGGACGACTCTCAATAGCTTGAGCTCTAGAGGAAGAACAGCTAGGTTTCCCCAGGAGCTCAAGACCTCTCGTAAGAACTCATCATAATCCCACATACATGAGTAGGGTGTTACGCTTCCCAGCGGCCCGAACATATATAATCCCTTGTCTTCTACACAGACTCGTGAGCGATCTAGTAGTTAGATGGCAAACGGAAGTACGCTCTTGATCATCGCACCATATCCCCTGGCCGAACTCACAGGGGGGGTCTCACGACCACCCGCTAGAGAGGATCACTCCTCGACACTTTCCAAAAGCAATTTTTTTATTTTTATATGCCTTTATTTTTATTTTATTAAGAAACAACTAAATAGAAAAATGGGAAATAAAAATGGATAGAATTCCTTTTTTTCCGTTCAAATTCAAAACAAAGTCCCTCTTGTTATTTACATCGGTTTTATGTGCAGAGTAGAAAGGGAGATATCCTTTCGTATATTATACAAAGTTCAAACCATTTTATCAAGAGTTTTCTATATTAGTACATAAATTCTGCCTTAGCTATTTCCTGTTTTAAAGCATTCCAGTATATTCTTTTGCCAATTTCATTTGAAATTGAAACAAAAAGCGTGATAACCGAGGTTTGTAACAATGATCTCGTCATACCACAGTTCACACAGTTTAATTGCTCGGCACCCAAAAAAATAAACAATACTACGGATTTATTGATTACTTCCTCCATCTCATAATATAATAGATTTTAATTTTTTTTAATTATTCATCTTATTAAAAAAAATTAGAATTATTATTTATTTTATTTGTGACTTGTACTTTAAGTATAACTTTTCGTTTTTTATATTTGCACAAATTTTTTTAATAACTTTTCGTTTTTTATATTTGCACAAATTTTTTTAATAACTTTTCGTTTTTTATATTTGCACATTTTTTTTTAATAAGACGAGTGGTCAAATTATAGTACAGATGAAGTACCAATTTCGGTTGAATTTCACCGCTCTAAAACTCGGGTGCTCCCCAAACCGTTTTTTGAATTTCATCGCTTGCTTCCCAAACCGCTCGTCATTTTTTGGGCCATTATTCGAGCTTATTTCACGGAATTTTACAGAATTGTGATCTATTTTACTCCAAAACCAAATACTCTAATCTAGACATATATATATATATATATATATTTATCTACATTCATTAACATCAATATGAATATAAAAAGTGCTTGAATGAATTTACATTGTGAAACGGATGAACTAGGAAACTGTGGTCGAATCATTCAGAATTTTGCAGAAGTACAAAAGGAATGCCTCGATACGGCTATTCTTGCCTTCTTGAGTTCTTGGTTTGGTTCATTCAACACTGGGTCACTGGCTTCTGTGAGCACCTGAATCTGATATCGTCAGACCAACCAGACCTCTGATTAGTTCCTTTCATGCCAATCCGCTTCAAATACGTAACGATTATATATTGATTTGTGTTTTTCATTTACTTGAGCTTCTTAATGTGAGATTAAATCCTGTATTCTCTGGTCTCGGGTATCTTGTTAAATTATATAATTTGTTTGATATGGTGTTTAAAATCTGCTCGAGAAAAATCAACTTACTTTTAGAAAATTCCAAAATCGAACAAATTAAGACAAACACGAAAAAGTGCCTAAAATGAGAATCGAACAAATTTCAGACAAAGGCAAGTAAAGAATGGCTGGTGGATTAGGGTTTTGCGATCAGAGCCTGTCGGGATGTATGAGGAGTCATCACTTTGTGACATCAGGGGATTGACAGACATTCATACATTCATCATCACCTCGCAACACCCAATCCAATCCAATATTAAGCCACGTCGCAGAGAAAAGCAAACAAAAAAAAGGCCAAGAAAACATAAAAACCAAATCAATCTGGATCGAGATCTTGCGCAAGAACGTACGATAGAGAAAGGAGGAGGAGCTCAGAACTTCTTAGAGGATTTTGTGTTACCGACACCGGCGCATCCGCCTCCGGCACAAGGTTTTCTTTCCTCACAGCCCGCCCCCCAACCTCACCACCATAATTACCACCAAACCAAACCAAACCAATCTCGCAAGCAGCATCAACAGATTGACCGATCCAAAAATCAAGGAAAAAACAGTAACAGGCTGATGAAGAACGATCAAGAACACGAGAGGTGAAACAAACAACACATTGAAGAACAATCAAATCTAGAATTCGAGGGAGAGGACGCTGATGCAAACAAAAGCGGCGGCTGCGGGTGAGAGGGTTGCCGTTGTGGTGGCCGTGGGATTTATAGAGGAGGCGGCGGCTGGGAGAAAAACCCTAACGACGCTGGAGCGGAAGCGCGTGTGTCGGAAATCGAGAGCCCAAGCCCAAGAACGATGGGCCCAGAAATCTTGGGCCCAATAAGGCCCCACTGTGAGAATTTCATGTTTTGGACTGCTCCATGATAAACTCTCATACATGTATAAAACATTTTATCATTCGACCGCAAAAATGTCCCTCTCTGCTTTTGAATTATACTAGAAAATCGGCACGCCTGCTGGCATTCCTTGCTAGTATAATCCTTGCTATGATCCTTTTTGAAAAAAAATCTTGAAGATATTTTGTCAGCCTTAATCCAATTTCTGAAAAATCCTTTACTTTGTTTCAATCAATGTCAAACGAATGAAGATTGTATTAAGAAAATATGTTTGAGCATGTCCGTTACTTATTCTTACAGAAAAATCAATAATCAATTATAGATTTGATTTTATGTGCAAATTGGATTTATGATTGATTTGGGAAGTGTACAAACGTCACTTACTTTGGATTTATGATTTGGGAAGATTAATTTTGAAGTAACTATATTTTATAAACTATGGATACTAAAAGCTGAAACTCCGTTGATCTCGATTTTTAATTAACTTCACACACATCAGGGTCTATCTAGATCCTTTCTGTTTCCTTTTATCTTTCTAGCCCACATCACAATTCATATATCTAGATACTTTTCTTTATTTATTTTCTTTTACATAGCCTAGCAAATTTTTATCCTCACTAATTCCCAATTATTTTTCTCACGCGTTGTCACGCCACGTGGTCCAATCAACAACCCGGCTTGAGAAGAATTGATTGATATGTGCGAAAAGGCGTTTCCAGGATTCCGGATACAAACGAACTCCCCCGATTACGCTTGAAAACATCTCCAAGCCTTTGCTCGGTGAAAATCTCAGGTGACTAATGAGTTCACCTCCTCGATCATTACTTTGCACAGTTTTGTCCTTGTCAAAACCAGAGCTTTGTTGAATCATTTTTTTAAAAAAAGAAAGATAATGGACAGAAATTCAGTCTCTATATCCACAAATTCATAAGTGGACACAACCAAAGGTTACACGAGTGTTGAATCTTGTTTTCGGTTCCTTTCTATATATATTTGTGCTGAAAACAACAAAAATGGACTGAATTTGCAGCCAGCACTAGGGTAGGGGGATTACAGAGCCAGATGGAACAACATATTTGATGTGCTCAAGCCATCCAGAAATATATTAGCCAACATAATAGAAACGCAGCCATCCAAATCAAGCAAGGTCTTCAAACACCGGTTATGAGCAACGGAGCAAGTCCACTTGCCATGAGCAGAGCCAACACCTGAACCATTTGTAAGGCTTCAGTCTTTCCTGTTCGTCAGTAGAAGATGGCAAAGGTACCTATGGAAATGGCAGTCATTGTAAAAAACGAAAAAATAAAAGCACATTTTTGTCCAAAATTACTCAAATTCCTTGGGATTGAAAACTAGGACATTGCCTTTTTGACCTCCTTATTACAATTCTAGTTATTTTTTTTCATCCAAATTTTGTACTAGCAAGTAGGAAATAAAAAACTATTAAGTGGGCTTTTATGCAGGTAGCAGGATTGCATCCCTAGTTATGACTTATGAGTTCCACAAGAGCCATGAAAAACGTTGGTCTTTCTTAACTATTAGACTGACACATACTATTTCAAAATAATTCCTGTTTTGCTTGCCATGGTAGACAATAAATAATCTTTGCAAACAGACACATAATCATCATTGCTGCAGTCTGTAGATGATTGTAGTTAGCAATACATGATGCTATAGATGAAAATTCCCAGTGTGTTCCTCTTCAATCAAATTACCTTTTTGAGGAAGCATTTACTAACAAAATTAAGCTACACTGTAGTTTACTACTTCCTTCGTTTCAGGTTATAAGACATTTTGACTTTGGTCAAAATCAAACTGATTTAAGTTTGACCAAGTTTGTAGAAAAAAAGTAATAACATTTTCAATCCAAGACAAATTTATTATGAAATATATTCAATTATTGATTTGATGAAACTAATTTAGTATTATAAATATTACTATATTTGTGTATAAACTTAGTCAAACATGAAATAGTTTGACTTTGACCAAAGTCAAAACGTCTTATAACCTGAAACGGATGGAGTATCTGCAAACAAAAAAAGAGGTAGTCGAAAGAAATATACCTTTACTAGGAGAACACAGATTGGTTATTATATCCTATTGGTAAACTTATCATTCAATCCTGAGTTCTCCAGTCTCAGTTTTCTTCTGTGCTTTCTCTAACCGAGAGGCAGGCAGGATAGATCTCAGCTGGTTATTCTCCATGTTTGACAAGAGCTGTGTAACAGTCTTAATTTGAGAAGCACTGCAGAGTTTGAAATGGGAGGTTAGCAAAGATGATATACAGGGAGAAAACTTCAACCACGCTGTCAGTTTAAATCTATGGGCTACATAACAAATAATCAGTAAAATAAATTCTTAGAATTGTCTAATGAACAGAATGTGTATGCAAAGGAAATGAATTGGAGAAGATCACCTTTGCAAACTAGCGTCCATATAAGCATCCAAGGAAGAAATTACACTAGGTAGTTGATGCAGGACCTAGAGAAGACACAAATTTTAATAGCGAATTCACAGCAGGAAGTAATTCATCGTATTCCTTACCTGCCCTGTGTTCTTTGCAAGAGATGCTTTTGCCAAGAGTTTCTTGGGAAGTTTTGCCAGGTGAGCCTGTGAAAAAAAGATCCTCTATTAGCTAATGTGATTAATCGGATTCAGAAACTGATAACTGGAAACACACCAACAAAACGGAGTAACCATGAAAGTACAATGTTTAAGGTATATCACAGGCTCGCAGCAGTACATAAGATATTTATGCCAATCACAGAAAGATATACCAACACTCCTTAATTTAGTGAATTAGCATTTAAGTAGTTCAGTGGCAGAGGAGGAAGTAAAATGAGGTGTGACAGAGTACCGGAGTGAACTATACAGCAAAAAAATATATAATAAAAAACACTGTTGTCTGAACACTCTGAGATTACGGCTCTCATCGGATGGCCTAATCAGCCAAAGAAAAAGCCAAATTTTAAATTTTCAAACTTAATTTTGAGATTGATTTTGAGATATTTTCAACATAGTTTCTTTTTCAGCATTGGCTTTTAAGTCACCAAGAACATATATATAAAAGTTTTACCTACAAATTCATTTTTATTCCCTAATAAGCCGTTTTGGCTGGGAAAAATTCAATTTATTTTGTATGTGACACTAAATAGACCCACTTGAAATTCTGACATAGCGTGCAAGGTGCATCTGATTGTTTATCTCATTTGTAGCTAATAAATCGATGCATAGTTTAAGCAATTCAGCAAGAAATCCAATCTTTACAAGAGGCCAGGATAAAAAAGAAACAAGAGGACCACTGCTCAAGCAAGAACAGAACTCCCAACTAGACATCAACAAGGTTTGTTAAAGGCCAAACTTTGTTTCATTGTAGTAAAGAGCAGTGTTGTGACATAACATGGCATTACAACTTTAATGTTCCATTTAAATGCAATTTCACTACAATATAGTATATTGAGCATCAACTGAGAAATGATCTGAGCTAGATTTCCAGAACTTCACTTTTGCTAAATTGCAATCCATAAATGTGCACTACCAAACTAGGAATATATCCATCCACGATTTCTCAACTTGCCGAACACAAAAGACTTGGCCAAAGCTCACAGGTCAGGAAACAAGAAAGAGGCGAAGAATTATCCTTGTTCCCTGTTGAGAAAATCAGGGTTGGGAACTTGCCCCTTCTTTCCCTATGCTCTGCTCGCTGGTCCCTCGCCGCCACCGGCGCCCGTACAGCCGCCAAGCGCGCCGCGCCTCTCCTCCGCTGGAGAGGGGAGAGAAGGAAAGGAAGCAGAGAAGGGGATTGCGAGATGGAGGGGGGAGGATACCTGGGCCGGGGAGGACTCCTCCATGAGCTGGAGGAGGTTGGACGTGGACTGCACCGCCTGCGCTATCTGCTCCGCCACCGCGGCCTGCGCCCCGCCGCCCCTCCCGCCGCCGGCCGCCGCCGCCGCCATCTCGTGGAACGGCGTGCAAAGGAAAGGATTTTGGATTTCTTTTTGAGTCCCTTTTTCCTCTTCTGGGCTTGCCTCCGTGCCGGGCTGGGCTACTTCTTTCCACTTGGATTGGGCCGGCCCATCCAAACAAACTCCACTTTGGTTGGTTGGATGACACAATTGCCTCTACCTTAAATTTTGAACCAAAATCCCAAATATAATTTGAGCAAAATCCGTTGCATTTCAAGGCTGCTAGAGTAGTTCCTGAACACACGCTCAAAGAGAGTGAAACCAACTGCATATCTCTAATCTCATTAAATTCTTTTGAAAGACTACTTACGTATGAATAATATTCGTGGGTATTAGGATTTAATCCCTGATATATGTTTTGGTATGCCATCTCGTATGCTCTTTGTTTTTTTATTTGATGTAGGTTAGTTCATTTTTAGGTGTCTTAGTGCGGAGGGGTGCGCACATGTGCATAGAACACTTTATTTTGCACTCGCTTCATGCAGAAGGTTAGCCCGAAAGGAGCTATATATGATTCAAACAGGATAATATGCTGAATTCAACCTGCACATTCAAAATCAACATGTAAGACTAATCTCAATACACTACACTACTCTCGACGTTTTATGTTTACATGCAAGAAATCAACAGTAAGACTAATCGGCTGACGCGGTGTTCTAAATTTTCGCCGCTCCCACGGTGTTTAAGTAAACAAATATTTCTAGTGCAGTCAATCCAGCATTCGACACATTTTATAGCTTTGTTGATCTTTCTTTTTTTTTTTGATGGAAATAGCTTTGTTGATCTGATATGATATGCCCCCTATGTATCCCTTTCCTCCTTATCCTGAAATAATTTCCTGTGTTTTTCATGCACAGGTGCACTATGTCGGCAACTTTTGTTAGGATTATGTGATTCAGCCAATAGAGTCATGTTTAGCAAAGCCAACATTTAACATATTTTCTGGCTTTGGCGATCTGCTATATGCCTCCTGATGCATCATCCTTCTTTTCCTTAATTTTCTCACATCTATATTTCCTGCACATATATGTCATATGTGCGTTATCTAGGTAGCTTACTTTTCAGCATGGATCACATCTAGGAGATTTTACCTCAGTGGCTGACTGACCATGCAAACAAAACAACTTTAGTATAAAACCGAATAAAGGCAGAATGTCTATCGATGGCATTATTTGTTGTCTGCGCATGCAAATCAAGCACAGCAACTTGAGTTTCATAGCAACTAGTCAAATATCCCATGAATTTTCCACAACTATATTTACTTCAAAGCATTTCAATTTTTTATTTGGAATTGTTGTTATTTAAGGATTTTACATAAATATTGGTATGGCAACCAGTTGCTAAGTTTTTTTTTGAGAAAAAGAAATTAATATGGAATCAGCTAATATCCGAAAATAGATATGAGTACATGACAGTAGTTTTCTAATGCGATGAACTTTGCTTAGGTAAGTTTCATAGTTCTGGACCTACTTAAGTGACATATACAACAATAAAACGTAAACAATAAGAATATGAATTAGGAAAAGGCCACCTCCATTTTGAATAAAATCACTAAAAAGTAATTTTACAGGCATTTTTCCCCTGTTTTAAAAGCTTAGGGAGAAAAATACCGGTTTTGTAATTTAGAGTGAAAATTAGACTTCGGGTAAAGTTCAAGGGGTTAAAAATGGGTTTTTACCCAAATTTTATTAAGCACAATGCCATCTAAGCACCCAAAATGACTACTTCCTCCGTTTCACGAAGTAAGACTTTCTAGCATTCTCCATATTTATATAGGCCTTTCTAATTTTTTCTTCAAACTTCTAACTTTTCTATCACATCAAAACTTTCTTACTCATACAAACTTCTAACTTTTTTTTTTTAAACTTCCAATTTCAGTCAAACTTCCAATTTCGGTGCGGAACTAAACCCAACCATAGATATTAATGAATTTAGACACATATATATGTCTAGAAAGTCTTACAATATGAAACGGAGGGAGTACATCATATTATTTCTCAACAAGCCGACATGCAAGATGGAAGTGCTTACAAACATAAACCTAGTAGTAGAAACATTGGATGAACAAACAAATTGTCCACACGCAGGACTGTGTGCAACATTGCATCAAACACCCCATGTTTGGCTGGTCATCTCCACCGCGTGCAACAGTTGCCCACACACAGGACTGTGCCCCCTTTTGCTGGCAGCAAGGACGGCAGGAGAAATGGAATGGATGAGCACATATGCAGGGATTTGACTAGCTCAAAAGGCTATCTAGCTTGCTCCATCTCCAGTACTTTTTTTTTTTTGGAATAAGATGATCTCCAGTAGTGCTTCAAAATGGCATCGATCAGCTAGCTGACAGACACTCAAGAGGATCGGATGCGAGATCTTGAAGACATGAACTGCTGCGGTTTGCTGTGGCCGCGCCACATGACACATGTCGATGGGCGAGGCGACATGGATGGCGCTATGGCTGGTCGATAGCCCGGCGACCTGATTGACCGGATGTCATTGGTTTAAAGTGTACTCGCTCCGTTCCCAGGGGCATCTGCCACTCTTTTGATTTAACGTTGAACCATTTGCAACTTTTAGGTTTGATGTTTAACCATTTGTAATTTTTAGGTTTAACGTTTAACAATTTATCACTCATGGGTCAATGCACGTGAATTCTTTTGTGTATATGACATGTAGATTTAGGTGGTAAATGGTTAATTGCCACATTTAATAGTGGTAATTTTATACACAATGTAAGTATTATTTCTGCGGTACTAATTATCCCAGCGATAGTTAACCTCTGATTATTATTATTATTTATCTTCGCTTCAATCACCCTTCCACTTCCAATATACTCCCTCCATACTCGTAAAGGAAGTCGTTTAGGACAATGTTTAAGTCAAACCTTGGGAATATAAATTATGAATAACTCTCAAGTTGTTGAGTTTGAAAATGTAAAAATTATATGAATAGATTTGTCTTGAAAAATACTTTCATAAAAGTATACATATATCACTTTTCAATAAATATTTTTATAGAAACCAGAAGTCAAACTTCCTTTATGAGTACGGAGGGAGTAAATATGTCATGTGTTACCCTGAATATATGTGACCATGTGTCATGTATTACTCACTCTGCATATGCTGGCAGGAGGTTTCCACATTTTAGCGTTGAATATACTAAGACGTGCAATTATGAAACTGAAAAGAAAGAAAGAAAGAAAGAAAGAAAATGGGAGGGAGAGGAGAGTTTTGTAGGTAGCTGGGGACATTTTGGGACAATGAGTTTACCTGACCGTTTGACACCAAAGGTAGAATATATATGCTGCCCTTTGTTGGGTTGAATCGATATGTTTATGTTGTTTTTTTAGCCAATTTTGATGCCAATTTTTTTTTGTGTTTGTAATTTTGCCTGTTTTCTTAACAGCTGTACTTGATAATATTGCCATATATGTCATTTGATTTCATAGGACGTAATCTAATTTGAAAATTACTAAAACAAAACCTGGACCATCAGTAGATTTCTCATAACTATTTTTGCTAGCCATAAAACTAACATATATAGTAGAAAAACATACTTTGAAATATAAATATATTGGTATGGTTTTTTACACTTCATATATAAAAGAACTTACTACCTCCGTTTTAAATTTATTGGGTTCAGTTTTATCTAAGTTAAACACTTCTATATTTGGCCATCAAGAACATATGGATTATATATTATAGAAGTATTTCTCATGGAAAATATAAAGAATATAAATCTTCTGATGTTAAACCATATGAATTTCTAAAAATTGTAGTCAAATATAGAAATATTTGACTTCGAACGAAACTAGAATGAGAAGTAATTTGAAACAGAAAGATTATAATATGAGTGAAAATTGGTTAAAATATACCAAGTTTGAGCTTTCCAAATTTCAGTTCACCCAATAAAATCAATGGAGGAGTAATACCCAGCCGTCACCTGATGTGCCTACTCTATAGCAAAGTAGATTATGCATGCAGATATTGAGAGATACACAATAAAGGTTCTTCCCATGGCTAGCTTTAGGGATATATTGTTGATGCAGTCTTCCAGATGAGTGTGACACTGTCGAAAGTACTTCAATGAACAATTATTTTTTACCTTCATTAGCATACATGCACCATAGCTTGGGGGGGGGGGGGGGGAACATGCTGCTTCAGCTCTAAAATATGAGACATATTAGGTTTTTATACGTCTCTAACATTATGATTTAACTATTAATTTATTTTAAAATATGTTATGAACAACTACGAAATTAACACATATGACAATAGTTTCAAATTCTACATCTGTTTTAATTTTTTTATGTTTGTCCTAAGTTAAACATGCTATTTTTAACCGCTAATTTTTAGAAATTCATGCAGTTTAACAACATGTGAATTGTATATTGTCATGGTTACGTATAAGGCATACCTCCTATTCTACGACTTATGGAATATACGAATATGGTATACGTTCGCGTATACGGGTTGTTTCCGTACACGTTAAAAGGATTTATCACGTATTATGTGTCGACAGGGGATAACCGTAGACCGGATATAGAGGGTATTGGGGTACGCTGGTACGAGGATCTACGTAGTACGACATAAAGCAAACAGAAGACAAGGATTATACTGGTTCAGGCCCCTTGGTAGGTAATAGCCCTAGTCCAGTTGGTATGGGATTATATGATGAAAACCACAGATTACAAAGGGAATAACAGAACTCGATGATACCAACGAGACCGTAGTCGAGTTGGTTTGACTAGATCACCCGGCGACTTGGCTCCTGTAGGCTCCGGCTTCGTAGGCTGTGGTGGATGTGTTGGCGGTGCGATTCGATGCCTTAGGTCCTATCCAGGGGGTCCCTTTTATACCGCGGGTCAGTTGATCTCCAAGTAGGACTCGGAGATATCGGACCCCTCATGATACGGTAAAGACCCAATCTTGTCCGAGTAGGACTCCTCCCATACGTGGATTCTGTTCCTATCACGTGATAAATTTCCTTAACGTATACAGGAACTATCCATATACGCACGGGTATACCGTATCAGTATACAACGTATATCCAAGGATAGAGGGTATACCTAATCCGTAACCCTGACATTATGGAAAATATCCCTACGAGTCGAGATATTAATAAAATCCTACTCGGAAGGGATAGGGTTTCTTCTATATCGTACGAGGTCTGATGTCTCGGAGTCTTACTTGAGGGCCAAGGTGACCCACGCTATAAAAGGGACACCCTGAGAGGGGTTCAGGACATCGAATCTCACCACCAACATATCCACCATAGTCTACAAAGCCGGAGCACGTGAAGCCAACTCACCGGGAGATCTCGTCGAATCCATCGACTACGATCTCGTCGGTATCGTCGAATTCGTCTACTCCTGCTGTACTCTATGGTTTTTCCATATCAATCCCAAATAAATTGGACTATGGCTATTACCTGATAAGAGACCTAAACCAGTATAATCCTTGTCTCTTTGCTTGCTTGGTGTCGTATTGCGCAGATCCCTGTTCCAACGTACCCCAATACCCTATTCATCCGGTCTACGGGTATCACCCGTCGACATATATCATGAAAGTATTTCTCATAGTGAATATAAAAATATATATCTTATAATGTCAAACTATATGAATTTATAGAAATTAATGATTAAAGATTAATATATTTTCCTCAAAAAAAAGATTAATATATTTAACTTAGAACAAACCTAAAACACAAGAAGTAATCTGAAAATAGATGCAGTACTACTTTAATGATGATACTACATGCATGACATTTTAGTTCATTTATTAGATAAAATTTTCAAAAGTTGACTTGGGATAAGGCATCTATATTTTAAAACGGTGGGAGTATGCAAAAGAGTTTAAGCAATTCCACAAACGTAAGTACTCAGTTGTACAAATATTTACTATAAAGCTATTTTTTACAGCTTTGACGATAAAGATGTTATGATTCTCATATTTACGACTAATTTTCTATTAATATTAGGCGACACATCTGTCGACAGCAAGGTGTTCATGATGACTTGATCAATCTCAAAGATATAGCGTGTGCGTGTGTGTCGTACATTTATAAGGATGAGTGTGTGCAACGTCTACGTTTGTACTGTATATTTTTTATAAAACAAAGTGTTACGGTTTTATAGTATTTACTGAAATAAAGATTGATTAGACACAACAGCATAAAGCGGAGGCACTGGTCGATCGATTGACGCACCATTCTTTCATCTCCATTGTGTTGCAAAAGGTAGAATAAAAAGCTCATGGAAAAGAAAAACACAGGAGAAAAAGCTCACGTAGAGAAGAGAGGAGATTGCCATGCATCCTTGCGCCTGCGTTGTACTAGTATGAGTGAATTGTACGGATGATTTTCCCATCTGATCCATGTCGAATCGGATTCGGTAGAAATAAAGTTCTTTTTTATTCGGACAGATACGACAGCAGAATGGGGTGGGTGTAAATAAAAAGGAAAGGGATGGATATATAATTATGAACCGATTAGGATAATATATAATATATCAGTAATTAATTGGTTTTAATGTATAAGTAATTTGTAAGTTACAGATGTGACAACCATCTAATCCTAACATGCTAAGGATGGCTTTTACAACCAACACTTATAGCCCCTTCATCGGTACCGCTCTCATGGTGCTTAAGGAGGGTTTAGAGCCGGCACTGAGGCTGAGTTTAGTTTCAAAATTTTTCTTCAAACTTTCAACTTTTTCATCACATCAAAATTTTTCTACACACACAAACTTCTAACTTTTTTGTCACATCTTTCCAATTTTAATCAAACTTATAATTTTAGCGTGAACTAAACACACCTTGATTATTAGCCTTCGGGAGATAGTGGCATCAACCACAGTCACATCGACTGATTGGCTCATCCGTAACATGTCACAAGTCCCGCTTTGAGCTCTCCATTCATCGCTGTCACCGCAAATAATGACTTTGAGGATGACAACGATTCCTCCCCAATCCTCCCGTACATTACCTTCCTACGCAGTCATTCATATTTTTAGTTTCATAGAATCGAACGGCCTTACCTATTTCCCGGGTAGGCATCTTAGCCTATACGTGTGACAACGCTTGTGTGGATTTTAATCCGTTTTGTACGGGTTTTAACCCGATTCACTCCATTTTCATGCCATTCACAATTCCTGAGATCGAATTCCATTCACATCATCGTGCTAACCAAAATAAGTGGAGAAGATACACAGGCAATGCAAATATCATAATCAGATGCATCTTCATAACATGAGGAACATGTTGCCATCGCTATCATGCTGGATAGATAGAAGGCACCAGAGAAAGCAGAGAGCAAAAAAGAGAGGGGAGAGGGCCGGATGAAATGGAATGGTTGATGGCAGCCGCGCGCTGCCTGCCCGTTACATATTATAAAGTGTTTTAACTTTTTTTTTCTAACCGAACTTCTATAAATTCGATTAAGTTCATAATAGTATTTTTAATATAAAACAAATATATTACCAACATATATTTAATAGACGTGATTTTCGCGATCGAATATGTACGTGGTGCGGCAACCATTGCGCGCGGCGGTGGGGAGGGATCTCTGCCGACACGACACCGAGCATGCGTGCCGTCTGTATGAACGGCATCTGATGAGCGGCTGAGGAGGCAGCCCGTCGATCGGTGGGTCAAATTAAACAGCGTCTTGGTCGATCGGTCTCACTGCTTGATCACTTCTGCTTTTACCCTTGAAAAAAAAATACACGAATATTAGAGAAGGAACTAATATCAAATAATTAGAAGGGTTCAGACTTCGAACCCAGATCATCTAGCCCATCACCTTATGAAGCTAGCCGAAAGATCCCAAGGTGTTTCTCTGCTTTTGCCCTTGCTTTTCTTGCTTTTTAATTAGGCTTGAAGGATTCAATTTTTTAAGAAAATTTTTCTATACAACCCTTTGGAAAAGGATATAAGAAACTTTTCATAGGATTGTATGCATTTCTATGGATCAATTTTATAAAATAAATAAGTACGAGGTCTAACCGCTTGAAAATTTTAAAGGCTCCTTTTAAACACTGGATTGAGAAAATGGAAAAATAGATTAAACACTAGATTTTGATATGCAAGTGCAAAACAGTGTATTCTATAGGATTAAGGAATCTCTAATCCTTTGTCTTAAAAGGGTATATATAAAAAAATCCTATAAGATTAGAATCATATAAACTCTTATTTTTTTCCTTCAATTCAAAAGGAGACATTATCACTACTATAGAAACCTTAATTGGTGCCAGTTGAGAACCCACAAAGGTGCCGGATTTCCCAACCGGCACCTGGAAGGCGACACTGACGTGGAGAGTAAATAGGTGCCTGTTCTGGTGTCGCTTTATAACCAACACATTTGAGATTCCACAAATAATAAAAAAAAAGCTGGCTCGAGCAGATGTATCGAGCAACTCCCTTTCACCCCAACCAATCCAAAAACATCCAAGAACATCCCAACCAAACCAAGAATACTAAGAACACTAAGACAACTAAGAATGTGCGACATCGGGGAGGGCGTCGCCGCCGCCGCATGCCATTGCAGTCGCCTCCCCTCCCGTCAGATCTGGCGGAGGGGACGCCGCCGTCCCTGCTGTCGCTTCCCTCCCATCGTCACACGCCACTGCTATCGCTTCCCCTCCCGCCAGATCTGGCAAAGGGGAGGACACCACTCGCCGATGCTGCCTCCCCTCCCACCGCCGCATGATGCTGCTGTCACCTCTCCTCCCGCCGGATCTGACGAATGGGAGGGCACCCCCCGCTGCTTCCCTCCTGCCACCGCACGCCGCTGTTGTCGCCTACCCTCCCGCTAGATCTGGCGGAGGGGAGGCCACCGCCGCCCGAGGGGGGGGGAGAGAGAGTGCGGTGGAGGAGAGGATAAGGAAGGAAGAGAAAGGATGAGGATGAGGGGGAGGCCATCGGTTCGGCTCGGTTCGATTTTAGGGTACATGTTTTTCTTTTTAAAAAAACCGACACCTATAATATAAGGAACCATCTATAGTAGAGGTGTTGGTTTTTCTTTAGAATTGGTACCTATAGTTGATTAAAGATGTTGGTTTTTTGTGTTTTCAGCCCGAGGTGGTGGGAAAATGTCTATAGTGTTGGTTTTAGCACATTCAGTACCTATAGTATCGATTTCTATGTGTTTTTTTTCTAGTAGTGTACTTTGCTTTCTTAGTTTCATGTGATGCTACCAAAAAGCTCCTCTCCATATTTCATGGGTTTTTCTATCTGCATGTCTGAGGGGCCCAGAGCCAATAAATGATACAACTCTTACTATAAGATGGTGTTTAGATCTAGGGACTTAACTTTAGTCTCTGTATTTAGACACTAATTTAGAGTATTAAATATATACTAATTACAAACTAATTACATAAATGAAAGCTAATTCGCGAGACAAATTTTTTAAGTCTAATTAATCCATAATTAGATAATGTTTACTATAGCATCACATAGTCTAATCATGGATTAATTAAGCTCAATAGATTCGTCTTGCGAATTAGTCCAAGATTATGGATGAATTTTATTAATAGTCTATGTTTAATATTTATAATTAGTGTCTAAATATCCGATGTGATAGGCACTTAAAAGTTTTTAGTCACATCTAATAAACATGGTCTAACTCTCATGAACACCAGTATTAACTATGAAGTGTGAATCTGTCATAAGGCCCGGACTAATTGTTTACCCGTGGAAGAGCCAGCATTTTCTCAAGCCTACGGCTATATTAGTGTAATTTTCATAGGTTTGCCGTTTATCTTCTAAAATTTAAAATTTGAAGTGTTGTTTCAATGGGTATTTAGGCTCAGAATAAGGCTCTAGCCCTAACTAGGCCACTCCTGGTTCCACCATGCAGTTGCTCATTATCAGCTTGATATTTACTAAGATATTAGAATTATTAAACCATGAAGATAATATAAATGATATTCTAAACTAATTAAGGACAATATGAAGTATATTAATTTTGAAATATTAAATCAAAGAGGCATCTGACAAAGCACAACTCAATATTACTACATGATTACTAGTTAATATTCCAAATAAATTTATTATAATTGAGAATCTGGTCGGGTATGACTTGGTATTTGTTAATTTTAAAATTTTAAATTGTTAAATAATGAAAGGAAAACTATACTGAGGCTGAATGACTTGGGTAGTGTTTGGTTGCTGGGATGGGATGGGATGGGATGGGATGGGATGAACCCATTTTTAGGGGTGTTTGGTTCAGGGGTGAGTGGGATGGGTTGGTCCCTATAGAGGAATATTCCTCTCAGATCTGGGACCAATCGGTCCGGCCAAAACTGGCGGACGAACTCGTCCCACCTGGGACGAGCGACGGCGTGAAACCGCCGCTTTGCTCGTGCGCTCTTCCTCGGGAGACGGCGGCGGGCTCGGCGACGGCGGCGGTGGGCTCGGCAACGGCGGCGGTGGGGGGCTCGGCGACGGCGGCGGTAGATGGCTTGGGCGACGGTGGCGGCGGTGGGCTCGACGACGGCGGCGGCGGCGGGCTCGACGACAGTGGCGGCGGGGGGCTCGGTGGTGGCGGATCCATTGGTGGGGAGGGCGGCGGCGGCGGATCCGGCGGTGTGGAGGGCGGCGGCGGCGGATCCGGCGATGGGGAAGGTTGTGGCGACGGATCCGGAGACGGGGAACTCGGCGGCGGGCCGACCGTGTGTCGTCGAGCTTCTCCGCCCGCCCGACCACGATGGTGGCCGTGCTCGCCCTCCTCTCCACCGGCCTCTCCCTCTCCCTCTCCCGCGCGGACCTCGCCGCTGTCGTCGTCGCTGAGCCGCGGCTGCTCTGCGCGAAGGCCGACCGTGCGTCGTCGCGCTTCTCCGCCCGCCCGACCGCGATGGTGGTCGTGCTCGCCCTCCTCTCCACCGGCCTCTCCCTCTCCCTCTCCCGCGCGGACCTCGCTGCCGTTGTCATCGCCGAGCCGCGGCTGCTCTGCGCGAAGGCCGACACCATCGCCGCCAGCGCTCGGTTGGGTCATCCCGTCCGTCGTCGTCGCCGAGCCCACCGCCGCCGACGTCGCCCGAGCCCGCCGCCGTCGCTGTCGCCCGAGCCGTCTACCGCCGCCGTCGGCGAGCCCCCCGCAGCCGCTCATCGACGCCATCAAGGAGGCCGGTGGCGACCACGTCCGGAGGTGAGGGCAGAGGCGGCGTCGGTCATGGTTGTTGCAAACGGCGTTGTCGGTGGTTGCAAATGGCGCTCATCCCATCCCTCCCTCGTTCCTTGAACCAAACAAAAAACTGGGATCGTCCTATTCTACAAACCAAACATCCGAATGGAATCATCCCAATCCTCAAATCAGGGATGGTTTCATCCCATCCCACCTAGTCCCAGAACCAAACACACGCTTGGTGTCTACTAATTTAAAAATAATAAACCGTGTAAGAAAAACTAAAATTAAGACTCTAGATATCGCATATAACTTGATATTTGTTAACTTAGAATTTAAAATTATGAAATCATAAAAAATATACTTTAGTTTAAAAACTGATTAGAACTCTATATCTATTATTAATTGCAACTGTTGGAATTGTACAACTATCTATGAATTGCAAATGTTGGAATTATTAAATTATAAAAATACTATGATTAAGACACCGAACGGACAAAAATAGGTATTTATTAATTTCTAATATAACAAATCCATATATTTTTTTTGGTGAAAGTGTTGGGGAATTTTATCTCTCGGCATAGCACTCTTGTTAGTAAATCACGTAATCTACAGAAAGATCATAGTTCAATAGCTGCAGATTTTATAGATACACATGATTTCATATATTTTTTTGGTTTAACATGAGAATTTTTAGCTTTTCCGATTAATGTGAGAATGTTTAGTCTTTAATTTACTTTCATGGTTGAAAAAAAATATTTCTACCTGGTTTAAATAAGATTTTTCATGATAAAAACACCAAAAAGAGGAAGGCCGTATTTAGGATTGTAGTTCTCAGCGTGAGACACTTGAATATAGATCGAAACCCTATTTGACAAAAGAAAAAACTAATATTTATTTGAATTGAGGTGAAAAAAACGCAAATTAATAGAAAATTATAGAGCTGACCGGCCTTCTCTCAATCTCCTTTTTCTATTCAAACTTGAAACAGATGGAGGAGCATACTCAGGTAGATTAGTACACTGACCTTATGTAACTCATGGTCATGTCATGGCTCCACATGTCAATAGTGGTTGTGGTAGCACTCGAGTTTTTGAAGTAGTATAGATATCATCATTTTTTTCACAAACTTTTACTTCATGCGTAAAATACGTTTGACATCTGTATTTCTTTTCCAGATTTTTTAAAGATTACATATCATATATAGTCGCACGTGGCAAATATTGCCAAACACAAATAACGTACGTATGGTAGCCTACAATCCCACGTACATAAATAATGAGAAAATCTAACTCCTAACTAAGTCTTTCACTTTGAGGGACC
The DNA here is from genome assembly GCF_034140825.1 of Oryza sativa Japonica Group. Classification (NCBI taxonomy): domain Eukaryota; kingdom Viridiplantae; phylum Streptophyta; class Magnoliopsida; order Poales; family Poaceae; genus Oryza; species Oryza sativa. The sequence goes on along the minus strand of NC_089036.1, from coordinate 10,347,383 downwards.
AGATCAAGAGAGGGAGTGTGTTGCATATACAATCATCATTCTTTTCAAAAAAAATATACAATCATCAGAAGATTATGATTCCCAAAGGGGGCCCAAAGGAAAGGCACAGTTTGATGGAGCTGAAGGGATATGTCTTCTCCAAAGGCCAGGAGAACAAAGTGGCAAATATTATGGGTTCTCGATATCAAAAGCTGTATTCCTGTCGATAGCTAGCTATAGCTTAGGGCATATATCTTTTGATCTTCATTACGTGTGCGATGTATAGACTCTCAAATCTTGTCTCTCTTCCTAAAGTTGGCCACCCTTAAGGATTTGCTAAAGGTGAGTGGGGAGATATGTTTGTACCATCAAGAGATGTGAGTGGGCCAATCCTAAAGTTTGGCTACATTTGATTAATTTATTACATCATGGAATTTAATATGGCCTTCGCATCAAAGTTTAATTTGTACAATTAATTCCGTACAGCCTGTTTGGAAGAGCTTCAACTTCTAAATTTAGCTCTAAGAGTTGGGTCTAGAGTGGAATTGGGGAGCAGCCTAAACCCAGCTCCACCTCTCTAGTTTATTTTGTAAGAGTGGTCCACCCAGCTTCGCTCCCATTTTAGGTGAAACTGAAACTATTTGGCTGAGCTCTAGCATTAGGAGAGGTGGAGCTAGAGCTGGAGTTGTGCCAAACAGGTCTGTAGATAGGATTTGTGTGGCCACTTAGAAAATTCCGACTCTATCATAATTAAGAAATGGAAAATTATTGTGCGCTATGTACTATTTTTCCAATTTGTCTGTTGTATTTTGATGACTTCTGTTAACATGAAGTAATTAGTTGGCATTTTCCGCTGGCACAATATTATGGGACTATTTATCTTTTTTGTCTTTGCCTCATTCGAAGAAAGATTAAGGTGTCGGAATAAAGATTAAGCAGTCGGAATATAATCCTCAAAGTGCATTATCAATGAATAGAGATGGCTAAAGGTCTTTTTGGACAACACAATTATGTGGTGTCTGAAAGGAATCCTTGCACATCGGTTTAATTAGATGCCACACCAAACCCGTGCAAAAGTGATGTTCATATTAGTGGGCCTACATATTGTACCACCAAGATCTTGGCTTTGTATTCGGGCTAGAACATGGTGTATATGATTGGTTGTGGATCTGATACAACCTCTATATTTATATTAATGGTGGACCTGGAAAACTTTTAGAGCTGGACAAATATAACTATATTATATATGTATTTGCTATAAAAAAATTATTTTCAATCACTGCCATAACACTAATTAAATCCCTACTACGAATTGGCGGCGGACAAGCTAATTGAGTTGATGCATGGTGTCGGTGGTGGCTCCGATGTTCATGTTATTCCAAAATTTATTATAAATAAGTAAAAGTATAAGTTAAAATTATAGTTTCTTTGATGATAAGACAAGTCACAACAAAATAAATGGTAGTATTTATATAATTTTTTTAACAAGATAAATGATCAAATTTATATTAAAAGTCAATGGTTTCATATAATTAAAAAGGGAGGTAGTACATGCCAATGCTATTTCTGATCCATATGTAACTACTAGGAAAAAAAGAATTTCAAAGATAAAAAAAGGGGCACCAAGGTCATTTCCTTTAGTGTGAGGCAAGACTACTGAATGGTGTTAAAATCAATGTGTGATCAATTGTAAGTAAATACTCCCTCCATTTCAAAATAAACAAATCTAATATAAACTATAATATATTTTAGTACTACGAATCTGGATAGCCCTGTTCAAATTCATAGTAATAGGATAATATCACCACGTATTAGGTTTGCTTATTTTAGAACAAAGAAAATATGTGTTAAGTTTAGTTAATTTCACATAGAAAACTGATGGTGGGGAGCATGACTTAAAAATAGGGGTTGTTAGATTTAATTGGGTAATTGATCCATTTAAATCAATTAAATCAAATAAATTCCAAGACCCATTATGCTAGGAATTCATGTGTATTCATTCTCTTATGGGATATCAATGGGATGAAGAGTTTTGAGAATTAATCCATTTGATTAGGGAATTGGTAACTTATATCAATTACTCCTAATTGATGGATGATTAATGGTTGTGTAGTGGAGGATGGTTCATGGCTAGTTGATGACAATTAGTTGCTATATTCCTCTTCCTATTCCATTGGTAACCTACATCAATTACTCCTAATTGATGGTTGGTTAATGGTTGTGTAGTGGAGGATGGTTGATGGCTAATTGATGAGAACTAGTTACTCTATTCCTCTTCCTATTCCATGACTCTTACTCTTCATCTTCCATTCCTCCTATAAAATAAGAATGGATTTGATCTCCCAAAGAAGAAGTGAGACACTTTCATCCATTTCCAAGGCTGTTGCTGCTACGGTAATCCCATCCCGATGAGTGTGTGCACACGCGTTGGGAGAGTAGGCCTCCGAAACCATGCACCGTTGCGACGTTTGCACGGACGGGCGGGCGATCAGGTTTTTGGGGAGCGCAAGGCGCGACTACTCACTGTTCGTCAACGTCTACTTTATCTTCACCAACATGTCGAACACTGGAGACAACGACAACACTGGATTCAAGGAGAAGGAGGTTCCCAAGGAGAAGGAGGTTCCCGTCAACACCTTAGAGGCAATACTGCCTCAAACTCCAGCGGAGGACTATTCTTGGGGTATAACCTTCTTATATTATTTCAATTAGAAGTTTTATTGTTAATATTCATCACAATGTCAACATTGCGTTATTATGTGATTGTTGATGCTTATTCTACGTTAAGCATGCTCATATTTATTACATTCACCACTATCACTGGATCAAATCCCATTGTAAATATCATGTTTATTATCTTGTTATTTTGGATCAAATTATGCCAAATTATGACCAAATTTCCAACAGTGTTCACCTATTAAATCTATCTTTTGGGTTATGTAGGACAAAATCTAAAGTTATGACTCCGGTTGAGTTTGTGATGGAGCTAGCATACCCAATATAATTTGGGTGCACAGATTGATGGGAGCAGGTTTTGCACTCTAATAAGTGGCATCAAAGACTAGTTTTAAAGACGCGGAATGATTTTCATATATCACACAGTGAGGGAGTAGAGTAACGAATCTTTGGAATCACATAGGTTCTAAATGCAATGGCATAGTGGGGGAGCCCAGTGACATGCAAGTCTCTAGGATTAGGTCGCATGATGTGGAAGACCGATAACAAGTGTTTGGGATCACATAGATTCTGAGATGCAAAGGTATGGTGGGGAAGCTCAATAACAAGTCTCTGGGATTGGATCATAGAGAGCTCGATAACTAATATTTGGTATCACATAGGTTTTGATGCGATGGAAGCAGCGGGAAAGCCAGGATTTTGATACAAGGGCCAAGTCTAACATACTAGGTGGCACTACTGCATAATAATAATAGAAATAGCTAGCACTACTGCGTAAAAAATAAACATGATTTTCGTGCCTTTGATTGCAATTTAGTACAGTATATATTAGAGCAATTTTCTTTTCAAATCAGTATATGTAGCACCGAATAGCAAGAACTAAACCAACCAGAGAGGAGGTGAATGGTTGGTGTACCCAAAAACCAAAACTTTTAGCGGAATCAAAAGTTACCCTCTATTTTGATGAATCGCGGTCTGACCAATGTAGATGTGCGGTCTAACCACCTGGAAACAGTCGGTCTGACCGAGATTGATTCTCCGGTCTGACCGCAGAGATCAACTGTCATCGCCTAAAGCCACCGCCGGTTTGACCGCCGCTACTCCGGCAGTCTGACTGCCGCAATGCAGCCGGTCCGACCGGTGGTGTTTCACCGGTTAGACCACCGAACCCGAGCAAACACAAATCGAAGAACTCTTGATGTAGATGATAACTTTATTACTTCTATCTGTATTTACAAAGTGCAACAACAGCACTCCTCATGAAAATCTCGACTAAACTTGAAACCCTAACTCAACTCTCAACTCAATGCTCTCAAAAGCGATACCGGGAAGCCTCATCCTCCCTCTCTATTTATACATGAGGTAGGCAGCCTAAAGCCACGAACCAAACTCATAAAAGAAGTCCTAATCCACCTAGGAAACCTTCTCATACAAGAAACCAATTTTACAAACTCCAATCATACCAAATTTGGATTCCTTCCAAATTCGACTCCGCATCCCATACACACACAATATCTTCATCGTATGCCATATGGAATCTTCACCAACCATGTGCATTGATCTTTAGCCTAAGTATTCCGCATGATATCTGACTGTCCGGACGTCACCTTATATTCAAGTTGACTCTCGATCCATCACCAGCAATACTCTCCCAAGGCATAAAGACACCTACACATGAATGAAACAATGAAACCATATTTCGAGACCAAGCTATCTCTAACTTGACTCATTGTTAGCAACAACAGTATTACATACGCATGGTATCCATCTAGAAGCCATAAACATGAAACATCCACGGATATCCAACAAAACAACCCGAAACCGAAACTGACACAGAGTCGGCCGGTCAGACCGCGACCTGGCCGGTCTGATCGGCAGCACCTGCCCGCTCTAACCGGACCCGACAAAACAGCAGTCCCTGTTCATCACTTGAAAATCCGATCATCTCCAAAACCACTTCGCCAATAATCTCCAAATATCAAAACCAATAAACTCACTTTGATTTTACAGTATATATTGATTGTGCTAAAATTTGTAGGACATACTAGATGTGTTAGGGCCAACTTGTAGCAGCAGTAGTAGCAGAGCAGCAGCAGCAGCAGCAATAATAATAATAATAATAATAATAATAATAATAATAATAATAATAATAATAATAATAATAATAATAATAATAATAATAGATGCTAAATGTAATGCCATTTTCTCTTCAAGACTCACAAGAACAACTAAAGTCTGTAATATTAAAAAGAACTAAAAATAGATCTTTGCAAAATGGAGCGGTAAATTGTCTATCTTGTTTATGAGTAATAATATTCTTAAGTAGCAAGCACTAATAATATGCACTAACCTAATAAGACTAATAATTCAGGTGATTGACGATTTGCAAGCAAGCTAATTAGCGATTGCATATTTACAGCAATAGTTGGGTTTTTTATGCGTGCTGTATCCTAGGAGTAATTAACATCAGCAGCTAGCAGAGCCATATGTCGAGGCCAAGATATTTTTTTTAACGGTTATGCCGTTGCCGACGTTTTATATTAAAAAGGTGTCCCATTTTAAGAAGCAAATAGACCAAACCTTGGATACTTACAGTATCCAGTTAATTAGAGAAAACTGAACGAAAACCATAACTACAACACCACACCAACTAACCTGACCTAAACAATCACGATGGAGCTCGACACAAGGCATCGGCCAAACTTGTCATAGTGGCGACACAACAACCCACACATATGTCCAGGCCAAGATCATAGGCCATATGTCTGGTGAGGACGACTTAGAAATTTCTGTTTCTGGTAGTCTTCGAGATATATATATATATATATATATATATATATATATATATATATATATATATATATATATACACACACACTATCTGGGTGACTAATAGTTAGTGGGTCATCTACTACTCCCTCCGTTTCAAAATATTTGACACCGTTAACATTTTAGTACATGTTTGACCATTCGTCTTATTAAAAAAAATTGTGAAATATGTAAAATTATATGTGTACATGAAAGTATATTTAACAATGAATCAAATGATATGAAAAGAATAAATAAGTACTTATTTTTTTTAATAAACGAATGGTCAAACACGTACTTAAAAAATCAACGGTGTCAATCATTTTGAAACGGAGGGAATCATTTTGAAACGGAGGGAGTACTAGGATATAAAACTTATAACTAGATAGAAACAAGTGGTGAAGCAATGCAAGCTGATATATGATTATGGTTGATGAGTCGGGATACGAACTATTAGACGTACGGTCCCAATGAATGGGTGTCACTCCTCGTCTGTCTTGCAAGAATTAACCGCAGAAACAGCCAACTTGTGGTTAAATTAGCTGTTTCCATCGATCGCGTGATACACGAGATGTGGCATCATCACTATGACTAGGCACCCACCAATTGAATCTTCCGTACTTGTACACATGGAATCGTATGCTTATTACTACAATAACAACGAAATTTTCTTAATTCTAATTGTCCGTGTCTACTGTGACGATTCTTTTGATTACTTATATCTCGAAATCCCTACCGACTCCTCATTGGCGTCTTTTAGAACACAACTTACATACTGCAAAATAACTATGATTCTAACATGTTTCCCCTTAGCCATGAGCCTCCTTTCTTTTTGTTTGACTTTACTTAACTCTTCTACTTATTATTTTGTTCTTCTATTTGGTTCTTTTATTAATCCTCTATTTTGAAACCGAAGAGGAAGAAGAAAATCCATTAGAATTATTTTTGAAATTTTTTTAATTAAGTAGTAAAATAGAGAAATAATTAAGAAATACAATCCTCGTCAAATTAGCAAAGATTTTGCTTCGAAATCCAATCCCCGCTCTTTCTATGCTATGATTTCTTAGACCTGATTTAGCTTGCATACTGCTTATAATTGGATTTCTTTTTTCAAAAATGAGATTTACCAAAATTTTCATGACCGTAAGGTCCAACCCAATCTATCTTTTCTCTCTTTGTCTTTTCTATACTAAAAAAATGATTTAAATGTGGGAAACTTTTATCATGTCATGAAGAACTCTATTTCTCACATAGCAACAACGCTTAGAATAAAAAAAAAGAGAATGACAAAGCATATGTAAATAAATGATTAATTTCTATCAATAAATCTGCTAAAGCCCCAAACCATATATAGTATTTAGCACGGGTGCTACATAGAGAGATGTTTTGATATCCCGCATTGAAAATCCTCCTTCCTTATTGGAATACGTATATGATCAGATATTATTGCCCAAGGTTGTCTGTATTTCTTTTGTTTAGGCAAAATTCTGAACTAAATACCAAAAAGACAATCCCTTCGTATATACTACCCAGGAATAGTAATATTTCTTTTATAGGTGAAATTAGATTGGATTTAGATATATACCACTCCTTGATTATATGAGACCCAAAAAATGACAAGAGGATTCTCTATAGATAGAAAAAGAGAAGAAAATTAGCATGTGGAAAACATGATAGGAATTGTGTACAATAACATTGTACAACAATTTGAAAATGGGAAGCAGCACAGCTTGGCAGCGCGTTTGTTTTGGGTAGAAAATGTCAAGGGTTCAAATCATATCCCAACCTATTACTTCTTTCTTCTTTATAGGCAGTAGTCAGGAGGTCGATTAAAGTGGGTATAGCTTTAATTTGTGAATACAAATGTAACAATTTAATATGAGATAAGACACATGCTAATATTATGAATCTAAAAATATTTCCATTATTAGATTTGTAAGCTAGGACTAGCACACTATAATTATAAATAGTATCCAATCCTCCTGCAGAAGATGCCGTATTATTTTATTATCGCCGAATTCTGTCCTAGTTAATTAATTTTGTGCTCATTCTAAGCAAGTCCAATAAAGCACAAGAGTAGTGTTCAGCTATATATATATATATATATATATATATATATATATATATATATATATATATATATATATATATATATATATATATATATATATATGAAAAAGTACGAATTACCCCCCGAACTATCGCGGTTGTCCGAATCACCCCCTGAACCACAAAACTGGACATTCTTCACCCCCAACTATACAAACCGGATGAATTACCCCCCTCGAGCCAATCCGCGGTGGTTTTGGTCTACGTGGCGTACGCGTGGCAGTACAGTCAGCATTCTATATTTAAAAAAATGTGGGGCCCACCTGTCATACTCTCTCTCTCACTCTTCCTATCTCTCTTCTCTCTCTCACTCTCCTCACTCTTCCTCTCTCTCTCACAATCAGCGGTAGGCGGGAGCAACGGCTGATGGCGGTGGCCTCGGCGCGGAGGCGGCGGCGGCTGAGGGCGGCAGAGGCGCCGCCGGTGGTGGTGCTGCCGCCGCGTCGCCGCTCGGCCTAGACGGGCCATTGCCGCCGCTATGACCAACGGTGGCCAGAATCGGAGGCGAGGAGGAGGGGATGGGGAGGACGGCGGTGCCCCCGTGACCATGAAGGATGGGCCTGTGTTGACGGTCGTTATCGATCAGTTTCGACCGTCAATATTACCAAAATAGAGGAGAACTAGTGATGCTTGCAATGCATATATTTGTTAGAATAATAGTATTCAACTAGTATTAGGTATACTAACCTTTTTGCAGAGAATGACAATAAAGTGGAGGAGAATCGACATCAACTCAGACGATAAATCAATCGGATGATGCCGATAACCAGACTTATGTATGAATGGGCCAAGAACTTAAAATTGACACGATGAATTGGGCCAAAATTCACAAGTCTACAAAGTGAAGCAGCGAAGGAGGCCACCAGCCAAAATGTGGGCTGGTTGGGCCGGCCCCTGGTTCGTCCGAACCTGCCGTGAAACCGCTGGATGCAGGGTTTGGATGAATAGTGTGGATTGCTCCCCTATGGCGGTTGGAGGGTATTACCGACCTTTCCAACCGCCATAACCGTCATTACCTGCCTATTTAAGGAGTTCACTCTCTTCACTTCAACACACACCTCAAGCAATAGCTCTCTCATTTCTCTCAAGTTTAGTTTAGTAGTATCTAGCTGGTGGAATAGGAATAGAGTAGAAATCAGGAGTCCGGAAGACTTCGGAAGAGTTCATGTATGGCTTTAGCAGCTTTCCTTTCCTCTTTTGTAAGATTTGTACTTTTATTAGAATACTCTTCTATATACATTTATGGTATTGAAATACTTTCCGAGTATATGAGTACCTACTTTATATTATGTTCATGTTATACTGAATATACGGCTAGCTTATCTGGGAGATGCTTTGGTGCGGGTATAATGTTTGCTTATGCAATTACTCTATGTCATGACGATGATATTAGAGTAGTATCTGGTAGTTTAGACGTGGTGTCTAGATTACGGGATATCATTATTTGGCGTTATATATTGCGGATGAGAGGTGGGCCGCTGATGGTGACAGCTCAGTACGGGTATTCCTCCTCGCCGGTATATAATCCTAAGTTAATTTCCTGGGGATGGTATTCCTCCGTATTTAGCCCCGGTTGTATGGTCATGACGGGCTGTCGTAAGGAACTCGGCAGTCAGGGGTTGCTTCTCGAAGTACCAGGAGGGCATCGGATAGAGGGTATTAGCTAGTATATCAGTTAACTAGAATGTATGTATACTATGTATATTAAAAGTATAGGAAAAGATTTTCTTTCTCTTTTCTTTCCACTTAGCTTAGATCATTTATTACGAGAATGAGTTGTTAATGCTTGTGTGTCAGTCTACCCTTGGATTATCTTAATCCCTGCTTAGAATATTGTCAGGGTTACTGGTAAGGCATACCCTTTACCCTTCGATATACGTCATATATCGATATGGCATGCCTGCGTGTATATGGACGTTCTTTGTATACATTAAGGAAATCCTTCACGGAGTTTGCAGATGAAAGGAGTCCTACTCGGACAGGACTGGGTCGTAAATGTATCGTGCAGGGTCCGATGTTTCCGGGTCCTACTTGGGAACCGCCTGACCTGCGATATAAAAGGGACCCCTCGGGAGGACCTAAGGCATCGAATCTCAGAGCCAACACAACCATCACAGCCTACGAAGTCGGAGCCTACAAGAGCCAAGTCGCCGGGAGATCTAGTCGAACCAACTCGATTACGATCTCGCCGATTTCATCGAGTTCCATCGTTCCCTTTGTAACCTGTGATTTCCATCATATAATCCCATATCAACTGGATTAGGGCTATTACCTATCAAGGGGCCTGAACCAGTATAATATTCGTTTTCTGTCTGTTTGATGTCGTATTACGTAGATCCTTGTACCAACGTACTCCAATACCCTTTATATCCGGTCTACGGGTATTACCCGTCGACAGAGGCGTGCCAGGTAGGGGGACTTGGTGCTCAAGGTTCTACTACTATGTCATCCAGCTTCATCGACAACAACGTCAACACCAACCTCAACCAGGGAGTTCTTGCTTCAACAATGCTGGTGTGGACTCAAGTCGGCGAAATCGTCTTCCCGGTTTGCACCACGGTGCCGGTCTCAGCCGGTCCATCAATGACCGGAAACGAGAACGCAGTAGCTACAACCCAGGACGACTCCATGTCGAATGATCCTCCCGCCGAAGCGGAGAACGGAACGTCGACGACATCCGAGCTCGAGAAGGATTGTAATGCGGCCAAACCTTGTCGTTCCGACAAGAACCACGAGCCGACAAGGATAACTTCCGAAGCGACAAAGTCCTGGTGTCCTATCCACCAAACTAGGAAACACACTTTGCAAGCCTGCTGGGTCTTTCTCAACGTCCACGCTGAAATTCGCGCCTACAAAGAGCGTGGAATTCAGCGTGTTTTTCCAACTCGTGATGTCTATTGTCCTATTCACAAGACAAAGAATCACGACCTCTCAAGCTGCAAGGTCTTTCTCAGCGCCATGAAGACGTCATCTCCTAAGGTCCAGCAGTCAGGCATATCCCTTAGGGATGAAGACAAGGAATAGGGAGCGACGCTGGTCTCAGATCGATTCGTTGGGGTAATCGATGTCGATCCCCACGAACCATCAGTTCTGCATCTACTCGAGGACTATGGCTCGTCGCCAACGAGTACTCCACGCGAGGTATTGGCTATCGACGGGACCAGCATGTCAGCACGCGCTAATGCGGAAGCGGAAAATCAAGTGACTACACCGGCTCAGCACATCAGGACCATCAACGCAATACTGAGGGAGACCCCCTACGATCCCGTTCTGAACGATGATCTCGCACAGTGGACAGAACGACTACGGGAATCGGTGACCAACCTCAGCAACGCGTTCGAAGAGGCCGCTGCTGCAGCACTCCCGGAACAGCCACCCACTGGCGGTGTGAATGGCGAAAACCCTGAACAGCAGGAATCGCCTCATCGAGCTACCCCTCCACCTCGCGGCACCGGCGATCTCTGTGATCACCTGAATGGCCGCCGAGAGGCATGACGTACACGAGACAACGGGAACCATTCCCGACATCGCGTCTCTTCACGACATCACGATAATGAAGAGCGAAGAGGTCGCTCGAACGAAGACCGAGACCGTGATAATCGCCACAACCGCCATGATCACGACGATCGTGAACGGCGGGTGACGGGCGATACTGGTCGAGGACACCGCCATAATGACGACGACGATGGAGATCGGCGCCGGGACAACAACAGAGGGCGACGACAGGATTCTCGAGAACCCGGCCGACGTCCTCGTAATCACACACCGGAACCAAGTGACCCATCGTCATCGTCATGTTCTTCCTCATCCTCATCATCAGACAGACATCCACGAAGAACATACGATCGCCGACAACCCACCGCCCCCAGCGCTGGGTGTAGAGCTTTCAGTTGTTCACTGCGTGATGTCCGATGGCCTGAGAGATTCCGACCAGGAGCAATAGAGAAGTACGATGGGAGTACCGACCCAGAAGAATTCCTTCAAGTTTACTCCACAGTACTCTACGCTGCCGGAGCAGACGACAACGCGTTGGCGAATTATTTGCCAACTTCATTGAAAGGCTCTGCGTGTTCATGGCTGATGCATCTCCCACCCTACTCGATTTCTTCGTGGGCAGACCTGTGGCAGCAGTTCGTCGCCAACTTCCAAGTAACTTACAAGCGCCACGCGATCGAAGATGACCTACAAGCGTTGACACAGAACCCGGGTGAATCCTTGAGGGAATATGTTCGGCGCTTTAATGAGTGCAGAAATACAATCCCCGAAATCACCGACGCTTCTGTAATCCGCGCTTTCAAGTCCGGTGTCAGAGATTGCTATACTACCCAGGAGTTGGCAACAAGACACATCACGACTAATCGGAGATTATTCGAGATTGTCGATCGATGCGCCCACACGGACGATGCACTGAGACGCAAGAACGATAAGCCGAAGACCGGGAGAGAGAAGAAACCGGCCAAGGACGCACCTGAGTCAAGCAAGAAGAAAAATCGCAAGAATGGGAAAAGGAAAGCTCAAGCAGAAGCTCTCGCAGCAGAATACGCGAACCCTCCCAAGCGCCTAGGCCCACAAGGTAGCGACGCGAAGAAAGCATGGTGCCCTATACACAAGTTGGACAGACATTCTTTGGAAGATTGCCTTGTTTTCAAAAAGTCGCTCGAGAAGCACATGGCATTAGAAAAAGGCAAGCGAGTACGCGTAGTCGAGAAGGATGCGGAGGCAGCTACTCAGGAATTAGACTCAGCATACCCAGACTCCAATCTCCACGTCTCGCACATCTTCGGAGGCTCCACAGCGTACTCCTCGAAGCGAGAATACAAGAAAAGTGGAACGTGAAGTCTGTTCGACGTGGCAGGGGACTGTACCCAAGATGAAGTTGTCTGAACAGAAGATAGAATTCTCAGAAGAAGACCACCCCAAGACTGCCGTCATCCCAGGATGCTATCCGATCGTGGTCGAACCTACCATTCAGAATATCAAGGTCGCGCGAGTTCTCATCGACGGCGGCAGCTCAATCAACCTTATCTTCGCCAGCACCTTGGATGCAATGGGAATCCCACGAAGCGAGTTGACACCCACCGATCAACCCTTCCGTGGAATCACTCCCCAATCCTCGTCCAAACCATTGGGCAAAATTACATTGCCTATGACTTTCGGCCAAGCAAACAACTTCCGAACGGAGCAGATCACCTTTGATGTCGCTGAATTCGATACAGCATACAATGCCATCATCGGGAGAACTGCACTCGCGAAGTTCATGGCCGCATCTCACTACGCGTATCAAGTGCTCAAGATGCCAGGACCGAAGAGAACAATCACTATTCAAGGAAACGCTAAGCTGGCAGTGCAATGCGACAAGCGGAGCCTCGACATGGTCGAGCACACGCCCAGCCCACCCGCCACAGCTGAGCCACCCAAGAAAGTGAGCAAAACAAACAAGACGCCGAAACTGGACGGCGCGATCAAGATCGTTCCACTCTCTAGTGCCAACACCGACAAGACCGTCAAGATTGGGGCATCACTAGGCGAGAAATAAGAACTCGCGCTCATCACCTTCCTCCGCAACAATGCTGACGTGTTCGCTTGGCAGCCGTCCGACATGCCGGGGGTCCCCAGGGAGGTGATTGAGCATAAACTCATGGTGCGACCCGACGCCAAGTCAGTAAAGCAAAAACTGCGGAGATTTGCACCAGATCGAAAACAAGCCATACGAGAAGAGCTCGACAAGCTTCTCAAAGCGGGCTTCATCAGAGAGGTACTCCATCCAGAGTGGCTAGCCAATCCAGTTATGGTGCGGAAGGCCAACGGGAAATGGAGAATGTGCGTCAATTTCACCGACCTCAACAAGGCGTTTCCCAAGGATCACTTCCCTCTTCCTCGAATAGACCAACTGGTCGACTCAACAGCCGGTTGTGAGCTATTGAGCTTTCTCGACGCTTACTCCGGCTACCACCAAATCAGCATGGCAAAAGAGGACGAGGAGAAGACAACATTCATCACGCCGTTCGGGGTATTCTGCTACGTTAAGATGCCGTTCGGACTGATAACCGCAGGGAATACTTTCCAGCACACGGTCTAGGGCGCACTTAGCGACCAGCTTGGAAACAATGTCAAAGCCTACGTCGACGACATTGTTGTCAAGATGAAGACAAGCGACTCATTGATTGACGATCTGCGGGAAACGTTCGACAACCTCCGACGATATCGCCTCATGCTCAATCGAGAGAAGTGTACGTTCGGAGTACCGTCGGGCAAGCTGCTCAGTTTCCTCGTCTCTGGCAGAGGAATAGAAGCAAATCCCGAGAAGATCAAGGCAATCGAGAACATGAAGTCGCCCACAAGACTCAAGGAAGTACAAAAGCTAACCGGATGCATGGCGGTACTAAGCAGGTTCGTCGCTAGGATGGGAGAGCGAGGACAACCTTTCTTCGCTCTACTGAAGAAGCAAGACAAATTTGAATGGACACAGCAAGCCGAAGAGGCATTCATTGCACTCAAGCGCTACCTATCAAATCCCCCTGTACTTGTTGCTCCCCAACCTAATGACGAATTATTCCTCTATATTGCCGCCACGCCATATTTCGTTATCACCGTCATTGTTGTCGAGAGAGAAAAAGTACAACGACCAGTCTACTACGTCAGCGAAGCTCTCCACGACGCAAAGACAAGATATCCACAGATCCAAAAGCTGCTCTACGCGGTAATCATGACATCGAGAAAGCTACGCCACTACTTTCAAGCCCACAGAGTCACAGTTGTCTCCTCCTTCCCTCGTGGTGAAGTCGTGAGAAACAAAGACGTTGTCGGCCGCATTGCGAAATGGGTAGTCGAGCTAAGCCAGTTTGATGTCCACTTTGTGCCACGAACAGCCATCAAGTCCCAGGTACTCGCCGACTTCGTAGCCGATTGGACTATGCCTGATAACAAATCAGACAACCAAATCGACAACGAAACGTGGACAATGGCGTTCAATGGCGCACTCAACAGCCAAGAAGCAGGGGCAGGATTCATCTTGACATCACCTTCAAGCATGCAATCCACCTCAACTTCAGGGCAACCAATAACACAGCCGAGTACGAAGGACTACTCGCCGGGATAAGAGCTGCAGTCGCACTTGGAATCAAGCGGCTGATCGTGAAAGGGGACTCCGAACTAGTCGCGAACCAGGTGCACAAAGATTATAAATACTCTAACCCCGAGTTATCTAACTATCTCGCAGAAGTCAGGAAGCTGGAGAAAAGGTTCGATGGGATCGAGGTCCGACACGTATACCGCAAGGACAACATCGAGCCGGATGATCTAGCACGGCGTGCGTCCAGACGAGAACCACTCGAGCCCGGCACTTTTCTGGACGTCCTGACAAAGCCATTAGAAAAAGAGGTTAGCAGCGAAGGTAACCCAGTCGTCCCCGACATCAGCTCGGAGGCTACAGAGGTAGAACGCTCCGTTGCCGATATCGAGACCACAGACGATTGGCGCACCCCACTGATTAAATTCATCAACAATGAAGAGTTGCCCGAGGACGACGCAGTAGCCGAGAAAATAACCCGTAAAGCAAAAATCTACTGTACGATCGGCAATGATCTATACAAGAAAGCGCCAAACGGGGTACTTCTCAAATGCGTCTCATCCGACGACGGCAGACACCTCCTCCTTGACATATATGAAGGGATCTGTGGGTCACACGCCGCCGATCGGACATTGGTCGGGAAAGCTTTTCAACAAGGGTTTTTCTGGCAAACCGCCCTCAAAGATGCATGCGACATGGTCCAGCGGTGTGAAGCCTATCAATTCCACAGTAAACACACAAAGCTACCCGTGCAAGCGCTCCAGACTATCTCTCTTACTTGGCCGTTCTCGTGCTGGGGGCTAGATATACTCGGGCCATTCCCATGAGGACAGGGCGGCTACAGGTTCCTATTCGTGGCGATCGACAAATTCACTAAGTGGATCGAAGCGACACCCACGGGGGAAATCAAGGCCGACAACGCCATCAAATTCATCAAAGGGATATTTTGCAGATACGGACTGCCGCACCGCATCATAACCGACAATGGCTCCCAGTTCATCAGTGCCGACTTCCAGGATTACTGTATCGGGCTGGGAGTCAAGATCTGCTTCGCCTCGGTTCCTCACCCTCAAAGCAACGGACAAGTCGAGAGGGCAAACGGCATAGTACTACAAGGAATCAAGACCCGCGTGTATGACAGGCTCATGTCACATGACAAGAAATGGGTCGAAGAGCTCCCATCAATACTATGGGCCATACGTACCACACTGACAACGTCTAACAAGGAAACACCCTTCTTTCTCATGTACGGCTCAGAGGCCATGCTCCCCAGCGAGCTACGACATCAAAGTACACGAGTACAGAAGTATTCCGATGAGGATCAGGAGGAGCAGCGAAACGACGATGTGAATCTACTCGAGGAACATCGTGAACGAGTTGCCGTCCGAGCAGCCAGCTACCAACAGGCCCTCCGCCGTTACCACGAGAAGCGTATCAGAGCACGCATACTTTCGATCGGTGACTACGTCCTCCGACGGGTTCAAAGCCAAGTAGGGCGAAACAAGCTCTCACCCAAATGGGAAGGACCGTACACGATCACACAAGTCTTGCGGCCAGGCGCATTCAAAATTGCAGACGGTGATGGTCGCGAGTTGGCAAATTCTTGGAACATTGATCAACTACGTAAATTCTATGTATATGTCAATAGTATCCATACCTGTAAGACACCTTACAGCCTCAATAAAGCCTATTTTCAGGTGCAGATTACAATCAAAGTGCTCCTGCCCAATGATCTCTTACCCAGATGACACCTAGCGTTGAAACCTATCCTCATGTCCCTTTACGCCGTCTTGACAAGGCCTCCGAGGAACCTAAGGGATCTTCGGCTGGGGACGCCCAGAGCCGATAAGGCCTTGTCGGATCCTGTAGAGACGAAAGACCATGTAAGATCTGGTCGTGTAAGAGTTCTCGCTGTGCGTATTAACCAAGCCGTGTAATCGGAAATTAACTTTCCAACTTCACGGCTGGGGGCTAGGATCAGTGCTTGTTCAATCGAGGCAGGTCAAAGGTCGAAGAGCCTTATCTTCTGAGAAGAATTCTCCGATGACAAGGCTGGGGGCTAGGGAGAGTGTATGACTCAAACGACTGACCAAAGTTGTAAAGTGAGAAGAAACTCTTACACACTACATCCAGAGTAAGAAAGCTTAGTTAAGATAGATTTCTTTTCTATTTCACAAGTATTTCTTAAAATTTCGCACAAATCCAGAACTATATTACACTTTTCCCTAAGATATCTATTACAGGGTACAAAGACTACCAGGAAGGCCAACGCCAGTCCATAGACTAGAAGACTTTCTCAGCCAGCGGCGCCATCGACTTCGCCAGGTAATCTATCTCCGCCAGAGTTCTCCGAGAACGAGAAAACCCTTCATGGAGGAACTCGAGGTGCAGTTGCGGACGATGATCTCGTATGCAAGCCAACACGTGCCCTCTGGCATATCGGCTCGATCGATGGCACTCCTGCTTCAGGGCTTCGTCAATACGTTTGCCGACGCCTTCGAGCTGAGTACAGGCCCCATTCAGCCACGAGATGTATCTAGCCGCCGACTCCTTAGGATCTCCACGGGGTACTCGGAGCTCTCTACAAACTCTGGCCATGGACGTGCAGCAACTCTTTAAGTACGAGTTGAACCACACCTCACGACCTCGGAGTGTTTCCACGGCCTGCTCCTTCTTTACTTCCAGCATAGTTCTCTCGAGTTCCGCTACATCAAATTTCGTCTTCCAATATTGGATACGACGATCTTGGTCAGCAAGCGCACTCTCGAGATCTGCTCAGCACAGAAACGACTAAGTCAAGCTACTCTTTTCTTTCGAGAACACATCAAATTAAGTCGGAGGAGCAAAGGAGATGAAAAGACCACCAACCTAAGGATGTCGTCGCCATCCCCGTTTCCACGGGTAAAATCTGACCTACATCGTCCGGCGACACATGTGGCTCAAACGCAAGTGCCAGGACGATCACTGGCGACTCAGGCTGCCCACGCTGCTGGACATCCTCGACATCAACATCTCTACAAATGACAACAAAGTACTTGGAATCAAAATGCTGAAGAAAACTAAGGTGACGACCGCACACAGGCCAACACAGTTTTACAAGGCATGACTGGTTAAAGAGTACAAGGGAACTGAGATCCTACTCTTCAAAAAGTGGGAGAACGGACTCTCCCAGATCGCCGACTTCCTCCATCATGCCTTTACGCGCGTCGTTAGTCGCCTCCTGATCCAAGATCCGCTAAAAATCGAGTTCAGGGTGTGCTAACCTCACACACGCAAGGACGTGACACGCCTCGGTATAGATCCCGTTGGACGCCTCCTCCCCGATCCTGGCTGCATGCTTGGAGGGTATCGCCTCCATCGCCTTGGCCAATTTCGCGAGTGAAGTCGTCAGCGAGAACTCGTCGGGGTTCACCGGGATGGTGGTCGTAACACCACATTCCCTGGCGAGCTGGTGTAGGCCGGTGTAGGTGACCCGCAACGAGCCGCGGATCCTCGACGGGTTGTTCTCAAGTTCCGACATGCGGTCCTCGAGTCCCCGCCGTTGTCGCTCGTTGCCGGCCACCAGTTCCCTCATCTTCTGGAGGTCCTCACAAACCTCCGCCAGGTCACGCGCCAGCTTGTCGGCACGCTCGTTTGCCGATGACGCCGCCGACGTCCTCGCTTCCGCAATCTCGCGGCTTATGCCGTGAGCGCCAGCCTCGAGGATGCGCCCCATCTCGACTTGGAGCTCCCCCAGGTGAGGACGTCAGCAGGCAGGCCGCGAGCAGGCCCGAGATCACTGGCAGGGCCGGTAGGCGTCGCCTCACGGCTCCTGGGCACGACCATGACATCGGTCGAGGCCACCACAGGAGACGCGCTTGAATTCCCTCCGGACCCGTCGTGCGCCGCCTTCGCCCGTGCCGACCTACAAAAGATCATCGTATCCGGACATCAAGACTAGTCGCCAGAATTCAACCAAATGAAGGACCTCAATTTCCGTCTACTCACTTCTCGCCCAGCGTCACCAGCTTCTGCCATCGTGGAGGTGGCGGAGACGCGTCCAAGGCCTAAGTAAGACCAGTACGACGTGAGGGGGACGTCTTCCGACTACATAGTTAACAACTCGAGTGACATACTGATGGGGAGGACGCTTTTCGGCGGTTGCCGAGCACGGAGGTGAATTTTCTCCCCTTCCTCGGGACACGGCTGCCACTAGTCGTGGCAGCAACAGCAGCGATGGCCGCGTCGGACGCCTCCTAGGCGACACCCTCCTTCAACGAAGCCGCCGCCTGGTGGTCCACAAGTGGTCCAATGACGTCGGTCAGAGGGAGAGCCTGCATCACGTGAAATCGTTATGCGATCTAGGACCAAAAACAAAGGGGTCGACAAACACACTCACGTTGATTGCGGCTTCACGCTCAGCTTCCCCTTCTCGCAAAGGGGGATAGGGACGTCGCTCGCTGTTGTCGGGCCACTGATCATCAACTGGCCGACGCGACGTTCCACAGTCTCGCGGTTCAAACCTGTAGACCGAGAACCAAAATTCGGTAAGACAGGAGGAACATGCACATAAGGAAACCAAATTAAACACAAGAAAAATACCCCGAGGAGAAACCCGGGTCGCGTCCTCCGGCCCAGAGTAGTCAAAGGCTGGGTGGGCTCGAGCCTGGAGCGGCTGGATCCGCCTACCAATGAAGTCAGCAGTGACTTCATACCCCGACAAGCCCCGTACTCGGAGGTCATCGATGGCATCAATGAAGGGCTGAAGAGAGGGGGTCAAGGTGGGTTTGGCGGTCCAAGACCATATCTGGCTGCTCCTCAGGAACAACAAAGATCGGATCCGAATCCTCTATCTGAAGATAGAACCATCTTGCTCGCCACTTGCTACGAGAAGAAGGGCACTGGAAGGGGATATAGCGCGACTTCAGGCCATCCCGAAGTCGGAAACCAACACATCCAGATACCCTGGTGGATTCCATCCAGCGCAACTCGTAGTAAAAACGAAGGAGATCGAGAAACGGCTCTACCCCAATGTAGGCCTCACAGAGATGTGAAAAGATACTGAGGAAGGCGATGGAATTGGGATTCAGATGGAGAAGAGAAAGACCATAGAAGTTCAAAACGAGGATGAGAAACTCAGAAGGCGGAGGGAGAAAGCCAAAAAGAATATAATCCTCTACCGCAACCATGCGGCCTAGGACAGGTTCAGGTTCAGTACCTCCTGGTTCCCTCTCCATGGTCCCGCGACTGGGGAGGGCGCCCTCCTCTTGCCAACTTCTTCAAGGACGCACTGGTTGAAGTGGACTTGTCGAGGTCCATCGCCGTCAGAGATCGCCGAAGAAAGGACCGGGATGAACAAGCTAGAGTTTGTGCACGAGCGGAGAAGACGAGGAGTGCTTGGAGGCTGGAGAGTTTTTCTTCACAAACAGGCGGACTTCAAAATGGATCCCCAAAATCCTCTTAAATAGACACATTTCCGACGGTGCGAATTCCAAAGAACGGAGAGAGAGATGCCCGCCGGAAATTTCTGGGTCCGTTACGCGCGGCGGTTTCTCGGACTTCAGTTTAAATTCACTCATGACCGTTGGGCTTCACATGGTGCTGTCGATTACGTCTTACGGTCCTCGCACCGAGAACGATAACAGCCTCGACACCAGAAGTCGCGATCGGTTACACGAGTTCATTTAAGCAAAAGTCAGGGGCTACTGTTAGGGTTACGTGTAAGGCATACCCTTTACCCTTCGATATACGTCATATATCGATATAGCATGCCTGCGCGTATATGGACGTTCTCTGTATACATTAAGGAAATCCTTCACAGAGTTTGCAGATGGAAGGAGTCCTACTCGGACAGGACTGGGTCGTCAATGTATCGTGCAGGGTCCGGTGTTTCCGGGTCCTACTTGGGAACCGCCTGACCTGCGATATAAAAGGGACCCCCCGGGAGGACCTAAGGCATCGAATCTCAGAGCCAACACAACCATCACAGCCTACGAAGTCAGAGCCTACAAGAGCCAAGTCGCCGGGAGATCTAGTCGAACCAACTCGATTACGATCTCGCCGGTTTCATCGAGTTCCATCGTTCCCTTTGTAACCTGTGATTTCCATCATATAATCCCATATCAACTGGATTAGGGCTATTACCTATCAAGGGGCCTGAACCAGTATAATCTTTGTTTTCTCTCTGTTTGATGTCGTATTACGTAAATCCTTGTACCAACGTACCCCAATACCCTCTATATCCGGTCTACGGGTATGACCCGTCGACAAATATGATTATTACAAGTAATATATAAATTATTAGTTGAGTTCTCTCTACATGATCTTCCCACGGGATAAAATAAATACGATACACTTGGAATACTGTCGGGTGAAATGCTACAATGGTATATCCGTGCGCTTGCGGATGAACTCTGTAACCATAATATACCAGAAGTATTTCTACGCCATTGCTGGGAATTATATTTCTAGTAATGTCGTTAAGAAATAACAACAAGCATTTCTGGCGCCGTTGCTGGGGAAGATTCATAGTAGAGATTACTTGAACTAATTATTTTATATTTACCTCTGTATAATCATTTCCTTTGCAAGCTAACCTTGGTTGTTTTCACTTTTTGTTGTGAAAACAGGGTGGTGCATGACTGGTTTCAACTTGCCGAAAAACTTCAATGAAAATCCAGAAGCTTTCTTTCGGAGCGTTAGGCCGCGAGTCGTTGCTCCGCAGAAAACTCTTCCGACAGAGAAACCAGCCATACCAGTGCCACCGACCTTCAAGACTATGGCCAGCAAGACTCTTCGCGAGTTTGCTGCTCCCTCTGCTGACAATGTGGCCATTGGGCCGCAAGTCAACATAGGAGACGTGGATTTCGACTTGAAGTCCAGCCTTATCACGATGGCGCAGGCTAGCCCGTTCTGTGGCAAGCCAAATGAGGATGCCAATGCTCATCTGCAACAGTTCCTGGAGATCTGTAGCACGTACACCATCAAGGGCGTCAGTCCCGACACCATCAGGCTGCGGCTGTTTCTATTCTCCCTTCTCGGGAGAGCGAAGCAGTGGTTCTATGCCAACCATGCTGCTGTCAACACCTGGGACAAATGCTATACGGCATTCCTCTCGAAATTCTTCCCGATGGGCAAAACCAATGCTCTTCGTGGAAGGATTTTAAGTTTCCAGCAGACAAGGGATGGGTCTATTCCTGAGGCATGGGAGTGTCTGCAGGAGTATGTGGCCGCCTGTCCTCATTATGGGATGGACGACTGGCTAATCCTGCAGAACTTTTATAATGGACTCACCCCAATGTCCCGCGATCACCTGGACACGGCAGCTGGAGGAGCCTTCTTCTCTAAAACGGTTCAAGGGGCCGTTGAACTCATAGAGAAGATGGTCTCCAATATGGGTTGGAGTGAGGAACGACTCCAGACCTGTCAGCGAGGCATGCACACCGTCAAGGAGACGGAGTTACTTGCTGCCAAGCTGGACCTCCTCATGAAATGCTTGGACAACCACGAGAAAAGGCCACAAGGCACCGTCAAGGCCTTGGACTCACATGTCACGTGTGAGGTCTGCGGCGGCACGGGTCATTCTGGGAATGACTGCCCGGAAACCCGTGAGGAGGCGATGTACATGGGAAACAACAACGGGTACCATCCACAAGGAGGTCAGGGGTGGAACCAACCACACCCATATTATCAAGGAGGTAACAATAACGGTAACTTCTCTAACCAGCCCTCCTTAAAGGATCTCATTTTTGTGCAAGCCAAAACCACTGATGCGCTAAGCAAAAAGCTTGCTGCCAATGATAAGATCCTAGAGAACATTAATGTCAAATTAGACGGCTTCGCTTCTGCTTTTCAAAATCAGCTGAGCTTTAACAAAATGATAGAAACCCAGTTAGCTCAGTTAGCATCTTTAGTCCCTGCAAATGAAACTGGGAGAATTCTGGGGCAACCCGACTCCTCCATTGAAAATGTCAAGGCGATCACAATGAGGGGAGGTAAGTCCACTCGTGATCCGCCATATCCTAACCCTGCAGGAACTAATGGGATGTCAAAAGAAGCGCCATCTAATGACTTGGCTGACAAGGAGATTCAGCCAGACAAGACCGTGCCGCAGGAATACTGCGACACACGGTTACTGCCATTCCTCCAACGGATGAGGAAACCGTCAGCGGACGAGCAGTTCGCTCGTTTTGTTGAAGTGATCCAAAAGATCCACATCAACATGTCATTGTTGGATGCTATGTAAGTGTCGACATACGCCCGTTATCTCAAGGACATACTCAACAACAAGAGACCGCTCCCAACAACGGAGGTGGTCAAGCTGACGGAACACTGCAGCAACCTGATACTCCACAAACTCCCGGAAAAGAAGAAAGATTCGGGGTGTCCTATGATCACCTGCTCGATCGGGGCACAACAATTCGACTAGGCCTTATGCGACCCTGGAGCCAGCGTCAGCGTCATGCCAAAAGACGTCTTCGACAAGCTCAACTTCACGGTGTTGTCACCAACACCGATGTGCCTTCAACTAGCTGACTCATCAGTCCGTTACCCGGCAGGGATAGAGGAGGATGTGCCAGTCAAGATACAGGATTTCTTCATCTCGGTTGATTTTGTGGTGCTAGACATGGACACGGGGAAGGAGACGCCGCTCATTCTGGGACGTCCGTTCCTTAGCACCGCAGGAGCCAACATTGATGTGGGAACGGGGAATATCCATTTCGATATCAATCGGAAGGAGGAAAAGTTTGAGTTCCAACCAAGGACGGAACAATGCTCCATGGTCAGAATAAAGTACGGGCCGAACCCTCAGAATATTCAAGTGGTCGAAGTGGAGCCACCCAAAATAGACAGCCTGGTGAAATTTATGCAGAACTTCCTGGAGAAGGAAACAACGATGCCCAGGAACCGTTATTGAAAAACGCTGGTAAAATCACCCGTACCGGCCAAGAAGTTAGACCAGCCGGCTCAGAAGAAGCTGTCTTCCGCACCAAAACCAAAGAAGGTGTGGAAGGAAAAGCCAAAGGCGCCCGCTCCATCACCTTTGGAGACGGGTGGAAAATACGCAAACTGAACCGAAAGGAGGTACGGTCTTGCACGTCAGACTTTAAACGACGTGACCTTCGCCAACAGGTAAATTGGTATGTATCCGCATATTTTCTTTCAACAATTTGAATTTTTGCATCATCGCATGTTTGAAATTCAAAATTTGCATTTAGGATTTTGAATTTTGAGGAAATTCTTCAAATGAATTTTTCAGAGCAAACCAAAATAAAATTTTCAACGAAAATTCACTGTGCCATGACCGCACTGACCGTTGGAATCCAACGGCCGAAAGTGGGGCCGGTTGGGCCCACCAGGGGTTCGGCCGAACACCCTGGTTCGGCCTAACCGGCCAGGCCAACGGTCGGCTGCCTCTTTCTTTGAGGCAATGGCTAGTAGGCCCCACAGGTCGGTTTTGACCGTTGTGGGTGCACTATTTAAGCCAACCGGCCGGGAGAGGGGACGTCACCCCATTTCAACACATTTTCATTCCCTCTCCAAAGTTTGCTCTCAAGTTCATTCAAGCTTTGATAGTTTCCCTCAAATTCAAATCTTTAGTTGCATATATACAAGTTGCTTTGGTGAAACTAACCGGCGGGTGAAACTCTTGTCATTTCTAACCCCTGCCGAGTTAGTCCGTTCTTGCTTCATTGTGCAGAATGAGGAGGCGATTGTCTCGTCTGTTCAAAGGGTCCGGCTCTTCGTCAAGTCATCATGACGAGTCTAGTACTCGTTCATTAGCCGATGTCTCGATGAAAGACGCCGAAGCTCCGCGACGACTCCTAAACGACACTGACCTCGACCTTGTCAGTGATCGGGAGAGGCAAGCCTACTACATGCTGAGCGACCAGGAGTATGCTCACACACGAGAATACTCACCGGAGCTGCTGAAAAAGATAGGTATGGATGTTGAATTTCGTTTTATTTGGAAAGCTGTTGGTTGGCAGAGATTTGTTGTGGTAGACGAGCCTGGATCTGGTTTGCTTACTTTGCAATTTTTGTGCACTTTGAAAGAAATAGAAGATGGTATCTCTTTTCGCTTTTTCCGTAAGGAGTTCACACTCACATGGAAAGGCTTAAGTACACTTCTTGGTTTTTCACAATTCCTGTAAAATCGATCTCCAGAAAGGAATTTCTGGGTTCGAGAAAAATAGGTTTTGGCAAGACATTTCTGGTGCTCCAATTTGCAAGAAACCTAGAACGAATTATATCCATAATCCTACACTTAGGCTCATGCACAAATGGATTGCTATGACTTTGTTTCCTAGAGGTGATCTGAGACCCATTAGGGGGGATGAATTAATTATCATGTTTGCCATGGTTAGAAAAATTAAAATTGCTCATGTGAAATGTATTATAAGGCAATAGTTAGAAAGTATAAAGTTCTTTGCTCCTGTTGAGTGCACTTCTCTGATTACTCGGATAGCAAAAGGGCTAGGGGTCGTTAGCAACCAAATTGCTTTTATCTCAACCACTCGTCCGCGTATTGATGAGGCTTATCTAGTGCAAGGGCATATTTTGAAATATGGAGCAGATGGATCTTTGATATACTTTTTCCCCGGTTGTACAAATGAAATCCCGTTGCCAAATGCGGGGTATAATTTGTACAACTGCCATGAACTAACCATTCCCCTGCAGACCATAGAAGAATCTCGTGCGGCTGGAACATACAGGGAGACGCGCAACATGACAAGAAACAAACGAGAAAGTTCATCATCCTCAAAACCTGTACAGATGTATGAGGCAGGTTGGGCACCAACTGGGGATGCACCTAGATGGACCCAAGCTCCACGCCATAGCATAGGAGTCTCAACCTGGACAAGCGCCAGTGAGGACCGGTGGCATGCGCCTCATGACATCCAATGGGGGGACAATCAACCTCCCAGACCAAGTGGTGTGCCTCCATATCTAAGTGAATGGCGCTCAAGTTCCTCTTGTTGGGACTTGGGTGAAATCACTAGAAGAATGGACACCCTTGATATGCAGACGGGGGAGATCCAGTACAACCTAATGGAACACATAGCTCAAACGCAAGAATGGCAACAATCTGCTGATGCTCAGTTCACCAACATCAACAACATGATGCAGCAACAGCGCGATGACCTTCAAGCGTACTTCCGTTTTCAGGGGTTCAATCCTTATCAAGGACCCTGAGCGAAACCAAGCTTGGGGGGGATATCTCTCCTCCCCACTGAGGTAACTTGTATCCCATTGCATTTTTCCCTTTCCAATTGCATATTTGCTTTCCAATTGCATCTTATAAAACTTAAAAACAACATAAAAATTTGCAAAATAGAAAATACCAAAAAGATAGGATAGGTTTGAGTCATGCTAGGTAAGACAAGCTAGTTCTTTTTGTTGAAATGATGAATAGTTGCTCTATTTTATATCTCTGATATATGGGTTCTTAGTAAATACTCTCTCAAAAGGTTAAATATAACTAGCCAACAATTATCCGCGAACCTGAGGTAAATGGGCTGCACCTGCTGATCTAAGTCTAGGTTGTTGCGAGATATGAGATAGTGAATGAGAGTTACTATGATCCTGATACTAGTTTGACTTAAATTCCGGATGCTTTGTTTTTCAAAATGATAAATTGAAAGTTTCTCATTTGATATAAGTTCCTACCAGAGCCAAAAATATGCTATCATGATTAAACCATATACATTTTGGTTGCTTGAAATTCCATTGAACTTTGTCAAACTCTTGTGACTTGTGTAGATACTTCTCATGCTCTATGATCAAGATCATACACCCACATATATGCACATGCTAAAACTCATACACTGGGAGCTAAGCAATATTCCATTCCATTCCGATATTACCACCAAAATAAATTCTCCATGCTTTCATGTGTTGTCTTCCCCTAAAAAGTAAAATCCTTTTGAAAAAAAAAGAAAGAAAAGGAGGGAAATGCATGGTTATGAAAAAAAAATAAAGTTATGCTCCATCAAGCATGAGCATGATTGAAAAAAAAATATGTAGCCATGCCCTCTCCTAATCAATAAAAGAAGGATTTTTGGGAGAAGAAAGTAAGCACAAAGGTGAAGCATTTTTCTTTTATTTTTCCTCATATACCATTTCCACTATATACCACACACACATTATGCACAATCTTCATCTTGAGTATGTTTAGTTATCTGCTCTAGTCTAAGTTTTTGACTTAGTAATAAATGTGAATGTAAGTATGCCATGTTTGACCCCTACCAAGCTCCACATATAAACCTTAGAGTAGGAATCAACAAGGCAACATTTGGTGAGGAATTCATGTTGATACACTTAGAGAGGCTGAGTGAATCAATTGAGGAACTTGGCTTTCTTTTGCAAAATCATTTGAAAACTTCCGGAATAAGAGTTGAATAAAAATTGGGTGATTGGTGCTCTAATTGCTGTTCTGTCTTTCAACCACCCAAGGCAATGAGAAGCAGTGTCTCATGAGAATCAGGGGTAAAGGTAAGCCACCGTGCCAAAGATTATTTAATCTGATAGAGAGTACATATACCTTGCACCTGTATCTTTGAGATATGCAGCATAGTAGCAACTCCTGATCAACAACCAAGTCTTTGTTTCCTTTCGTCCTTCACTCGGGACGAGCAAAGGTTCAAGCTTGGGGGGTTTTGTTGACGGTCGTTATCGATCAGTTTCGACCGTCAATATTACCAAAATAGAGGAGAACTAGTGATGCTTGCAATGCATATATCTGTTAGAATAATAATATTCTACTAGTATTAGAATAACCTTTTTGCAGAGAATGACAATAAAGTGTTGGAGAATCGACATCAACTCAGACGATACATCAATCGGACGATGTCGATAACCAGACTTATGTATGAATGGGCCAAGAACTCAAAATTGACACGATGAATTGGGCCAAAATTCATAAGTCTATGAAGTGAAGCAGCGGACGAGACCACCAGCCAAAATGTGGGCTGGTTGGGCCGGCCCCTGGTTCGGCTGAACCTGGGGGTTCGGCCGAACCTGCCGTGAAGCCGCTGGATGCAGGGTTTGGATGGGCGGTGTGGATTGCTCCCCTATGGCGGTTGGAGGGTATTACCGACCTTTCCAATCGCCATAACCGTCATTACCTGCCTATTTAAGGAGTTCACTCTCTTCACTTCAACACACACCTCAAGCAATAGCTCTCTCATTTCTCTCAAGTTTAGTTTAGTAGTATCTAGCTGGTGGAATAGGAATAGAGTAGAAATCTGGAGTCCGGAAGTCTTCGGAAGAGTTCGGGTATGGCTTTAGCAGCTTTCCTTTCCTCTTTTGTAAGCTTTGTACTTTTATTAGAATACTCTTCTATATACATTTATGGTATTGAAATACTTTCCGAGTATATGAGTACCTACTTTATATTATGTTCATGTTATACTGAATATACGGCTAGCTTATCTGGGAGATGCTTTGGTGCGGGTATAATGTTTGCTTATGCAATTACTCTATGTCATGACGTGGTGTCTAGATTAGTATCTGGTAGTTTAGACGTGGTGTCTAGATTACGGGATATCATTATTTGGGGTTATATATTATGGATGAGAGGTGGGCCGCTGATGGTGACAGCTCAGTACGGGTATTCCTCTGTGCCGGTATATAATCCTAAGTTAATTTCCTGGGGAGGGTATTCCTCCGTATTTAGCTCCGGTTGTATGGTCATGACGGGCTGTCGTAAGGAACTCGGCAGTCAGGGGTGGCTTCTCGAAGTACCAGGAGGGCATCGGATAGATGGTATTAGCTAGTATATCAGTTAACTAGAATGTATGTATACTATGTATATTAAAAGTATAGGAAAAGATTTTCTTTCTCTTTTCTTTCCACTTAGCTTAGATCATTTATTACGAGAATGAGTTGTTAATGCTTGTGTGTCACTCTACCCTTGGATTATCTTAACCCCTGCTTAGAATATGATTATTACAAGTAATATATAAATTATTAGTTGAGTTCTCTCTACATAATCTTCCCACGGGATAAAATAAATACAATATCCTTGGAATACTCTCGGGTGAAATGCTACAATAGCATATCCGTGCGCTTGCGGATGAACTCTGTAACCATAATATACTAGAAGTATTTCTGCGCCATTGCTGGGAATTATATTTCTAGTAATGTAGTTAAGAAATACCACATTTTTTAACAGGTGAGAGAGAGAGTATGACAGGTGGGTCCCACATTTTTTTAAATATAGAATGCTGACTGGGCTGCCACGCGTACGCCACGTAGACCAAAACCACCGCGGATTGGGTCGAGGGGGTAATTCGTCCGGTTTGTATAGTTGGGGGTGAAGAATGTCTGGTTTTATGGTTAGGGGGTAATTCGGACGATCGCGATAGTTCGGGGGGTAATTCGTACTTTTTCCATATATATATATATATATATATATATATATATATATATATATATATATATATATATATATATATATATATATATATATATATATATATATATATATATATATATATATATATATATATATATATATATATATATATAACCATGTCAAATTAGGTCGAATATATATACGACTGCATTAAGAACATAAAATTTTCCTTGTATAAGTACTTATGGGCATATAAGAGGTGCAATGGTAAAGTTGTGCGTGCATTACTCTATTTATCAAGACTACAATTACACACATGTAAATATGTCGTTACAAAAAATTTTAGTGAAATTTGTGGATTTGTCCTAGATCTTTGTTTGGGTGTGTATTAATGGGGATATGTACTCGTGGGTAAATGATTGTGATGGCCTGTGTGTCTTCCATACAGGAGATTAGGAATCAACCTGCTTCACTATATCTATCGGTGGATATTGTACTGTTTGATGGGCATTAGCTCCATTAGCAACCCTAACAAACGCGACCTATAATTAAAAAAAAGTAAATTTCAAAACCTACATATATTTTGATCAAACTATCGTAAAACTATAGATTTAAAACGTTGTGTTATAAGGCCATGGTTAGTTCCCACACAAAAATTTTACACCATGTCACATCGAACATTTGAACACCTACATGAACTATTAAATAGGCTAAAAAAATAACTAATTAGACAGATTACGACTAATTTACGAGATGAATCTTTTAAGCCTAATTACTACATGATTTGACAATGTGGTGCTACAGTAAACATTTGCTAATGATGGATTAATTAGGCTTAATAAACTCATCTAGCTGTTTACGGACGGATTATGTAATTAGTTTTTTTATTAGTGTCCAAACACCCCATGTGATACCCTATAAAATACTCAATGTGACACATCAAAACTTTACACCCATGGATCTAAACACCCCCTAAAACTACAAATTTGGCAGTCAATTTATCACAAAACTATATATTTAAGGTCAAGTATCACAAAACTACAAATTTCATATCGAAGTTATCACAAAACTACCAATGTAATATTGAAGTTATCACAAAACTACAGATTCTATCTAGTGTTTAAATCCCTAGTACTAACACTATGTTGGAGGAGTAAATTCCCTTTATACCCTCGAAAACTCACTCAATCCCTTTTGTACCCCTGAAATTTACCCGATCCCTTCTATACACCTGAAATTTCAACTTGATCTCTTTCATGACCCTGCCGTTACATTTTCCTTCATCTCACTATTAAGTTTGGTGGCAAATGTCTTTAATAACCTTGATGACGTAGGTTTGAATATAACCTTGAAAAAGATTGAAATTTTGTTTGAATGCACAACATGTGCATTTTATGTAACTACCGATACTAAATAATTAGTGCGGAAAATTTTGACATAAATTTTAAAATAAAACAAATGTAATAAATTAATTTTTTATTTGAAATTTAATAGGACAATATTTTTTTATCGGGAGCATTCATAAAAAATATCGTGAGCATTTGTAGTCCTATCTTTATATGAATGCTCCTCAATTTTTATGAATTTTTAAAAAATAAAATAAATACATATTTTTATTTCATTATCTAAAAATATGTTTTTTCATAAATAATATATCGCACAACAAACTCATCACTATAATAGTCTCATGCAACAAACTTTTATATTTTCAATAATATAATTCATAAATTTCTATGTTCATTCAAAGGGTAAAATGGTCATTTTTATAGAAATTAGACGGTCAACTGACAGAAGGGGCATGGAAGGGATCAAAATCAAATTTTAGGGGTATATAAGGAAGTAAGCAAGATTCAGGGGTATAGAAGAGATTAGATAAAATTTTAGGGGTTTACAAGGGATTTTCTCTTGTTGGAGCTATAAACATTGTAATTTCGGGATAAATTGATACTAAACTTGTAGTTTTGTGATAAATTTCCTACTTAATATTTATTCTGGGACACTTTGTTCCTAAATCTATAATTTTGTGAGAAATTTCAAGGTAAATCTATAGTTTTGTGATACAAGACCTTAAATTTGAAGTTTTTTTTTTATAGTTTAGTTAAAGCATATATCTGTAGTTTTGTGAAATTTACTCTTAAGAAAAGTCATTAAAGAGATGTTGCTTCATTTATTTTGAAACATACGACGCATTTTATAGGGGTTTTAATTAATTTATTTCTAATTAAAAATTAGTAAAGAAATGGCTAAATGGTCCTCCTTAATATGGAGATATAATAATTCCTGATTGATGTTCATTTCCAGATCAGTTGGGAAGGAATATAAGTGGACTGTGTGCTTAAGTTAGTCCAGTGGTATACACACGAGATGCGCATCTGTAGGTGTATATATAAACTCCTACATGTTAATTTCGTCTTATTACTACGTGCTTACACCAGTTCAAGCCAAATATTCATTCTTTCGGATTTCAGGTCTAATTTCGTGCTATTTATTTTGTTGTGATGTGTTTCACTATCAAAGATATTTTTAAACATGACTTATATTTTTTTTAATATTTGTATTGAGTTACTAGTGAGATGAATGATCAAATAAATTTTCAAAAGTTAACGATGTTATATATTTTAAAGCAGAATGAGTAGAAAACTAATGGTGCTATAATCTTGTCCGGTGCCACTATTAACATGTAGGAGTTTATATATAAACGCCTACATATGCGCATCTCGTGTGTATACCACTGGACTAACTTAAGCACACGTATGTAGAGGGCCATGGTAGTAGGTAGGCTGTACGGCAGGAGAGGTGGTAGTGGTTTGCACACGTATTGAAAAAAATTTGTGAAATATGTAAAACTATATGTGTACATGAAAGTATATTTAACAATAAATTAAATGATATGAAAAGAATAAATAATTACTTAAATTTTTTGAATAAGATGAATGATCAAACACGTACTAAAAAGTCGACGGTGTCAAATATTTTGAAATAGAGGGAGTATATGGTTGGTTAAGAAGCTTGGGTTGGAGCCTTAGTACTACTGTACTAGGAGTTGAGAGGATATAAAGATGAGTACATCCATATTATGGATTCCATAATGTAAAAATAGAAAGTGTCTTAAACCTTTAAGAGCTATTTATATATTGTGTGAATAATTTTATAGGAATCTATTAATTGGTTGACGTAACCATTTACATAAAGCCGACCACAAACAATAGAAAATTCACTCTTCCCTCCCTTATGATGCTGCTACTCTGTCTCACAGTTGCTTGCTGCCATGGGCGAGGGGAGAAGGTGGGGAGCCAGCTATGGAAAAGGGGAAGAAGGCGGGGAGCGATGGATTCTAATCTACATGTCATCTAAATAATTATGAAAAAATTAGAAAAAAAATTTACAAGATGGGTTAACATGTAATATATCACTCCGCAAACATGCAAGTTCAAATTCGACTTGTACAAGTTGTAACAAAAATAACAAATTAAACTCTAACTAGTATATGTATATTCACAGTCAAATTTATTATTTTTGTTACAACTTGTAGAAGTCGAATTTGAACTTGCATGTTTGTGAAATGATATATTACATGTTAACCTATCATGTCATTTTTTTCGAAAATTTTTTATAACTATTTAGATGACATGAAAAAAACGGATGGACGTCCACCCGAGTGTTTAAAACGGTTTCCCTGGGAGCAAACACCGCAAAGGGCACCTGCATGCATGAAATTTACGTTGCCAGAAGCGCATTGTTACCACCGCCGGAGATCCATCCGCAAGTACCAATACTGCCGTCGTTGGATCCTTCCGCTCCCTACGCCATATCATTGCCTTTATCGGATCCACTCGCATACGTGAGCACCGCCGCAACCGTCGTCCCCGAATCCGTGCATGTCCACGACCACCGCCATTGAATTAATCCATTCGAGTTCCATTGAGGTGCTCTCATTGGGATATGGTGTGAGGAAAAATCGGATGCTGCGGGAGAAGAGGTTGGTTGGGATGATAAATAATTTATTAAAATGTGGTATCTACTTTAGTACCCCTTCTTACCATATACATTATGGAGATGCAATCCTATATACTTATATAGTTCATCCTCACTAAGTGTAGTTAATGATATTTCTCTCTTTTCTTATTAAGCCATATCACCCCAATTATTTCTAGCCTTTGGATGATAGATCTATGGTCCAAATTGTCTCTTTTTTCTTCTCTCTTAAAAACATGCAATCTCAATTATTTTTAGGCTCAAAATTGTTTTAGTTTTGATAATCAAATTACATCTTATTTATACATATTATGCAACTTAATTTTCCGCAGTAATGTGGTGGGGTATTCATCTAGTATACTTTAGTGGATCCTAAAGTAAGGCTTAACCATCAGATCAGAATTTGAAGAAAATCCCATTATAACAAACTCTAGTTTTGTTTTTAATTTGTTTATCTTATAGTACAATACTACATAGCACAGTTGTATTTCAAACGTTTTTCTTTTTTTTTTGAGAACATTCAAACGGTACTATATATATATGTTTGGATTATCCGCACGTTGGCACAGTTTTATGTCAAATCTTAATGCAAGTGTGACCAATAATTTGTTAATCATATATACTTATGCAAAGGTTTAATAAATAATTTAGTACTATGTTAGACAAGGGACAACTCACAAGTATACCATGCGCCCAGTTGTAGCAAGCAGGTGAACCCAAATTAAACACTCACCTTATACAAATTAAAAACGTAGCGTGTCTAACGTTTGGCGCGTGACATGCATCCAAACAAAAACAAGAATTAATTTCTCTGTCTTAATTAATTTTGAGGATCTCCATGTAATTTTTGACTGAAGAGATGCATGCGAACAAACTCGATCTGGAGGCATATTACGGAGCGGCATCTGGGTGTATAAGGTCCGAGGAATGTCCCTCTCTGACCACCCATTAACACTACCAAAATAAAATATTATCACAAAAACGTTTTAATTAAGCTTTCGGTTTTGTCCACTACCCCACCTTTCTCTCCGCAAGAATCATTCGCGCGCCCCTCTCGCCCTTCGCTATCGCTACACACCACATACATAAATACATACACGTATATATATACATAGTCCATAGGTATATATGCATAGGTACATGCGTCTACGTACGGAAGAAAACATGTACTTCCTCCGTTTCAGGTTGACTTTGGTCAAAATTAAGCGGATTTAAGTTTGACCAAATTTGTAGAAAAAGGTAGTAATATTTTCAATCCAAGACAAATTTATTGTAAAAGTATATTGAATTATTGATTTGATGAAAATAATTTAGTATTATAAATATTATTATATTTATCTATAAATTTAGTCAAACTTGAAACAATTTAACTTTGGCTAAAGTCAAAAAGTCTTATGTCCTCCAAGTGAAAAGATTACTTACTCTGACATGAATATATCTCTGACGATAGTTTACAGGTTAATTTACACTACATATATATTTTGCTGTATATACGTCGGTGATAGATATATATGTACGAGACATTTGGTGTGTATACGTACGTTTGCATGCATGCACGGTACACGTGGTGTGCATACGTAATAGTTATCCTTAAGAGAGCGGTAATGGCGAGGGAAGTGGGCTATAAATAGGCAGGTTTGGATAGGTATGGGGCTAACTAGTTTTGCTAAATCTGCACTTATATATACGCACTGCATCCCCCCGCGCTTAACTCGCTCTCGCCTCCCGCATCGCATCTCCATCATCTCCCCATCCTCCTCTCTACTCGTGTCTTCCATTCCTCCATCCCTCGCGCGCATCTCCGACGAGCTCTCTACTCCCTCCTCCGCCGCCGACGATGATTCACCTCCACTCCCCGCCGACGGCGCCCGCCGCATTCGGCGGCGCCGGCTCGGCGGACTGGCGGCGGCGGCGGCGGTGGTCATGGTCGTCGTCGTCCCGCGCTCCGGTGGCTAAAGGTGGTTGTGCATTTCGATATATCTTGGCCGGTCTATACGTTTCTTCAGTCGATCGGTCGATCTCTTTAATTACTTACGTCGTCTCTCTGTGCAGGTGGCCATCTTCGTCCGTGCGTTTGGCGGCGCGGCGGCGACGACGGCGGCGGCGAGGATCATCACGCCGACGGCGGCGGCGGCGGCGGAGGAGGAGCGGCGTGGAGGGCGCGGGCCACCACCGCCGGCGTGTCGAGCTCCAGCAGTACAGCCAAAGGTAGTATACGGGCTCATGAGAGATCTTTCTTCCGCCGCTTTTGGTCTTGTCGTTTTCCGGGTCGTCGACGAGGGTGAGTCAGTGAGTGCACTGCATGCTTTATTCACTGCACTCCTGCACCTGCATAGCCTAGTGAGCAGCTGCCTTTGGTTGTGCCAACGCTTTAGTTTCGTTCAGAGATCACTTTAGGTACATAGATGAT
Organism: Oryza sativa Japonica Group; assembly: GCF_034140825.1. NCBI lineage: Eukaryota > Viridiplantae > Streptophyta > Magnoliopsida > Poales > Poaceae > Oryza > Oryza sativa. Next base: position 10,312,019 of record NC_089036.1, on the reverse strand, counting down.
CTACACTGTGTGGGGGGAGGAAGAGACTCCTTCAAAGATCATTGATGTGGTCGCTGAACATATGAACCCGATCGAAGAACAGTAGGATCTATATATGTCGGCGATTACGTTCCTCTGACTTTACGATAGTCGAAGGATTCTGATCAACTGCGTTGTGACGCTGGGTTATGTGATGAGGGTAAAAAGTAGTTTTGTTTTTTTGGTTTGTGGACTTTGGGTTCATGCATAGTCACTGAACAGAGGAGGACAGAGATAGATTTAGTTTGGATGGAGGTTCTCGGGAGAGAATATATAAAGTGGGTAGAATTTTTTGAGAAGTTACTTTGAGGATATAAAGCTAGTTGATTTTTCGTTGGCGGATTTACTTTTTCTATAGAAAAAGTATTACCTCTTATAGTAAGGTAAATTAGTGGCTCGGGACACACAGCTTGAGATTATGTCGGTGCTTAAAATGACGTGAGTTTTTATCTGTAGCGATTGATTGACACTTCTGAATTATTAGGCATGCCATGAAGTACAATCAAGTTCACCACCGCCTCTTACCTATGTAAACAGTTACCTTATTGTGTAAAAAAAAAACTGGAAATAATTATTTTATTTTTGTGAAACATTGTACACGCGGGCACTCATATAAATGCACATACACACATACCCTACTCATATGACCACCTCCAAACACTGAACTAATACTCCCTCCGGTTCTATATTAATTGACGTTTTGGACAAGGTTGAGGCTAAACTTTTATAACTTTGACCATCAATAACTTTAAAAATATTTAGTTTAAAGAAACTAGAAAAACATATATAGATTTGTCTTTCAAAACACTATAATAAAAGTAAACATGCATTTATTTATTGTATATATTATAATAGAAAAATAAGGTCAAAGGTATATCTTATAGAGCGTGTTATTGTTCAAAGCATCAATTAAAATGAAACCGGAGGGAGTATAATATATCTTGAAATTTATGGAGACAGAAGAGAAGCCTCGCTGTCAGCATATCTTGAAAATAATTATTTGTAAACAGTTACCATCTTTTAAAGTATTATCGTTGGGGTGCAATAATTTTTTTAATAAAATTTGCAGAAAAAAAAACCTTGGTTTGATTTGTATAACAACACAATAATCTTTTGTGTGAAATTCACTTAAATCTCTACTATTATAAAAATTGAACCATGGTTTGATTTGTATAACACCACAACAATCTTGCATTGTGTGATATTCACTTAAAAGAACCATGGTTTTACTTATATCTCTACTATTATAAAAATTGATGATGTTTTTACCAGTATTTTGGTACGTCATTCGTGTATGAATTGATTTTTTAAGTTTGTTCGTTTTTGGAAATATAGATCTGTAGTTGAGTTGGGTTTTAAGTTTGTTCGTCTTTGGACATACAAAAGGAGTTGTATAAGAAATATAAAACTTGCATGCTAACTTGAGATGATGGGACTTCTAATTGCAGCTCATGATTTTCTAGAAAAATATATATCCAAGCGAATTTTCAAAGTAAATTTCACCTTAACTAAACCATATAACAATAAAAAGATTAAAATAGGTTTCACCCGTTGCAATGCACAGACTTTTTTCTAGGAATAGTGATAAATCAAATTGGACGAAAACTGAACGGCAGTTTGTCTCCGAAATTCAGTTTTTGGAAGTTAATCTCCAATCACGTCCATAAACGCATAAATGCTGAAGACAAATTAATATGATATATAAACAGAACCAACAAGATAAAAAAGAACAAATCAATTGCCTATTCTGCAACTAGTTAGTGTTGTCGTCGCTCTTGCAGTCCATTCAGTGTTGTGTGGATTCAAATATATCGTACGATGTCGCAATCAATTGGCATATATCGCATTTATCTTTCCAGCAGCTGTCAAATTAATAAAGCTGTTCACTGCGAGTTAGACTGTTCATTATTCGTTGTTTCTACCAGAATCCAGCATCATTATTCGTTGTTACTATCACAACTGTTGATCGGTTGAATTTTACAAAAAAATCTCAATGCAAGATTGTTTGTATCTATCCAATTTTTTTTATTGATGTACGGGTTTGTTCTGGGGGACCTTGTTCTCTTTGTAAGGCATGCTTTGCTTTAGCCAAATGGCCAGCATATCAATTTGGTTATCGAATAAAATTGGCCCAAGATTCGATCGATTGGGCTTGGACTGGGACTTGACGTTGTGTGTCGCGTAGATTTGCCACATCAGACTAGCACTGCAGATACAGGATTAGATTTAGGGGTCAGTTTCATGAATCCTAAGATTTTTCAACTGAGAATAAATGTTAAGAGATTATAGCAAAAGAAATGCATGGTTGAATATAATATTTATTCCCATCGATCCTAGTCAATAAAATTATATATGTTGCCCTTGATACTTGGGCTAGCTCTCGTGAATCTCCAATGCCTTTAGGTTTCATATTTTGAATTGCCCTATAGTTTCACGTATTATATAGGATGACTTATTAGTTTGTGAAGAAGTACAAGTATAATTTAGTTGGGCTCCACAATATTTTTTTATAATGCAAATTAATGTACTCCCCCATCCTAAAATATAAGGCACAACCATCACTAAAAAAAACCAAGAAAAAAATTAATTACGTACTCAGTTGAATCACCTCGATGCATACAACTAATGTGATTGGGGGTTTGATGGTAGAGGAGTTAAAACAAAGCGAAATTAGAGGAAGATGTGCTAGTTAATGTATATATGCCATGAACTTTTTGTGCCTTATATTTTTTAGATGGTGGACAAGGTGTATTTGACATTGGGATACGCTGATCAAGTGAAAATACAAAAATAGGTTGTCTAGTTTTCAGTCTCCGGAATGCTGAAAGGTGAGAAAAACGGCATCTCATCATTTAAGAGAGACAAAAGTTTAATGTGATAGTAACATCTATTTTTTGACGTGCTTTTAGTAACATCTTAATAAAAGTTGTATTCTTCCTCATCTAATAGTAGTAAACGGTAGAGCTTTTTTGGCTAGTTGCTTAAAAATGGGAAATACTTTTGGAACATCATCAAAACTTTCTCAAACTTTAAATGCTGTGAGCCTCGTGCGCAGTTACAACGATCAATAGAGGCAGCTCACAGAAGCTTAATTACAGAGAAGTGAAGCTTAATTAGGATACATATCTTAATTAAGATACTCCTACATCCTTCGAGTATACAGTTGACATTGAAACTTACTCCCATCTGTTCCCATATTCCCTAATAAATCAAAACGGTTTATTAGAAACAAAAATTAATCTATAGGTAAAACTTTTATATATTTATTCTTAGCGATAATCTACGTTGAAAATATCTTAAAATCAACTTTAAACTTAAATTTTAAATTTTAAATTTTAAATTTTGACTTTTGCCTTGGTTTATTAGGCCAACCGATGAGGCCATTATATGTTCTCTCAATTGAGAGGTTCAAACTGCATATAAGCTTCAGTTCTATGTATACTCCAAAATCCAAACTGTGATTTGGATCCTGCCAGAGCAACAGGCCAACTGCATTGGATTCTCTTTTCTGCCCACTGAGAATGTCGTTGTCTCGTATTTTTGTTACAGATAATCCCAAAATGGTCCAGAAGCTTCCGAAAAATAGTATCTCTTAGATTTTTAGGGCTTGTTCAGTTTGATTTGCAATGTCAAATTCTGGTAAGACAACAAACTAAATGAGACTTTACCATCACACGACCTTATCAATCCTTACCAACATTTGGTAATTCTAAAAACTTCTACTCACAAAACTATACCAAAAACATGCGGCACATACGTACGCCATATACAAGCGATACTCAACACTTTGCTCATGAAATCATGCTGTTTTCTTTTTTTTCTTTTGGCATTTATAAATGGAAATGCTGTAATCCATGTGCAGGGCTGCAAGCCAACATCATCGAACATGAGACCCCCCGGATCACGAAATGGCCCAATGAATCACGCGACCTCGACGATCACCAACAAAACAACGAGGTGAATCATCCACTACCTTCTTACAGTAATCATTCATGGTCACATTCTTCTCGTACGTAATCTCATTAAGCACATTTTGATTAATTAATTAATTTGTTTACGTCAGGCTGATGAGGAGGCAGATGATGAGCTGCAGCCACTGGTCGAGCAGGTGAGGTCGATGCTGTCGTCCATGGAGGACGGCGCGATCACCGCGTCGGCGTACGACACGGCGTGGGTGGCGCTGGTGCCGCGGCTGGACGGCGAGGGCGGCACGCAGTTCCCGGCCGCCGTGCGGTGGATCGTCGGCAGCCAGCTCGCCGACGGGTCGTGGGGCGACGAGGCGCTCTTCTCCGCCTACGACCGCGTCATCAACACCCTCGCCTGCGTCGTCGCCCTCACCAGATGGTCCCTCCACCATGACCAGTGCAAGCAAGGTATCATCAGTAATAATTCATTTATCACAGATTAGTGAAGTTCAGTTAATTACAGTCTTTGTGTTACAGTTTCAGATAGGTTTGTTACAGTTAACTTTTCAGATAGATTGTTAATGCAGTCTGTGAGATAGACAGTTTGAGATAGGTTTGTTACAGTTATTTTTTCAGATAGATTGTTTTCTAGATAAAGGATTTATATAAAACCCGGCTTTTACATCCCAAAGAAAGTACACAGCCAACCTTTTCAGATAGATTGTTAATGCAGTCTGTGAGATAGACTGTTATTTAATAACAATCCTTTTACAGTTTCAGATAGATTGTTGGTTACTCCCTCGGTCTAATACATCTAGATTCGTAGTACTAGATTGTGTTTAATCCGGTAGTGCTAAGTTGCTATAATTTAAGACGGAGGGAGTAATTAATTTGAAGGTGATGATTAGTTAGTTCCAGATTGCAAGTGAGGCAATGTGTGAGATGATGTTGATGTTTTCTGAATTTTTTGCTCTTGTTCAGGGCTTCAGTTTCTGAATCTGAACTTGTGGAGGTTAGCAGAGGAGGAGCCGGATACGATGCCGATTGGGTTTGAGATTGCATTCCCTTCTCTTGTGGAGGCAGCTAGGGGTTTGGGTATTGATTTCCCATATGATCACCCTGCTCTCAAGGGCATTTATGCAAACAGAGAACTCAAGCTTAAGAGGTATAAATCCATACGCGTCGTATGTATAATATCGTGACCGCTGTCGTGCATCTGTAGTTGGTGCAGAGATCGGAAGTTACTTTCATTATCTTACAAAAGATATGTATATAGTGGCAAACATTGGAGAGCTTAACTAGTTAAAACTTGATGACGCTTGTCTTTTGTTGACAAAAACTCACAATGTAGGATTCCAAAGGACATGATGCATATAGTCCCAACTTCAATTCTGCATAGCCTTGAAGGGATGCCTGGGCTGGATTGGCAGAGGCTTCTGAAGCTCCAATGCAGTGATGGATCCTTCTTGTTCTCCCCTTCAGCTACTGCTTATGCTCTCATGCAGACCGGTGACAAGAAATGCTTCGCGTACATCGACAGGATCATTAAGAAATTCGACGGAGGCGGTAAAAGATTCGTGGCATTTCACTGACCAATGTTTCGGAAATCTGGTTTGCTACAGTGCACTAGGTGCCATTTTGTGGCAGCTGATCTCAGATCATGTGATGTTGAAAATTTTTTCAGTTCCGAACGTTTACCCGGTCGATCTTTTTGAGCACATATGGGTTGTCGATCGGTTGGAGCGTCTTGGGATATCGCGGTACTTCCAACGAGAGATTGAACAGAACATGGACTATGTCAACAGGTTTTTCATAATGTTTTGTTTTATTAGCGCAATTATTTTCTCAAACTGATATGTGTGGTGTCTTCTGTAGTTACTTTAGGAACCTTATGAGCAGAGTTTTTTAACCTGTGTTTCTCACTGTGTAGGCACTGGACTGAAGATGGGATTTGCTGGGCTAGGAACTCCAATGTAAAAGAAGTGGATGACACCGCTATGGCTTTCCGTCTACTACGCCTCCATGGATACAATGTATCACCAAGTATGGAGCTGTTTTTCTTCTTTCAAATTCAGATGAAATCACATATCCTGGGAAAAACTGTATCGTGTTACGCTTCAAGATCATATTACCTTTTCTGAATCACAAATTGCTATTGTAAATTCAGGTGTGTTCAAGAATTTTGAGAAGGATGGGGAGTTCTTCTGTTTTGTGGGGCAATCAACTCAAGCAGTCACTGGGATGTATAACCTGAACAGAGCATCTCAGATAAGTTTTCCAGGAGAAGACATTTTGCAGCGTGCAAGGAATTTCTCATATGAGTTCCTTAGAGAAAGAGAAGCCCAGGGGACACTTCATGATAAATGGATCATCTCCAAGGACCTACCAGGAGAGGTATAATCTAGTTACTTTTGATTGTAGCATAATTTCTTTATAAACTTCATAGTACATTATTTTAAATTTGTTCTCTTTGCAAATATTTACCAGTTCCTGAGTACTGATATAACATTGCACTGAATCAATAGGTACAATACACACTAGATTTTCCTTGGTATGCGAGCTTGCCACGCGTCGAGGCAAGAACATACATAGGTCAATATGGTGGAAATGATGACGTCTGGATTGGAAAGACACTCTACAGGTTAAAGTTTTCACAACTTTGTTCCAACTTCAAACATTGTTCAATATGATTATCTTCAAAATAATTGAAGTTAAGATTTGCTGATAATTGTTGGGTGCCTTTTGTCAGGATGCCAATTGTGAATAACGCTACATATCTCGAGTTGGCGAAACAGGATTTCAACCGTTGTCAAGCTCTACATCAGCATGAGTTGCAGGGTCTACAAAAGTAAATCAACTCCATAAACTTCATTTCTGTTTCACCACACATTTTCCTCTGTGAACTTATCTTAAACAAAGATAAAATTTGTTTTGGCACCACAAATATATATTTAGGTGGTTCATTGAGAATGGCCTGGAAGCTTTTGGGATGACACCTGAAGATGTTTTGAGAGCTTATTTTTTGGCTGCCGCGTGCATTTTCGAACCAAACCGTGCCTCTGAGCGACTTGCATGGGCTAGAGTGTCAGTGCTGGCCAACACTATTTCTAGGCATTTTTACAGCGATATGTCAAGCATGAAAAGGATGGAGCGTTTCATGTGGAGCAGCCTCTATGAAGAAAATGGCAATGTTTTGGGGTGAGTACTGCGAAACTGAAATTCCTTGAAATTATGATTTTGCACCGTGCAGCATGATGATGGGTTTTTTTATGGATAGTTACTACTAATTGCTTCTGATGCTTGTCCTCTCTATGAGAAAAATGGGAAGCTGAATTGAATGGTAAATGGTTTCTATTTTGACAATCAAAAGAATGAATATATTAGGTTTTTTTATTTGAAGGGAGCACAAATTGTCCTTCAGCTCTTAAAATAAGAGGAAAACTAATGTTTTTCACCTGGAAAACAGTAAAGGAAGGTAAGTACGTAAAAGCATTAAAATGGAATGTTGAAAGTTACAACCATTTAAGAGGGACTAGTTTTTACAACATTTGGTAAATATATAGGTTTAAAAAAAACATTTGGTAAATATAAATTAGATCATGAACTCATTTCTTGAGAATTATTTGGAAGAACAATTTGTGATCATAGGATTATTACAAAATGACAGAAGAATATTCCAAACTTGGTATTTGTTCTATCCAGCCTAATATAATGCTTATATTTTTTTTATATAATAAAAGAGAAGAATGCTTGCCTTGGAGTACACCACATATTACAATGTAGCGATGTATCTAGAAAATTCTTATCATAATGCCATAAAATGTAAAAAAATCTACTAAGATTTTTCTCAGTATTTAACTTAAAATTGTTCGTTCAGGCTAGAAGGATATGCAAAAGATGGAATCCTTGCGAGGACACTTTGTCAACTTATAGATTTGTTGTCTCAAGAGACACCGCCAGTTCGAGAAGGTCAAAAGTGTATTCATAATCTCATAAGATGTGCTGTAAGTAAAACATAACTATAAACTTCTTATTACAGTGTTGTAGCCAGAAAAATGCTAAGATCTTTGTTTGCATTTCTAGTGGATTGAATGGATGATGCAACAAATCAATATGAAGGATGGCAGATATGACAAAGGCAGAGTTATGCATCCAGGGTCATGCACTGTTCATAATAAAGAAACATGTTTACTTATTGCTCAAATTGTTGAAATTTGTGCTGGACGAATTGAGGAGGCAGCATCTATGATAAATAACACCGAAGGTTCTTGGTTTATTCAACTTGCTTCCTCTATTTGCGATTCTCTTCATGCCAAGATGTTACTTTCACAGGTAACTCTTATACATTACATAGTCTGTTGACTAGAGTTTTATTCTGATACTAGTGTAATTTTGCAGTAGTTATATAAATTAAAGAATGGTGTAGGTTGTTTTTTGTTTGATCAAATTATGTGTATAGTGGTTAGAAAGTTTATTGTAAAACTTTATATGTTAGTATAGTTTCATCGATAAAAACTTCTCACCGACTTGACAAGCTGTATTCACTGAATTGGGCACGTTATAATCACTTGGATGATGAAAAACTAATTATAAAAATGAAATCAGCATTTGTAATAAATAGTTTTATATATTCTCCAGTATAGATGTTGTAACATGATAACAAGTCGGTACTTTGGTCCTGAACAATGCACTTTCAGTATAAATATATGAAATTCTTACAATCCTTGGGGGTTATTGCAATGTAGATGTACCTCCTAGGTACCACTACGAATAGGTGTCAAGAGGTAAAAAATAAGTAACAGTACAAAAGATAATTCTAACTCTCAAGGCATCTCCAAGGACTGAAGTTTTTTTTTTTAGCAGTTACATCAGAGCTATGGTTCTATTTACTATATTTGCTTCAATGTCAATGTATTCAGCTACTCAACTGTTGATACAATTTTGTAGGATACCAAGAAAAATGAGACAACAATAAATCAAATTGACAAGGAAATTGAGTTGGGTATGCAAGAACTTGCTCAATATCTTCTTCCAAGAGTTGATGATAGAAGAATTAACAACAAAACCAAGCAGACCTTCTTGAGCATTGTGAAAAGCTGTTACTATGCTGCCAATTGCTCACCACATATGCTTGACCAACACATTTCTGAAGTGATTTTTGAGCAAGTTATTTGAAATAAAGTTTAGGCAAATAGAGCATTTGTCAGATTGAATCGCATGTAAATATTTCTGTGCAGAAAAAATATGTAAAGAATGAGAGAGAACAAGCATATAAACAATAGTATTATTGTTGAAAGCTAACAATTTTTACATCAAGTGAATGATGTATCTCTGTATGGTTCTACATGTGGGACACATTTTCTATAAATTATTTATTTTGGGTTTGTTCTATGTCAAATTTCTTCGAGGTCGACCAAGTTTATAGAAAAATATAGTAACATCTATAACACCAAATTAGTTTCATTAAATCTATTATTGAATGTATTTTTATAGTATATTTATAGTGTTAGAAATATTGCTATATTTTTTTAATATTTTTTATCAAACTTAAAAGCTTTGACTTAGGACAAACCCAAAGTAACTTGCAATATGAAACCGACGGAGGAATGAGTAATGGCATTGCATCCAGCCCAGTCAAGGGTCTTGTTCTTTCGTTGTGACTGGTGGCTTCTATGAGTCCTCAGCTCCTTTGTTTTTTCATTGGCTGCCATGTTTTACCGATAAATTTGCTTCATATGTAATCACATAAGTCTATAAGAGCTACTCCCGCTGGTCTATAATTCTTGAAGTTTTGAAAAGATTAAGGACAAAATTCTATAAATTTGACTATCATTGACGTTTAGTTTATAGGCAGAAGAACAACATATATGAATTTGTCTTACAAAATAATATAATAAAATAAAAAAATATTTATTTATTGTATATATCATAATAGAAAAATATACTCAAAGATATATTTTGAAAACCATGTCATTGTCTTAAACGTGAACCAGAGGGAGATACCGAGAGTGAGAGTGAGAGTAGAGAAGGTAGAGATACATAAATGTTCATTATGTCGTTGCTGTAGTAAACTGAGCATTTATATAAAACTTATAATAGTAGTCGCTATGAAAATAAAGCATATACTCCCTCATTTCTAAATTGATTATCATATGTACCAAGACCAAGAATAATTTAAATCACATCAATCAAGACACCATGCACACATTCTCCCACAATACATGCATCGATTAAAACACCATGCTAATTACACCTTAGCATGCACATATTCTCCCATATTGTATTAGTTATATTATGATGAAATCCGTGTCCATGCAGTTATATGATGATCAATTTGAGAAATTTTGAATTCCATTATATGATAATCAATTTAGGAACTAGGGAAAGAGGTAGTAATAACTAATAGACATCCTCTGCAGCACTGCAGAGGACCTGCCTTCAATTGTTATAGCTTGCTTTACTCATCAAATTACGATTAGATAATATATGCTCTCCAACTGTTATGTCTCTTTCATTTTTTTTTCAAAACTTCATAACACTGTTTTTTCAGCATTATATTAAAATAAAGAATTTTCCAAACCAAAATGTCTAGAAAACTGTTTCACCAAACAAGATTATATTCCCCTTTTTTTTCAAACAATTATTTTCGTATAAAGCTCCATGAACAAAATTCTTAGTCAAGTATGGTTAAAAAAAAAACTTGGTCAAGTGCATGACCAAGTAATTAACCATGAAGCCACTAGCAGTTGGATGGTGATCCAACGGTCAAGGATCAGGTCACAAATTCACAATGTCACACACATTGTAAGATGAACAGCAGGACTGGTATAAAAACAGAGCAATTCACTACTCTGCTCTGCTCTCTGTTCTTCTCCTCTGATCTCATCCGATTCATGGGCCGATTTGGGCCACAAATCAGCCTCGAAATCGTGCGACAAACTGCATCCCAACACCGATTTTTCTGCGACCTCGGACGGATAATTGAACTAGGTTCCATCTTTGACTTTGATATATGAATATGGATACATGAGGATAGTGTGTCCATGCAAGGCACACTTCCAAATGTCAACGCCAACCTTGGAGGGTGAATTAACTCGTTAATTAACCTAACACACCCATGAAAATAGGTATCGGTTTCTGGTCAAGAAGATTTTACACCTCAACAGCTAGCTGATACGAATACTGCCAAGATTGATTTTCCTCGTCGATTGGAATGCCAGCTGGTGATCTAATTGATTCATTAGTTCGTCGGGCCAGCTGACCTTGATCACTCTCTTCAAGAAGCTTAAGCTTCCATGTCGACGGCGAGCGAAACCCTAGCTAAGCTACCACTATAAATAAGCAAAGCTGCAGCTAGCTAGCTATCGCCATTGGAGCTAAGCTTGGAGCTGAGAAGAAGTGAACAACATGTATAGCTCGGCCACGATGAGCAGCTCTCCAGCAATGGTGGCGATCGCGCTGTTCCTCCTCCTCGTCGTCGCCGGCGCCGGCGCCGGCGCGCAGGGAGGAGATGCAGGGTCTTTGCCGCCGGCGCCGGCGGCGACCGGCGAGTGGGTCCCGATCGGCGGCGACGTGATCAGGGGCGACGGGTTGTACCGGCAGGTGGCGAGGTTCGCGCTGGTGGTGCGGATGCTGGCGTTCGGGGCAGCGGAGGGGGAGCTGACGCTGGTGGAGGTGGTCGCCGGGAGCGTGCAGGCCGCCGGCGCCGGCAACAACTACCGGCTCCTGCTGCGCGCGGCGGGCGGCGTGGGGACGTACGAGGCGGTGGTGTGGGGCGTGCCCGGGTCGACGGGGTGGACGTGGAAGGTGCTCTCGTTCCGGCGCGTCGCCGGCGACCAGAACTAGCTCGTAGCATGCATGAAAACGAATTAGAAGCAGATTTAGACGATTTTGTTAGTAGCAGATTTGCCGTGGTCATTGTTTCCAATTAGTAGTAGTATTCATCGTCCTGTGTGATCTCTAGTTTTGTTAATTGTCTCTGAATTATCATCGATCTCACTGTCTCACACGAGGTATTAATTTCTTGTTTGCTGGAATATTAACGAAAACAACAAATATATGGGATGAAGAGGGCTCCAACTGCTTCAACCGTACCTTTGCCAACGGCCAAGCACATAACAGTGAACAGCGATGTTATATGAAACATGTGCAAAACAATTTACTTAAAATCAGGACAGAAAAATTATGTACACAATTGTCGATATGTCCGAGTGGTTAAGGAGGTAGACTCGAAATCTACTGGGCTCTGCCCGCGCAGGTTCGAATCCTGCTGTCGACGTTTTTGCCTCCATTCCACTTGCCTCTGCCTTGTGTGGTTTTTTGAACTTTTAATAACTATATACTCCAAATTTCCAACGGTTTACCTTTTTCGAATTTTCTAAATACGTTTAATATTTTGAAGAATTCTTTTTGTTTTGGTATTAAACTATATTTCTATGTCATTTAAATCCATTCGAAATCTAATCTAATTAAGATTGAAAATTAACAGTTTTGGTAGTTAGAGTTGAATAACGCCTGGTCTTGAACATGTTTTTCAATACTTAATGTAACCGTTGCAAAGTACTAGTATAGTTTTCTCTTTCGCTTATACATATATAAAATTCAAATACCATTTGAAATATTATGACCAAAGTTAATATAGTTTGACTAAATTGTGTTCTAAAACACATGCATTTCTAAATGAGGGAGCATCATTCATCACGTACCTTACATCTCTTTTTCGATATACATGTTGATTTCTTCTCTTTCGCTTTGCAAAGTTAATTCAGACAAAAAAAATCTTTTTCTTTTCTTTTTTTATTTTTGAGAAGCAGAGTACAAATGCACACGATCATAATGCGCTCAGCTTCAGATCTAGTACAAGTCGATGGACCTGTTCAGTGCAGCTTACTGCTGCAGCTGTATCACAGTATACAGACACATCATAAGCTGCACCGAATAGGTCCCATATCTTTTTCAATATATTTTAAAGAGTAAAGTGCATTGGCGGTTCTTAAACTTGTAAGATTGTGTCATATAGGTTTCTAAAGTCTTAAAATACATATCCAGATCCCAGAACTTGTCAAAGTGTATCATCTAGGTCCCAAATCGATACATCCCCTCTAGGATCCTACGTGGCGCTGATGTGGCATGCCACATGGACGTGCCGTGTCATTTTATTTTTTTTCTTCTTTTCTTTTACTTTTTCTTCGTTTTTCTTCTCATTCTTCTTTTTTTTCCTTTCTTCTGCTCGGGTCACACAGAAAGGAGAAGAAAGGGAAAAAAAGAGAAGAAAAAATTTTAAATGGGACCCATTTGTCAGTCAAAATGATGCCACGTCATTCCGTGTGGCATGCCACATCAACGCCATGTAGGATCCTGAAGGGGTTGTGGCGATTTGGGACCTAGATGACACACTATGACAAGTTCTGGGACTTGGACGCATTTTGAGAGTTTAGAAATCTGTATGACACATCACTACAAGTTTAAGGACCGCCCGTACACATTACTCTGTTTTAAAATATACATGAAAACAGCCATGAAACACGGATTGGTGACTAGTGATATCTATTAACAAACGATTTAAGCATAGAATCAAACCCAAAATAACATTTCAAATGTAGCACGCCTAGTACAGTACTGACTTGTACTGATTCTGGCTAGAGGTTTCATACATGCATCTAATAAGCTTTCATTCCGAAGTTTTCTATGACTATATGAATAAACGCAACTTCACAAGTTATACCATTTTTAGGCGATACCAAAGGATCACCAGTTCATCAGGCAGAGACCCTCGTTAAAACAACTCTCTCTTCGATACCTGTTTATCACCTCACAGTCCTACATCAAAACAAATGGCTTTACAAGAAGATCGATTGTCTCAGGCGGGCTTTTCTTTGGAAGGGAGACGACCCTGAAAAAGTGAGCAGGCAGCAGCCTTGTTAACTGGCAGAATGTTTGCAAACCAAAATCCTTAGGAGGGCTTAGTATTCTTAACTTGGAAAAGTTCTCGCGTGCATTGCGTCTGCGTTGGCTCTGGTTTGGCTGGAAAGATGAACACAGGCCTTGGCAAGGAATGGGACTTCCTTGTAATGATCTGGATAGAGTGCTGTTCAGAGCTGGAACAGTGATTACTCTGGGGGATGGAAGAAAATGCTCCTTTTGGTCTGATAACTGGCTACTAGGACAATCGCCCAAGGATATTGTTAGTGATATGCCCTAAAGGCAATTATAGAGATGATTGTATCACATACTATGTTTACATATTTATCCGACATTGTTCCTTGAAATAGATAACTCATTATTGGTTAATGAATATGTGATTCTTTCATGAGACTCTTTATGTTATGTGTTGCTATTTCTAAAGGATCCCTGATCAAATATCATATGTGGAACAAATATGTTTATATGATCAGCACAAGTATTAATTAATGATCATGTCTCATGGATCATGGTATAGAGATACCAAATTAATAATGTGGACACATGTTGGTGAACATGTTGTTGGATAGACCCAACATGAGACACTGCAAGAGCCATATGTGTTATGTCATCAGTGATCTCATTGAGTGTTGGTGTTGAATCCTTAGACCTGAGATTATCATGGTTCTCAACATGTGTAGTAGATTACTTAGGGACTGCTAAACGCTACTCCGTAATTGGGTAGTTATAAAAGTAGTTTTCGGGTATGCTATGAAATATGTAGTGGGATACGAATAATCAAGATGAGATTTGCCCCTCCTATGGAAAGATATCTCTGGGCCCCTCGATGTTGTAGATTATGGAAGTGCATGGCCATGCCAAAGGTGATTGAGGAGTCAATCACAAGTTATATAATCTATCAACAGGTTTGAGTGAATGATTGAGCTATTAGAGGATGGCACATATCTAGCCTTGAGCTTAATCGATATCGTGAGGCAAAGGGGTTCATACAAGTACACTAGAGGTTCAGCCGATATGATCTTTATGTATGCCCGGTGGGTCAATACGTTCTGCTAGGGGCCGCTGTTGAAGCGTGGACCGAAAAGGAGTTTTCGGGTTACAACCGAGTATATATGAACCTACAGGGTCGCACGCTTAATGGGCCGGAATAAGGGGATTGGATAGAGATCCATTATAAGCTTAATTCGGATAGGGATCCGAATAGGAGTTCTACGGGCCTTGGAGGCCCGAGTGATGAATCCTATATATTCGTGAGGGGTGTGACCGGCAGAGGCATTGAATCACGTGAGAAACCCTAGCCGTCACTTCCCTCCCCGAGCAAAACCCTAGCCGCGCGCGAGTGCTAGCACATCTGCGCGTGGCGTTCCGTCCCTGTACATGTGGATACCGGTAGAGGCGCCGCTAGTTTGCGGTGCTGATCGGCGTGGGAGTACGGCGAGGAGAACGCACGAGGAGGAGAAGGTCGAGCCGGTGCGATCGACTACTTCCTCTACATCGACGCGCGCTACTTCGCGAGAGTTCCTTCGACTTCTCAGCGTCTTCTTCCGCTGCGCAGCGCGTCGAGTGGTAACAATCTATGATCTAATACTTGCATGGTTCCTGGTTTACGCGATAGAAAATTTTGATTTATGCTATCGTAGCCTACGCATATCCCAACAAATATTGCCCTAGAGATTTTCAGGCTTTCCAAGATAAAGATCAACAACGTAAAGCTCAGCTTAGAAAATAATCACTGGCTTGCAATCCTTAATCCCATCACATCTATAGAGGAGATAGATGCCCTGGTGCGGCTTGGAAGCTACCTGCAGGAGGTCACGCTCAACACAAATGTGCCAGATGACATCTTTTGGAAGTGGACTGCGAATGGAGAGTGTACAACAAAAAGTGCCTATGAAGCCCAATTCTCCGGAACAACCACAAACCTAAATTTCTCCCCTCTTTGGAAGGCACAGGCTGAACCAAAACAACGTTTCTTTGGCTGGCTCATTTTACATCAAAAAACTCTCACATCAGAGAATTTGTTAAGAAGACATTTGCCTTGCGACTGGATCTGCAGCCTTTGTTCTGAAGCTTTCGAGGATGCGAATCATTTGGCAAAGGGGTGCATTTTCACAAGGAATGTGTGGAATCGGCTATGCAATTGGTTAGGTTTTAACCAATCTCTTTTCTCTCCGCAAAATGAAGATATCTCGGTATGGTGGGATTCTATGCTCCATTCAGTGCAAGAAAAAAGAGCGAAGAAAAGGATGGTAGGGGCACTACTCACCACTTGGTGGCATGTTTGGCTGGAGCGCAACCATCGAATTTTCAATCAGCAATCTCAGACCGAGCTGCAAGTAGCACACCTAATAAAAGAAAACATAGATCTCATAGAGCTCCCAAAAAAGACTAATGGCTAACGCTTTGCGGAGCTTTCCTAGTCGTTATCATCTATCTCTGTAATCGACGATCTGATTGTCCCTTTCCCCTAGTTTGCTTTTGTCTTTGCTCGCTGATTGTAATGATTGGCAACCTTTATTCCTTCTAATATATCCGGCAGAGCTCCTGCCGTTTAATGTTTCAAAAAAAAAAGGATCACCAGTATGCATGGAGCCTCTATCGACCAGAGTGGCTAAAGAAACCAGACCTGGTCAAAGTTGTATGCAAATGGAGACTAGACCTCCTATGCAAAGTGATCCCCATCACCTCACTCATGTCGAGTGATTTGGGGCTCACCCCATCAGGAAGTGCCCAGTCAAAGTGGTAAAGGAGGTTCGCTAATGTGAGCTCAAGTGTGGTGGTCGCGAGCAACGCTCCAGGGCATTGCCTGCATCCAGCTCCGAATGGGATGAACCCTAAGTGTGCGATAGATGTCCTGATATCTGCGCCGCTATTCTCGAATCTCTCTGGCTTGAACTCCTCCGCATTGTCCCAGTACTTTGGGTCCCTTGCTACGGCGAATGTGTTTATTAGAACAGGTGTCGCTTGTGGTATGTCATAGCCCATAACACGACAGTTCTCCCTGCTCTGTCGTAGAATTAGTGCAGAAGCGGGATGCAGCCGTAAGGTCTCCTTGATGACCATACATAAGTAGTGTAGCTCACTAATGTCGATGCCAATCAATTTGCCTTTTTCATGGCCAAGCGTGTTTCGAACTTCCTGTTGTGCCTTATCCATTGCTCTTGGATTCCTCATAAGCTCCACCATAATCCATTCAAGTGTGGAAGCTGTGGTATCAGTAGCAGCTCCAAAAATATCCTGAAAATTAATTATTAGCATATAACCTAAATATATTATAACATATGCGTTTTGATTATTAAGGCAATTTTTCAAAATATTTAGGGGTCTATCCATATGATTTGCCAAAAAAACTTGTCTAAATTATAGTCAAATTAAAAAAAAGGTGAAATATTATAGTGTATGGATGACGAAAATACTAGAACAATTAATGCATATCTATATCAGTGAAAGGTAAAAATACAAAATCCAACGGGAACAAGCCACATATAAGCAACAGAATAGTGACACCAGTATGCATGACTCATAAAATGGAAGAGGAAGAGGAAACGATGGACACGAAGACAATGACCCATAAATGATGAATAAATACAGATAAAAAAAGATTAATAAATACTAACCCAACCTGTTGCACTCACCATCGGTAAAAGATGGGTGGGGCATTTCATATTGCACTATTTACTTCTTCATTCCATAATATAAAACACAACTATATCCTTTTATATGTTTCATAATACTAAAAAAATACCCGTGCGTTGCAACAGGTGAATGTTATTTTAATCTTATTGTTCTTATATGGTTTAGCTAGCTAGGGTAAAATTCAGTGTGGGAATTCGCTTGTAATTTCTTTATGAAAATCATGAGCTACAATTAGGAGTCCGACTTTCTTCTCAAGTTAGCATGCAGAGTTTTTTTAAAACAGAATTCTTATATGACTCCTTTTGTATATCCAAAAGCAAACGAGTTTAAAATCCAACTCAAACACGGATATGTATTTCCAAAAGCGAACGATCTTAAAAACCGACTCAAAAATAGATGACGTACCAAAATACCGGCTAAAACATCTTCAATTTTTATAATAGTAGAGATAAGACATGTATACAATTAACTAGCACATTCTCTCCATTAATTTATTTTTTTAAAATCCTCTATCCTTAAGATTTCTAAACTTATTGGGTGCATCATTATATTTAGTAGGATGATCCAAACTAAGAGGTGATAATAATTGGGTTAAGTGTGGTTATACCTTATATTTCTTATATTTTAGAGTGAGTATAATATTAGAACTACTTTAGAGGAAAGTAATGGAAACGAACATGCAACTTCATATACTAAGTTTATTGAATAGTAACTAGTTAGAGCAATGTCAATAAGAGAGCCCACTGATGGCCACATCACCTATAGCAAAAAAAATATAGCCA
Source organism: Oryza sativa Japonica Group (assembly GCF_034140825.1). Lineage (NCBI taxonomy): Eukaryota > Viridiplantae > Streptophyta > Magnoliopsida > Poales > Poaceae > Oryza > Oryza sativa. Next base: position 10,293,757 of record NC_089036.1, on the reverse strand, counting down.
ATGTATATAATAGAAATATCTTATTGTAATACGAACATTCTATTAACTTCATAGGGCCCACCATCCTCTTCACTTTCTTCCTCCTTTACTTTAGCTTCTCTTCCTCTTATGCAAATGATGCAACTCGAGTAACCAGTGAAGACGATGGCTAGGAGCGCGCTAGAGCGGGGTTGCGTCAACAGCGGCAGATGCGGGCGGCGGCGGCGGCTAGAAGGATGCAAGCGACGGGCAAGACACGGGCGATGGCGCGGTGCAGATGACGGCGGCAGCCGTTGCAGATCCAGGGGGAGAGGGTCATGGCCTTGCGGGCGACGGGCAAGAGCGGCAGCCACGGGGACGCGGGTGAGTGCAGTGGCGCGAACGATGGGGAAGAGCGGCAGCTACGGTGGATGCCACTGGCGAGGATGAGGGAGATGCAGCGCGCGATGGTGGCAGTGATGGGGGATGCAGTCTAGCATAGGTCTGGGTGGTTGAGGTGATGACTAGGCAGCCGCTGTTGGAAGCTAGGATGGACGAGGGTGTCGGCGGGGGTCAGGACGGACGCAAGAGACGCCGCGGGGGACAGGGGGTGGCGATTCGGTGGACGCAAGAGATGCCACCGACCGTAGTGGACATGGGGTAGCGATTCGGCGCCGACCGCTGGGCTAGACGAGGGCGGTCGTCCGACACACATAGGAGATGATGGCGACTAGGTTGGCTAAGGGCGACGACCGCAATGGATGAAGGCGCCTGCCCGGCAAACGCAAAGCAGCCATGGTGGAAACCAGAGGCGTATGATGCTCTCCATCTACAGACAATGGGCCCACAATCTCGGCAGCGTGAGCAGCTTGGTGACAAATTAGTCACTCGTCGGTTCCCTCTATCTTCCCCTCTCTCCTCCATGTCATCCAAAAATCCTACGTGTAACTGCTGTCACCGGTTATTGCATTTGCTCTTAGAGCATCCCAACAGCTCATCCAAATTTGATCCTCCATATGCCTAAATGGATGGTCATCCAAAAAAGATTTCTCCTTCATTTCCCCTCCCACTCTAACCGATCATACATATTACATTCTCCATATCACATCCTTCTATATTTTAGTAATATTTTCCAACTACCATACACTTATATATTATATTTGAAGGACTATATTTCATCTTTATATCTTTTTCTCTATTCTTCTCTATCCTTCTTTGCTCTTTTCTCTAATATGACTCCGCAGAGCAGTCGGGGCGGCCAGTAGGAGCGGAGGTGCGCAGGCGGCTGGCGGGCGCGAAAGCGGCCGTGGAGCCGCGTAGGAGACGGTAGGGGATGCTGAGGTGGGTGGGCGGCATAGGCGGCGTACGGCACGGAAGTAGCCGAGGTGGCTAGCGGGCACAGAGCCGCGCAGGCGATGACGGCGGATGCTGAGGCGGGCGGGTGGCACAGACTACCGGCGGGCGTGGTAACGCGCAGGCGACGGCGGCGAATGCTGAGGCGAGTAGGCGACCGGATTGGAAGCGGCGGCAACGGCTACAGCGAGCGGGCGCAGAAGTGGCTGCGGCAGCCAGCGGGCGACGACAATGACGAAGGGGAGGTTGATCCGTAACTCCAGATGAGGGCGGAAGCGCAGACGTTGAGACATGGCATGAGGAGAAAATCACTTTGGCCGAACTCTCTCTGATTTGGTATCGTCTATTTTTGGAGTAGGCCTCGATGCCGTATTTGCTGGAGCGCCGTTTTCTTCTCCCGTGCGCTATATTTCGGATGGACTACCGGATGAAGGATCTGCTGGGATGCTCTTAGAGACGAAGAAACATGTAAAGGGTATATAGGCAGTTACTCACGGTAACAAGGGCGGCGATGACCTCCGCCGTGAGAGGGGAGGTGAGGCCGTCTTCCTCCTGCAGTCTCAGCAGCACGCCGAGCAGATCATCGTCTTCGTCTTTCGCGCCGACGCCGGCGTCACTCCCCTTCTTCTCCTTGCGCTCCTCGATGATCGAGCCGACGATCCTCGCCATCTCCGCGTGGCTCCTCCTCAGGCGGCGCTCGGTGCGGCGGCTCAGCCACCGCACCACGCGCGACGACGGGAACAGGTCCACCATGCTGTACCCGGCCACCAGCGTCGTCAGCACGCCGAGCTCCCGGCGGTACTCCTCCTGCCGCGCGCACTTGCCGCCGAACACCGCCCTCGCGATCACGTCGTTCGTCAGCGCCGCCAGCGCCCGGGTCATGTCGACGGCGGCGGCGTTGCTGCTGCCGGCGATGATGGAGTCGACGAGGCGCGACACCTCCTCCTGACGGATGGACTCGAGGCGGCGCACCTGGCGCGCGCTGAGGAGCTCCGCGAGGCAGACCCTGCGCGCATGGCGCCAGTGCTCGCCGTAGGGCGCGAAGATGACGCCCTTCCCGCCGAAGCTGACGGCGTCGACCGTCGTGCTCCGGGCGCGGTCGGCGAACGCCGGGTCGCGCGCCTTGAGCACCTCCATGGCGGCGTCCGACCCAGAGACGATCACGGTGGGCACCTCGCCGAGCCTCACCAGCATCAGCGGGCCGTGCCGCCGCGACAGGCGGAGCAGCGCGCGGTGTGGCGGCGACGCGCCGAGGAGGTGGTGGAGGCTGCCGATGACGGGGAGGTTCCATGGCCCCGGAGGAAGGTTCTTGGCTCCGGTGGTTGCTCCCTTCTCGCCGCCGCGGCGATGAGCTCCCATGACCATGAGCGCCAACGCGAGGGCGAGAGTGGCCATAGCGACCATGCACAAGCTTCCGAAGGAGAGCTCATCCATGGAGATTGGAGAATGGTTTTCGATCGACAGCTCATCCATGGAGGCATAAGGGATAAGGCAAATTATCGATGGTGACCATGGAAATATCTGATGATCGGGTCACTGCACTGTGCCAATCAGCAGACCATCCAGTGGCGGAGAAGGGTTGCCTTCTCATACTGGAGAGGGTTACCAACCGGGAACAGTGCGCGCGGAAAACGGAGTGGTCTATTAGCATGTGATTAATTAAGTACTAGCTAGCTAATTTTATTTTTTAAAAATGAACCAATATGATTTTTTAAGCAACTTTCGTATAGAAACTTTTTTGCAAAAAACGTACCGTTTAGCAATTTGAAAAGCGTGCGCACGAAAAACGAGAGGAGAAAGCCTGTGTTCGAAGCTCCAAGTTCCTAACTCCCTTGCTTCGTTTCCACGCGCACGCTTTTCAAACTGTTAAACGGTGCGTTTTTTGCAAAAAAGTTTCTATACGAAAGTTGCTTAAAAAAATCATATTGATCTATTTTTTAAAAAAGAATTAGAAAATACTTAATTAATCATGTGCTAATGGACCGCTCCGTTTTCCGTGTGTACTGTTTTGCTAGGGAACCTTTGATCCTGCAATCAACAAGAAAGAAAGAGAAAAGAAACCGCGGTAAAATCTATAAACGATAGCCAATTGGCCAGTCGCCGATGACATATCATTTATCTTCAAGCCGGTGTCATATGTGAATCGATCGGCAGTTATAAATAAGCAAAATAAGACTAAATCTAATCAATCGACAATGCTATAAGCGTTTATAATCTTTATGTTAATGTATACTTCGATCTAAGACGAACACAACCAAAGTTGGGAACCGGTAGTGCCGAACACGTGTGGTTTTAGACTTTGAGATTGTATGATATGAACAACAAAAAGAACTGTCATGATCATGTTTTTCTAACGTCACCGAATACTTACAAAAATATTTGATATGTCGTTGCACAAGCATGGATTTTTAAATTTAACTTTAACCAATAGAAAACGAATATGAATGTATGCTAGCTATAATTTAATATGTTCTTTTGTTTGTAAGAACGAATACCCGAAAACCAAGTCCACATAGAGGCATGAATGATAGGAACACCAATTAAAAGTTGCCCTTAAATTTCACAAAGTCCATGGCTGAGTCCAAGACTGTCAGATCACCGGTCAAACCGCACCAATTTTGTAGGTCTAACCAGAAGAAAGCCACCGGTCCAACTGCCTTATGAGGCTATGAGCCACCGTTGTCTGAAGTCGCAGCCGGTCTAACCGAGCCCACACCGCTGGTGATGCCTTGTCGGTCTAACTGATGCCTTCTCGTCAGTCTGACCACCGAGATCGAAGACAAACTCAAACCGAAGACTCTAGGAAAGTAGATCAACTTTATTGCTCTTAATTGTGTTTACAAAGTGCGACAACAACAATTCTTTCTCAACTTTCAACTAAACTCAAAATCTTGGCTAAACCCTATTTTTTTCTCTCAACTAGTCTCTATAAAAATCGATACCAAGAGGCTTTAACCCCTCTTATTTTTTATACCTGAGATGGCTACTCAAAAGCCACGGATTGAATCCAACTTATACGAGTAGTCCTAATCCACTAGAAAACCTTTCTATACAAGTATCCAACTTATCGCATTACAATTCAAACTCCAATATTCTTAAATTTAGACTTCTTCCAAATTCAACTCCACAATCGATCACTATTTACTCAGCCTAAAATCTTGTTCACCATGCGATCACTATTCACAATATTTGTTTGGTCTGACCAATACACAAAACCCCCTCTGACCGGCTCTGCTTAGAGAACAAAACCACTTCGACAATTATCTCCAAATATCAAAACCAATTATCTCATAACTCAATTTTTTTCATCCAAAAAAAATCAACATATACTTTGATTTCACATCTATAACTTGTAGGTCTAGCAGTCGAATTTAAACTTATATGTTTCTGATGTGAGCCTGTGCTGTCAGAGTCAGGGTTTACATTACTATCGGTAACCGTACGGTTAGTGGCCTTACCGCGGGGTACGGTAATAGAAAAACCATTGTAACCTCCTTAAATTCAAATAAATTTAAAATTAATTTGAATTTTTGATAAATTTTGCACGGTTTCGTACGGTTTTTCACGGTTACCACGCGGTTGAAGGTGCACTTAAACCCCCTAGTGGGTTTTGGTGATTAATGACAAGATGGTTAAAGGGGACTAACGTGTTTATCAAGTTTATTCATAGGAGTTTAGTCCCAAAGCAAGTTGTGATGGCTAAGAATGCAAGGAAACCCCCCCAATTTGAATGTTCCTAAGTGCGAAAAACACCGAAGGTGATTAGACTAGGTTTTTCACTTTCGAAATTGAGTTTAGGAAAAACCGTACTATTAAGAGGGGTTTCAAGTGTGGTTCTAGGGTATACAAAGTGCTCTTAGTCATATCCATGAGTCAAAAGATTTTTTGAATCATTTTTGAAAAATGATTTTCTCCCCGGGACAGAGAGGGCTACCCGGAGGTTCTGGCCGAAACTTCCGGGCGCCGTTTCAAAGCAAAAATTTTCCTAAGTGCTGCCCGGAAGTTCCTGACACTTTTGCCCGGAACCTCCTGGCAGGTTTCCAGTTCAAACTTGTGAGTAATGGCTAGATGACGTCACCTAGCCATTATATATATGGATTTCGTCTCCAGGTCACCCTTTGGCCATTCCACTTCAGCTCTTTTATGTTCTAGGGTTTTCTAGCCACTCCCAAGCTTCCTTTGCTTCCTCTACTCAAATCTAGAGCCTATCTTGTGAGATTGAGAGATTAGATGAGAGTGTAGGAGTGTTTTGGAGATGGCTTGAAGATTAGTTTTGATTGAGCACTTTGGATACCTTGTGGGCTGTCACTTGGGCTTATTACTCTTGGAGATCTTCTCCTAGACGGTTAGGTGTCGCCTGTGAGCTTCCAAAGATCTTGTGGATGTCCCGGGAAAGTTTGTGAAGGTTTTCCTCACCTCCGCAAGGAAACGAGGTAAGTGAGTAAAGATTCTTGTGCTGAGTTTTCAGAGGTTGTCCTAGGTAGAGCAACTTGTACTTGTGGTCTTTTCTAGAAGGAATTGTGAGTTGGATCTTGGTGGTCACTCAATTCTAGAAAACGACCTAGAAGTGTTGAGTTGAAGGCTGTGGACCTCTTCTGGGATCTTTGCATAAGTGAGGCAAGGGGTAAATCGAGACCCGGCTCTTTGGAGCACCTCAACGGAGAGTAGGATCCGTGTGATCCGAACTTCGGGAAAAAACACCTTTATCTCTCTTGTGCATGATCTGTGTTTGAATCTGCTGATATCCTGTGATCTTCATCTTGTGCAACCCTGTGCGTGATTTTCCCTAGCTAGGACCTGTTATTCTTCTCATATTTCGTTTATCTCTGTTGCCCGAAAGTTCCTGGCTCAAGAACTCCGGAATTTCCGGGCTACTCATCACTGCCCGGAAGTTTCAGTGTTCATCACCAGGAGGTTCCGGGCCCTGTCAATTTAACCGCTGCGTTTGTTGAGAAAATTTCAGGAAAGCCTATTCACCTCTCCCCTCTAGACTACATCTCTTCACGTTCAATGTGGTAATCGTGCTTACCGCTGGGACGCGGTAACCCCGGGCCTGGCGGTTTGGGAAACCCTGGTAGGAGTATCACGTATTAGTATATCTTATAAGGAGAAATAATAAATTTACTCTTTTTCTTAAGTATATAGATGGCCATCTGAGCGGCACAGCCCAGGCACGGCCGTGCTCGGGCCAGAATCTATCGGGGTGGCACGGCCCGACCAACACTCCAGGCCGTGCCGTGCTAGCCCACGGGCTGCACCTCAGGCCAAGGCACGACACACTAGTAGTCAGGCCATGCCGTGGCGACCCGAAGGCACGGGCGGTCCATCGTGCCTTCTTTAAAATAAGTCTATTTCCCATCCCTCCTCTTTGGGCTGTGACATATATATATAGCTAAAATAAGTCTTTTTTACATCCCTACTCTTTGGGCCGTGCCATATAATAAGTCTATTTTTCCTCCCTATTCTTTGTGACGTGCCTTACATTTGGTTGAGAATAAGTCTGTTTCGCATCCCTGAACTTTGGGTAGGGCCGTGCTGGCCCAGCGTACTGAGGTAGCAGCCCAAGCACGGCACGGCTGTTGAGCCGGGCCGGCACGGGCACGACCCGAGTCGAGCCATGCCGTGCCTGGGCCGGGCCAAAATCACCGGGCCTTGGGCGGGCCATCGGGCCTCGGAGCATATGGCCATCTGTATATATGTCAGAAGCCCCTCGAGAGTCGAGAGCGCAGAATCAATTCTCGTTTAATAAATGTCATAATTAAATACTATATCAGTTTTGCCAAAGGAAAAATTATTTGGTTACGTTGCTGACTAAAGTAGCACACCCTGGCGACCTCCCTCAGTCCCTCTATATCTCCGTCGTCGCGGCCACGCCGCCACCTCCTAACACCTGTGTTGCCGCCACCTCCTCCCTCCCCTCGCGGTCGCGGGGGCGCGCGTCTGGTCATGGTGGCGGCCGCCGCAGCTTCGAACCCTAACCTGTCAAGAATGGGAATCTTCTCCCACCAGTCGGGATTCTTGAAGGCCAGGAATGATTTGGTTACCTCGAGGAATCAATCATTCCCAGGCTCCAATCATTTTCTTAAGAAGAGGTACAGATTCCCTATCAATTCCCTTTATTTGCTTGCTACTCCAACGATCGAAGCCCTGACGGCGGAGACGCGAATCTGGCTTTCGTATACAATTTGCAGGATTGGTGTTTCTCTTAACTCTATCCTAATTTCTGCACTGCGTCGTGGTTCGTTAAGTATCCTGGTAAATTCTTTCACCTAGTTCAATCACATTAATCAGCATTGCCTTTGCTTTTATCATCTTGCTAAAATAATTAAGTACCCAAGGAAGAAGCCAAAAAGTTCTTCATTTTCTTTTCACTGATCGAATCACATGAAAAAAGCTAGAAACAACACTCCGTTGTATAAGAAACTAGGAATTGAAGGTCTCTTGCACGCGGAAGTCTGGGGCCATTGACTGACTCCAGTAATCCTGTAATGACCATTTGGAAGCACGACAATCTTGATGGACAGTAGGTGTCATGCTAGTGTCATTGACCTGATGAGTCAAGAGTCAAGGTCTCCTCTCTCGTTTTCTCTGAAGATTGATCATGTACTACATATTCCCTCCGTCTCTAAATATTTGACACCGTTGATTTTTTAAACAAATGTTTGAACATTTGTCTTATTCAGAAACTTTTGTAAAATATATAAAACTATATGTATACATATAAATATGTTTAACAATAAATCAAATGATAGAAAATGAATTAATAATTACTTTAATTTTTTAATAAGACGAATAATAAAACATATTTAAAAATATTAATGGCATCAAATATTTAGAAACAGATGGAGTATCTCTGAACAATTCATAGTGAAGGAGTAAACAAAGAGTTCAGCCAAATCACAGAGAGAGAGAGAGGGAGAGAGAGAGGGGTAGAAACAAAACAAGACTTGTCACAGGCCAAACAACAACACAAGAAACCCATCCACATATGCGTACATCGGTACATGAGTTTGGTTTGGAACTTCACCTGCACAAGATGAAATACTTTGCCTCGGAGCTGTTGGTGGTGGCGTTGCTACTTTCCTTACAGTATGCCTCTTTTGTGTCGAAAAAAAAATTCTTAAATTGCCACGTGACAAAAAAACAGAAAGAACGTTTCTTAGAAAAATGAAACACCCCAACATCGGCTTTCACTTAAATCATTTAGAAATATTAGAAAAAATAAAATCTCCTCCACCTCCTTGTTGCCATCACATGCACACAACACTGTTCATCACCTCCCTATTTTTTATCTATTAAACTAAAAGAGAAACAACAAATAATGTTGGATTTTTGTTTAACAAAGTACAAACGCAGACGCTCACATCACACGCACACTTAACCCTATGAACGCACACCCTACCTTTATAAGTATGTCTGAGAGACTGGACCGATAAATTTTGAGATTGACGAAGTCACCACAAGCACCTCACTGTTAATCGGTACGTCGTACTTGATACATGTCCCATAATAGGGCTTTTATCTCTTCTACTTTGTCCCCAAATACAAGGATTTCGGTGTATTGGTTGACACATCAATTAATTATATATAATTCAAATTTCATTCCATCTTATCTCTAACTATCCTGCCACCCACAAGGTCACAACCATATCTTATTTGATAAGGGTGTTCTAGTTTTTTCTTTTTAAGCTTAATTAATTTCTTGAAAAGGGATAAAGTCCCTTACATTATGGACAATAAAGGGAGGTAGTATTTCTTCTAAAGCAGCCAACTATGGGTAAAAGGCCTCTTCATCTAAGCCAGGATTTCATGGTCTTGCACAAGTGATAAAGGTGCATTAGCTAGCCTATATATTCTTTGGGCATGTATTGACTGACTACAATAATCCTGTAGCAAGCGTGAATGATTCATTGAACTGAAGTCAGCGTCAAGATCTCTTCTCTCAATCAATGGAAATGTGCTTCTCCAATGGAAATCTAGCGCAAAGATATACCGTACCCCTTTTGTTCTTACTGGATGAACACATGCGAGATCAATTCATTTTCTAAAACAAATAGAAAGGTAGCCCGCGCAAATGCACGGACATGCATATTATTTTGTTTTGGAAATAGTTCTAACAAAATAATTTGAAATTAAAGTAAGGTATTTTATTTTTTAATTGAATTTTCATTGTTTACTTTTTTTTCTTAAGAAGTCTTGAGAAACTTTTATTGCTCGTAAATTTATTCTTTTGCCATCCTGCTAGCCCTCTTTTTAATTGATCAAATATACATATCTTATATAGCGCTTCTATAAAATATGTGAGACCATACGGTATTTTAAAGAAACGACCTAGGAAGGTAGCCTGCGCATATGTGTGGGCATCTTATTTAATTGTGTTAGAAATTTGATTAGGAATGTTTATGATGAATTCGTGTGGTGTTTCTCTGCATGCTAGTAACCATCGCTGGCGTATAAATTCTAAACTAAAATTACTTAAAACCGTGCAAATTAGATCCATCTTCATAAAGTTGAAGTTGTCTTGTATACAATATAAAGTGTAGCTCATCAGAGAAACTTGACACGGTGACAACGATCTCCTGCAACTGTCTGAGGTACTGTAGAATTTCTTTCCACCATGCATCGCATGCATGGGGAGGTGACGTGGGCTTGACCGCTTGAGGCTCTGGTTAATTAGATCAATCTAATAACGGTGGAGGCCCTGGTTGTTCTCTTTCGATGAGATAAATCCAATAGCCTAAAATAACGGGTCATCAATTTAAGTGAAAATCAAGGATAAGATGTTTTGCTTTTTATCATAATTTATATGATTTTTTAATTTATTAGAGCGTCATGTGATGGTTCAGGAGCGTATGTAGGATACCACGTAATGGTTAAAACGTTTGTAGGAAGTTTAATCGACTTTTATATAAAGTCGCGCATTTGTGCGACTATATCACCTCCCCCTTTGTGAAATTTACAATAATAATGAACAATGTACATATGTGTTCGTAGAACATATTTGCACTGTAGATATAAAGTTATCACATTTAATTTTTTTCTTGTAATTAACAAAATAATTTATCATACGTTGGTACAACTAATCATTCTTTGTCATGATGTCACATAGGGGCACAGATATAGGTTCAGATGTTTTAATTTTTTTTTTTTGGATTTTCTCTAACTTAAGAGTGTTTTGTAGTTATTTAAAAATGTTTGTGTGATGTTTAACATATTATAAAGAGAGAATAGAGGAAGAGCTTGATAGATCTAGTAGAGATTGATGTCTATCATTGGATTTTGTAGGCCCATAAGAAAAATAATAATTTTAGTTATCATAGAAATAAAAAAAAAACAGAAAGGAACGGAGAGAGAGTAGGTTAGGCACATGCGTGAGAACGCCTCATAAAGGCGTCGATGGGGGGAGATTTTTTTTTATAGATCTAAAGATCTCACTGATTTAAATAAAAATCGATAGTCGAATTTCTCTATTTTCTTAGGAGTGTTCATAGGAAGTTTAACGAACTATCAATTATGATCATCAAGCTATCTAACTATTGATTTTATATTTATATGATGTCGGTAGTTAAAAAATAAGAGAGGGGTGAGAGGAGAGGAGAGATACGTACGTATGTACCTCACGTTCATACATACATGATGTGAAGGGGTGGAAAGTGGGCCTTTTCCATTTTTATATTGCAAAAATAAATCTAACGGCATAAAATAATTAGTCCATATTTAAGTAAAAATCAATGGTTTTTTGTTTTTTCTTCGTAATTTCTATGATTTTCTCTAATTTATTGGAGTATTACTTAGCGACTTAGGAGCTTATTTTAGTTGTCGGTTATGGAAACACAAATGAAGTAATTATCAAGACTATGGTTCCATGTGGCAATTTTTTTAGTTAAAATATAGGTAATATCGATGTTATATTTTTTATAGATAAGATACATCCTATGTTTTATAAAGTTTTAAATAGTGAATAACTGAAGAAAATAAGGCGGTAAGGATTGATCGCTTCGTAGGTGATTTTTTTTGTTTTTCTTTGGCAAACAGTGGGTACGTATTTTTTGTTACGAACGTATGTACGTGCCTGGATATAGGCCGATGGGGGATAGGAGAGGGAAGTGGAATAAAAATTCTAATAGTAGTTAAAAATAGTGGGTTCAGTTGTTTATTAAAGTGTCATGTGGTGGTTTAGGAATTAGGAGGGTTTGTAGAACTCCCACATAGCGGCTTAGTAGCATTGGTAGGAAGTTTTATGGACTTTCAGTTTATAATAGAAGATAGATAGATAGATAAAACAATCAATATGGATTTAAATTATTTATTTAATTGTCAAGAATATAAAGAATTAAATTGATCATAAAATCAACATATATTTTTCAAAAATTAACACATGCGGATCCACGCATGCATGTAGCCCTCCATGAGGACGACACTCTGACGTATAACCATACATATTCAACTGAAGATACAAATCAAATGTTGTTTAGATTTTATTATGTTTTAGATCTCGACAACTTACAGAGAAAAGAGAGAGGAATTAATCTTGGCTGGTCGTTCAGGTTTGTGGTTTTATAATTAATCTTGGCTGTGTGTTTTTTTCCAATCATATATATGTAATTTTTTGTGTTTTTTGTTCTTTATTTAGATTGTATATGTATGCATATCTTTGGCTTTTTTGTTTGGATGAACCGTACGTAAAGATTTTCTCTCATACGTGAACGCGATATTAGGAGTGAGAGACTATTTTATTTACAGATCTAATAATCTAACGGTCTAAAATAACGGGTCCACCGCTTTAAGTGAAAATCAAGGGTTAGATGTTTTGTTTTTTTAGAATTTCTATGATTTTTTCTAATTTATTATAGTGCCACGTGGCGGCGTAAGAGCGTTTGTAGAATGCCACGTGGCGATTTGAGAGCGTTTCTAGGAAGTTTTATGGACTTTTAGTATATAAAATAGATAGAAGATAGATAGATAGATAGATACACTGGTGGAGAAACCATCTTTCGTCGGTCGGCCGATTTCCACAATAGTCCCGGATGCAATAAAAACCGGGGCTAAAGATGATCTTTAGTCCCGGTTCAAAAGGGTAACGGGCATATTTGATCTTTAGTCCCGGTTTGTGTTACCAACCGGGACTAAAGATCATCTTTAGTCCCGGTTCGAATGCTGTCAGGACCTGTCAGGCCCCCCCGGGATCTTTAGTCCCGGTTGGTAGCACCAACCGGGACTAATGATCCCGGTGATCTTTAGCCCCGGTTGGTGCTACCAACCGGGACTAAAGTCCCACCCCTATATATATGTCTTCTTCCTCCTCCAGCTGCCCGAGCAAGCTTCAAAATTTCTTCAAAAAAGAGGGGAGGTCATGCCAAAATTTCTATTGAATTTATTTTGGTGATTACATACAAATTGGAGGTGCCTAAAAGGTTTGCAACTTCATCCTCCAATGTTTTTTTTGTCATACTACATTTGCACCTATGTTTTGCACACTTTTTTTGTCTCCAAAATTTAGTTGTAAGTTGATGAGAGAGAAAATGTGTGTGGGGAAGAAAGAATATATAGAAATTTAGTTCATTTGCTAAACAAGGTTTTATAAAATAGTTGAGAAGGAAAACTCTAGTGAAAGTTAATATTAAATAATAGAAAACAAACTAAAATAAAAATTAAAAGAAGTAAAACACATTAAAATTAGTTTAAAACTTTACAAATAGTTTTTAAGAATTATTTGGTGTAATATTTTATGATTTTTGTATGAATAAAGATATCTTATAATTATTGTATGACTGTCATTATTGTAAGAATAATTATTTGTGTGCGGTTTTTTTGACTCATGTAGATGGATCGGCAATGGATGTACGCTGACCGGCGGTCCAAAGAGTTTATTGACGGCGTGCACTATTTTTTGAGAGTGGCCGAAGCTAACAGGCAAAGAGGTTTTATTTGTTGTCCATGCAATAAGTGTAAGAATCAGAAGGAGTATTCTGCATCCAGGACTATTCATTTCCACTTGTTTGAGTCGGGGTTCATGCCAAGCTATAATTGTTGGACATCCCACGGAGAGCAAGGTGTTGAAATGGAAGAAGATGAAGTGGAAGACGACAATATTCCGGACTTTGCTCAGTATGTTGGATTTGAAGGAAATCAAACGGACGAGGAGGAAATAGCTGCTGATGGTAACGACGTTGCGGATGATCTTGGTCAGATGTTGCAGGACGCCAGGGAAGACTGCGAAAGTGAAAAGGAGGCCCATAAATTGGACAAGATGTTGGAGGACCACAGAACTTCGTTGTACCCAGGTTGCGAGCAGGGGCACAAAAAGTTGGATACCACTCTGGAGTTGTTGCAATGGAAGGCAAAAAATGGGGTTAGTGACAAGGCATTTGGCGATTTATTGAAACTCGTCAAGAACATTCTTCCGGGGGGAAACAAATTGCCCGAGACAACGTACGAGGCTAAGAAGATAGTCTGCCCGTTAGGACTGGAAGTTCATAAGATTCACGCATGTCCGAACGATTGTATCCTATATCGCGGTGAGGAGTATGAGAACCTAGAAGCATGCCCTGTTTGCAAAGCACTACGATACAAGATTAGACGGGACGATCCTGGAGAAGTTGACGGGCAGCTAACAAAGAAGAGAATTCCTGCTAAGGTGATGTGGTATTTCCCTATAATACCACGGCTAAGGCGTTTGTTCAGGAACAAGGGGAATGCTAGAATGTTGCGATGGCACGCTGAAGAGCGTCAACAGGACGGGATGCTGAGACACCCCGCCGATGGTTCGCAGTGGCGAAACATCGACAGAAAATTTAAAGAATTTGGAAAGGACGCACGAAACATACGGTTTGGTTTGAGTACGGATGGCATGAATCCTTTTGGAGAGATGAGCAGCGGCCATAGCACTTGGCCCGTTACGATGTGTATCTACAACCTCCCCCCCTGGCTATGCATGAAGAGGATGTACATAATGATGCCGATTATTATTCAAGGCCCCAAGCAACCTGGTAACGACATCGACGTGTACCTAAGACCACTGGTCGAAGATCTTAAACAATTGTGGAAGAAGAAAGGTGTCCCCGTGTGGGACGAGGACAAACAGGAGGAGTTTAACCTACGAGCGCTGCTGTTCGTAACCATCAACGATTGGCCTGCACTTAGCAACCTATCCGGACAGTCCAACAAGGGGTACAAGGCTTGCACTCACTGTATGGATGAAACAGAAAGTACGTATCTTAAGCACTGTAGGAAGGTTGTATACATGGGTCATCGTCGATTCCTTGCAGCAAACCACCCGGTACGGAAGAAAGGCAAGCACTTCGAACATAAGGTCGACCACCGTACGAAGCCTAAACATCGCAGCGGGAAAACAGTGTTTGCTATGGTTAAAGATCTTAAAGTAGTGTTCGGAAAGGGGCCTGGAAGCCAGCATATAGAGAGCGAAGATGGTCACGCGGCGATGTGGAAAAAGAACTCTATATTTTGGGAGTTACCATATTGGGAATTCTTGGACGTACGCCACGCAATCGACGTGATGCACCTCACTAAGAACCTTTGCGTAAACCTTCTTGACTTCCTAGGTGTATACGGAAAGTCGAAAGATACACTGGAAGCACGTAATGATCTGAAGCATATGGAACAACGCGGCGACCTTCACCCGGAACCAAAGGAGAAAGGAAGCCATTACTTGAGTCCAGCCAGCTACACTCATAGCAAGGCAGAGAAGGAAAGTATGTTTGAATGCTTGGAGAGCATAAAGGTACCGTCTGGATACTCCACGAATATCAAGCGAATAATAAGCACGAAGGAGAAGAAGTTCACAAACCTAAAGTCTCATGACTGTCACGTGTTGATGACACAACTGCTACCAGTTGTAATAAGGGGTATCCTTCCAGACAATGTCCGGGCAACAATAACAAAGCTATGTGCATTCATGAACGCAATTTCGCAGAAGGTCATCGATCCGGATAGATTAGAAGCCCTTCAGAATGAAGTGGTGCAATGTCTCGTCAGTTTTGAGTTGATATTTCCACCTTCATTTTTCAATATAATGACGCATCTGCTTTGTCACCTTGTGAAAGAGATCCGTATTCTCGGGCCTATGTACCTACACAACATGTTTCCTTTCGAGAGGTACATGGGCGTTCTGAAGAAGTATGTTCGTAACCGTGCTCGTCCAGAGGCAAGCATCGCCAAGGGTTATGGAACAGAGGAGGTCATCGAATTTTGCGTAGAATTTATCGAAGACCTTCGCCCAATCGGGGTACCTGAATCACGCCATGAAGGGAGACTACGGGGAAAGGGAACTCTCAGAAGGAAAGCAATAATGACGGTAGACAACAATTTATTCTGTAAAGCCCATTTCACTGTTCTGCAACACTCTTCATTGGTAGCTCCTTACATCGAGGAGCACTTGGCTCTAGTTCGCGCCAGGAACATCGGTAAGTCCGATGCATGGATTACACGGCATCACATTGATACTTTTCCCGCGTGGCTACGACAACATCTCATGGGTAACGAGTCGATCAACCAACAACTTGCCTTCCTAGCGAGGGGACCGTCTAGGTCGATCGCGACATTCCAGGGATATGAGATCAATGGGTACACATTCTACACGAGAGTCCAAGACATGAAGAGCACGAACCAAAACAGCGCTGTTCGTGTCGATGCCATGGGACACGATGGAACAACTGCCACGTATTACGGTGCCATCGAGGACATATGGGAACTTGACTATGGTCCTCTCAAGGTTCCTCTGTTCCGGTGCCAATGGGTTAGGTTGACTGGTGGAGGCGTAATGATTGATGACAGTGGGATGACAACTGTTGACCTTAACAAGGTTGGATACTCGGACGAACCTTTTGTCCTTGCCAATGATGTAACGCAAGTCTTTTTCGTGAAGGACATGTCTAGCAAAGGAAAGAAGGGCAGAGGGCCTGATGAGCCTAAGCGTCAAGTGGTTCTCCCAGGCAAAAGAAAAATCGTCGGAGTTGAGGACAAGACTGACGAGGATTACGATCAGTTGGATGGGCAACCCCCTTTCACGGTGACGATTGACCCTAGCATCCTCCTATCAAATGAAGACACCCCTTACTCACGCAGCGATCACAAGGAGGGAACAATAGTGAGGAGAAAGTACGTGCGGTCAACCGTCACCGCCGATGTAATGCCGTAATTATTGTGTACACGATGTAAACTATTTTGGATGTATTGATTATCCATATAAATCAATTGATGTATGGCATATGTTAATTACGCACGATTATTAGAGGTTTCAACAAGTTTAAATCATGTATATGTTAGTTATATGTGATACTTACAATTTTTAAAAGTTTTAAATCACACAGGTGGCAATTTCATATGTATGTTAATTAGAGTTTTTAACATTTAATTTACTAGCATTCATATGCTAATTATAATTGACTAGAGGATTTTTAAAAGTTTTAAATCACGCAAGTGGCAATTTCATATGTTAATTAGAGTTTTTAACATTTAATTTACTATCATTCATATGCTAATTATAATTGACTGGAGAATTTTTAAAAGTATTAAATTTAATATATTTTTAAAACTATCATTCATATATTAGAGTTTTTCACAATTTAATTTACTATCTTTCATATGCTACTTATATATGACTATTCGAATTTTTAAAAGGTTTAAATCATGCATGTGGCATTTACATATGTTAATTAGAGTTTTTAGCATTTAATTTAATATAATTCCTACGCTAAGTACATATGATGATTACAATTTTTATTAATTTTAAATCATGCAGTATGTACATTAATATCTTAATTAGAGTTTTTACCAATATAATAATATCATTCATATATATGCTAAGAATATATATATATATTGGAATTTTTATTAATTATAAGTCATATATTTGCTTATTACGATTTATCCACTTAATTTATTACAGACAAAAATAATTTTTCGAAGTAATTGTCATCAATCTTTGTACTTTAAATAATGTTAATGCATTAACTTCTATTTTATAAACACATATGTAAGCGAAAATCATATGCAGTGCTATAATCTTTAGTCCCGGTTCTTAACCCTAACCGGGTTTAAAAAGAATTTCGAAATAGCGGGAAAAGATATTTACTCCCGGTTGTTGAGAACAACCGGGACTAAAGATATCAGATATCTTTAGTCCCGGTTGTTCTCAACAACCGGGAGTAAAGATTTTTTCTTTACTCCCGGTTGTTCTCAACAACCGGGACTAAAGATATCTTTAGTCCCGGTTGTTGAGAACAACCGGGAGTAAAGATCCAGGGGTATATATATTCCCGATGCGCCCTCGTCTTCTTCACCAACACTTAAACGTTTTCGGCCGATCGATCTCTCTCGGCCTCTCTCCTTCGCCGCCACTGCCTAGGGCAAATCCCCGCGCCGACGCCGCCGTATCTCGCCGTCCTCTCGAGCTCGTCATCCTCGCCGCCGCCTCCGCCTCCTCCGCTGCCGTCGCATCTCTGGGGTGAGAGCCGCCGCATCTCCCTTCATGCATCTCGATCTCTCCGATCTCGATCTCTCTCCGTCGCCTTCGACGCCGCCGCCTTCGACGCCGCGCAACGCCGCCGCCGCATGCCAACGCCACGCCGCCGCCGCCGTCGCCACGCCGCCGCCGCCTTCGCCGCCGCGCGCGCAATGCCGCCGCCGCCACGCCACGCCGCCGCCGCCACGCCACGCCACGCCACCGCCGCCACGCCACGCCGCCGCCGCCACGGCCCCACAACGCCACGCCGCCGCCGCCGTCGCCACGCCGCCGCGGCAACCGCCGCCCCGATGCCGCCACACCGCCGTTAACGAACGAGAACGAGAACGATCGAACGAACGAGAGCGAGAACGAACACGTCAACGTACGTTGCCGCGACAACGTGAACGAGAACGAGAACGATCGAACAAACGTGAACGAGCTAGGGAACGTGAACGAGCGAACGAACGAGGACGAACGTTAACGTGAAATGCAATATATATATATATATATATATATACATATATATATATATATACTATATATATATATATATATACATGTATATATATATATATATGTTACTTCGCATTTATCGTAATACATTTTTTTTATCTTGCAGAAAAGACGTGTTGTCGGAGTCGTCCGTCAAGCCTGAGTGGAAGAGCTAGCCCTAGAAGGAATTGGAGCAGGCAAGTGACGTAATAATATAAATGATTGTTATATTTGTAATGCAATTAATTAAGATTATTAGATCTGTAATTAGACTTATCATATAAGATTGTGTAGTGTTCTAATATTATTTGAGTTTTAATATAAGATTATTTTATTGCAAATTAGACTTAGTATGACATTATTGACTACGGAATTGGTGCGACTCCTAGGAATTGACTATTGTAGTCTTAATTAGACTTAGCATATACGCACGAAACACTTAGCATACATTACTATTTTAGTCTTAGCATGTAATATTATTTGAGTTTTAATATAATATTACTTTATTTGTAATTAGACTTGGTATGTAATTATTGACTACGGAATTGGTGCGACAAGTAGCAATTGACTATTGTAGTCTTAATTAGACTTAGCATATACGCACGAAACACTTAGCATATACATGACTATTTTAGTATTAGCATGTAATATTATTTGAGTTTTAATATAAGATTATTTTATTTGTAATTAGACTTAGTATATAATTATTTACTAGCTAGGGTTGTATAATATACATCACCTAGACTTAGCTTATATCACGATTTGTAATTAGACTTAGCACGTAAGGTTGTGTAGGGTTCTAATGTACGACATTTACACTTAGCATACATGACTTAGATTGTTAAAACATAAATGTCTCGTGACTTAGCAGATGTTTCTTGTATCAACAGATGGCTGACCGCGATGAGGAACAGATATTGTACGATACAATCGCGGAGGGAAGCAACCAGTACTGGAATGAAGAAGAGGGGAACGAGGATCCAAACCAGTACTTGAACGAGGAAGGGAACGTGTAGAGGGATGCGGAGGGGAACCAGCAGGGGCACGTGGAAAGGGATGTGGAGGGGAACCAGGAGGAGGAGGCTAGTGGTAGTCAACCCTCCGTTGGACAGAAGAGGGCACGCGGGCAACGAGGTGCAGCGAAGAAGCTTGAGGGTCGGCACATCATAACGGAAGTGGAAGAAGATGGACGTCCTAGTGCCCCGGCCGAAGCCGCCAAGAACTATGTACGTCACAGCGGTTGGGTTGTGCGGGATAATGTGCCTGTCAGTACGGTGTACTGGCGAAGAATAAGGGCACGCGGAGATCATGAGAGCTTTGTCCCAGATTCGGAGAAAGAGATGCTGTGGACCACAATGCTCGAGACATTCACCCTTCCTGCGGGTACAGAGGACAAAGTGAAAAGGTGGACTCTGAAGAAAATGGCAGAACAGTTTCAGAGCTTCAAGGGAGATCTGTACCAGAAGTATATACTGAAGGGGCAGACACCGAACTTCGACACATTCCCAAAGCTAAGGGATCACTGGGACGAGTTCGTTGCATATAAGACAGGTGAACAAGGGAAGGCGATGATGGAAAGAAACAAAGAAAATGCCGCCAAGAAGAAGTACCATCACCACTTGGGGTCAGGAGGCTATAGCGTCGCGATGCCGAAGTGGGAGCAGATGGAGGCTAGCTTGATTGAGAGGGGTATCGAACCGGCAACAGCCAATTGGCCGGAACGATCGAAGTTCTGGTACTATGCTCACGGTGGAACGCTCAACCCAGCTGATGGCTCACTGGTCTTCGGCTATCAGATACAAGAGGCTGCGCGACGACTAACAGATGCAGTGGAAGCCTCCTCTCAGGGCACGTTCCGACCAGACAGAGATAGGGACGAGCTGACACTCGCCCTGCAGACTCCAGAGCATCCAGGACGAACTCGAGGGAAAGGGGTGATTCCTTGGAAGATTGGTTTCAAGGAGGACATCCACACGTACAGGAGTCGGATGAGGAGCAAGAGAGATACCGAGGCGAAGATTGCAGACCTAGAGTTCCGGGTATCGAGCTACGAACTCAACATGCAAGAGGAGGTGGCAAGGAAGGTTGATGAACGCATGGCCGCACATCGGTCCCATGATCCCCAGCCGACCATTCCTCCTGCAATGGTGAGCCCGTCAGGAAACCGTAGCAGCTGCGCCTCAACGGGGCAGGTAGGATCACAGAGCATGGACGCCATGCAAACACAGGACGAATCGACCTGTCCCGTTGATGACATCACTCAGCGGACACCATGTGAGCTGCATATTCCTTTGAAGAACTTATCAATAAAGGTAAGATTTAGCCATTCCGCTAGTTGCTGCTTATATATGTTGATTACTAATAAATAATCTCTCACAACATGAAGGTGGCGTCGGGCATGGCCATCCCAACGGACCCTTCAGGTACTTACCACTGCAGGCCGATTCCAGCAGGATACTCCAAGGTCGAAGTTGAGTTGGTCGAGGGCGCGTACGAGGACCTCGAGCTGGATTACCCTGGAGGAGACGGTGAGATGCATCTACGAGACACATGCCATGCCATTATTCTATGGCGCAGGCGGTACATCATCCTCCCTGGGCGACAAGCGGCGTCTCGTGCACCATCTCCTCCGGCTCCGCCATCTCCTCCTCAGGATCCTGCACCGTCTCCTCCTCATGCTCCGCCAGCACCGTCTCCACCTCAGGCTCCAGCATCTACTCCTCAGGATCCTGCACCGACTCCTCCTCGTGCTCCTACACCTACTCCCCCGCAAGCTCCTCTTCCGGCACCTTCAAAGTCAAGGGCCCCCCCAGCTCCACCGCTTGCCCACATAAGGGCAACAAAGAAGGCGAAAGTTGACGCCGCCAAGAACAAGGACCCGGGGTACGATTGCACGCAAGAGGAGCTTGACGCTTACGTTGCATCAGAAGTCAAGAGACAATTCAAGCCTCGAAGTCCAGAAAAGAAGATTCCTATAGACCCCAGTGTCAGGAACTTCTTCAGGGGTATGTCTGCATCTGTCAAGGAGGCCATCAAGCTATCGGACTATGAGCGAACGCTGAAGAAAGCATCTTCTGGAAAGTCCAAACCAGTCCCTCAGCTTGGAGAGCAACCAAACCAGGAGATCGAGCCGTTGGTGACCGGTAAAGAAATGACGATAGAACAATTTATTACTGACACCGGTCTAACTACGGATCAATTGCTAGGAGTCGCACCAATCGAAAAGGCGGAAGTGAAATACATGTACGAACTCGGTAAACCGCTTGTCAAGCCTGAGCTGCTGCAGTCCCTACCCACACAAATGTACAAGTTCCATCAGCTGTACATGGAGATGAGCGCCACCGGTAGAGAGATGATCGGAGCGAGGATCAGGGACACGGACTTCTTGCAAGGAGATGACATTCTCTGGATCAATTTCAGGGGAATCTACGAACTATACCAGCTGGACGCCCTCGACGTCTCTATTATGAGTTGCTGGATTTTGTAAGTATATCGTTCAGTTAGATTTCTTACTATACGTCTCCTTTAATTAATTAGGTCCTTGTATATAAGTAGACCATAGAAAATAATATACTCCCTTTTATCGTTGTAGAATGGAGATTCAAAGGGCCCGACGGCGGAGGGTTTTCGATACTGGATTCATCGACCCTCGGAAAGTAAACGTCGCAATGCTCGACCAATATCCACAAGAAACAGAGGACAATCTCATCCATCTCCTGAAGGCGCAGCATTACAAGACGTTCATACTGTTGCCATACAACACAGAGTTAGTTTAATTTTACTGTCTTCCTACATACCAAATTTCATTCCCGTACGAACTTGCTAAGTGTTTCATATGTAATGCATCCCACGCACATTGCAGATTCCACTGGGTGTTTTTACTCATCGACCTGGAGGCCTGCACCGTCAACGTATATGACTCAATGGATAAAAAAGAGTCTACGTTTGACAAGGTTTTCGAACTTATAGACAGGTACCGTCATAAGTTCCTTTGTTAATTAAGAAAATCTTGTTATGTTAATTGCTACTACGAATCATAGCTTTAAACTCCATGTAGGGCTTGGTATCGGTTCCGTCATTTGGTCCGCGGCAAATGGAGAGAAAGACTTAGGCGGAAGTTCAAATTTCCTGTGAGTACACATGCTCTACATTTATATTTCTCCGATTCAAATACATACAAGTGTATATTAATTAGATCTCTCGTTGTTTGTCATTTATTTGTAGTGCGCAAAGCAAAAGCAGGGAACTAACTTGTGCGGCTATTACATGTGCGAGTATTGCCACTGCCTTGCAGACCAAATCATCACCACAAGAGAGCTCGATGTACGTACAAATAAATTCAAAATTTCATTACGTAGCGATTTCTTGTTTAATTACTAATCAATTTCATACATTCATATAGTTTATTCGCATGAGGGATAACCTGACCACACACAAGGAATTTATCGCGGCGGTTCAAGAACAACTCATGGGATTCATCAACGAAGAAATCCTTGATCCCAAGGGTGAATTCTACTACGACGGAAACACAATTCACCGGTCCTTAGCTTCTGAGCTAGCAGCGAGTACTACTACGTCGAAATCGTAGCTAGCTAGGACATATAATGGATTGTAATTAATACATGACTACATATGTTTCTATATGCATGTGTACACATTTTCTATAATGTAAATATATTTTGTTCATATATATATCTATATACATATGCATTTGCATAACATATATATGTATAAATACATATATATATGTATGCATATATATGTATTGAAACATATATATGCATGGTTTATATATATATATATATATAAACCATGCAGCAAGAGGGGCATGCAAAAAAAAAAGGTCAGCTCTATCTTTAGTCCCGGTTGGTAACACCAACCGGGACTAAAGATGGCTCAGCCGGCCACGTGGCTGAGCCATCTACCAACCGGGACTAAAGATCGATCTTTACTCCCGGTTATTTCACCCGGGACTAAAGATAGCGATCTTTAGTCCCGGATTGGTACTCCCGGTTTGGAAACCGGGACTAAAGGGGGTTACGAACCGGGACTACAAAGGGTTTCTCCACCAGTGATAGATTATGGATAGGATATAAGTACCTAATGATTTTAAAGTGGTTCTCTGTTTTATTCCAGGAAAAAGCTAGAAAAGGGGTAAAGTTGTCAGTTTCATGGTGAATTTTTAATTATAAACTGCAGTCGTACAATATGATCAAAGACGTGTGCTTGCATGAGTCAATATATCAAGTTGTTGAAACGCGGAGTTTTTTTTAAATCCGGCAAGGTGTACTTGCATTAAGTAAGAGGAAAAACTGTACAAAGACATAGCCTTAGGAATTAAGGAAAAAAACTGTACAAATGCATGTGTCCTATTTTTTGAAACGCGGAATTGCGCTATTATTTCTTTCGAAACTTAAGAGACTTGCTAGTCGTCATCTATAGTACTTCCTCCGTTTCACAATATAAGTCATTGTAGCATTTCCCATATTTATATTAATGTTAATAAATTTAGATAGATATATATGTCTAGATTCATTAACATCAATATAAATGTGGAAAATGCTAGAATGACTTACATTGTGAAATGGAGGGAGTAGCAAACAGTCAAACACAGAATTGCGTGATTATTTCTTTCGAAACTTAAGAGACTTGCAAGTCATCATCTATAGTACTCCCTCCGTTTCATAATATAAGGCATTCTAGCCTTATCCATATTCATTTAGATATTAATGAATTTAGACATATGTATATATATAGATTCATTAACAACTATATAAATGTGGACAATGCTGAATGACTTACACTATAAAACGGAGAGAGTAGCAAACAACCAAACACTATCTATTGACTTTGATAGAAGGTATAGCTGTCCTCTTAATTAAGGATGCAAATAGGACAGGGAAGTGGGTTTTTTTTTCCGCCTTTCCCAATTCTATATTTTTTTAAGATTTAATTTGTGCTGCCATAAAGAAAATGAACAATTAAACGAGTGTTTATGCGGGTAAGAAAATGCATGATTAACCACTTGCTTCATTAATGTTGCTCCCTCTGTTCTAAAATATAATAATTTTTAGTCTTTAGAATTTGTCTCAAAATATAACAATGTGTCCATCTAAATTCTTTTTTCAACCAATCACAACCCTGTAGCATTAAATTTTCCAATCCACCTTCATTTCTCATCCAATCACGAACATTTTCACATTTAATTCTACCTATTTTCTTAATAATTGTGTTTACTCCTAATTAAAAATTCTTATAATTATGGAGGGAGTAATTAGAATGTATGATTCATTGACCTGAAGTCAATGCCCGTTTGGATATAATACGCGTAGCTCACTTTCTCTCCAACCATCAGCATTACCATGTGTGTTTTGAGCTTCACTTACACACAAGATGAAACTCCTTGCTCTAGAGCTGCTGCTGCTTTCCTCGGCATGCCTTCTCTGTCCTGCAAACTCTACAGCAAGTGTGCTGGACCGGCAAGCAGATGCTCTTCTCCAATGGAAATCTGGATTAGATGGCCATGGTAGCTGCCTAAACTCATGGACCAAGGGCACCAACACATGCAACTGGACCGGCATCGTCTGCAGCACAAGTGATGATGCCCCAGGTATTCTCAGTATTTCGCTTAACTCGTGTGGCATCTCCGGCAATTTGGACGGGTTCTGGTTTGCAGAATTCCCCCATCTTCAAGGACTCGACCTCGGAAACAACTCTATCTCTGGGCCTATCCCATCAAGCATAGGTCGTCTTGTCGACCTCTTTGATTTGGATTTGTCCAGCAATAGGTTTTCTGGATCCATCCCAACACCTTAGGTAATCTTACAGTGCTAACCTCTCTTGATCTCTCTTCCAATTTGTTGTCACAAGGGCTATCTGATTCAGGAATTGGCACACTAGACATCTTGGAGGTCCTCGATATAAGCAAAAACAAATTAACCGGCTCAATACCTTATAGCTTGGGAAACTTGTCCACGTTGTATTTTCTAGACCTTAGCTTCAATAAGTTTTCTGGTCATATTCCTCATGAGCTAGGGATGCTTCAAAGATTGATATCCTTGTATCTATTTAGAAATGAAATCACGGGTTCCATTCCTAATGAGCTAGGGATGCTTCAAGATTTAGTATCGTTGGATCTATCCAATAATAGAATCACCGGTTTCATTCCTAACTTAGGAAATCTAACAAGCTTAGTGTCATTGGTTCTATCCGATAATAGAATCGCCGGTTTCATTCCTAACTTAGGAAATCTAACAAGTTTAGTGTCATTGGTTCTCTCCAGCAACCAAATCACAGGTTCCATTCCTTGAACCTTACGGAAATTGACCAATATATAGCAATACTGGGATTTGAGCTAGTCCAATGAGTCAAGTGGTGTACTCTAAAGAAAAAAAATCTAATTAATTTAACCACCTAAAATAGCTTTTCCTTTTCCTTTTTGGGATTTATCACCCTAAACTACAATACATAAATCCCAAAAAGGAAAAAAACTATTTTACGTGGGTATATTAGACTTTTTTCTTTAGAGTACACCACTTAACTCATTGGACTAGCGTCCAAGTAGCCCAAGTTCCATATATAGTAGGATGTGGTTTTAGTAACCCCTGTGATAAAGAAAAAAAAGGATGATTCAAAGTTTAGTGACGTTGGATCTTGCATAAAATGTAATCAGCACATTTTTAGGGTATAATTGTTTCACAGAACACCATGTTTTGAGCCCAGTTGATTATAAAAAGAAAACCGAAATCCGATATCCTGCCGCCCTGGCCTTTAGCTGACATACGGACCCCACCAGTCAGCTTCAAGTCTCTCTTCCTTCCTCCTCTTGTTAGATGGGCTGGGCATTGCAGAGATCGCCGCCGATTTGCACCTGATTCAGTGCCCATTCTTCAGATTTAACAATGGAAGGAAAGAGCAGATCTGCGACTCCGCTACAAAATTTTGGTAAGGGAAGGTGGTAGCGGCGATGGAGGAGCTCGTCAAACCAAATGCTTCATCTTCGTCGTGATGCCACATCACTGTCAAAGAGGCTGTCAAGTAAAATGGGCAGGAATGGCTGGCTCTGGCTGCCTCCAAATCCAATAAAAAAGAGTGATGACCTTGATTGTGATCTCAAGTCTATAGATGTAATTGATCTCTCTTTTCCTTCTCTTTACCTCCTGAAAATCTGATGTAATCGTGTCCATGCATTCGTGTGTAATCTTATATACTTATGTTGTACCAAAGTACTCCCCCCGTTTCATATTATAAGTCGTTTGACTTTTTTCCTCAGTAAAAATTATTTAGGATTGATTAAGTTTACAGAAAATTTAGCAATGTCTATGATATCAAATTAGTTTTATTAAATTTATTATTGAATATATTTTGATACAATGTTTGTTTTGTATTGAATATTACTATATTTTGCTACAAATTTAGTTAAATTTAAAGAAGTTTGAATTAAAAAAAATCAAACGACTTGTAATATGAAATGGAGAGAGTACAACAATTTGAAGCAATAGTTTTGGTTCCCTAGCTACATGAGCACAGCGCCGCCTGCCTTAGAGCAGGTACAATAGCAGGCTATTAGCCAGCTATAAACATATTATAATGAGATAAACGATAAGAGAGAAGAGCAGCGGGCTATAAATCTGTAGCCAGCTGCAGCACGGACTCCAAGACACACTGTGTGTATGATAAGTGGGACCATATATTAATAATATAGTAAGCAACTATTGTATGAATTAACTATTAGATTGGCTATACATGAATTGAAGCTAGTAGTGGGCTATACTATTAGACTTGCTCTTATGTCAATTGCCAAGTCTCGTCTGAATTCCATTGCTTGGCTGGTAAGAGGGAAAAGGTAAATATATCATATATGTGAGGCTGGCTGGTGGGGCCGTATGTCAGATGATGGCGCGCAGCCTGCAGGCAGAGAAGGGTAACGGATTTTGGTTTTCTGAGTTGGTCGATTGGGCTCAAAATATGGTGTTTCATGCAACAATTACTACCCTAAAATCTGTTATTTTGGGATAGTTTTGCCCTCAAATCGTACGGTGGGACTTGAGTCCCATCAGATGATTTACGTGCACTGTCATCAAAGCTAGGTTTAATTTATCCTACATAATTAATCTAGCACCACAGGTAGCATTTCACCTCAGATATATAGGACAATGTCAGAATTTGATTTACCTCCACCTTTCAAGAATTTTATTTACCTAAGAATATCAGGTAACTTAGGGTGTGTTTGAGGAGAAGGGATTGGGGAGATTGGGAAGATACGCAAAACGAGGTGAGCCATTAGCACATGATTAATTGAGTATTAACTATTTTAAACTTCAAAAATGGATTAATATGATTTTTTAAAGCAACTTTTCTATAGAAATTTTTTTAAAAAAACACACTGTTCGGTAGTTTGGGAAACGTGCGCGCGGAAAACGAGATGATTTTCTCTCTCAATTCCCCAGATTGCCTAGGAACGAACGAAGCCTTAGTAACTATAACAGGTCCAAATGTCCAATACTGCACGAGAGCTTGATCATTGTATTAACCTGTATGAACTATGAACTCAGATCGGAGATAGTATCAGAGCATCACCAACATAATAGCAATAATCTATCCGCAAAATTTGACTTTTGGGTCTCCTAAACTAAAAATAGGAAATGAAAAAAACTTCTCCCTTCAAAAGAAAGCCTAAATTCTATTTCTAAAAACTAAAAGTGGGCATTTCTATTAAACTACAAACAAAAATTTCCATTTTCTTCCTTCCCCCCACGCAGAAAGAGATCGCACCCACACGCGGGAATGGGAGGAGAGAGGCGGGGAGCGCATGATTAGGAGCTATGCCACCGGTCAGACAAAATATATATAGTGAGTGTGGGTTATTTTCAAATCTAGTCAATATTTCCTATTTTCTATCTTAGATACCAAATTTATGTGTCAACATTTTGGTGGGCTATGGCCTGGGTGAGCTAGTCTAGCTGAGCAAGATCTATCCAAAGGTCCAAACGTACCCTAAGAATCTGTCCATACCTTAAAAATCCTTGAAAACAAAATTTTGAGGATAGATTGTTGGGCATTATTAATGATGTTCTTGTTAATTTGCCGCCGTGGTAAACGTTCTTGTTATTTTGATACCCAAAGTTAGCAGTCCCTCTGAACTTTTGCCAATTTCTCCTCTCTTTTTTTTTAGAATTTTTTTTCCAATTTCTCCTCGTCCTATTTTCATTTTCGTTTTCAATCTTTTAGTCTCAGGCTCTCAGCACCTGCACAGCCAAGCCTAATCCTTTTCTCTCTCTCTCTCTCTCTCTAATCTCTCCAGGGTCGATCGAAGGAATGAGGGAGGCTGGGCTGGCCGGCCATACCACCTTCTTCCCCATCTCCGTCGTCGCGCCGGCGCCACCGCCGGCGGCCCACCATCACCTAACACCTGTGTCGCTACTGTTGCCCTACCTGAAGAATGGGGATCTTCTACTACAAGTACCCAGATTCTTGAAGGGCGGGAAGGATTCGCCAACTCAGAGAGTCAGAGTACTGAATCTTGCCATGGTTCAGTTATCCCAATGGTGAATCATTTTTTTTTTAAAAAAAAAGAGGTACTATTCCCCTCTATTTGCTGCTACTAAGCCCTGACAGGATTCTTGTGCGATTCTGCTTTCGTATTCAGTTTGCCTGATTGGCGTTTCTCTGGATTTTGCTTATATTCCACACTGCCTAGAGCTTAGCATTTTGGTAAAAATAATAAAAAGAGCTTATCCTAGTTCAGTCACATATCAGCATTGGCGTTGTTTTCTTCATTCACAAAACACAAAAGCTATACGTACCCGAGGGAGGTTGGATACATACATATATATATATATATATATATATATATATATATATATATATATATATATATATATATATATATATATATATATATATATATATATATATATATATATATAGCCATTGCTGGCTGCTAGCCTATTGCTGCACCCTCCTAGTCTAAAATTCGAAATTTGAATGGGGTGCTGTCCTAGAGGGCATCCAAACTGAATAAAGCATAAAGGAGGCATAAAGGAGATGCTAACTGCTGCTGTCCTACTAACCGCAGCTGTCCTAGCAACTGAAAAATATGCTAAAGGGTAGATGCTGTCCTGAAAAAGGTGAAACTACCCAAAAGCAAAAAGAAGAATCACGACCAAGGACCACAAAGACTTATCCAACATTCTCCCCCTAAGTCTTGTGCGTCGTCTTGTGGGCAAGTTGGGCCATCCCGATCCTGGAGCAGAGCTCGAGGAACTTGATCCTCCCAAGAGGCTTGGTGAGCAAGTCCGCAAGCTGGTCCTTGGTATTGATGTAGCTCGCCTTGATGCTCCCTTCCTCCAAGTAGCTTCGGATGAAGTGGTACCTCACCCGGATGTGCTTGCTCCGTTCGTGAAAAACGGGGTTCTTTGCCAGGGCCAGAGCGGACTTGCTATCCACCCTGAGCTCCACCGTTCCAGTGTCTCTGCCGAGGAGATCACTAAGCAGTCGAGCAAGCCAGAGCGCCTGGGTCGAAGCGGCGGAGGCCGCTATGTACTCGGCCTCGTAGCTGGACAGGGCCACCACTTGCTGCTTGTCCGACTGCCAGCTAACGAGGCACTTGCCGAGGAAGAAGAGAATCCTGCTCGTGCTCTTGTTGGTGTCGATGTCGCCGGCGTGGTCGTTGTCGCTGTACCCGACGAAGTGTGCCTTGCCAGGACACCTCGGGTAGTAGAGACCGTGGTCGAGAGTCCCCGCAATGTAGCGGATGATCCTCTTCACAGCCTGCTGGTGCTCCATCGTCGGTCGCTGCATGAACCGACTGACGTAGCCGACGGAGAAGGCCAAGTCCGGCCGTGTGTGGGTGAGGTAGCGAAGGCTCCCCACAAGACACCGGTACTGTGTAGCATCCACCTCCTCCGCTGTGCTGTCGCGGCTCAGCTTCAGTCTCTCCTCCATCGGAGTGAGAGCTGGGTTGCAATCGGTGAGCCCAGCCAGCTCAACGACGCGCTTGGCGTAGGCGGTCTGTCGAAGCGTGATCTCGGAGTCGTCCTGGTGCACTTCGATCCCCAGGTAGAAGGAGAGAGGCCCCAGATCACTCATCTGGAAGGTGGCCTTCATCTCCTCCTTGAACGCCGCGACCTCTGCATCCTTGGTGCCGGCGATCACCAAGTCGTCGACGTAGACACCCACCAGCAAGGCATTTCCTCCATTGCCCCGCTAGTAGATGGCCGCCTCGTGCGGGCTTTGCTCGAAGCCCATCCCTTTGAGCGTGGAATCCAACTTGGCATTCCACGCCCTCGGTGCCTGCCGCAAGCCGTAGAGGGCCTTGTGCAGGCGTAGCACCTTGCCCTCCTTGCCGGGGATCACAAATCCCGGCGGCTGGTGCACGTAGACCTCCTCCTTCAAGTTGTCGTTCAGAAACGCCGACTTGACGTCCATGTGATGGACGCCCCAGCCTTCCTGATCAGCCAGCGCAAGAAGGAGTCACACGGACTCCATCCGTGCCACGGGAGCGAAGGCATCGTCGTAGTCGATCCCCTCCTGCTGCACGAAACCGCGTGCCACCAAGCGAGCCTTGTGCTTGACGATGGCTCCGGCTTCATCCCTCTTCAGCTTGAACACCCACTTAAGGGTGATCGCGCGGTGACCACGAGGGAGGTCAGCAAGCTCCCAGGTGCGGTTCTCCTGAACCGCGTCCATCTCCGACTGCATCGCGGCACGCCATGCCGCGTGTTTCTCGGCCTCTGCAAAAGACCGAGGCTCACCGTCGTTGCACGCAAGGTGCAACTGCGCCTCTAGGTCGCGAGGCACCGGCACCGGCTGGTCGCCGAGAAGATCCTCCATCGTACGGTACCGTAGCTGCTCGCCGTCGTGGTACGCGTCGATGCGCTCCCCGTCGTGGGAGAGCGGAGTAGCGAACTCCACCGGGCTGCGCTCAACACGAGCTGGCGTCGGAGTAGACGTGCTTGGAGGAGTGGCTGTTGGTGCTGGAGCATGTGGAGTCACTGGCTGGGGTGGTGTCAACGAAGAGCTCGTCGTAGTCGAAGTCGTGGCCCGAGGGTGTGTTGGTGTCGGAGTCGGTGGAGATTCGGGGGCTGGGGTAGACACGCTCGGTGAAGAAGAGCTACCTACTCCCCCAGCTCCCTCGAAGTAGACGTACTCGACGGTGAAGTCGTCGTACGTCGGAGTCGAACCATCGTCCACCGCCTTGTCCCATACCCACCCTCGCCCTTCGTCGAACACAACATCGCGCGCAGTGCGCACACGCTGTGTCTCCGGGTCGAGGATGCGGAAGGCCTTCGAGCCCTTCGCGTAGCCGATGAACACCCTTGGGGTGCTCCTGTCGTCGAGCTTGCCGATGTGGCCAAGCTCCTTGGCGAACGCGAGGCAGCTGAAGACCCGTAGGTGGGAGACCGCCGGCTTGCGCCCATGCCAAACCTCGTACGGTGTCCTACCATCGAGGGCCTTGGTAGGCGAGCGGTTGAGGATGTAGGCAGCCGTCACCACCGTCTCCCCCCAGAAGATGGCCGGCATCCCCCTCTGCTTGAGGAGGGCCCGAGCCATCCCCACAACCGTCTGGTTGCGCCGCTCGACGACGCCGTTCTGCTGCGGGCTATACGGCATGGTGTAGTGGCGCTGAATGCCCTCATCAGCGCAGTACGACGTGAATTCAGCCGCTGTGAATTCGCCGCCGTTGTCGGTGCGCAGCACGCGCAGCTTGCGGCCGCACTCCACCTCTGCAGCAGCCTGCGCATGCCTGATGGCGTCCGCAGCCTCTCCCTTGCTGCCGAGGACCATCACCCACATGTAGCGGGAGAGGTCGTCAACGAGCAGCAGGAAGTAACATCGTCCTCCTGGTGTGGCCGGTGTCACTGGGCCACACAAGTCCCCGTGCATGAGCTCGAGCCGTTCCTTGGCTCGGAAGCTCGTCTGCTGGGGAAAGGGGAGCCGCCGCTGCTTCGTCACCACGCAGACGTCGCAGAGCTGCTCCACATGGTCAAGGCACGGCATGCCTCGCACCATCTCCTTGGCACTGAGCTGCTTCAGGGCCTCGAAGTGGAGGTGCCCGAAGCGCTCGTGCCACTGCCACGCCTCGTCGTCCCGACGAGCGGCGAGGCAAACTGGTTGTGCGACCTGCGCGCTGAGGATGTAGAGTCGATTAGTGCCTCCGGTTACCTTGGCAAGAAGGCGACGACGGCGATCCCAAATCCTCATGAGTCCGTCCTCAACCAACACGCGTGAGCCGTTCTCATCCAGCTGTCCCACGCTGATGATAGAATTCCTCAACGTGGGGATGTAGTAGACTCCGGTGAGCAGCCTATGCTCACCGGACTTGGCGGTGAAGGTGACGGAGCCAACACCCTTGATCTCCACGCCGGAGGCGTCCCCGAACTTGACGGAGCCTCGGACGCTGGAGTCGAACTCGGTGAAGAACTCCCGTCGGCCGGTCATGTGATGGGTGGCGCCGGTGTCGAGGTACCACCCATCAGCCTTGTCGTTGCTGGAGCCGTTGCAGAGGGAGACGAGTACCTTCGGCTCATCAAGGTGGAGGAAAGCCGCTGCGGCCGGTGCCGCTGGAGGTAGTTCGATGCTTGCGTGAGCCAGGAGCAGAGCCGGCTCTTCCTCCTCCACCCGTGCGACGTGGGCCTGGCCGCGTCGTGGCTGTCGACAGTCTTTGGCCCAATGGCCAAGCTTGCCACAGTTGCGGCAGGCGTCGTCTCGTGCCGGCTTGTGGTTGCCGGTGGCAACGCCCTGGGCGCCTCTGCGGGCGCCACCCTCGGCACGTCTTCGCGCCCACCGTAGCTGGACACCTCCCCGCACCTTGCGCGGCTTACGGCCGCCTGTCGAGGAAGATGACTCCCCCTTCCTCCCGTCACCCTGAGAGGCCTCCCACTGCTCCCGAGTGAGATGGAGCTTCCCGCCGATGGTGATGGGCCCCGAGAGAGGCTGTGGCTCATCACCATCGACGACCTTGAGGCGACCTAACGCCTCCTCGATCGACATCGTGGAGAGGTCCAGCAGAGATTCGATCGAGCGAGCGATCTGCCTGTACTTCTCAGGGACGCAGCGGAAGAGCTTCTCGACAGCTCTCTCCTCGTCGTAGGTGTCGTCGCCGTACTGCACCATTTTCTGCAAGAGAGTCTTGAGACGGAGAGCAAAGTCATCAATATCCTCACCTGGCTTGAAGGCCAGGTTCTCCCACTCCTTGCGGAGTGCCTGCAGTGTGGACTTGCGGGCGCGGTCGTTGCTGATGCGTGCCGCAGCGATGGCGTCCTAGGCCTCCTTGGCAGTCCGCTTCTGGGAAAGCGAGAACTGCATCTCGGGCGGGACTGCAGCGATGAGGGCATCCAGTGCCCGCCGATCCTCGTCGTAGTCGACGTCGCCGTACCGGACTGCCTCCCACATGTGCCGCACCTGGAGCCTCACCCTCATCACCGCGGCCCACTCGATGTAGTTGGTTTTGGTGAGGGTAGGCCACCCACCGCCGGGACCAAAGTCCCTGACCACCGTCTGGACGCCGTGGTGACCATGGCGCAGGTCAAGGGAGAGAGAGCCGCGCTGCCTGCGAGGGGCGCGTGCGGGCTCCGGGCTGCCGCTGGCACGCCCGCGCCCGTCTGGGTTCCCGTCGGCGGGCGCGCGGTCCCTTGGGCCGCCGCCGCCGCCGTGGAGGTGGGCTGCTGCCCACCGCTCTGCCCGCTCCCGTGCCCTTCCTCTTGCCAGCTCCTCAAGCTCCCTGTCGGCGGTGATGTCACCGGCGATGGAGCCGTTGATGCTGCTACGCAAGGTCTCAACCTCTACCTCCGCCGCACGTGCCGCATCTTCCGCCGCCTCCGCCTCCGCCCTGGCTGCTGCCAACTCCGCTGCCGCCAGTCTGGCCGCCCTCGCTACTGCTACAGCGGTCTGAGCCGTTGCTCGCCTGCGCTCTTCTGCTGCAGCGAGCTCGGCGTCCTGCTGACGCCGAGTGCTCGAGGCGACCGAACTCCGAGACCGAGCGTCGGACATGGCGCACCTCCGGGGGGCTGCTGCGTGGAGGGGGGAAAGGGAAAGGGGAAGGAGGAGCAACCGGTGCTGCTGCTGCTGCTGGCTGAGAGCTCAACCGAGCTTGGGAAGGGGTGGAACAAGAGATGTTTAGCCTACAGGAAAGTGTGGCTCTGATACCAGATGTTAGAATTTCAATGGTTACTCTCATTGAAAAGAGGATGGCACTCGAGATGGGGCAATTTTCTGGTTTTCTTCATTCACAAAACACAAAAGCCATACCTACCCGAGAGAGGTTGGATACATATATATATAGCCATAGCTGGCTGCTAGCCTATTGCTGCACCCTCCTAGTCTAAAATTCGAAATTTGAATGGGGTGCTGTCCTAGAGGGCATCCAAACTGAATAAAGCATAAAGGAGGCATAAAGAAGATGCTAACTGCTGCTGTCCTACTAACCGCAGCTGTCCTAGCAACTGAAAAATATGCTAAAGGGTAGATGCTGTCCTGAAAAAGGTGAAACTACCCAAAAGCAAAAAGAAAAATCACGACCAAGGACCACAAAGACTTATCCAACACACCAGCAGTGCTGTCAGGAGGCCGACGGCTAGGTGAGCTAGCACAACCTGGTGCGGCCGGCCACATGGCTTTCCGGGTGTGAATCAAGATCTGGATCTGGAAAAAGGAGACACTTGCCTTGCGGCGAAAGGTGGTTTTCACAACCTGAAAGGAGAGTAGAGATGATGGGCGATGGGAAGGGGTTGGGGCAGTGGAAGTATGGGGTGGTAGGATGGATGTGGAGGGCTGGTTGGGTGGCGGCAATGGCGGGGATCGCGGTCACCGGTGTTAGGGATTGTTGTCAGGGCTAGGAGACGAAGCCATCCTTTGAATGCTAAATTCCTACCTAGACATAAAATCAGTACTATCATGATGAGGTAATATGCATTTTATTTCTGTACGAGCTTGATACCATTTGCAGCATATGGGATGTTGTCTGTGATGCCAGAAATGCCCCTGCTACAGCAACAAGTTGTCCATGGTGGTTGCTGGCTGGAGCTGGAGCCGAAGGCCGAAGCTGAACAATGACGGCGACACCGCTTCATCACTTGCGGCGATCACCATCATCAAGATTACTTGCGAGGTGAGGTAAGAGGATCACCACTGCCATTTAATTATTTTATTTTCTTCTCTTTCTCTTGTCTGAGGATTCACATCTATCCATTGTGTACGAATGGTAATCTATCACGCAAATAATTAATTCAACACTTTCATAACGAGTGGCGAATAATCTTAACCCTAACTTATATTCAATTGGTGGAGCCAATGCCTAGGAGATCATTTGGATTGTATATTTTGTATGATCTTTTCTCTATTTGCTCTTCAGATGTTGATGATATTATATCCATTATTTTTAACAAAAAGAGCATTAGAATATTACAACTGAGATTTTCTTTCATCCTTTTCTTTTATTAGGGAATACACAAAAGCCTTGGCGAATCTTCGTACTAAAACGGGAAATTTGGGAAAGATCAGTTTGCAAATTGCAATAATGAAAAACATCACACAACCAATCTAACAAGGATGGATGAACGAGTGAATGGCATAGTGTTGGTGGGAATCAAGGCAGCTGATCAAATGAAGTGCCAGGTGACGTGTGTAAAAAAAAAATCAAAAAGGGGCCAGCGACGACGATGATGGAGGGGAGGTCGCGGAACTCCGGATAGGGGCGGGAGCGCGGCCATTGTGATATGGCGTGAGGAGAGAGACACGCTATATTTACCCTTTCTCTCTCCGGTTTTGGCGCATGCGCTAGTTTTGGATGACTGGATGGCGCATTTGCTGGAGGTGGTTTTTTCGCTCCTATGCGTCAAATTAGGGATGGAGGACCAGATAGAGAAGCTGCTGGGGATGCTCTTATACCTATATACCTCTCATCCATTCTTTCCCAGCAGTAACATGGATAGGTCAGGCCAGAAAAGCCAGGGTGTTTTCCACCCGTTCTTTCTGAGCTGCCCAACGTCCATTCTTTCCGTGTTTCTGATCCATGACAGCACGAACGGCATCCGGTATTTCTTTGAAAAAAGACCATGTCCTGCTATGTAGGCATTGCACACTGACCACTCGCTTCTTGCATCAGGAAAAAAAATACTAGCGTGTCAAACAAACCTTGAAAAAGTTTTGTAGTCTGAGGTGGGCATTGTGACCTGACAAACCACCTTGCACTACACTGCAACCTTTGCAACCTGAACATAAACATCCTGTCAGATGCAAAAATTTCTGGACTTAAAATAAACTTTGACAAAAGTGAGGTGTTTTGTTTTGGAGAGGCTAAGGAGAATCAGCTTCTATATAGCTAGATTTTCACTTGCAAGATTGGGGAGTTACCCATGACTTACTTAGGTATCCCTATTGACAAAAAGAGAATCTTAAATAAAGACTGGAAGAAAGCTGAAAATAAAATGGAGCATAAACTGGGGTGTTGGCAAGGAAGACTTCAGTCTATTGGAGGGAGATTAGTGCTGATCAATTCAAGTCTGACCAATGTTCCTTTGTACATGATCTATTTCTATAGACTGCCACAGGGTGTTAGGGATAGGATGGACTATTTCAGGAGAAGACTTTTGTGGCAAGAAGACCAAGGTATTAAAAAATACCACCTGGTTTAATGGCCTCTTGTTTGCTCTCCTAGAGATCAGGGTAGGGTTTGGGTGTCCTGGATTTAGATATCATGAATAAGGCTCTATTGGGTAAATGGATATGGAGACTGGAAAATGAGGAAGGGTGGTGGCAAGGCATGCTAAGAGAAAAATATCTAAAAGGAAAACCTCTGTCTGCAATTGAGAAAAAACCTGGCAATTCACACTTTTGGCAGGGGATTATGGAGATCACAGAGCTGTTTTATAGATATTGTACCAAAAAGGTGGGTGATGGAAGAGACACTCTTTTTTGGGAAGATAGCTGGTTGGGGGGTAGACCCCTTTGTGACCAATTTCCTGAGCTTTATAATGTGGTCATGACAAACAAAGTGACAATTGCAGATGTTCATCATAGAGGTATTGATAGTATCCGGTTTAGGAGAACCTTACATGGCAACAAAATCAGGGATTGGGACAAAATAAAACAAAGTTGGGATACTGTAGTGATTCATGAACATTGTAGGGACAAAGTTTGGTGGAATCTCTGTAAAGATGGTAAATTTAGTGTCAAATCTTTTTACAAAGCTCTCAAAGTAAACAATGCAGTGTTCCCTCTTAAGAAAGTTTGGAATTTCAAAGTCCCACTGAAAATCAAAGTTTTTATTTGGTTGTTTGTCAAAAACAAAATTCTCACTAAAGATAATTTGTATAGGAGAGGATGGAGGAAAGGTGATAAAAAATGTCAGTCCTGTGATTTGGAGGAAACAGTGCAGCATTTATTTTTTGACTGTCCCATGGCTAAACTGATTTGGCATGTTGTTATTTGTGCTCTTAATATAAAACCAATGTTGGATGCTCAACACTTGTTTGGGCAATGGCTAAATGTTATTGACAAATCTACCAGGAATTTGGTGGTAATTGGGTTTGCAGCTGTCATATGGGCTATTTGGAAGACTCGAAATAGAGCTTGTTTTGACAAAAAAACTCCCAGATGACCCTACTGATTTGATTTTTTTGGCATGTCACTGGGTTGAAACCTGGGCAATTCTGGAGAAACAGAAGGCAAATCGAAGAAACTTGCTGTTGGGTGCCAAGCTCATAAGGCGGGTGACAAGTGAAGTCTACCAATCAAGATTTGGATGGAGGATCAACAACAGGAGGCTTGAGAACTGATCTGCGAAGACTCTGATGGCGCGTCTGGATGTAGTGTTCTGTTCTTTCCTCTGTGTGTTGATACATGCTTAATCCTTTTGGAGGACGCGGTGCCTCTACTTTTGTAATAACAATCTGGATGGTCGTTTTTTCTTTTTTCTGGACCTGTACTCTGGTAATCTCATTTCTGGTAATGGAAATGGGGGGAAACCCCTTGCTCAAAAAAAAAAAGATGCAAAAACATCTTGGTTGTTCTAGGTATTGTTCAAATAATCAAGTGTTCAAATAATACACCTCAGAAAAAAATCCTGATGAAACTTGAAACCAAAGTTTCAGTAATTTGAAGCGTGCAAACTAATATCTTCTTGGTTGTTCTAGGTATATCCGTTATATTTGTGTCATTATCTAAAAAAAATAAAATCCGTATATGTGTGTTGAGTGCAAATCAATCTGCACTAATTAATCATGTGCCTGCTCTGTTTGGTTGAGGGTCTAATCTGCAAACCAATCTGAACCAAATCAATATGTACCACCTCTCGCTCGGTGGACGTGTTCGCTGCAACAGCAACATCTCAACAGCAATTAAATTAACTAGAAAGATAGTCCGCACAAATGCACGGGCTTGTATCTTAGGGTCGGCTTGGAAGGCTTGTATACCATCAACCAGATTATTAATACAATATTTCAAAATTATGATATGTTTGAAAAACCTTCTTAATCGGTATTGCTTGGGTAACTTTTTCTAAGCTATTCGTTGCCGTTAGACTATACAATTCATTCGTAAGCAATTATCTATGAGCTGGTTTATCATCCAAAAGAAAAGAAGGTAGACTTAGTTTGATTTGGAAAATAGGTAAGTGTAAATTAAAAGTAAAGTGCTTGTTTATTCAAACGGAATGTTTAGAGGCTCACTCTTTTTTAACATCTTTTCTAAAACTGTTATTGCTAATAATTATGTTTTAGTTGTTCCATGAAGTTAACCATCCCTCTTACTGGTTCATATTGACATAATTTAGATACTTATCTAGACCCTGCTTCGTTACAATGTGTGAGACCTATAGATTTTTTTTCAAAAAAAACATAGTCAACATCAAGTTCAATAAAACTTTTAAACCAATTATATATTTCTACCTTAGAAGGTTATATGTGCATGATGTAGAGAAACTAATAACACCACCATATGTGATTGAGTGAAGGGTATTAGAATCTAAGCACTAAAAAGTGTCGCAATGATACAATGGTTATGGTAACAGGTGTTCCAGTTTTGGTGAAAAGAAAGAACCAAATTTTTCTAAAACTTTATAATAATTTCTCTAATTGGTTTGCTTTACTCCTTATTGGCATTTTCTATTTCTTTTTTTATTTTATGCAAGTATTATTTTTAAGTTCAAATGTCGTGAGATGATAAATAATGACAGTGTTACACCTTAGGTGTCAACTTAAAAAAAAAATCAATCATCTTTTATGTAAGCAGCCAAGATTGATATATTTTATCGTTGTTTATTAATGAATAGATTGGGCGTGGGACGTAAGGCTACGCTAAATTCATGGTCTCTTACAGTGTGGGAAACACCCATTTGGGACCCATTTGGGATCGATTGAAGCAGCAAAGCGAGAGCACAAATGGCTAAATATAATTAAAGATGCATCATTACTTTTGGGATGTGATTTTTATAACGCCTCCCTAATTCATTCTTCTTGTTTTTATTATTTGATCATATTTTCTGAGGAAAATCACGAACCAATTGGATTGTTTGGTCTACCTAAAGAATCGGATTTTTTTTTATGTTATGCTTTGTGCTATTCATATTTGAGTTAATTCTTTATTTTCCACATAGTGAGCCCCGCACCTTGGTGTAAGAAAAACACAAAACCTATGTGCACCTGTCTTGTAACCAATGGTGAAACTATATATGCATGTTTGAAGAATGATGTATAATAACATAATATATGTTGTTAATAAGTATTTAATTTATTTAGATGGCATACAAACTTGCAAAATGCATCGTCTATACCACAATAACATATTGCTTATATATAGCAAAACATTGGATCTAAAATTGTCAATTAATTATAAATAGAGCAACGTTTTAGATAGAATATAAATTAGCTGTGTACATTTAAAATTATGGTCAACTTAATACTAAAATTTTAGTTTTCTCTTTTTAATTTGATAACATAAAATAATTAGGAAGAGAAAGAGATGGAGATATAAAAGAATTGGAAGAGGAAGAGACAGGGAGAGCGTACTGTTCTTATGTTTTTTTCTTTTTCCGGCCCACGGCTGTACGAAGTCACACGTATACGTATGTTCTTTTTTTTTCTTTTTCTGGCCCACAGCAGAGGAAGGGATTATTTTCTTAAATAATAGATCTAATCCAATGGTCTAAAATATCGGTCTACCAATTTAAGTGAAAATCGACGGTGAGATTATATAGTGCCATGTGGCAGTTTAGGAGTGTTTGTAGGAGTGACATGTGGTGGATTGAGAGCGTTTGTAGGAAGTTTAATGGACTTAATTATATAACTAGGAAGGTAGCTCGTGCGTTGCGTAGGCATCTCTATCTTTCTGAATGTTAAAATTATGTATGATGGTTCTTTGTATGTATTTTGGATATGAATACTACTTGCTCTACTCTTGAATAGTATGATAATACTTCAGAATCAGTAACCCGCTATATCTCATTCTTTTAAAAAAATATTTAGCTTGCTTTGGATAATATTCAATAACTGTTTGAACCATTCACTCTATCTCCCCCTTTCCAACGATTAAAATTAAATATCAAAATTAATGATATAAATTTGTTATCTGCTTGAGTTCTTGCTAAGTATTATTATTTCTAAGATGGGTTAATTGAATATTCTAACATGTAGCCTTCTAGATATACCAAGTTATGTATGCTTCAAGCCAACGCGACTTAAATAAAATTACATAGATACTTGATTTAAGAGAAGATTTAGTCATAAAAAAATATTTGTACTGGGGTTCCCTTGTTGCCTTCTCTTAATGGTGGCTCGATCAACAAAACACAAAAAATCTCCTATGGGCTCTTTTTGTGATGCATTGGATGGCTGGCAACCTAGTAAAACTCAACGCTAGTCATCCTTACAACAACCCTCTAAACCATGCAACAGGTCACTACAACCTCACCTGACATCTCAAATAATTTTCTGCTAGATAACATGCTTGGATGAATAATTTTTTTATTAAATAATGTGTGTATACACATACCCATTGAAATGACCCAATAGCCAAAATTAATGGGAGAATTAAATTAATGAGGATTAAGTTTTAGATGCTTTATCTGTTACAAAAGAAATTTAAAGTTTCCTCTTATTTGTTAAAGACTTTAATAGACGTTGTAGGAGGGTTCTTTAGGGAGTTTAATAAACCGATAAAATAATACTTTATAATTTTATATGTCCTAGGGATTAGCCATTGATATTTTTATTTACTATTAGTGTATTATTAGGGTATATGCTCTTGAGTTTGTCTTTTAAATTTCTATGATTCTTATTATCGTAGACATGTTTTTTTTAGATAGATTAAAGTACATCACACGTGTCTTTGGCTATGTATGTATATAAAATGATACAAAATGATATAATCTATATTATAAAATGGAGCAATTGCACATTTGACCCAATTTGAAGGTCCAACTACCGATTTGACCCTGTTTTGGTCACTTTGCTCATTTGACCCTCCTTTTCAAAACCGAAGCTACACTCTGACCCTCTTCTCTTAAGGGCATTCATCGGTTCATCGGTGTTAACAAAAGCTCCAAATACCACTTCTATCCTTACTTATTTGACCATATTTTTCCAAAGTTAATTTTTCTCCTTTGGTCCAATTTTATGCGGAAGAAACCGCAGGTAGCAAGCTAATGGCGGAGATGCGCATGGGCGCCGGTGGTCCTCCTCGTCACCGTGCCGCGGCCCCTCCACCGTCACTGCCTATCCTCCTCATCACTGAATCTGTTTACAACTTCAATATCTGCTCATCACCGAGCCGACACCATCCCTCTGCCTCCGCTCCTCCTACCATATCCGTGGTTGCTACCGCTCCTCCACAGCCACCGCCTCCCGTTCGCCACCGCCGGCGGTCCTCCACGTCGCTGAGCCGACGCCACCCCTCCTACCCTTCATGGAGCTGCTGCTTCCCCTCTGCCGAGTTGTCTCTGCCCCTTCCGCCACCGCCAGCGGTCCTCCTCGTCGGCGAGTTAATGTTGCCTCTCTGCCACCGCTCCTACCCTCCGCGAAGCAGCCGGGGGCCCTCCGCAGCTGTCGCTATGCCACCGCCACCGCTCCTCCTGCCCTTCACGCTTTGGAGAGAGAGAGAGGAGAGATGGGGATAAGGAATGAGCAAATGAGTGGTTGAGGATAAGGTTGATGTACTCAGTGTTATTTTAGACATTTGGGCTTGTAAATACATGTTATTCTTTTTCTCTAAATGAAAAACTCAGGATGTAGTGAAAGTAGAGTCAGACGACAACTTCGATTTTGAAAAACATGGTCAAATAAGCAAACTTTTTTTTAAAATGATTAAATTGATGTTAAGCTTTAGAAAAGGGTTAAATGAGCGAATGTCCCTTATAAAATGCCCTTTATCTCTATTGTGCGTCTAATGGTACACATGTTCATCATATCTTATCTTAGATATTTGATATGATGCACAAATACCTTGTTAGTAATTGTAGCTCGATGTTTGGTGGATAATAATTTGTAAGTGGGTTGGACACACATTCAAGATTAATGGGACATATGCTTGATACCTTTAAGTTATCTACGTATAACATATGCAGGTAGTACCATAGTAAGAGCTTTGTATCTGGTCTTTCTTGCAATATATTCACAATAAAAATTAAAAATATGAATACATGAAAGTAGTTTATTTGACAATCTGATAATGTTATCATGACTCTAATGTTATTGTAACTTATCACAGTTTCATAATGAACGAAATATTTACTTCGAATAATCATAGATATATTTTTTGTTATCCATGTTTATGAAGTTATATATGATGATATAATTGATATAATTATTTTTGTTATAATTTTTATGATGAAATAAATAAATGGAATTAGTTTTTCTTGCAGTTTTTGTTATAAATCTAATGGTAAATTTATAGTAGCATATCATAATTTCGTAACAGTCGGGAATTTTTAAATATTTAGTTGTTTTACATCTCTTAAATTTAGTTGTAATAATCTAATGTTTTTATAAAATCAGGCGAGGCATGGTATGCTATTTTTCTGTGTTTTTTCATTACTTGAGGTGAGCGTACATATATGTTCGTTTTTCTTTTTTGGCTTTTTTCCCGATGAATAGTGTTCAGCCTTTTTTTTTTTGGCAAATATAGTAGTACGTATTTTTTTTCCCTACTTCTATGTAAACGTACGGGAGTGTTTTTTTTTTTGTAATGTACGGGAGTTAGGAGGAAGGGATTTGCCTTCTTAGATCTAATTTAATGGTCTAAAATAATGGGTCGCCGATTTAAGTAAAAATTGACGGTTAGATATTTTCTTTGTATTTAAAATTGTAGAACTTTTTAGAGATATGACATGTGGCGAT
Organism: Oryza sativa Japonica Group; assembly: GCF_034140825.1. Lineage (NCBI taxonomy): Eukaryota > Viridiplantae > Streptophyta > Magnoliopsida > Poales > Poaceae > Oryza > Oryza sativa. The sequence continues at coordinate 10,250,158 of NC_089036.1, read as the reverse complement.
CTAGGAGTGTTTGTAGGAGTGCCACATGGTGATTTAAAAACGTTTATAGAAAGTTATAGATGGTGCTGCCGCCGGGGAGAGCAAGGCCAAGAAATTCCTGAAGAGGGCGTTGTCGTTCACGGGTAGCTCGTCATTGGGGAGTGCGATGGTGGGGATCCTGTGGCCTCGGACGGAGTCGTGCACGGCGGAGCAGGGATCCCGACGTCCGACGGCGGCGCAGCGAGGGCGCTTAAATTATAATGAGATGGAGACTGGGCTCCTACCCCGCGCGTGCGCGGGTGATTAAATCGCGCGCGGGATCCGCAGCGCGGAGTCGCTTTTCATTTTTTCTGTTTTCCTTTCGCTTTTCTCTAAGAAAAAAAAATAACCTTTAGCACGAAGAAAAAAAAAACCTTTAGCACGTTTTATTTCTTTTTTTTTTTTAAGGATAGGACGCGGAAAATTAGGATAGGTACGGAGGGTTAACTGCAACAAACTTTTAAATTTAAGATTTAAAACTCTTAACTCAAGATTTGAAACTTTTAACTTAAATTTTAAAAAAATTCTAAGTCAAGATTTGAAAACTTTTAATAGAACTACTATTAGGAGTGCAGCGCGCTCCTAATATTCCAAGCGCCAAATATTCATCAGCCCAGGCTCACCCCACCCCACGTCCCGTCATCCAACTCCTACCGTTGTCGGAGTAAACGATTTACTCCTATCGTGCGCCTCAAACATCCACCTTTATTCGAGTAAACGATTTACTTCGATAATAAAAACAACTCCCCTGCTTCCGATCCCACCCCACGTCCCACATCGTGCACCCACCATTATCGGAGTAAATGATTTACTATGATAAAAACAACTTCCGGTATATATTCTATTTTTCCCGTACCCAACCAACCACTCTCGTCCCCACTCTATTTTTTACTTTTTTTTCGGATCTGAATCGATCCACTATCCTAGCCCACAGATCGGCGACACACCATGGAGAAGGACGACGACACCGTGGCGGTTGATGACGGTGGCCGGCGAGCGGTGGCCGGCGGCGGTTGAGGCAAAGGCACTACTTCGAGCCTCGCTGCCAGACGCTAGGCAGCACCATAACCAGCAAGGAGGTGTTCACCTGAGCCAATAGCAACAACCAGCGGCTGCTCCATGTCGGCGACATTGATAGAACAAGCAAGTAAGGAAATGGCACTCTGATTTGCATCTGCATACTCTCCTTCAACTTCACGCATGAAGCCCTAATTTTTTTTGCAAATCAAATTAACATGCAATCTCCAATATCACCTGATCTCAATTGATGGGTTGCACAAGTCCTACATTTGCACATCGTGCTCCATGTGGCTGGCCGTAGAGGATAGGGTGGAGTCCACCGGTGATGGAGATTGTTTGCTATTTTTCTTTTGCTCGTCATCTGTATTGACATGAACGAGAATGTTTTTGCATTTTTTTGTGCTTGTTAGATGATGGATGGCTGCTATTGCGCAACGTCAAGCTCATCTCTATACTACACCGCTACATCCTTCCATGATGGATTTTTGGCTGAATCATTTTTTTTCTTTTCTAGTTTGATTCACCTGTGAGTAATTTTATCGCTTGTGTGTGATTGAGCCTATAATTTTTTCATTCATACGACTATTTTGTGATACAGATCAACAATACTCTTAGTATCAGTTTTTACACTAATACTATATATTGAATACATCAGTAAACATATTACTACACAGTGGCTATGAGATCATGGCTATATCGAGAGGAAGATGGTAATTGTTTTACTCGCAGACCACGAAATCTAAATAATATTGGTAAAAGAAGTACTAGAGTTGTAAGCTGGTAGTAATTCTTTTACGACCATTTACGTATGGCATCATACGATGTAGAGACATTCATGCGAATAAATTTGTTACTTTAGAATAAGCAGATGTGGGAGGCTGGGAGTAAATGAAAAACTCCATGAGTAAATTCGTTACTTTTGAAACGTGCGGAGATATTAGAAAAACGGAAAACTTGGAAAGAAAAATTAGACAGTAAATATTTTACTAAAACGCGAAAACAGAAAAACTTTAGAGAAGGAATGAATAACAGAAAAATCTGGATAGTTAATATTTTACCGGGCCCATTGATGAAGCACAGATAAGACGGTAAAGAGAAAAAAGAAACACGGAAGGTGGGGTGGTAAAAAACGAAAAAAACAAACCGAGAAAAAGTGGGATGCGGAGGACAGGTGGGGTGGTAAAAAAGGGGAAAACCGGAAGGAGAAGGCGGTGTGCGGCGCTCGAATTATTATTCCGCGCTGTAGCGCGTGGAATAGCGCTACCAAACTTTTAACTCAAATTTAAAAACTCTCACATCAAAATTCAAAACATTCGATTTAAATTTGAAAACTTTCATACCAAATTTAAAACATGCAACTTAAATTTAAAAACTTTCAACTCAAATTCAAATCTCTCAACTGATATTGAAGGTGAAAGATTCAATTTACAAAATATCGCAAAGAAAATTGCATGTGTGTGTGGAGAAAAAAGGGAGTGATTTCCAAGAAAAAAAAGAGAAACTAGTGCCTATTTCCCAAAAAAAAAAGGGGGGAGGACTAGCGCCGTGACTGTTGACAGTGTCCGTGCTGCCAATGCGTACGCGCTAATTAGCAAATTCACTAGGATTGAGGGCTGAGAGGTGGGATTTAGGTGTCTTCCTATTTTGAGGGTTTAGTGCTGGTTTTGTTGGATCTTGATTTTTTCCTCTTCACCCAAAAATTATTTGGGGTTTAATTTATGTGCCCTGCAGGACATGCAAAAGTTAGATTTTGTTTGCGTAGCTTTTTCTTTTTTTTAGATAATAGAAGCTTTATTGATCTTAGTCATCCAAGGATACTCCCGGCCTCTGCACCACGACAGTGCACACAGCCAACAAACTCCAACACACTCAAAATAAAAGAGAATAAAAACAGCGTGCAAGATCAAGGCCCTACAACCCGAAGACTAGGTCGCCACCCATATACCGGGGTAAAAAACTCCTTGACCACTTGCTCCAAATGTAGACAATCCGAAGTGACAAAGTCCTGCAAATTGGGTTTCTGGAGAATAACCCATGATCGGAGATAGCTTTTTCTTTTTAACTTATGTGAATAATAGGTTGAACTTCATCATTGAACTTAAGGTTTAGAAACAGTGGCTTATAAACCATGCATATAAGCTAAAATAAATTAATGAGCCTAAATTGATATATCATGTACAGTCACACCTTGTGCATTTTTATTATGCAAAGCTCAATATAGTACAGGTACTTTTTTTGTTGGGGAAATAAAAGAAAAATCAAGAAACTCCATCAAAACAATGAGCTTCTGGTTTATATTGTTAAAGTTTTTTTTTAAAAAAAAAACTGCGACGGTATTGAGAGATGGAAAAGTTTGACCACATGGCCAAAACAGAAAAAGGTTTGCAGATTACAAATCAAATGAAAGCCACAAAGAGTGAAGAGCATCTTCAGCAGAGCACCTAAATTAAGCCCCCAAAGAGTTTTTGAGGTGAAGGAAGAAAAATAAAGGTCCACCAGGGCTCCTATAAAAGGCCCCAAAATAGGAAAGCTCCCAAATTTCGCCTCCTAGCCCTTAATCCTGGGGACTCTAGGCCCAGCCCCTATCTCTCCTCTTTTTTGTTGGCGCGGTGGAAAATCCCAAGCGCGCACTTCTCTCGTCTCTCTCGCGCCTTGGATGCGCCGTCGCTGCCATTCTCCTTTTTTTTTGCGTAAGCCGTCGTCAACCTCGCACTCATCAACTCCGGCGATCAACATCCCACGCTGCCGCTCGTCTAGATCTATACTTTGCACATCGCTGCTCCACTTCCTTCTGCCCCTTTTCCCCTTTGCATTTTATTTCCATGGTTATGAATCTTGTAATTTAATCATTAATCTGCAGAAATCAACCTTCTATTGCTAATGTGCATTACTCATCGATAATTGCATCAATTAGTGACAGGTTGGATCAATAACTCAATATTCTAAAAACTGGAAAACAAGGTCTTTTTACTGAACTGATGCATAAAAGAAGCAGCAGCAGTGTACAGTATATGGGCCTTTGGCATTTGCTACTAGTCTATTTTAATTTTATTGCATCTCTTGCTCCAAAAATTTTTACATGTTTGAAAAATGAGTATATGGTATTGCCACCACACCATATTTACATGTTTGAAAATTTTGATTTTGAATTTGAATTGTGTACTTTGAAATTGTGAATTTAAGTATGGTTAAATTATACGTGTCAGAAATATTTAAGTTTGAATTATTGTGGTGTTAAACATAGTGTAAACATAGATTGTATTTTAAAATACAAGAGAAACATGAATAGAGGCTAAGAAATAGGGGCTACTGGTGGAGTTGGAGGTTTTTTTTTTTTTGTCCTTGGGAAATGGGGGCAGCCCACATTTAACTTTTAGGGGCTTCAAAATAAGGTCTATTGCTGAGATGCTATAAAAACTTTAAGAGGAGCAGCCAAAAGAAAAAATTAAAGCTTATTAGGGTGGGCGAAAAGCATGCGATTGCCCTCTAACCAATGTCTTGGAATATTGTTAAAGATATCCATACAGAGAAATAACCTCCCAACTAAACATGAACTTATGGAACTGCTACATGCGGATTTCCTTTCTAAACGTGCCAACGATGTGTTCTTGTATGAGCCAGGGATTTCATTGTCTTGCACATGGAGTGATGGAGGTGGACCTCATTCCTTGGGGCATTGACTGACTCCACTAGTCCTGTCAAGAGCGTGCATTATTGATCCATTTACCTGAAGTCAGTCAGAGTCAAGGTCTCCTTGGTTAAAGTGGCTCTCGCTTTCTGTCGACCCATCAATATGTACTATGTGTGTTTTAGAGCTTCACCTACACTGCCACTCAAAACACAAGATGAGACGACTAGTTGCCTCACAGGAGCTATTGCTGGTTCTGCTGATTTCGCTGCAGTGTCTTTCCTGCCTTGCAATTGCAAATCCTGCGTTGGATCGCCAAGCTGAAGCACTTCTCCAATGGAAATCTGGTCTAAGGGGCGATCTCTCCTACTGCGGGCTAGAGGAATGGAGCAACGCAACCAGCCCATGCAACTGGTCAGGCATATACTGCAGCTACAAGGTGCGCCGTGGCCATGAGCGTGATGCCATCCTAGTTGTGACAAACATTACACTTTTCTCATGTAACATCTCCGGTGGTTTGAGCAAGCTCCGATTTGCACAATTGCCTCATCTTGTCTTTCTCGACCTTAGCATTAACTCTCTCTATGGACCAATTCCGTCTGATATTGGTCGTCTTGCTGAGCTCTCGTACTTGGATCTCTCTAACAATAAGCTCACTGGATCCATCCCGCCATCGATAGGTAATCTTACGAACCTAGGATTCCTTGAGCTTTCTAACAATTATTTGTCACAAGGGATACTCAGTTGCTTGCCTGACACATTACATAACTTGCAGTACCTTGATTTAAGCCACAACAGCTTAACTGGCCCAATACCTTCCAGTTTGGGAAACCTGGCTAGATTGTATTTTCTAGATCTTGGATTTAACAATCTTTTTGGTCATATTCCACGTGAGATAGGGATGCTTCATAGTTTAGTTGCGCTAGATCTGGATCATAATAATATCAATGGCTCCATACCTACAACCATAGGGAATCTAACAAGTTTAAAGTCCTTGGATCTCTCCACAAATGAAATCACGGGTTTTATTCCTGAAAGTATAGGAAATTTGAGTTTAATAGAATTGTATCTCTCCATAAATGAAATCACGGGTTTCATTCCTGAAAGTATAGGAAATTTAAGGAGTTTAATAAAATTGTATCTCTCCACAAATGAAATCACGGGTTCCATTCCTGAAAGTATAGGAAATCTAACGAGCTTACAAAACATGGATCTTTCCAACAACCGAATCATTGGCCCCATCCCTTCAACCTTTTCGAAACTTATATCTTTAATAACACTGAAACTTGAGTCCAATGTGCTAAATGCTATACTGCCACCAGAACTAGGATTTCTACGTAATCTTTTTGTTCTAGATCTAAGCAGCAATCAGTTTACGGGAAGCATTCCACCTCAGATAGGACAGTTTCACCATTTGTCCTTGTTGCGCCTGCGAAACAACTTACTGACAGGACCAATACCAGAAGAGCTTGGGTATTGTACCGACCTAACTGAGTTGGATTTGAGCAGAAATAATTTAAGTGGTGCCATACCAATGACTTTCATGATGCTTTACCGATTACTTGAGCTGAATTTATCATACAACAGTTTGGGCGGCAGATTTTTTGGTTTCTACACAACTGAAGCCTCTTCTGTAGTTTCACTAGACCATAATACAGGTATCTGTGGTGATCCATTATATGGCTTGACACCATGTCAACCATCAAATCCAAATCCTGACAGTTTACATACAAATGAAAATTCCGACAGTAAACATCTTGTTCCGAGGCTACTTCTTGCCTTTGCAATGTTTTCTTGCATCTGGCTCGTGGGTGGAAGCATCACAGTGGTTTGTTGGAGAAGAAAACTTGCAAAAAAGGGCAAAGAAATCATCCCTGGAGACTTCGTTTCCATATGGAACTTTGATGCAAAGGTTGCGTTTCAAGATGCACTTTACGCAACAGAAAATTTTGATGAAAAATACTGCATCGGTGTTGGAAGTTATGGATCTGTCTTAGAGCTGAGATCCAAGGAAAAGGTGTATTTGCCATCAAGCTGCTTCACAGAATGGAAGATTACTTTGACATTGGAGCATTTCTTGCTGAGATTGAAGTGTTGACAAAAATCAGGCACCGTCGCATTGTCAAGTTGCACGGTTACTGCTCTCATTCACAGTGCAAATTTCTTGTATACGATCTCATCGAAAGAGGAAGTTTAGCGTCCATTTGGAATGACCAAGAATTGGCAAAGGAACTTGATTGGTGTAAAAGAGTCACTATTGTGATGGACATAGCTCAAGCTCTCTCTTACTTGCACCATGATTGTGATGATCCGATCGTGCACCGCGATATTAAAAGTAGCAACATCTTGCTAGACCATGATTTTAAGGCTTATTTATCCGACTTCGGCATGGCAAAGAAGTTGAAGGACAATTCATCTAGCTGGAGCACTATCTTTGCAGGGACATGTGGCTACATAGCCCCAGGTACATATACTTTTTAATCCTTAGCTAAGATGACAATGTGACATGATTTATCAAGCAAAATATCTTTGTAACTTGGCAAGTTTTTAGATTCCGGCTGGAACTGAACTGATCGGTACAAAAATCTTGTAGAATTTTTACAGTTCAAAGGGACACTTAATTCATAAAAAGAAATACTAGTATAGAAAAGTTTTTTTTCTTAACTAGCAGAACATTTTTTTTTTGCCACAGAACTGTCATCTACAATGGTGTTAACGGAGAAGTGCGATGTGTATAGCTTTGGTGTGGTTATGCTGGAAGTGGTGATGGGAAAACATCCTGGAGATCTTCTGCTACCGTTCTTTTGCCGAACAGAACAACATACAAAGCTCAAGGATATCCTGGACCAACGCATCATGGCGCCGACCACCGAAGAGAAGGATATCATCCTGCTTGTTCTGGTGGCTTTTGCTTGCCTGCAAATCTGCCCAAAATCCCGGCCAACAATGCAGCAGGTTTGTCAAGCAATGACAACTAGAAGTTTACCTGCTCCTATCCTGAAGCCCCTTGATGAGATCAAATTGCAGCATTTCCATGATTTTTGTGGAACTATACAGAATATATGATGAAATTTACATCATAAGGGGCGCATTTTGCATTAAAAAAAAAGAGAAGCCCCTTAATGAGATCAAACTGCAGCATTTCCATGATTTTTGTGGAACCATACAGAATATATGATGAAATTTACTTCATAAGGGGCGCATTTTGCATTAAAAAAAGAGAGAGGATATGTTCATGTAAGCTACACAAAGCATCTGAAGTTGAAGTTACAACGGCTACTGGCTTCAGGGACACTCCCTTTTTAGGCTTGCTTCTATCTGAGAGATCATTTTACATGCAGTGTAGTTCTTTGATTGTTTTTCTACGTCGAACAAAATTATTTATTTTTTGCCTGAACATGTACACTTTTTTTTTTGGACATGTCAATCGTGTGATGTTTGTCTCCATATGTTGTGACGTCTGTGACCACATAAGCAAAAGAGAGTACAGTTATTGAAATTGTGCATACTCCAAGGTAAGAACGCTCAATTGGAAGGAGAAGTGCAATTTCAAAACACAAGCCATAAGCAGTCAAGCAACCAGGAAAATATGAATCCAGCCGAGCCATCAACAAGCACAGATAATATGAATTGTTATGCATATTGTCAGGAATAATATTTTCTCCAAAGTTGGCAACGAATTGTCTCCAGGTTTCAAAAATGGATACCACAGGACAGTGAGAAACCATTTGTATGATAAGAAGTACCACTTTTGCACATTGTTGCAATACTTCACTTGTTACAGCTTTCCATTCTAGCTTTTCCGTGTACTATGCCAAAGTCAGTTGAAACTTTATTCCTGGTATCTCTATAAGAGCAGAATTGGCTTTAATGTAATTCTACAAGACATGCTAGAGAACAAAATTGACTGCCCTCACTTTCATCCCTAGTTTGAAGCCATCAGGATTTCATTCCAGGTTGTTATCTTCTCTCTAGGTTTGTTCTTCAGCTCACCTGCCATCTTTTCCTTAGAATCAATCTTTTCCCAGCCATCAAAAGGAACAAAGCGGATGTTCTTTTGTTCTAGAATCTCAAGGAGTCCCCTCCTGCCTTGCTTTTTTGAATCAGAAGGTCCCATGAACAACCCCTTCTTGTCATCTTCAAGGATGCTCGCCACCTGTATATAACAGTAAGTACAATATGTAGATAGTCTGTTAGTGAAATAAAATTATCAGCTAACCAAGAACTATAACTCCTGAAAAAGAGTCATCATGATTATTTCACAAGAACAGCCTTCCTCTACAAAGTAGCTATTCCATTGCAAAGACAGTAGTGGATGAGCAAATCCACAATAATTGAGGATTTGAGGTGTATATGGACCTAATGAACTTCCATGTTGGAACTTTCAAAACGAATAAATCAAGCTACTCCAAGATATATTTGAAGGCATTTGTTGAGTAAACCAAAAAAACTACTATAAGATTTAAGGTAAGCAACTATAAAGTTACACTCAGGCATCAGGGTGCCCATAAACCTCCTCAAACACAATGATAGAACATAAGAAAACAAAAAGGCACATACTGTTTCTTCGGCACAATGGAGATTTGTGGCAACTATGCCAGTTGGCCCTCTCTTTAACCATCCCACCACATACAGCCCTGGTTCCACTGTGGCATTCTCAGATTCACTACTCAAAACCCTGCCCTTCAAATTTGGGACAATTCCTGCAATAAACAAAGGATTGTGGCACAACTGTATTTACAAAATTTATTAAAGGATTAAATGATAAAACAAACACAAAAAAGCTCCATGGGAGTAAACACAAAGGTAATATCATGCACCTCTGTATTTGTCAAAGGGCAAACCTTCCACTGGCAAGGATTTGTATCCAATACTTTTCAAGACCAACCTAAGAAGAAAGATATGTATTAGGATTTGTAACAAATACTGTTAAAGGCCAATCTAAGAAGAAGAAAGATTATTAGATGAATCTACACACCCCAAGGATTGTAATCAATACTTTTCAAGATCAGTCTAAGAAGACACAAAATACATTAAATGAATCTAGGAAACCCCATAGAGCTGCCTGGTCAAAAAAACTCAGGAAAGTATGAACCAAAGCACTTACCCACATTTTAGATCTTCAAACTCACCAGTTCCAACTGCGACCTGCTTTCCAGCCACACCATCATCTATATAACCAACAGAATAATGTTTAAAAAAAGTCTGCAAAGATATGGTATTTCGTTTCTGACATCTGACCTTTTAAACAAGTCTTTTCAAGTTGCACGGCACCAACTGTCACACCATCTTCTGATGGGAGAAATCTGGTAGGTCTCCTAAAAAACACAAAGTGAAGCTCCTTTTGGCCATTATTATTCTTTCCTTTATGCGCAATTGCAGCTTTAGATAGTAGCTCGTACACCCTTCTTTTAATTCTACTATTCCTAATCTCCTCCTGCAATCAGATTGCTTTGCTCTATCACAATCACAAGCAAGATAACCTAAGAGAGAAGGTGGATGGAACATTCCGAAAACCAAATTGGCATCATGTTGACAGCAAGGTACTGTAGTAGCTACCAACATGGATGAGTAAGTTTTATTTCGTTATGAATTTAAATATTAGGAAATGAGGTCTCTAGTCCAGAATAAATATCGAAAAGAACAGTTACAGGTCCAGTAGCAACATGAAACACCTCATGTCATTGTACAAACCTCATCTGCAGGCAAGGTCACAAGATCAGCCTCCTTGATGAAGACATGGACGTTTTTCAAACCTGCATATATGCATCAAACATTCATTATTTAAAATGACAGAAAACTAATACAGACAACATTAAGCTACAGCTAATGAAACAGTAAAACAAACTACCTAAAATTTCACGTAGTTCTTTAGCTGTGCATGCTGCCTGTACTGGGCCCCTTCTCCCAACCAAGTATACCTTCCTTTACATACAAAAAAAATGCAATACAAATATTATCATCCATTAAAACTGAACTGATGGAAGGGATTGAAAAAATGGAACATGTTGTTTCAAATTCAAAAGATTGGACACACTTTATTGTGCTGCCACGGAGAGCATCCAAAGCATAATCAGCAATATCTGTAGCAGCCAACTCAGATGTACAACGAAGAAGAATACGGGCAACATCAAGAGCAACATTTCCCTGCATATCATCAGAAGCACAGAAGAAAACTGGTATTAAAGGATGGGCCAAAAAAAAGAATATTTAACTGGGCACATGACACATTTCCCATAAAAGGATATTTTCTTTTGCAGTAAGTTAGCAGAAACAAAACAAATTTTCTTCAGGATAATGAACACTTGAACTTATGTGTCTAACACAGCTATATAATGCTGAAGTGTAAGCACTGCAGAGTGCAGACAACATAAACCTCAAATGGAAGGAGCCAGAAATCATATATGAAAGGAAGATTTTCTCCATTAAAATTCTGGGAATACTTCTACAGGATATATCTACAAATAAATCTGCCAATTTTAATGAACCAGAAGAGTTCTTCAATTCAAATGAAACCATAGACAGACTGTACTTTGAATAGAAATAGAATATATGAAACAATTATCTTGGCAGCATGTTAGATTGTTGGCAATCATAAAATCAACACACCTGGCCTAGAACAACAGCAGAATCTGTGCTTTGCAAGTCAGGTGCCAAGTTGCACATGTCTGGATGTCCATTATACCACCACACAAACTCTCGAGCCGAATGTATTCCCCTCAGATCCTATAACAAAGATGACACTGAGAATAAACAACTCACACGCATGATGAAAAAACAAAACGAAAATCATAAGATAAATTGATAGCACTACACAATCTTGCCAATATCCGAAATAAAAAAGTTGTTATTTCAATGGCTTGTGACATCCTGTTTCAGCATAAATACATGAATTTTGTTTCTTCAGTGTTTTATTCCCTGCATGCAATTATTTGGTGATTACACAACTTATCTTGTCTCTTTCACTTTGTGTTAGTATGGTTGTAAACGTTATATGCACTCTCTTTATTAAGCGATACCTAGACACAACCATCTCATAAAGATACATAAACAAATTCCGAACAATTGTTCACAAATAACAAAATACTACAGTTGCCCATAAACAATATTTGACATAGAGACCAAGGGAATCCAAGTTAGGTATACCTCCCCAGGAATACCAAGTGACCTATCACTTTCTGCACCATAAGCAAGAACAACCTGTCCAGCAGTAAATACATCAGTGTAACACAGTCAGAAATGATGGTAAAAGATATATATCAGTTTGCCACAAAAAGGTAGCCACTTGGCTATAGTCTAAAACTTACAACATCATATGTCTTCCGAAGCTCTGATAGAGATACATCCCTTCCTAGTGTTACATTCCCATAGAATTGACAGCGGTCATTTGCAGCTACACGAGAAAATTGATTTACCACAATCTGTTGGAAAGTTTAAGGTGAACTTAATCTTCTAAGAAATGCATTTAGTGTTACAAAAATGCATATAGAGAAGGTGGATAAAACCATGATGTGAGAAGCAATGTTATCTGATCGCTGATCGATCCTGATCGCCAAGGGACCGACCAGGATGATTAATCGTCGATCAACCTCGATTAATCGACCTGATCGGTACCATGTATACCAGAACCTATAGTGCATAGTATACAGCAATCAAAGTACTAATAATTGATGGTAAGATGGTCACTTACTTGCCCTAGTATAAAGCAATCAAAGTACTCCCTCCGTCCCAAATTATAGGACGCTCTCTTTTTTAGGAAATCAAACTCAATAGCTTTTGACTAATAATCATATTAACCATATCTATGCTAAGTATTATGCATGTTATATCACTAGATTCATATTTTGTATTATTTTCATGTGATGCTAATTTCATATTCATTGGGAACATAACATGGAATAAATTATTGGTCAAAGTATATCATTGAAGATCATGTAAAAAAATATAGGCCTTATAATTTGGGACGGAGGGAGTATAAAGCAACCAGCAGTAGTAGCAGTAGTAGCACATATTCACATGTGCTAAACTCTAACACTTGTTCTAAAAGTGATCGATAGGTGCTCTGATCGGACAATTAGTCGTGCTTTATCAAAGATTAATCAGACGATCAGATTTCTGATCGAATGAGTGTCCTTGATCGGAGTTAGGGGACCGATCAGGACGATTAATCAGACGATCAGATAACACTGGTGAGAAGGCATTTAGTAGCAGCCTAGTCAGCACTAGTTTGTTGATAAGAACAAGAGAACCACATGTGCAGAATATTGGTCTAATTGACTAGAAACTTCTTAAAAATGATGCAGCCACTGAAGAAATAGAAAATGATTCACAACCTCTAAGCAAAACGTGATTCGCTCACCTAAAATTACTGGTGGCGACTTGTTATAGACTAATAATAGATCAAATTTGAGTTTGGTGGTTATAAAATAATAAGGAGAACGCTCACCTTTGTTTCTGGATGATCTGGAGCCACTCCAGATCGAACTAACCCAAAAGGTGTCGGCAGCCTATCAATAATATCGACCTGTGCTCCTTCATGGCCCTTAAGCATCTGCTCAATCCACCATAAGAGCACTCGATAAACACCCACAGAAGTTCAGAAAGGGTACAATAGCTTGCAAAAGGAACAGATTTGCAACAAAATTTGCCTGCCAATGTACTTTTCTTTATTCAGCGAAACATAAGCAATGACGCGTTCAGGTGCGTTAATTGGTAACAGAACATGGTTCAGAATTCAGCATTTTGATCTGCATGTTGGAGCAAAATAATATTTCTAGGTTCCACCACATTTGAGATTTGACATCTACACGCTCTCAGACTAAAATAATTTCACAAGCAAGTATCTTCAGAAGCAAACTAGAAGTGGATTTCAGGTCATCTGACAACTACATTACAGTGGGGAAATTGGAGAAAGGACCCTATAGGAAGAGAGGTAGCAGCCCGTACCTTGTCGGCCGTGTAGAACCCGGCGGGCCCGCTGCCGACGACGCAGACGTGGAGCGGCTCGCGCGAGGGCGCGGCAGCGGCGGCGGAGGAGAAGGCCCTCGGCCGCGGGAACAGCAGCAGCAGCCTCCTCGCCGCGTGGTGGAGAGGCCTCACGCGCCCCATCGAAGGCGGCGGTTGGAGTCAGGTGAGGGGCTCGCCGACACACACCTCTCCTCGGCGGCGGCGGCGGCGGCGGAGGCGCTTCGAGGAGGGAGATGGAGGCGGCGGTGAACGGCCGGAACTGAGCACGTCGACGAGGTGGAGGGGGGTTGGGGGCGGAGCTAAGTGGGCTGAGCTAGCAGGAGATGGTGGGCTCGGCCCAACGTAAAAGAAATTGCTCGGACTGGGCTGGGTGCAGAGAGAGTGGGAGACTGATGAACTTGGGCTTTGTCACATACATGGGCCATGCTCGTAACACACGCGCATCATGTGACCGTGATTGTTGCAAATGTGGATTGGAAAAAGTACACCGAAGGTCCCTCAACTTGTCAGCGTGATTAAAAAACGTCCTCGAACCGCAAAACCAGATATACGAGGTCCCTTAACTATACAAAACCGGTCACCTTGATCCCGGTTTTATCCCACGTGGCAGCTGAGTCAGTGTGGGACCCACGTGGGCCCCACATGTCAGCCTCCTCTCCTCCCTTCCCCTTTTCTCTCCCTTCCTCATCTCTCTCTCACTGTCTCTACAAGCCGGAGGACGGAGGCAGCGTGCGAACGCGGCGGCCGGGGCGAAGCGGGAGAGGCGGAGGGCGGCGCCGCCACGGCGGCCGACGGAGGCGGCGTGCGAGCGCGGCGGTCGGTGAAGCAAAGTGGAGTGGCGGTGGCGGCAGGCAGGCGAGAGCGCGGCAACCGGCGAAGCGGAGGCGGCGGGGGAGGAGCGGCACACGAGCGGGCGCAGGCGACGAGGGAGCAGCGGCGCGCGGGCGGTCGGCGGTCAGGCGCTTGCCGAGGTGGTTGTCAAGGAGGAGGGCGTAGTCAATCACCCTAGCGCTGCCGCGGTCACCGGATTGGAGAAAGTGCTTCCAAGCCCAGCACGCGCTGCCCAGGCGCGACCTCCTCGCTCGCCGGCCACGCCCCGCTGCTCCCCCGCCGCCTGCGCCCGCCCGCGTGCCGCTCCTCTCCCCGCCGCCACTGCCGCCGTTGGTGTCGACGAAACGCTTGACGACGCACATGAGGTCACCGGAGGCGGAGCGGCGTGGCGTCGGTGAGAGAGAGCGGTGGCGGCGGCGGGCGAGCGCGGCTGCGGATGGGGAGAGGCGGCGCCGACGACTCCGTACCGCTAGGCCTTGTCGTCGTCGACGGCTCCGGGGCGAGGGAGGAGGGTGCGGGCCTCGTCGTCGGCGTTGGCGGTGGGGGTGGCCTCTCCGGCGGTGGCGGTGGCGGGTAGGGGACGGCTGCAACGGCGCGGGAGAGGCCAGCGGCGAGGGCACGAAGAGAGAAGAGGCGGAGAGGCCGGCGGCGAGGCTGTATGAGGAGGAAGGCGCTGTCCGCGGTTTGCTGCTGCTTCCCCTTCGCCATCGTCGAGCTCGTCGGCCTCGCCGGAACCGGCACGTCGGCGCAGCACAGGGGGCACGTTGGCGTTTGTCTTCAAGGCAGCGACGGCGGCGCCGGGTGCCTCCCCGCGTGAGCGGTCGACGAGGCGCGTGGCCTCGGCGAGGTCGTCGCGGGCGATGAGGCGGCGAGCCTGGTGTTGGGGGACGACGCGCTCGGGGCCTCGGGCCTCATGGCGGCAGCGGTGAGGTGGGAGTGGTGTGCGCGGCCGCCGTCATGGTCTCGCCACTCAGCCCCGCTCACCGTCGGCCCAGCCTGAGAGAGAGAGAGCAAAAAGGGGAGGAAGGAAAAGAGAAGAGAGGAAAGAGATATGACGTGGACTCCTGATATGTGGGACCCACGTGGGTTCCACGCTGACTCAGCATACGTAGGAGTAAACCGGGATCAAACCACCGAGGGACCTATTGTGACCGGTTTTGTATAGTTAAGGGACTCGCGGTATCTGGTTTTACGGTTTGAGGACGTTTTTTATCCCGATAACAAGTTGAGGGACCTTGGGTGTACTTTTTCCATGTGGATTTATCCTCGGAGTTAGTTCACTTGAGGTCCTTCAATTTATCGTCGATTCTAAAATTAGTTGTGTCCCTCAACTTTCAAAACCAGTGTAAATAAGATTCCAATACGGTTTCAGCGCCTACATGGTGTTCAGGTGACACTTAAATCAAGGAAAAAATGTGGGACCCACATGTTCGTGCATATATTTGTTAAAAATAAAAAATATTATGATGGGACCCTCCGTAGCAGTAGCTGGCGGAGGCGCTTGGTGGTGATGCCCTCGACGATGGCGATGTCGGATGCGGGGAGGGACGCTGTGCGGCTCGACACGCTCCCCTACGGCCACGCCAATGCAACCTTGCTGCTGCTATACGGCTCTCACCTTTACCTCATCCGCATCCAGGTGGCACACGTCATGGCAAGGTGGGGAGCGCCGAGCTGAAGTCAGTGCGTGGGCTACTTGGTGTAATGCCATTCTTCATACAGGCAACACTGCAGCAGGCGATGAGAAGGCCAACTACGGGGGTGGCCGGGCAGCTTTTGACCACCATCCACCAGCCCCGCTATCTCGCTCCTACCGCCCCGAACCATCAGCTCTGCTATCGTTTGGTGGGAATCGATTCCTGGCCAGCTAGTTGATCGAGAACACCGTTCCATACACAGGTAGAGAAACCCTTTTTACTCTCGGTTGGGGAACCCTTTAGTCCCAGGTTTCCAACCGGGAGTAGCAATCCGGAACTAAAGATGGGCATCTTTATTCCCGGTTGAAATAACTGGGACTAAAGATTTAGTCCCAATTGTTGTTACCGACCGGGACTAAAGAGGATAGCCAGGTTTTTTTTTCCTTTTTTATTTTCTCCTGAATCTGGGTGTATTTTCTTCTAAATATGGGTGGTTTGCATATCCCAAATCGAAGTAAGATCCCAAATCCACATCACAAATTTTAAAGTTCTAAAAAATTACATCACAAATTTTAAAGTTCTAAAAAATTACATCACAAAATCCTAAAAAAAATTACACACAAATCAAATTACATCACAAGTTTCTACAAAATTCATCACAAATACATCACAAGTTCACATCACACACAAATCAAATTCATCACAAGTTTCTACAAAATTCATCACAAATATATCACAAGTTCACATCACACACAAATCAAATTCATCACATGATCCTGCAATAAATCACAAATTCTTAAAAAAAAACACAACAGAGGAGCCGGCCGGCCGGCCACCGCCGCGCCGCCTCCCCTCCGCGCCGGCCGGCCCCCGCGGCACTACCCGACGCCGCGCCGCCGCGCCGCCGCCGGCTGTCGCGCCGCTGCCCGCCGCCGCGCCGCCTCCCCTCATCACCGGCCGGCCCCCGCGCCGCCGCCGCGGCCCTCCGCGCTGCTGCGCGCCGGCTTCCCCTCCGCGCCAGCCGGCCACCGCCGCCCGTCCCTCCGCGCCGCCGCGCCGGCTGCCACCCGGCCTGCTCTCGCTCCAAGCGGCTAGCCTCTCTCGCTCCGATCCAAGCGGGCTAAGGAAGAAGAAGAACTAAGGAAGAAGGAAGAAGAAAGGATAAGGATAGGGAGTTAGAGAGGAAAAAAGAGATAGAGAAAGAGTTCGTTGTGTGGACGGGAAAAGAGGATAAGTAATAGGGATTATATAGTTCGTATTGATTTTTATTCCCGGTTAATAACACCAACCGAGAATAAAGTTAGATCTTTACTCCCGGTTGATTTTACCAACCGGGACTAAAGATCCTAGCCGCCTGACATGGTTTGACATATAGACAACCGGGACTAAAGATCTTTAGTCCCGGTTGGTAACCCCAACCGGGAATAAAGATCATCTAGTCCTGTTACGCTTATAAACCGGGACTAAAAATCGTTTTTAGTCCTGGTTTTTAATGGAACCGGGACCAAAAATGGTTTCTCCACCAGTGATAACCATTATACTATTCCATGGCTTGTGGATAGGAATAATGAAGCAGATGTATATACATGAACCGTAGCTCGACCATCCGCGTGACTGATCAAACAAGCGGACTGGTGAACCTAGAGTTCGGCGAGGTCACCCATTGGTCTTTTTTTACTGTGGTTGAGGGGCGCGCCATATTTAATATTGTGGTTCAGGGATGAATTTTAGACTCAATAATAAATTACGTGATCTAAAATGGACTTATTCCTTTACGCTCTTGTTAGGAAGGAACGCACGCTTGCGCGCTGTTGGCCGAGTGATAATTGACCGGACTGTTAATCAGATGGATAACTTTCTTGGAGAAAGTTTGACCATTTATCTCTTTTTTTCCTAGTTAAGCTTGAATATATATCCTTCGATTAGACTGAAATTGAAAATTTACCCTCATAACTCACATGCATGTAACAAGACCCCGCCATATTATGTCATTGGTACAAGAGGTTAAATCCACTCCTAATTTTTATCTGAGAGCTATAAATGTGTGTACGACGACGTAATTAACATTCCTTTTGAATATATAATGACATGAATCCAATTAACCTTATAGAGTAGTATTCTATTGGGTATATATCTGGTCCAGATTGTATAATATGCCAAGCGCGCGCGTATAGTGGGAAGGTATAAAGTTGCTGGCTGTCTGTCTGTCTCCGTTGGGTATGCATACTCCTACTTAAAACATCATTAACAAATTATCTATAATTTTCGTCTAAAAATTTGTTTTTGTTTCCTAAACTGAAAATAGAAAGTGAAAAACTCCTTCCTTCAACAGATAGCCTAAATTCAATCCCCAAAACTTAAAAGTGGGCCCTTCTATTAAACTATCAATAGAAAATTTCGTTTTTTTTTTCTTTCACGCGCGCAGAAAGATCGCTATCTCCCACGCGCGGGAACGAAGGAGAGAGGCGGGATTGCGTGATTGGGAGCGCCTTTCGCACTACTACATTCAAGATTTTTCCAAACGGGCATTTTGATTTTTCCGTGCGGTTGTCCGGCCCGCCTGGAGCCAATCGTCTGGGAAAATCGGCATTTTCGCGTGCGGACGGTCCAACCGCACGGGATAATCGATTTATCCCGTGCGGTTGTGTTATACCGACCGCACGGAACCAAAAAAAATAAAAAAAAGTGAATCGGTCGCTCGCTGCCGCCGCGTCGTCGACGTCGTCATCTGGCCCGCCGCCGCGCCCAGCTCGCCGCCTGGCCTGGTCGCGGCCACGCCCAGCGCCTGGCTCGCCCAGCCGCCGCCTCGCCCGCTCGCTGTCACGGCCGGCTCGCCACCTGGCCTGTTCATCGTCGTCGGCCCACTCCCGGCCGCCGCCTTGCAGTCATCGTCGTCATCGCGCACACGCCACTTCCGGCCGCCGCCTCGTCGTCGTTATCGGCCGGGCGCACGCTGCTCCCGGCCGCCGCCTCGCCGTCGTCGTCATCGTCGGCCGTGCGCACGCTGCTCCCGGCCGCCGCCTCCCCACGTCCGCCCGCCGCCGTTGAGCCCACTGCTGCTGCGCCTGCCAGCCGCCGTCGACCCTGCCGCCGAGAGCCGCCTGGAGGAGAGGAGGTGTCGGCGCCATGCACAGGAGGAAGAGACGAGGCGTTGGCCCGGCCCCCTCGCCTAGCCGCCGCTGGCCGGGGAGGAGGCCTGTGGGAAGTCGGAGAGAAGAGGAGAAGAGATAAGGTAGAGAGAGAGGTGGAGGTGGGAGTGGTTGAGGGAGAAGAGATAAGGTAGAGGTGGGAGTGGTTGAGGTTGCACGGTGTCGGAGATATGGGCCCGGGGGTATGCTAAGCGAGGGAGAGTTCCCTTCACTTCCTCACACGTGGCTCTACAGCCTGGTCCTACCCCCGCACCTCGTGAGTCGCGGCCACGGCTAGGGGGCCTCGGGGTGCCACGTCATGCCCCTCGGGGTGCCATGTCAGGCCCCTCGGGCCCTCGAGTTGCCACGACCCAAGGCCCTCCCCAGCTGCCACGTGGCGGGCAGAGCGTGAGGGAGGGGGGGAACCCTAGGCTGAGCAGCCATCAATGCGCGGTGCCCCAACCGTCCCTCACCGCGTTTAATGCAGTAAGGGCGGACGTGCGGTACCGCGCCACTGGCCCGTGTCAAATCGGGTGTGACCGGCCTGTCGTCGGTCATGTCCGGTTGACGCGCGGTCACGCCCCCACGTCGCCTGTCTCCGGTGGAGTGGAGGTAGGTACGTCCCATTACATCGGAGCGTCATCCGGAGTCCTCTCCACATGAGGAGGACGGCCACTAGTCTTCGCCCATTTAAGGGCGAATGACATAGTTGTCCCCCGTGTCAGATGAGGTGCGGCGCTGGGTCCCATTGAAGGGCCAATCGCGGCGTAGCTTCCGGGCGAAGGCATAGACCACGGTCTGGTCAAGGTAGAATGGGCCCATTCTCATAAAAAAGTAGGTAGAGGCGATGCATGTGATATCCCCTTGGACTATAAAAGGAGGACCGTGCCTGCCGTGAAAGGAGAGGACACTGAGTAGACTTAAACTCTAGGAAGAGAAGGCAGGCGAGCTCTCAGGAGTTTAGGAGCCTTTGTAATACGGATCCATAATTCCATACACATGAGTAGGGTGTTATGCTCGACAGCGGCAAGAACTTGTATAACCCCGGTGCCCGAGAGTGCTTTAGCAGGATTCAGGGCGGCTACACAATCTCTCCAAGCGAGCCTCTTCCCCCGGCCGAACTCACAAAAAGGGGGTCTCACGATCTCCCGCTAGAGAGGGTAACCCCTCGACACACGGGAAAAAAGGAAAAAGGAGGAGAGAGATAGGAAAATTTTGAAGTGGTTGGGAGGAGGAGATAGGAATATCCCGTGTGGTTGGGTTAGGACGCCTGCACGGGAAAATCGATTTTTCCGTGCGGGCGACACCCCAGCGTCGGTTCTTTATTTTTCCGTGCGGTTTCACTAACGGACCGCATGGAAACAAAAAGGAGGACGTCCAGGATAATCAATGTTGTAGTAGTGTCGCGCCCGCATATAAACGGAGCGAGGAAGCAGGAGAAGGGAACTCCAAAACTCGGGTAGGAGAGTAGGGATCTGTTAGAGCTGATTTTTGGACTAAAATCCCTCAAAATCAATTTTGGGAATCATATAGGTAGACTGTTGGTAATGCTTGGCGCCAATTCTCAGAAAAAAGGAAAAATAAAAAAATAAAACGTACGTGGTGGCGCCGATCGACCAATGACCTTACTATCTGTGTTGTACACTTGTACGTCGATCTCCGGTCTTCACCGCTCATCATCGATCGACCGATAGCGCCATGATGGGCGTGCGCACGCGGTGTCGGGCGCGCCTACCTCGCTCGCTCGTTGACCATCCATGTCCATCAACGGAGACGCATATGATTTGTTGTACCGTACCGGCCGAGCTAAAAGCTAGGAGGAGAAGAGCCCAACAAAATGCAAGATTATTCAGATTTCCGATCCTGGCTAATCGACGCTGGACAAAACTATAAAAGGGCCCGGACGCGTGCGTGCGTGCGTGCGTGCTGCAATAAAGCGCTGAAAACGAGGCGGGGAGATGGATGGATGGATCTCGAAATCGCATCGCGCGCCGGCAAATTAAGGGCCCCGCCACGCACCACGCGCGGCGCCATCGATCGATCCTCTCGCCGATCGACCTCCCTGCGCGCGCGGCAACTACAGTCTGCATGCGTCGTATCTTCTTCTTCTCCCGCCATCATCCTCCACGCTCACCAACCGCGTGCGCGCGTGACTCTCGATGATCTCGGCGTACGCGTCGTCCACCGCCTCCTCATCGGCCTCCTCCTTACATTCACCAACGGTGGATCCCCCGCCCCGCGACTCTAGACGACCACTCTCTTGGTTTATCGTGTCACTCCATACTCTCTCCGGTTTCCGGTTTCTTATTAGTTGACGCAAGACACTTAAACTGATTGGATGAAAAAAAAAGATGTTTTATCTTTGGTGTGGTCAATTTGAACTAATTTACCCCCTTTATGTATGCAAAACACATTAAACTAACCGCACATATGTATTTAATAGTCACCCTAATTAATTACTTATTGGTATATATATTCTTGTCTAAAGCATCAAGTAATAAGGAACTGGAGGGAGTAAGAATTTAAATGTGTTTGCATCATATGAATGTATACTATTTTAAAGGAATATGTTAATCCTAGATGTGAGAATTAATCATTTGCTATTTTGGACATATATATCATATACATAAGAGATTTCACATTGCATTGACACGTAAGTGACAAATGATTAGCGTCAAATTTAAAAGTGATAAATAGTTAAATGTCCCTACGTTAAAAGTTAGTAGCTAGTAATAAGGTGAGTGGTGGATCTGTCACCATCCCTTCAACTCCATATTTCTTTCTTTTAAGGAGAATAAATAAATAAAAGTGTAGGATCAAAGAATCCACCTACCAACTTATAAAATATATGTGGAGATTAAGAGGTGAGATATGTAAGTGATAGAAAAATGAGTTTAAGCACGAACAATATGCTAGTTCCATATAAAAGTTTTGTATCAAACAATTAATATAGTAGTAGCAAGATAAATTTCTACTATAAGCGCATATTTATTTTATTGCAACTTTCAACCTTACCAAATTTTAATAGGATAACAGACTAAACACAGTCGACATCCTATCATTACCAGTTTGCTACCATATTAAAATTTAGTAACTATGAAAGTTTTCTCTTCCAAAAACTTCACCAAAATTCAGTAATGTTCCAAACCAAACAAATACAACGCTATAGAAATTTAGCAACGTAAAAATATGCCAAATTTTAGTATTTGTAATGTTGATTTTGATAATAAAATGACCTGGCCCTAAAACTTGTAGATCCACTGCTAAGATAGGTGTTATTCTCGGCTTCTGCTAGTAACTATCCGTCCCAAAATAAGTTCATTTTTCACATATTTCACACGTACCAATACAAAATCAGACTACCCTCATTTTCTAAAATCCCAATATAATTATGTCTCTCTTTATTTATTCTCTATCCATTTATCTTCTGCTTTCACAAAATTTGATGCAATAATTACTTAAAACAAATTTAGTTTAGAACAAAGGACTTAATTAAGCTGCATGGCGTGGCGGCCCTTGCGGGCCAGCAACTAACATATCCATCTCCATCCAACACTGCCGCGCGGGGGGGCCCTCGCGAGCGTCATGATGGGCCCGGCCCGCTCCGGCCTGTCCAGTGGCCCACGCACGGCTCGACGGGCGACTCTGAATTACTCTGATGATTCATCAGATTTCAGAGCGAGCGAGAGAGAGAGAGATGCAGTGCAGGCTTTTTTGGTATGGAGCCAGTAGCAGCTCTCTCTCTTTGATTTCTTTCTGTGCCGCTTTCATTTCTTAACCGCATGCCTTTTGACGTTTTCCCACCGACTATCTAGCGACCCGCCCGCAGCCACACTCCTCTAGTCGGTCTCTACCTGCATATTTTCAGTGCTGGCCCTGCCACGCAGCACCACATGCTACTCCTGTGTGTGTGTCCAGGTCGGTCTGGTCAACGCAGCTACTCATTGCTACGAGTACTGACCTTCGATTCATCGTACATACCCTGAATATTATACATATTTTGTGGAATGATAGTATGTGAAAATCGATTTGTCTTATATAACTAGAGCCCTCCAACTTACTATATACAATTAAGCGGATCTCTTTATACATGTTGAAAGAAAATGTGGGTTGCTAAAACTATTTTCTAATGGGTTAATTGGATCCATATATACTGTCGTAACCGTTTTAAAAGATGTTATTACAGTTCACCTAATTGAAATAGTACCACTATAACACTCTTAAAATCGAATGTGTGCCATGATGTACGTCTTTTTATCTAATGTATTTTCGTATGGATCAAAATACCATATCTTCTTTATTCATCCTTCCTCTCCCTCCTTCATCTCTTCTTCCCTCGATGCAACAGGTGGAGCTAAGGTCATCACGCCTTCTTCACTAACACCACTGCTCATGCTGGTTCCACGGCGACCCAACTCGTGCACAGTTTCATGGCGAGATCGGACGATAGGCTCCTATAAGAAAGGCAGCAAGAGAGGAGCGACGGCGGTAGGGTTGAGGCTTGCACCTGTACCGCTGTAGGGACGAAGCCATCCCCAACGCTGCTCACTCCTCCTCCTCCTCCTAGTTGTTGATGCCGCCGCCGCGATGAGCTCATTGTTTCTATCAGATCTGTCCACCGCAGTGCAGCTTGCCACCACCACGTTGCCCTCTGCCGCGTCAAACAGCACGCTACATGACCCGCCATCTTTGACACCTTTCCACCTTCGTGACAAGCTCGCCACTTCCACCAGGAGTGATCTCGTGCACCGGTTCATCGCCAGAGGAGGGAGGTAGATGGGGTGGAGCATCAAGCGCCGCTAGATCCAAGCCCCCCTCTCCTCCATCATCGCTAGATTCTTGTCGCCTTCCACTTATTTGGACCAGTTGGATTCGCCATGCCCAACTGCCATCGCCGTTCGATTTGTCGAAAACCGCCACCTGTAAGAGGAGCACTTCCAAAGCTCTGGAGCAACGCTTGACACTGGTGAGAGGGACACTGAGCTCTACCACAGGAAGAGCCCCTCCTCGTCGAGAGTAAGAGAGAGAGAGTGTGCTCTTGTTGATCAACCGAGGAAGACAAGAATGTTAAGGATCGGATGAGGATATTTCATAAAATATATGTAAAATATATATTTGAGTTAATGAATACAATGACATTGTTTCAATTAAGCAAATTGTAGTGGTATTTTTCAAAGCAGGCAAATCCATTTAACCATTTTCTAATGGTGTCATTTATTTTTTTTGCGGGATATGTACCAGTACATAAGTACGTATGTACTTAATCTACGTATAGTTACGTGCTTTCTTGTCACTCCTCTTGTCGTCTGCGAGCTAAACCTCAAGCTTTTGCTTAGAAAAATAACTGAAAGCTTAAATTATTGTACACTGGTGGACAAACCTTTTTTAGTCCCAGTTCACAACCCCCTATAGTCCCGGTTATGCAACCGAGACTACGAATCCGGGACTAAAAATACCCATTTTTAGTCCCGGTTGAAATAACCGGGACTAAAAATGGATCTTTAGTCCCGGTTGGAGTTACTAACCGGGACTAAGGATCTAGTCCCGGTTAGAGTTACCAACCGGGACTAATGTTCTTTTTTTCTTTTTCTTTTACTGCTGCTTGCATGATTTCGAGCTCCACAAATCATTCATATTATCCACAAATCATTCGAACACCACAGATCATTCACAAAATCCACAAATACATCAAGCTGCATTTTCTATCTCCAAATACATCACAAATCATTCACAAAATCACAAAATCATCCCCACAAATTCATTCACACATCACACATCACACAGATCAGAAAAAGAAATCACATCGCACAGATCGGCCACACAGATCAGAAAAAGAAATCCACATTGCACAGATCGGCTACACACATCGCACAGATCAGGAAAAAACCACATCGCAGAGATCGGGTGCCGGCCGTCCGCCGCCTCGCCGGCCTGCGGCCCGGCCGCCTTGGGCTCCACCGCCGCCTGGGGAGCGTCGCCGCCCGCCGCCTCGCCGGCCGGTGCCCGCCTGCTGCCGCCTCGGGCTCCGCCGCCCGCCTAGGGAGCGCCGCCGCCTCGCTGGCCGCTTGCTCGGCCGCCCGCCTCAGCCTGCTGCCTGCCCGGCCGCCTGCCTCCCGAGCCGCCGCCTGCCCGGCCGCCCACCGCTCCGCGCCCTCCCTACCACCGTGCGCCGCCCGGCCTCACGTGGTAGGAGGAGGAGGAGGAGCAGGATGAGAAGAGAAGGGAGAGGAATGGGAGAGAAGGGATGGAAGAGGATAAGGATGGAGAAGGGATGGATAAGGATGGAGAAGGGATTAATGAGAGGGGAGGGGAAAGAAAGGGGGAGAGACCGAGGCGGCCGGGCGGGGCAGTGGCGCTAGCTCGGTTGATTTTTTTTTGTCCCGGTTGGTATAAACAACCGGGACTAAAGATCCATCTTTAGTCTCGGTTGTTTATACCAACCGGGACTAAAAAAGAATTGAGGTCTAACTCGGTCCGATAACTTTTTGAACCGGGACTAAAAATGATCTTTAGTCCGGGGCTAAAGATCAAAAATTTTTTTAACCGGGACTAAAAATAATCTTTAGTCCCGGTTCCTATTCGAACCGGGACTATTGTGGATTTTAGGCGACCGAGCAAAGATGGTTTCTCTACCAGTGGTAGGAGCAGTGAAAAATTATTAAGGCATGTTTGTTTAATTATTCAGTTTTTACCATGGATTATCTTTAATTATAGCAATAAATTAAATATTTTGATAAATAAACTTAACAAAACATGTGTTGTCATACCAATGCAGTAGAAGATTTTTTTTAAAAAAAAACTATTTCTCGAAGTGTATAGCAAATAACCCGGTGAATAAGATACAGTATATCTGATATATACTCCGTTTTGTCTTAACATTTATCATCAGGACAAACAACTCTAAGGCAAAAAGGCAAACTATATATTCCATTTGCTTGTTCAAAACAGCGACTAGAGGTAGTATATATATGTGAATATCATTCGATCGATCATAGTGTACGTTAGTTTCTTCGGTTGTTGTCATCCAATTAACTTCCGATCGATGAATCGATCTCGCTCATCGGCTCATGACCTGGGACGAACATATGCATGCACGGGGGACAGGCCAGCTGAGGAGGACTAGTCTGAATCTCAGAGAGAAGAACCAGACTTTTGCCTTCATTTTCCCTATTTCTGTCTTGCAAGCAACGCTCCTAGTTGCAAGGAGTACCACTGTCGATCTGCCAGTGTGCGCAAATACAGGCAGTAGCAGCTTGCTATTAATATTATTATCTGGTCTGGTTTGGTCTGGTCAACTTACTAATGATTAACTCCAATTGATTGTGCCCGTACTCCAATTCAGCTTACTATGACAGTAAGGCCTTGTTTACTTCCAAAAGAAAAACTTTTCACCCATCACATGGAATGTTTAGATACATGTATGGAGTATTAAATGTGAAAAAAAAAATTAATTACACAGTTTGCGTCTAAATTGCAAGACGAATCTTTTAAGCCTAATTGTGCCATGATTTGACAATGTGGTGCTACAGTAAACATTTGCTAATGACAGATTAATTAGACTTAATAAATTCGTCTCGCAGTTTCCTGGCGGAATCTATAATTTGTTTTGTTATTAGATTACGTTTAATACTTCAAATAGGTGTCCGTATATCCGATTTGACTACCAAACCTAATTTTTTTCCCCAACTAAACAAGGCCTAAGTACTGACATATATAGTAGTAAATATGTAGGCCCGTTTTGAGTTGGAGTACAAAACATACCCTACCATAATTTAGGTAATTTGAATAGCAAATGTGCTAGTTTAGATTGAAACCAAATACTAATTAGTAGTGCCCATGCTTAATATTCATGAAGACACTACTATAAAAAAGGCGGGCCAAATCCATCTTTTTAGGTGGACCGGCGTTCCGCCTATAAGCAAACGACTGTGAAAATAGATAATTTTCGCAGGCACCTACGAAAATCAATTTTTGCAGGCGGACGGCATCTTCGCAGGCGGCAGATTCACCTGCCTGCAAAGCAAATTTCAGCGAATAAAAAAAAGACGCCCCACCGCCTCCGCCGGCCTCTCCCTCCGGCCGACGATTGCTCTCCTCCTCCGTCCGCTGCCGTCCCCACAGGGGTTGCCGCCGTCGTCGCATCATCGTCGTCGTCGTCGTCGTCGTCATCTCAACGTCGTTGGCGCCGCCGTCGTCGTCGTCGAGGAGGAGGAAGCCGGCGATGGAGGCGGAGCCGACGGCGAGGAGGGGAACCGGCGGCGGAGCCAGGGAGGAGGGGAGCCGGTGGATCCGCCGCTTCACGGTGCCGCGAAGGTCGTCGTCGTCGCGGCCGAGGGGAGCCGACGGCTCGCGGAGGCGGCGTCGTGGTCATCATCGTAATCGAGGAGGGCTACCAGCGGCGGAGGCGGGGAGGAGTTGAGCCGGTAGATCCGCCGCTTCACGGCGCCGCGAAGGTTGTTGTCGTCACGGCCGAGGGGAGCCGACGGCTCGTAGAGGCGGCGTCGCGGTCGTCGTCGTTCATCGAGGAGGGAGCTGGCGGCAGAGGCGGGGAGGAGGGCAGCCGATGACGGAGGCGGAGAGGAGGGGAGCCGGTGGATCCGCCGCTTCACGGTGCCGCGAAGGTTATCGTCTCGCGGCCGAGGGGAGCCGACGGCGAGCGGAGGCGGCGTCGCGGTCGTCGTCGTCGAGGAGGGCAGCCGGCGGCGTAGGCGGGGAGGAGGGCAGCCGGCGGCGGAGGTGGGGAGGAGGTGAGCCAATGGGGGATATTTTTTTTGCTAAGTGTGTGAGGGAGAAGGAGAGAGAGAGAGGAGGGGAGGGAAATTAGTGGTGGAGAGGAGAAGATAAGGATGGTGGAGGAGAGGATAACGATGACTGATTTTTTTTTGGAGGCATGATTTTTATAGGCGGACCACATAAGGTTCCGCCTGCAAAAATCATATTTTTCCAGGCGGACCACTTAAGAGGTCCGCCTGCGAAAATAAAGGTATTTTTGCAGAGGTCCGCCTGGAAAAAATGATTTTCGCAGGTGGATGGTGAGCTCCACCCCGATTTACATTTTTCTAGGCGGCCATTTAGCTCTGAGGGTCATACCCGCCTGGAAAAATAAAAGGCCAACGTTGCTAAAAACCATTTTTCCTAGTAGTGAGATGAAGCTAGATATGAATTTTTTTAGGTAAATCTGTATATGAATCTTGATAGAACTGAATACACTTTCTTAATGTTCTTCCCAGTTAAATGCAGAAAATATATGGATACATACACACGTTTGTTGACGTTTTGATAATAGAGATAAACTGACCGGTGTGAAAACCAGTATCATTCTATAGATTACCATAGGACTTTGGGGAACATAATATTGTCAGATGTACATGTCCCCTTCTCCTCTTCCACAACGGCTTCATGCATGCATATGGTCCCTAGCTATCTACCTGCAGTGCAATGTTCTGCGTGTTGCTGCATATTTGGATGCGTACGTGGACCAATATATGCAGACAGTGTGCACACATATATTGTACGTTCAGCACTTCAGCTAGCTATATAGACACCAATTCGATTGATCACTGTGATCTGATGAGCCAATTTGCCACTGTGCATGCAGCTCAAGGCGCAGAAGATCCCATTAATCTCTGATGACTTAAGCTTGACGATTGCATGACGTGGTTACAGCCATTCCCGCTAATAATAAGCACCAAGGTTTGGAGCTAAAATTTGACTTTGTTAGAGTGTTCGTCATCATAAGCGCCGACGACCAGTGATTAGTAGATTCTTGGGAACAAAATGATAAGGCTTGCAGCTAGCTATGCATTACTAGCTGTTAAGCTACAACAACGCAAGTAGTAGGGTACAATCTCTAGCTTAATTCGATAATAAATTAGGCATTCACTATTCATAAGCTAGCTATCCATGTACTCCTACACCTTTTACAAATTATGTCTAGTTTAGTTTTGTCCATAACGGAAGCCATGTAGCATGTCAACTGCAGAAGGGCCAGCATATGATCTAGGGGTTGCAGTGACCTGAGTAGCATCCCAAGGTTCTTAATTCAAATCTTTATAGGAACGAATTTTAGACTAGGTTATTTGAGGGAGTAAGTTCTCAATTTAAAAGGCTGCATATATCCGTATGGTAACATGGAAAATATTATCTCCATCTTAAAATGTAGCTATTTCTAATACAATATCTTGTCCCAAAATAAAATTATTTCTCTACCTACCTCCTCCTCTCAACTAATCACAATCATTCTCCTTCACCTACTTTCTTTTTAACCAATCACACACTTTCTCTAATCATTCTTACATATTTTCTTAATACCCGTACCAACCTAGCTTGAAAATGTTTATATTTTGGGACGACGTAAGTATATTGAAAGTTTCTAAGTTCACATTTTGCAGTATTTTTCCTAAAAAAACTTATGGAATAACTAACATTTTTTCTCTAATTTTGAGATAGCTATCCCAAAATTAAGCAGGGGCCTTAGAACCTGGGCATGCTTAACTAAGTACTATATAATTAATTAGTTAACAGCCGGATTATTATATACAGTCTACATACTGTAATATTCAAATTAGATAATTATTTGTTTGGTGAATAGCCCACATGAATCACATGGACTACAGCTAATTTCTCCTTGAACAATTATTTTTGTACTTTAGGTGGGTACTATATCTTTGTGCGGTCACTCTCCGGCCCTAACGCAACATCACATAGGACAGAAAATAATTTGGTGATCTCCGAAAACCCCATCAGAGACAAAACTATAAATGCATCCTCCTGTATGTCTGACAGACTAACAGGACAAAATAACTGCATTGCGATGTGTTCATGAACACAATATAATCATAGAAAACGAAAGTTAGGAAGTATATATTGAGAGGTTTGACAAATTAACTCACAAACATGAGGAGCTAGTAGCTATAAGCCTATAAATATGTATGCATTGTCCGTAGCTGTTTTTTTTCCTTAATAACCTTTACATAGACTTTTAATAATCTCCTACATTTATCTGATGTGAGACACACACCTATACATATGCCATCTTTAATTTGATTGATGACTCATGCACACTAGTAGCACTTTACACATATGATTCTTTCCATGCTAGGGCAAGGACAGTACTGGTAGTACTATACTACTATGCTACACCTATCCAGAAGAGTTTGTAATATGAAGGACAAGGCAGGCTAGACAAAGATTTGGTACTGTCTCGATCTCATTCATCATCATCATCAACAACAAAGATATGTGTTAATTCCATCCCTAAAATCCGCAAGAAATTGGCTCGGTGTTTGAGGCCTTTAGTTTATGCATCCCTAAGCTGCAGAAAAGAGAGGAATGCTAGGAAGAAAGCACAAAGCCATATAAAGAACAGTTGTGCATGAAAGACGAGAAAAGATGATAAGTTCAGGCCGTCTGAACTCTGTAGAGCTAGCTAGTTAGCTAGGAATGGACATGTCAGCCAGGTTAAACTTAGCCTCGAAGAAACTTCGGAGTAATTTAATCACGAGGTGAACTTCAGAGTACTACAATTTAGACATGGGTTAAACGGGTGCCGATCGAACTGCCGATTCAGAGTAATACATATAGAATATAGTAGTAGTACGTATATCGAGTGTGATTCTAGCTAGGATTTAGGTCAATTTTGTTCCCATGCATGGACATATATACTGCCCAGATTAATTTTAAAAACCATACAAAAATGCTGGAATTCTTAAAGCTTCATTATTAGATGTGTTGTAAAGCTTGAGTAATATATTTATTTTTATGAGCAGAAAAATCTGAGGCATATATTAAGGTGTGTTAGGTATAGTCCACATCAATAGCTAATTTTTTAGAGCACAACTTAAAAGGTAAGAATGTCCCTCCCTAGCTAGTCTTTTTTTTTTTGAATCGTTGGTCCGTGGACTAAACATGAGGCTTTTTAGATACACTAACATAATTTCACAAGAAGATATATCATAAGAACAAGATGAGGACCGAACTTTGTGTGTCAAAAGAAATTGATATCAAATTTTATGTTTTTCTCTACTATCTTAAAAACACATTCGTTCTCCTCTTTCCATCCTAATCCCACATATAAAAAACCCGCTCCAAAAAATGGTGTAAAAAAACTGACCAACCAAGGCCTGTGTCTAGTTTTAGGAAATCACAAACTTTATGTTAGATGCAGTACTCATACAGTAAGGCCCTGTTTAGATCCTCCAAAATGGTAAAAGTTTTGCTATTTTGTAGCACTTTTTGCCATTTTGGATCTAAACACTAGTAGCAAAAGCTGGCAATTTGGCATTTGGCATTTGCTAGTCCATAGTAGCAAATTGTGTCAAAAAGTGTTTTGGGACCACTCCCTCTCACTTTAGTGCTAGAATGGCAAAATTTTAACATGCATCTAAATACCAACTAGTACTTTTGCAATGCCAAAACTTTTGCCATTTGCCATTTACCATTCCAAATGGATCTAAACAGGCCCTAACTTATGAGCAAGAATTCCTCTATCAATCAGACCTTGTTGGCCCATCCATGTATATATATTGCTTATTAGTGCAGCCTTTGTTATAGTACTCTCTCCAATCAAAAACCAAAAGCTTAAACCCTCCATATCTTCCTTTAGTTAAGGCTATTCTTTAAAGCCTGGATGCAATTCCACACCTTTCACTGACCCATTTCTTCACAAAAGCAAAAGTAGGCCCAAAAAAACAAAAGGGATGCCAGGGAGAGCAGCAGAAAAAAAAAGGGCAGCCAAGGAAAAGATAACTAGTAAAGGTGGAGATGGAGAGGGAGGGAGGCAAAATAAAACACATGACTTCTTTCAAGCTTCTTCCACTCCTCCACTAATAAGTTCTTATGCCCATGAGAGATTCCCTTCCCTCCAAAGGCTCATATGCTTTCTCCCTCCCCCCCCTCTCTCTCTCTCTCTCTAAAGGTTGACCTCAAGGTGTAAAAGGAGATCACTAGCTAGCTGAGAGAGAGAGCCTGTGGAGAGAGTGAGCAAAAGCTAGAGAGAGAGAGTGAGTGAGAGAAAGAGAGATCAAGTGAGTGCTACCTTGTTGCTTGGTTGCTAGTATAGCTAGCTTGCTTGGGTGGAAGATCATATCAGCATATCAAGGGAGAGGGAATATGGATAGGGGAGTCCTCCACAAATCATCAGCTCTAGTGGGGGAGATGGGGGAAGGCCATGGATGGTGGAGTGTGAATAATTTGAGGCCCCCCTTTGTTGAGCAGCTTCACAATCCGGCTTCTCTTTTCTTGCCATCCTCCACCACCACCTCCACTACTCCCTCCTCCTCCTCCTCTCCCCTCCATTCCTTCTCCTCCCTGCTGCTCTCGAATCACTATCCTCTTCCTTCTACTGCGACGACAAGCACCGCCGCCGCGCCTTGGCACGACACCGGCAGCCGCCACGGCCAACATCTCCAGGACTCATGGAACCATATCTTACTGTAATTCACACACACACATTCTCTCTTTTTTTATTTATATGTTTGTAATTGATTAACTTGATATTATTCTTGGAAATGGTCTGTTTCTAGAATTCTTCTGAACAGCTACATGAAATAATATTGTGCTAAAAACCTCATCTCTCCCTCTTTACATGGTCATATATATTGTGATCATCCAGTGGTGGATTGGCTAGTGGTGAAGAGGGGTACAACAAGAACTGGGAAGGCCAGGTGCTGTTCCCAACTACACCAGCTGCAGCTGCTGCAGAAGCTGATCATGGGAGCAACAGCTACAACAACATCTACAGCACCACCACGACTAGCCATGGGAGCAGCACGAGTGATGATGCTTCCCAATTGGCAGTGGCTGCAAGGCCGTCGTCTTCTCCATGGGGTGGCATCCATGGCCATCACCCCCACCACAACGCCTTGCAGCAGCAAGCTTCCTCCCCTAGGTCTTCTTGCATCACCTCTACCACCTCCCTTGGAAGCAACGGCGTGCTGGAGTTCTCAAACAACACTTCACCACGTGAGGTAGGGACAATCATCATTCAAGATAATCAGTCTGGTAATTTTTGTTTGTGTGTAGATTATTTTAGGTGCTTATCATTTACTGAGGAGTGAGGGTGGGTGAAAAAGTCTTTCTTTGAGGAAGCTCATCATCACCTTTTGGATGGTTAGAAAGAGAGATTCAATACTAATAGCTTTGTGTGGGTAGATAACCATGCATGAAAGTTTCACTCCTCCTGGAAGCAGTTAAGATAGGGAGCCATGTTGATAATTAATTAGTTATGTATGAAAGTTTTGTAACTTTGCTCTCCATCCTTTTGTGTTTCTCCTAGTGCATCAGCACAGCATCTGGAGCAGCTTTCAAGAAGGCCAGGACCCAAGAACCCTCTCCGGCTCAAGCTACAGTTAAGGTACTCTCTCTCTCTCTCTCTCTCTCTCTCTCTCTCTCTCTCTCTCTCTCTCTAGATCTCTCAATGAGCATGGCCCAATCAATCAGAGCAATCTAAGCTAGCACTGAAGCAATAGTTTGCTTGCTGAAACGGACAGGCATGGAATCATTGTAGGTTAAGAGATAAGGTGAGATGGGGTTGGAGATGGAAATGATGGCGTTCTTAATTAGTATGTTTTGCTTGTGCTTTTTCTTCAGGTGAGGAAGGAGAAGCTAGGTGATAGAATAACTGCCCTTCACCAGCTTGTCTCCCCATTTGGGAAGGTACATATATATCACTACATGCATGTTATTAGTCTTTAGCTTTTAGATTTCAACAATGGGAAGAGAATAATTGTCACTAGGCTAGTAGAATATAACAACTGAGTTCGTTGATCTGGTAAAGTTTCTTAATTATACAAATGCTAAGTGTTCAACGAACAGATGGTTATTTCTGTAAGGAATATATACAAGAAAAACCAGTTGGAAAGACAATGGATAAGACAATATTATAAGGTGCTATGACCACATATATACAATGTCAAGTAGTTCCTCATTTAGCCTCTTCTGAGATGAGCTGTAATTTTCCGGAGAATGATTAGACCTTGTACCTAATGGATATGAAAACGGAAAGAGTACGTATGTGCCCATGAGTATGGCACACCGGCTTAATTATTACTATAGTCCAATACATCAATGTATATATAAATTTAGATTAATGTAAATTATTCTTATTTCTAAGTAGTAAGATCTGTTCCTACATATATAATTAAGTCTCATTTATTTTGTTCATAAAATTACAAATATATATTTCAGTGAAACAAAAGGAAAAGACAAAATAGAAGTTAATGAAATTTGAGGGAAAACTCTACTGAGAATTATCTGATGCGTTGATGATCATATATACTCCTAATTAGTTATCTTTAGCTACTTTACCGAAGAAGGAAGTTATATATATCAATATATATAGGGGAATGAATGAAACTCTCTATAGAATAGGAGTATCTTGTGGTGATAGTAGTACTTTTGTATCTTTGTTTTTAACCCCTGATGGGTGATGACCAGTCATGTAGTAGTAAAAGAAGATCCAATATTCCAGAGAAAAATACAAAAAAGAGATCCTGACATGGGCTAACCTCTCTTTTATGCCAGACTGACACTGCGTCTGTACTCCTTGAAGCCATTGGGTACATCAGATTCCTACACGGTCAAATTGAGGTCCAGCTCTTTCTCTCCCTCTCATTTCTCTCCATCATCTCTCTCTCTCCTCCATGCATGCGTGCCCATACCTGCAGAGCAGCTAGCTCTATCAAATAATGCTACTCCCTCTCTTTCACAATGTAAGTCATTCTACCATTTCCCACATTTATACTGATGTTAATGAATCTAGACATATATATCTATTTAGATTCATTAACATTATTATGAATGTAGAAAATGCTAGAATAACTTACATTGTGAAACGGAGGAAGCAGAATCCATGAATCATAAAGTGTTTGTTTCTTGGTTATTGTCATTCGTACATGCGGCAGGTCGTTGTTCACTTTTGACACAACATATATACATACTTTCTGGAGACAGCTCCATTAATTGCAAGTATACATACTTTGACATAATAACATCTTAATTGAAACATTTCATAGCTAGGGTTACAAGCATGCAGAGATTAGCTTAGCTTAGCTTAGCTCCATGAAATGATGCATAGTAGATTGATAGAGTAAATAATATTATACAGTGATTTGATGTGCCAAAGAAGGAGCTAGACAGGTTGAAACAAAAAGAGGCAGGGCTCTACTATGCACCAATGCATGCTCTCTCTTGCATATTACAGATACTAAAGCTGCATATGTAGTATATGTGCCTGCGTTGCCATAGCTAGACCTATATAATCCCGGTCGATCCGTGCATGTGTGTTTATGTTTATACTGGCTTGTCGATCTGATCGATGCAGCAGCATATGCATGCATGCAGATGGTCAGAGAGAGAGAGAGAGAGAGAGAGAGAGAGAGAGAGAGAGAGAGAGAGCCAGGATGCAATCTTTTTAGCCTGCCTGCTGCTCATCTCATGTAAACAGTGCTTGCTCTCGCTTGCTTTGCCTTTTCGCAAAAGCAGCCACACGTTGTCCTCCCCTGTGCTGCCACAAGCCATCACACACCTTTTCTTTTCTTTTTTTTCTTTTTTTTGCCCCTCTTAATTAGCTTCAGTACGATACTCCCTCCGTCTTAAAAAAAAATCAACCTAGTACTAAAATCTTTATGTCTAGATTCGTTGTATTAGTAGAATGCGTCACATCGTAATACGAGGTCAAGTTTTTTTTAGAACGGAGGAGGGGAGTACCACCTAATACTACTACCATATAACTACACACTTACATTAAACCTAATTAACGAAATTTCTCACTCTAGTTAATATATATAATCTCCGACGACCCATCTCATGGTCATGGATCTCCAGGCTCTGAGCTCGCCGTACCTTGGCAATGGCGGCAGCAGCAGCAATGGTGGAGGTGGTGGTGGAGGTGGCTCCAACAGCAAGCTCCAGCATCAGCCAGAAGCCAGCAGGGTGAGTATATAGCTATACAATATCTACTGTAGCTTATATCCACTGTGCATGCATGCCTGCACTGCAAACGCCCCCCCACGCGCGAGAGATCGATGTGCACAATTCCCGACGTTGGCTGCAGCAGCAGGGGTTTTTTTTTTCTCTCATCATCACCGTGCGTGCCATATCCATCTGCACGCCTTCCATCCGCGGTTCGCATCGCATCACATCGCATCGCATCTGTATCCTTTTGCGTTTGGAATGGCTTTGAATTGGCAGCTAGCTGGGTCAACAAGGGTGAAAGGGAGCGTAAGTATTGGCAGAAAATATCCAGGCTTAATTTGCATTGGGTCGTCGTTGCATCTGCTGCTGCTGCTGCAAATCTGCAATAGCAGCAGCCTGGTCTTTTTTACCGTGGGCAAGGCATGCAGATGCAGATGCAGGCAGCTTCATTATTGGGTGGCGGCTGATAGATAGGAGTAAGTAGATCATCGGAATGAATGGTCGTTGGTCGTTGTTGTTACTTTGTTGGCGTGGTCCAAACGTAACCACGGTCCATATATATAGGAAAACCGTTTTCGTCCTTACTTAGTTGTTGTAGCATTATTTTCTGGCTCATATATATATCGATATATATGGTTGTTGGTACGTTGGGGGGTCGTCGATCGAACTCAGATCGATCACGCTTCAAATTAAGCCCAAACACATTATTTTACCATATGGTGCAATCTATCGTTTGTTTCTTGTTGTTTTTAAATCATATCATTTCAATGGTTTTTAAATAATTATCGTGTGAAAAATAGACACATTCAAATTAAGCCGGCACACATACAATGCATGGGGAGTAGGGAATGCATAATGATGGGGGGGGGGGGGGGTAAAACACATAAAATGTCATTGGAGACTACTATAGTAGAATATTGAGTTGCATGCACCCTTACGCGAGGCCTCCTCAAGCCCTTTAGCATGAAATAGAGCGCTAACCAAGATTTGATCTCGAGATCTTTGGATCTGATTGCATATTAAGTTGTGCACCAATCAATTCAAACTAAAAGCCACAACTGATTAGAAAAAGCAGACAATTCACTTTATATTCGAAAAAAAAACACACTCTCTATATATATTGGTTATTAACACTAGCCACTTTGTAGAGGATTAACAAAAACATTTAGTCCTCTAGCTATGTACAACAGTAGGTGACATAAGGCTTTGTCATGACAGAAACACAACAATGATTTGGTCGGTTGAAACCGATGAAAAATTGTTGGTTTCCTGCAACCACCTCACGATTAATAAAGTATCTCTACCTTTTTTATGTGCACAAAATATAATTCTATCAGTACTACTGCAATTTATTCTAGTTAACTTTATTTAGGAAGCATGACCCGTAGTACACACAAATAATATTGAAATCCCCTCACAGAGCTTGTCCACAATAAAGACAAAGGGTAATGTCAAGTGATTGTGTTCCAAGTACGTTGTCAATTACTATCTAGCATGCATCTATCTGTTCATATGTCAACTATAGTACAGTGGTGCGCACATATTTGTTGTATGTTTTTGGCAGCTAGGCTAAGTTGTTGGGAAAAATATATACTGATAGAAAAAACATATTCGTACATATAGTAGGTTGTTTTGTAATTAAATAACCACACACCACGCATAAAACCTTTTTTTTTTCCAACAAGAATTCTCTTTTAGGAAAAGGCTACATTAGACGGTCATACACAAATTTTAGACCAAACTTCAACCTCACAAATTTTAGCTAGTATAAGTTTATAAAATGTGCCCACAACTTCAACCTCACAACTATTTTCATGTAGCACATACACTTGAAATATTTTATCTAAAATTATGGCTTTATTCCAAACTATGTTGCCTGCACAGGTGTTGCGTCAGTACATTTTGTTAATTGTAGGGTTACGTTACTTCTTCATGTACTGCTCAATATAATATTATTCTGATCCACATTGACACATGCATTGAGTCTGCACACTGCAGAACAGGGAGTACACTTGCTATAATTAATTAATCTAATCATTGCAATTTTATTGTACTGGTCTCAATAGACTATTCTTCCGATCCATGGATTGACACATGCACTGATCTCTGCACACTGCAAAAAGAACAACAAAACTACCATATGCATGGGTTAGCTAGATTAGTTTAGATTAGGTTACGTAATGGCAGAACAAACTTTGCACACAATAATCAAGAATAAAAAGCTTGTGCTTATGATTTTATTCAGAGCATCGTATCTCTGTGAGATCTTTCGATAAAAGTATTGACAGAAACTTTATGCCTGACGAACCAAATGAGTATATATATGCTGGTCGATAAAAAAGCTAGCTGTTTGATTCCCTTTAATTGCTGTTTAATTTTATAGGTGCAAGGAGAAAGGAACAGCATATTTCCAGAAGACCCTGGCCAGGTATTAAGTAACTAATGAATTATTCGATCAATTAGTCATTTTTCCTTTATGGGATCTATACCCAGCTGATCAGTTAAGTAAAGCACAAAAGATGATCCTTTTGTTCCCAAAGGGGCTTTTAGTTTGTCTAAAGCTTTGCTTTAATTGGTCCATAAAAGCATCCTGGAAAGTTAATCATGGGGCCAGTACTTTGTCTCTAGCTTTACACCTTTAATAACTATCACTGCAAACTTAGCTTTGATTAATCACTTAATAACTAATACAACACCCTCTTTATGTGTGGTTCCATTGTACGAGCAGCTCCTACATGACAATGCCGTGAAAAAGAGAGGACAGCCTGATCAAGTGAGTCCTCATCCCTTAGAACGATACATGTACTCTCATCGATTTAAATTTCATGTAAATTACAAGTATACATAATTTAGCAAAATAATTGTAAAATACTAAATGGTGCCTACGATAATTTTGTGTGACAATAATTAACTCGATTAATTAATTAATTAATCAGGATGAAAGCTGTGAGGAAGCGAAGACGATGGATCTGAGGAGCAGGGGCCTGTGCCTGGTTCCGGTGAGCTGCACGGTGGACGTCGGCGTCGACGCCGGCCCGGCGGACTACTGGGCGGCGCCGCCGGCTTTCGGCATAGGGTTCGGCCGCTAGATCGATGCATGGTCCGGTGATCTCTGTGGGCGCCATGGCCAATGAAATGGCTGGCTCGGCTGGCTAATTAAGCTAGCTGAAGAATCAATGGAAATATAGAGATCATATCTTACATATTACATCACATGCATGCATGCTTGCATTTGGGTTAATTAGCTGCATAACATCAGGAGCAGCCATCCTGCTGAAAAGGCTGGTTCCTCTTGATGCTATGCACGTGTATGCTCATGGTTTGATGGGTGCAACAACAGAGTATATAACTGGTAGTGTGTGTGTGTGTGTGTGTGGCTCTTGTCTAGCTAGAGATTGATCTCTTTGGGTGGATTAATGGATTATTATGCACTGGAAGAATGAAGAAGGGTTAAGTTGTAGACAGCTGCCAGAGCGCACCTATGCTTGCTATAGCTTGGTGTTGATCATCAAACATCAGTAACACCCTTGTAATTTAAGTCTTTTATCTTGGTGAATGCATGCATGTCACCTTGCTTGTTCACGAAAATAATGGTCATGAATGTGTAATGCATGCATGTGTATCTACGTTTTAATTTATTGCTTGCTGTAATAAAGTCTAAATGGTTTCATCTTGCGAGACTGGCCCGTTCCCTTTTCAGGAAAAAAATTTGATAAAATTCCAATTTATTAAACTCTGCTCTCATCTTTTTTTAGAAATACACTACTGGAAATTTGTTGTGTAGTTGCCGAAAAATCGCCACTCCGGTATGTGCTTTTCCTGTACTATACAGTGATGCTCCTCAATTCATAGATACATATACCCTTTTCTCCTCCCTCCCCATTTGAGGAACTAGGTCCCGATTTTTCGATAGGTATTGATAACTCTTAATTTAGCGGAAACTTGACAGACACGATCCTGCCCTGCAATCACAACACCATGTCTCCTCTGGTTATCAACCGTGCTGAAACATTGACCTTACCGAAAAGACTAATCCTTGCACGCGAATTGAAGAACATAAGTAAGAACAAGGTAGATTGTAACTCAATCTGAAGATGAATAGTTAAGATCTCAAAGTTGGCATTACACAAATCAAACTAGCAACGAAACTGCAATGATAGAAATAATCTAAGCAAAATCTTATTCTAAACTATGATGGCTACTGAATAAATATTCTTAGGGTCGCCCTAAGGTGCACAACTCTTTGGGCTTAGCTCATGACATAATTATAAGGCACAAGACCCAAATCAGACTCGAATTGGATGATGTACATGGCTTGTTTTGTAGATTTTCGACAGCAAAGAAGGAATTTTGTCGTGAGACAAAAACCATGTGAAAGTAGATTCCATAAAATTTCTAACAAGTACTCATGTACCTTGAGAATCCTTCTGGATCAGCTGCTATGTCCGTTTGAAGTTGATGCTGCCGGGAGACCCGAATCCGAATCTAAGATATGCATGAACTTCATCTCTTGACTTCTATGGAGCAAAAGTGATCTGATAATATTGGAGTAGACTTGTGGAAGGTCTTGGTTTGGTTCCCAATCAACCTCTATGATCGTTCATTTCTTCCTTGCGCTCGGTCTCTTTCCCTTTACCCAAGCAAGTACCTTTGCAAACGAGAACACACAAAACTCATAGTGCAATATGTAACGCGTAAATCTCACATAGAAAGCAGGCACCTTTGCTTGATGAATACATAAGGTAGCTATGGTCATATCCGAGCTAGTGTTGTCCTTATCATCCTCCCTTTCTTGATTAGAAACCGTCATCGGTTTCATCTTGTCATTGAGCCTGTTAGGGCATGGCCGACACGGGGACGTGGACCGCACCCCCAGCCCTCCACATTAGACCATCCGCCAAAAAGCGTCGAGGAGCACGCGCCCGTAGGGAGGCGTGGACCTTCTGCACGTGCGCGCACCTCTGCGCGGGGAGTTGATGCGAGGCAAAGCTTTGGGTCTGGGCACCGCGTTGTGTAGGTCGATTCCTCGCGTTGTTGGAGCGGTCCCCCCTCTCTCAATCCACAGGGGTACAAGCTTGTCGCTCTTGCCCCTCTCGCCATTCGCTCGGCCGGTTTGCCCCTCTCTTTCTGCCTCGGTTCACCTCGCCGTGCGACGCACCGTCGGTCATCGTCGGCCATCATTCGCAGGCATTCCCGTAGGTCGCGGCGAGCCTCGTCGAGCCCCATCAGAGAAAACCCCCAAAAAGGTTAGTTCTTTTTATCCTGAACCCTAGGTCTGTACACCCTAGTCGCCACCCCCATTTTTGTTTGTTGATTTGGTTTTCCTTTGCGGTTCTAAGAACAATCTGTTTGCAGGTCGACATGGATCCGAATCCTCCCACTGGCTTCCCCAACATGTTCAATGACCCAGATCTGGTCACCAATCTTGGCAAATCTTCGAGCCAACCTGCCTTTGTCCATCCCCAGTTCATGTTCCCCTATGCTCATTCACAGTTTCCTGCATTCTGCACTCAACCCCCTCCACCTCTAGTAGTGGATTCACGGGCAGCAGCACAAGGGGCTCAAGATCTTGCCAGCACCATAGGGTTTCAGCAAATTCCCAACCCCAAGTGCCAAATCCCTAGCTGCCAATTCCAGATCCCCCACCCCAAGCTGGTGATGACGGGAGGGTCAAACTCTACTACACACATGATGAGGACCTAAGGCTGGTGAGAATTTTTGTTTCATCCTATTTATTTTGGTTTATGTATTGATGATGCTACTGCTGTGATGGGTGAATAATTGGTTGGTTAAGTCAATTATTTGTGAATGTTGTACATGTGGTGGATGAGTATCATTGGTTTATTTGTTATTTGTTAGTGAGTTAGTTTGATTACTTCAATGATGATGATTTTTGGAGTTTGTAGATGATAGATATGATGATGGTACTGAGATGGATTAGTTTGATATGATGATGTTAGTGAGTTGGGATATTTTTATAGAATTGTTAACTGTGAGTATTGATTGGTTTTAAATTTAGTTACTTATTTAGGGTGCCGAAACTTCTGTAAAAGGGTTTATGCAATTTATGTGCTATTGAGTTTCTTGCTGAGATTACATTTGTTCCATTTTATTTAAATGAAGATGATATTAAGGTGAGTGAAACTAGTATGTTTACCCCACTACATTGAATTGTTGGTTAGTGCTTGGCTCAACAATTCCACTGATCCCATTGAGGGCAATGGAAGGAAATATCATACTGTTGACGATTCTTAAATCATAATATCTGACCATCAATACTTGTATATAATGAAATAAAATATGGTATCCAACTTAGTGGTAGGGATTATTCCTAATCATTTCCACTAGTGTTGGTGAAATATTTGAATGCAGGTATATTAAGGAGAAAACACGTCCGTCATACGACAAAATACACCTCCGGACAATCAGGACACATTTACATGGATTGGAGGGCCCATATGTCAATCAAAACCACTTATAATTGGGCCAAATCATAGTACATGATGTTGGGGGCCCATTAACAACCTCCCAGCCAAAGGAGTGGCCAGAATGTGGGTTTTTGGGTTCGGCCAAACCTGTTCTGAGGCCGTTGATCGCCATCTTCCACGTTTACGCTCTTGATTTATTCCCAATGACGGTTGGAGGGTGTTTTGGACAATTCCCATAGTTGTAACCATCATATGGAGGCTATAAAAGGAGAAGCTCACTTCACTTCACAACACACACAACTTTGAGCTGAATTATAAGAGGCTCTATTGTATCTTTTGTACATTAGAAAATAGGTAGAGGGTGAAGGGAAGCTCTGGAGGAGTGCCCGGAAGTTTGGCGCTATCTCCGACTTCTACCTCAATGGGTGTAGCTTTCTAGGAGGAATTCTGGAGGAGTACCGGAGCTGTCGGTACACTCTGCTCGGGATCTTTTCTTATGTTATTTAATTATTTAGTCTAAGATAGATTTTCATATTTGCGGGTTCATTGTTTAGTATTCGTACTGAGTGCTCCAATACTAGACTCTGGATAAAGAAGGAAGTTTCTGCACAAGTATTAGATTAGTAATTAATAACTTAGGCATGGTGTCTAGGTTAGAGATTACCTTTGTTTATTGTGTATCCCATGGATTTGTCAGAGGTAAACGACAGTTGGTGACAGCCCTGAATCCTATCCTAGTAATCCTCCACGTTCGGATGCATCATAGAGCTATAGCCGGAACCATGCTGGCAGACTAGCAAGGGTCGGTGCCCGAAGCAGCAGATAGGAAATTACCTTTACTTAGCTTAAATAATTAAAACACATAGAAAGTCCTCTTTAGCCTAGCTAGCCTACCAATAGTTGTTGTCCTTGGATTGTCTTAGCCTTAGGTAGATTATACATGTTCCCTGAGTTCGAAATCCTTTTGGGGTCACCCGAAGGTGAAGTGCAACAGTGGTATTTCGTGTGCTTGCGGATTTATTTGTGGTCATAAGAAATACCAACAGGATAATCCAGTGTACAATGAAGAGAACTTTCGTCATCATTTTCGCATGAGAAAGCCATTGTTCCTTCGTATTGTTGAGCCACTTCATACTTCACACATCGTCTTAATGTACTTGGCCGGCCAGGACATTCACCCTTATAGAAATGTACTGCAGTTATGCGTATGTTAGCATATGCTTTTTGTGCTGACCAACAAGATGAGTATGTAAGAATTGCAGCTTCAACTTCACTAGTGTATCTCAAAAAATTCTATGAGGGGTTATTGAAATATTTGGTGACTGATACTTGAAAAGACATACAGTGGAGAACACTGAGTGGCTTCTCCAGATGCATGAGGCTGAGGGATTTCCTGGAATGCTTGGAAGTGAAGACATACAGTGGTGAACACTGAGCGGCTTCTCCAGATGCATGAGGCCGAGGGATTTCCTGGCAGCTTCTCCAGATGCATGAGGCCGAGGGATTTCCTGGAATGCTTGGAAGTATTGACTGAATGCATTGGAGGTGGCAGAATTGTCTTGCATGAGGTCGAGGGATTTCCTGGAATGCTTGGAAGTATTGACTGAATGCATTGGAGGTGGCAGAATTGTCCCAATGGTTGGAAAGGAATGTATATCAGGGGATTATGGCGTTGCAAGATAAGGCATAGCATCATATGATAGATGGATTTGTCATGCATTCTTTGGTGTCGCTGGTTCTAACAATGATATAAACATGCTCAATTAGTCACCCATCTTCACCAAAATGATATTTGGGACAGCTCCTAGGGTGAGGTACACAGTTAATGGGTATCAATTTGAGTATGGTTACTACTTAGCTAATGGAATTTATCCCAAATGGGTGACGCTAATTATAACAATAAGTTACCGCAAAGTCACAAAGACCAGTTGTTTGCAGCTCACCAAGAGTCAACAAGAAAATACATTGAGTGTGCCTTCGACATCCTGAAGGCGTGTTTTAGGGTGGTTGTTGTGCCTTGTCGATTGTGGGAAATAGGTGGCATTGGATTGATCATGATGGCTTGTATCATATTGCACAACATGATTCTTGAAGATGAGAGAGATCTCCCACCCTTTGATCA
Source organism: Oryza sativa Japonica Group (assembly GCF_034140825.1). NCBI lineage: Eukaryota > Viridiplantae > Streptophyta > Magnoliopsida > Poales > Poaceae > Oryza > Oryza sativa. Next base: position 10,205,465 of record NC_089036.1, on the reverse strand, counting down.
TAATGACAACAATGGAGAGTTCGAGGTTGACGAACCCGAGTATAATTAAGGTGCACTGGATGAATTTGAGGCTGTCCTTGATGAGGACACAACTAGCTCAGATATAAGCATGACTACCTTATGTATTAATCAACCAAAAGGTGCATATGTTCTATATTAGATTTACTTGTTATATATTTAAACAAATGTTGCTACACAATGAGTTTTGTGTGTTTTCATTTCCAGAGGTACTTGCTTGGGCGAAAGAAAAGAGACCGAACGTAAGAAATGCATGGATGATTGAAGAAGTTGATTGGGGACCAAACCAAGATCTTCTCCAAGTCTTCTTTCATCTCACCACGTTACTTTTGGTCCATAGAAGACAAGAGACAAGAGACAAGAGGAATGCGTGGTCCCGATCTTCCGATAGGTATAGATAAACAATCGATTTGGGCGGAGTCGCGGCACAACTCGATCCGGGTTCTGAACGAACACGCTACTGAGCCCTGCAATTGTAGCACCACGTCTCCTCTGGTTATCAACCGTGCCGAAACCCGGTTGACCTCGCCGAGAAGGTTAATCCCTGCATGCGAATCGAAGAACACAAGTATGAACAAGATAAATTGCAACACAATTGCATATGAATGATTAAGCACTCGAATTTGGGGTTCCACAAACCGATCTAGCATCAAAAAAGTTCTTGACAGTTTAATCTAAGCAAAACCCGACACTAAACGATGACGGCTACTGATTAAGTATGATTAGGGACGTCCTAGGGTTGCTCTAGGGCGCACACCCCCTTGGGCTAAGCCCACGGCACAATTACAAGGCCCAAAACCTAAATCAGATTCGGACTGGATGAGATACGTGGCTTTTTTTGCAGATTCCCGGCAGCTCGGTAGGAATTTTGACGTGAGACCAAAACCATCTGAAAGTAGATTCCATAAGATTTCCAACAAGTACTCATGGGCCCTGAAATTCCTTCTAGATAAGCGACTATGTCCGTTTGAAGTTGATGCTGTCAGGAGGCCCGAATCCAAATTCAAAACCTGTACGACTTTATCTCTTGTCTTCTATGGACCAAAAGTGACGTGGTGAGATGAAAGAAAACTTAGAGAAGGTCTTGGTTTGGTCCCCAATCAACTTCTTCAATCATCCATGCATTCCTTACGCTCGGTCTCTTTTCTTTTGCCCAAGCAAGTAACTTTGCAAACGAAAACACACAAAACTCATTGTGTAGCAACATTTGTTCAAATATATGACAAGTAAATCTAATATAAAACATATGCACCTTTGGTTGATTAATACATAAGTTAGTCATGGTTATATCCGAGCTTGTTGTGTCCTCATCATCCTCCCTTTCTTGATTGGAAACCGTCCTCGGTTTCACCTTGTCATGGAGCGTATTGAACTTATCTTTATCTATCACAACATCCGGTGAGGAACATTTCTTGATGGCCATATGGTTGGATTCTAAAATCTTTGTAGTCGAAAAACCCCAACACTCCCTTTCTTGCAAATTAACTTGTAACTCATTTAAACAACTAGAGGAACTAGAAAGAGAATTACTTATACGCATGCGGTCCTCTAGAAAATACATTTTATCATGAAAAGGAGGTATAGTCAAATTCGAACAAATATATACTCGATGCACATTTTATTCTCCTTTACTATCATAATTGCTAATAATATGTAAAATCACATAAGAAGGACATGGCAATTCAAATCTAGCAAATAATTTCTTCTCTAAACAGTTGAGTGGACAAAGATCATCAAATTGAATATAACCCCAAGTATTCAAAGAAGATAGCAGTTTAAGCTCTTCATTCTCGCTAGCAATATGAATAACATGTTTAAACTCAACACATGGTGGCTTTACTATAGAACCAACATGTTCATTCACTAGTTGTGGCATGGATATAAGTGAAGCATCGCACAACTCTTCTTTATCACAAGAAACATCAAGCAAATTGTTTTGTGACAAAGGTATTTCAACAATCGTTTCCACTATGGGTTGCTCTAATGTAGCACAAGTACTGGATATAGTTGGTACATCATAAATATGCATACCTTGATTAGTTGTAGCACCATTATCATTACATTTATTCTCATCTTCACAAATTATAGGTGCTTGTCCAATTGAACATTCTTCAAGCATGCATGGAGCTATAGATAGGTTTTTTTCTCTTCGTCTTTCTTCTCTTCCTCCTCATCATCTTCAACGTCGGAGGTGCTGGTGTAGCCATCTTCCGTAGCAACGTATGCCCGTTGACTTAGGCAAACCTTCTACACATGGCCAAATCCATGGCAGCGGTGGCACTGAATCCTGGGCGTGCGTCCCGTCGAAGTGACAGATGAGGCACTCTTATTGGATACCTGCGAAGAACCTTTACCTGAATCTGCAGGTCGTGGGTGAGGTGGTTTTGGCGCTGCAGAAACTCCGGGTGCAATTGGTCGCTTGCTCGCTAGTGGGGTCGTCCAGAAAGAGATGGGCTTGGGCAGCCCCGAAGATGGCTTCGCCCGCAGCGTGTACATGCTCGCCTTGTTCTTGACTTGTTGATTACGCCCCTGCAATTCCTTCTCTGCAAGCATAGCAAACTGAAACAACTGGTTGACAGTGTTAAATTCCTTATTATCTACTATGTCCTGAATCTCGCGCCTCAATCCCATGTAAAAGCGACAAATGGAATCCTTAGTTCCATCCACTATGCTACATCGCATCAATCCCTTTTGTAGCTCACCATAGTAATCCTGTACAGATTTATTCCCTTCTTCTAAACGCATCAGTTTCTTGCTTAATTCTCTAAGATAAGATGGTGGAACAAATCTATCACGTATAGCTACCTTAAGTTCTTTCCAAGTAGTAGGTAAAGCTCTCTCTACAGCTAACCCAGACCACCAAATATAAGCAAACTCTTTGAACTCACTACTGGCTTGTCGAACTCTATGTTGCTCAGGCACAAGGTGGGCACTAAACTTTTGCTCTACTGTCATATCCCAATCAAAGTATTTCTCAGCATCATAATAACCCGAAAAGGATGGTATTTTAAACTTAACCTTAGAATAAGGATCATCGGGCACGCGATTATTGTCACCTTGTTGGTATCGCTGATTTTGAGCGCCACCCATACATGTGATTGCAAACACAAAAACAACAACAAACAGTGAAGGTTATCCCTAATAATCTGCTATGTGGTGTAGTGGTGCCTCTCAACAACTCAGCCAAATGGAGCACCTTATCAAGCTCTTACAAGTGCCTTACCAGCAGTGCTAAGGACGGTACATCCGGTGGCTGGTTTGTGACACCTTGAAGGACGTGATGTGGCGATTGCAAGGATCAAAGTGGTGCTCACCAGAAGTATATATGTGGAGCTTGGGAGGCACAATATATAGTAGCAGAGGAACACAATTGTGCTAATCAAAAAATGCAAAATTGAATAATAGTTCAAAGTACTAGTCAATGTGCTGGCCTAGCCTAGACTCAACTCTAGCTCAAGTAAGCACCTGACAACAGTAAGGACTAGATATGAATCAATGCACAACTCTGCACTCTGAAAACATACTCAAAGGATGAATGATTTTTTTTTTCTGGTTATGGGAAGATAAATTACCTATCAGAAGATCGGGACCCCATCCGACATCAGTCCTCCAACATGATCAACGTGTACAAGATCGAGGTACGCACTACGCTTTGAAGAAAGATTCGGTAGAGCATATTTGGTCAAGGTATGGTCCCAATAGGCAGCATGACTACTAGGTTGAATAATCAACATTACAAGTTTGTTTCATCCAAATTTTGGCTAAACCTAAGTCTCAAAAGTTCATGGATCGATGGAACGAGGAACTGGAACGTGGAACGTGGGATGCCATTTTCCAAAAGCATGGAACTAGAGGAGTATACCTCTTCCAAAATTTCGGAACTATAGGTGGAACGTGTTCCTAGCTTAATTTTTTGGAACGACAATCTGGAACTCTACGGAACCATAGATGGAATATGTTCCATGGTTGTTCGAAATGGTGTTGACGGTCGTTAGTGATCAGTTTTGCCCGTCAATACTATCCAAATAAAAGAGAACTAGCCATGGTTGTAATGCATATTTGTGTTTAATTAATAAATATTCCACTAGCATTAGGATTACTAACCTCTTGCAGAGAATGAACATAAAATGAAGGAGAATCAACATCAAAATAGACGATCAATCAATCGGACAATGTCGAGAATCAGATTTATCAATGAATAGGCCAAGAACTCAGAAATGACACGACCAATTAGGCCAAAATTCACAAGTCGGCATATGGGAGCAAGAGAGGAGGCCACCAGCCAAAACCTGGTTCGGCCGAATCCCCCTCGCAGCCGTTTGATCTAGGGCTTTGCCTGGGCGGTGTAGATTAGCTCCCAATGACAGTTGGAGGGTATTTCCGACCATTCCAACCGTCACAACCGTCATTAGGAGGCTATAAAAGGAGCTTCATTCTCCATTTCAAGACACACCTCAAGCAAGAAGCTTCATTCATCTCTCAAGTTTAGTATAGTCTCTATAGTATAGTGGAATAGAAATAGAATAGAATCTTCAGTCCTCGGAGTCTTCGGACGAATTCGTGTATGGCTCTAGTAGCTTTTCCTTCTTTTGTAAGACTTGTACTTTATTTGGAATATTCTTCTTTATACTACTTTGGTATTGTATTACTTTCCAAGTATACAAATACCAACTTTATTATATATCCAAGTTATATTTATTATGATGTTAGCTTATCTGGGAGATGCAATGGTGTGGGTATAATGATCGTATTTACGATGACTCTATGTCATCATGATGATATTAAAGTAGTATTCGGTAGTTTAAGCGTGGTGTTTAGATTACTGGATATCATTATTTGGGGTTATATGCTACGTAAGCGAGGTGGGCCGCTGATGGTGATAGCTCAGTACGGGTATTCCTCCGCGCGTATATGTAGTCCAAAGTTAATTTCCTGGGGAGGGTACTCCTCCGTATTTAGCCCCAGTTGAATGGTCATGACGGATTGTCATAAGGAACTCGGCAATCAAGAGTGGCTTCTCGAAGCACCAGGAGGATATCGGAAAGAGGGTATTAGCTAAGTAATCATATAACTAGGATGTTTGTATTTGGCCCCATTCGAATGTCTTGGAAAGTGTGATTAAATTTTGGATTAAAGTGGCACACTTTTCAAACTGCTAATTGGTTCGTTTCGTGCGAAATTTTCTATATGAAAATTGTTCTAAAATATCAGATTAATCCATTTTTCAAGTTTATAATAATTAAAACTCAATTAATCACACGCTATTACCACTTCGTTTTGCGTGAAACACTTAATCTTCATCTTCAGGAGATTCAAACACCACCTATGTGTACTAGAAGTATAGGAATATAATTTTTCTATTTTCTTTCCACTTAGCTTAGATAATTATGAATGAGTATAAATGCTTCTGCTTAGTGTCACTCTACCCTTTGAATTATATTAACCACTACCTAGACTTTGGTTATTACAAGTAATATATAAATTATTAGTACGATTCTCTTTATCATAATCTTCCCACGGGATTAAGCAAATACGGTACCCTTGGAATACTCTCGAGTGAAATGCTACAATGGTATATCTGTGTGCTTGCGGATGAACTCTGTAACCATAATATATCAGAAGTATTTTTGCGCTATTGCTGAGAATTATATTTCTAGTAATGTCATTAAGAAATACCAACAAACAGTATACCATGCTAGAGGATCGTGTTCCTATATTTGTTAGATACATTGTCTGTTATTACTTGAAGGACATTTCTTGGTCCAATTTCATCAATAGCCTTCAATAAGAACTCTGCAATAGCTTCCCCTGTTTTTTTCAACTCTAGAGAAATCTTCTGCATATAGAAAGCATGAACCTCGGGTATTAGATGCAATCACATTGATCAGTGGCTTGTTCTTTATATCAGTCTATCCATCAGACACAACAGAAACACCTTGTGTGCACCTGCTTGATGCAAAAATAAGAGAAGTGATAGTCAATAACTCAATATTCAGTTAAAAGGTTAACAAATTTGCACCTGTACAAGGATGAAAAAGGTTAGCAACTGAAAATTACCATGTACTTTTGACTATTGCCAAATCATGTTCTACGCTTCTTTTGCATGCATCTAGCTAAGTTGTCCTTGCCTTCTCAGAGGATGGACCTTTGTATCCACTAGAAGCTTTGTTAATGGCTGTGACCATTCCAGCAAATTGTGGGCTTCTCAATACATTAAATGGAATGTCATTAGCACATAAAAATTTAACTATTTTCATATCTGCATCATGTCTTGAGTAATTATTTCCATATGGGTTTCTCTAATCTAGTATAAGTAGTGGACATATTTGGCGCATCATATCTATGCATACCTTGAGTAAATGTAGCACCATTATCATTACCTTTGTTTTCATGTTCAGAAACTGTAGACGCTTGCTCAACTTAACTTTCTTGAAGCATGCATGGAGCAACGAGTAGACCTACTTTTTGCGCGCCTTTCTTCTCTTCCATATTACCTTGGTCATCCACAGATATCTACAAAATGTTAGTACTAGAATCCAAAACTCGTGTAGTAGGTGGCGGTGATAGCATTGCTCCAGCGGTGGAAGAAGGTCGTGTGCTCGCTGGTGGATGCACGGTATGAAAGCTTGTTGACAACTTAGCTTGTCTAGTCGTGGTCGATGTTCTTGACATGAGGGAGTTGCCAATATTGATCTAGTTCTTTTGTTGGTATTCCTGCGACTCTTTCTCAACAAGCATAGCAAGCTGGAACAAACGATTGATAATTTTTTCATCTTTGTTTGTCTGAAAATAAATTATTTTAGGATCTCTTTAAAACAAAGAAAAGCATATAAATTCTAGAGGATTTTATCCTATGGGAAATAATCCTATGAAATCTTTTGAAACAAGTGATTGTTTCATACCCATTCCTTTGAAATTACTATGGAATGGATCATTCTAGAACAAGTTTGAAGGAAAATAAGCATGAGGTCTCACCTCATGTTTTCCTCTTCGTATGTCTAAAATTACTATGTGTTTTCCTATGTGCTCTTCAAATAATATTTTAAAAGTTTCATGTGTTTCAAAATCCTGTTGGAATCCAATGAGTATGACATCCTATTCATATGTTTTTCTTTTCCTATCTTTTCTCAATCCTGCGTCTCGAATGGCCCTTAGCAATCACTTCATCAGAGTTTGTGAAAGTAAAGGAATAAATATATTGAGAATAGATAAAGAGAGGAATAAGTACATTGAGATTTGATAAAGTTGGGGTATTCCAGTCCTCTTGGTTTTATATTGGCATGTATGGTATGGGTGAAAAATAAACTTATTTTGGGATGAAGGGCATAGTAAATAGAATAATTACAACCAACTAGCTAAGATGATATGTTGTTAGTCGTTACCAAGCTGCCTGGGTTTAGGGAAGCTCACTCAATCGACTGCTGACGATGACGTGTATTGGAGGACGATGAGGAGGATGAACTATGCTAGATCCTGGTAGGAGAAGAATGGGTAACAGTGGATCCGATGATGGCTGATCTGGCCGAGGGATAGGCCAAATCGCCTATGATGGTATGGTGATGACCGCCAACTGTTGCGCTCGAAGTACTTTGTCGCAATCCCAAGGGCCACAACAGTGTAGTGGTGACTCCTGGCTGCTATGTCTTGGGTGCTTCGTCATCACCGACTAAGGGCACTTAGTCATGATTCATGACGCAGAGGCCCACGATAGCTCCACCATGATGGTATCCATTTTAGGAAGATTAGAGCGAAGAAGATAAAGAAAACATCGATATATTTCGTGGTTTTTCTGTCTTCAATTGGGTGGATGTTGTATTATAATGTACCTGTGTTCTGTGGTAAATTACCACATTTTTTAAGTGTCCTTAGGAAAATTCATATTCTTATATTGTCTGGAAGTAAAGACTGCACTTTTTTAGTGTCCCGTAGTAAGTCTTATTGAAAAAAGTACTAATGATTGGATATACTTTAACCGACGATATTTTGGTCCTTTTTTACTAGTACTAAATTTACTTTGGGCTTCTACAGGTTGATATTTTCTGAACGAAACGAGTAGTTTTTCTCTTTGTATTTTGATGTTCATGATTGTAAGATGTGGAGTCTAAAATACTGGAGTAATATGTGTAACTTTTAGCTATGTGTGGATAGAGGCAAGATTCATATTCATTATTAAATAAATTTACAGCAAGACTTATACACCCATAGTTCTGTAGTTCAGCGAGCTCTGCCCCTGCGTCGCTCCAAGGGGATGGCTCGAGCAACAACCAAGACGCCGCGCCGCCACCACACGTTAACCCTTTCCCTACCTCACTGCCGCCTGAGTAGCTCGCCAGAGAAAGCACTACTAGAAAAACGATTTTTCATGGCGTCACCCTATAATTTTCGCTGGCGGCCATACGCGAAAACCACCAGCAAAAATGTAACGAGGGATGGGGGGCTGCGGACTGCCTGCAAAAATCTATTTTCGCTGGCAGCCACGCTAAGAGATCCGCCATAAAAAAAAACTCTATTTTTCGAGACGGACCTCTTAAGCGTCCTCTTGGAAAAATCGTGTTTTTGCTGGCGGCTACTAAACTCCTCTGCCAGAAAAAAAAAGTTTTTCAAGCGTTTTTTTACCCTTGCCATATGATTTTAAAACCACTTCATGTCTTCTCTCCACCCACCGCTTCATCTGTCCTCTCCACCCACCTCTCCGTCTCCTCCCCTTCACTCCCCACTAGCAGTGGCGGCGAGCCCTGCAGCAGTAGCTCTGGTGGCGGCGGGGGGAGCGGGAAGACGACCGGTGGCGGGATCGTGACGGCGCGTGGTGGCGGCGCCCGAGGCGGTGGCGCCCGAGCAGCTCGCGGTGGATCTGGCGACAGGACCACATCTGGAGCGGAGGAGCATGCGGATCGAGGTGGCCCGCCTCCCTAGGTCTCTCTCCCCCACTCCTCCCTCCCCTTCCCCGCCGCCACCACTCTCTCTCCCTCTCTCAGATTTGGCGCACGGGCCATGATGGAGGCTGCGGCACGGCACTGTAGTGGCTGTGGCAAGGCGGAGGTGGTGGCATCCTCCCCGTCATCGTCCTCTTCACGGCTCGACGTGGCTGCCATCCTTGAGGCAAGTGGATTTTTTGTAGAGAATAGTGGATGGATTTTTTTGGTATTTTATTGTGATTTGTGAATGGATGTGTTACTTTGTGGTGAATTTGTGATTTGTGAATGAATCTGTTGAATGTATTATGAGATTTGGGGTGAATTTGTGATGTGTGAATGGATTAGGGTGGTTGATGCCATACTGCAGCCGCGCGCTAATGATTTAAATTTTTGTTAAGTTGATTTTTGTGATGCTCATGCTTGGGTGGATGGACCGTTGACGGAGGCGGAGGCGGAGGCGGACGGAGCGTTCGCTCCGTCCGTCGTTTTTTTTTAAACTTGGTTAGTATTTTCTCTGGCGGCTGGTATAGTGTAACCGCCAGCGAAAAAACATTTTCGCTGCCGGCCATCTTAAACCAGCCGCCAGTGAAAATGGATCTTTGCTGGCGGCTGGCTTAAGACAACCACCAACGAAAATGTTTTTTCGCTAGCGGTCGATAACCGCTAGTGAAGATCTTGATTTTCACTGGCCTTTGCTTTGTGGCGGCTCCAAATTCCGCCAGTGAAAACCCAAAATGGCCGCCACGAAAGATGGTTTTTGTAGTAGTGGAGGTGTGGTTATAAGGATGGTGTCGGTGGGGTCTTCTTCCTCCTCTTTGAAGTCCATGGAGGTTGCGGTGACGATGACATGCAAGCAGCGATGGTGGCCGTAGAGGCGGAGCTAGCATGGATACTGTACCTCAACAGCAACCGCTGCGGCTAGGTTGGGTGGAGGTGCAGTGATGGCGGCTTCTATTGCTCCGGCGGTTTCAGGGACGACTAGATGTGGCATTGGCTAGATCCAACATGATCCTCCTGCCTAGATCTGCTGTCACTCTGACGAGGGATTAGATTGGGGGGTCGCGGTGGCTTGTTGAACCCTTGGGCAGCGGACTATGGCAGTGACAATGTGGCAATCATCGTTGTTGGTGGCAAGTGGGCTATGCCAGCCTGGTGTTGGATGCACGACCATAGGCGTGGGTTGCTCGATGGCAAGCGGGTCGACAACGGGCTTGGCTGGCCTGGCATTCGATGACGCTGGTAGGTGTGATCGCAACAGCTTGGGTCGTAGTGGAGGACACACAATGGTGCGTCGCCCTATGCTGCAGTAGACAGAGATGGGGTAGACGGTGGCGCGCTGGTGAGGGGGTCGTGGCTTTGGCCGACGGCCTGACTCCTGAGATGACGACGATGATGATGGTGTGCAGAGGTGGGCGTTAGGTGGCATGAAGCAAACTCTTCTCCAGACACATGCCCTCTTGAGGCAGCGGCTAGCCACTACAAGATGGCCACGTTGGCAGGCTTATACTGGGAAGAGCGGATCCACTCTTCTCTCTCACCCTCTACTTCTGCAACTCAAAGACGTGGATGAAGTGGAGCATATCGGAATGTCGAGCTCCTACCTATTGGCCGACCGATAATGAGCACTGGTGTGGTGGCTACGCGTTGAAGGTGTTTAGATGGTGGTAGCTACTAGTGACATGCACACCTTGATAGAGAAGATAGGAAGAGTCCCGGTGAAAGCCCAACATATTCGAGGCCGGCAACAGCGGCACTGCTGGGCGTCACAACCCTTCTGGGGTTGTTGTCGTGGTTTCTTCCCTTCTCTTTCTGATGGAATCTTTCGGGCGAAAACTACATCCTAATATCTCAGGAAGGGTGACGTAGGCATCCTCGGTGTCTTAACCTCCCTGGAGACATTGTTTGGATACCCATTTTCTTCTAAGCTATTTTCTAGACAATTTGTCTCTTGCGGTGACACCTAGTTAGTATAAGTTGGCCATGCTAGATGGGGTGGTGAGGGGGAGAAGATTCCATCTTTTCTCTCACTGTTTTCCCCTTCAACACAAAGGCGTGGATGGTTATGGGATTGTGGGGGGGGGGGTGTCGTGGCCTGCTCCTCAACAGTGATGACTTGTTGTAGACGCGTGACGTGGCTTGGCTTATTTTTTTCCCTTACGTAGTCTCTCGGGAGTATGATCTTGTAATTTTTTTTGTTATATCAATACAAAGTTTTGCACTGTTTTATGTGGATTGTTTTAAATAAATTGTTAATATCTCTAAAGAATGTTGCTAAGTACGATAAGATTTGACTTATCTTTAAACAATGAATATACTACCTCCGTCCCATAATATAACAACTTTGTATGGGATGAGATAATGTCCAGATACATTGTCCTAGAATGGGACTCATCGTATCTTAAATTGCTATATTCTAAGACAGAGGGAGTACATAACGGAGGGTCTAGATTTGTCGTACATTTTGGGACGGATTGGAGGTAGTAGCAAAATCAGCCTTGGGTCCTGTTTAGATTCCAACTTTTTTCTTCAAATTTTCAACTTTTCCATCACATCGAACTTTACTACACACAAACTTCGAACTTTTCCGTTACATTGTTCTAATTTTTTCAAACTTCTAATTTTAACGTGAAACTAAACACAGCCTTATCTGCCGTTTGTAGCTCGGTGACACGTGACGACGTGAGATCCAGCCAACAGGGCGGCGGGCCGGAGGCAAACATTAGAGACGTGGAGCCCTCAACCCCCAAGTCCCATCCCAATCACATGGACCACGGCCCGCCACGTAAGCAGCACAACTGCCCTGATTGGTGGGCCCCCACTACCTCTACCTCCACAGCCCACACCGATCGATCGAGGTCCCCTGCCCGCACACTTCGCGTCAGCTGCTGCCCGCCCGCAGCATCAGCATGGACCTCGCCGCCGCCGCCGTGGCCGTCTCCTTCCCACGCCCTGCTCCCCCGCCGCGCCGCTGCGCCCCACGCCGCCACCGCCGCGCCCTCGCTCCGCGCGCGGCCTCCTCCTCCCCCTCCCCCTCCACGGCGGTGGCGGCGCCCGTCTACGCCCCCACGCCGCGGGACCGGGCCCTGCGGACGCCGCACAGCGGGTAAGCCGTCGCCCGGAGACTGATCATCATACCCTCGATTCTGATTCAGAAATGTAGGATTCAGTTTGGATTCCTGCTTTAGCTCGGATTCTTCGGCAATCCTTTTAACATCATGCATGTTTGAGATTCAGTATGCCTAATTGAAATGATGTGATGGGATGATGCTGTCAGGTATCACTATGACGGCACGGCGAGGCCCTTCTTTGAGGGATGGTACTTCAAGGTGTCCATTCCCGAGTGCAGGCAGAGCTTCTGCTTCATGTACTCTGTCGAGAACCCGTTGTTCCGAGATGGGATGAGTGATCTGGATCGGGTCATACATGGTTCGCGCTTCACTGGCGTCGGGGCGCAGATTCTTGGCGCCGATGATAAGTACATATGCCAGTTCACCGAGAAATCCAATAACTTTTGGGGAAGTAAGCTACTTTTTCTAGATCCAGTCTTTTTCACATTCACCCTCAAAGACATTTCATCTAGGATATTTTTATTTCCATTCAATGGTGAAAGGAATACATATTCGCGCTAACAATCAGCTCTCTGTTCTGCGCAAAATCCTAACGAGCTGACTGTAAGATATTTAATAAAGCAAGAATAGAAGAAGGTTATTAACAACTAGTACAAAACAATACCAACCAAACGCCTGAAATCATAGCCGCTCTTTCATGGTTAACTGAACTCAACGAACTTGTTGCATTTCCCTTCCATCCTTCTTGTCTGGTGCAGATTGATGAAAAGAAGCTTGTCACAGAGCTTTATTCTGAACCATCACCTGAATTTGCAACGGAAGAGGTTGCTTAGTACGATGCAAGTATGCAACATGTCCTCTTTCACGCACCTTTAGAATTTCTAATCAGCCTTTTTGAGATGAGACCTAATCAACTATTTTGTAAAAGCAAGCTTTCTTCATATTAGAGATTGATTTGAGGAAATAAATTTGTGAAAAAAATATGTTTATAACAACAGGGAATTATATTGTGAAAAATATGTTGATAACAACAGGGGCTTATATTAGAAAGACCTTGTGGTCTAGTTCTCGAAAAAGATATAGATGTGTACCTGTGTAGCTCATCACAAACCTGTTCTGACCAATAAGTTGGTTCCAGTCTTGATAATAGTGTTGTGCTGCCGAATCTAGTTAATGTGCTTAACAAGTGGTTATTAGTTAGGGATACCTAACAATTACTACTTTACAGCCTTCTGTCATTATCAAAGTTAACTAAGATGTCAATTTGACAACAATTCCTATTGGTTTATATTCGCAAAACCTAATAAGATCAGAACTAATTTGAAATCATGTTGTTCTTTTGACGGACATACTTGTACTTTCATACTCATCCTACATCTTCCCAAACAGTTCAAGTGCATATATTCTTAGGAGTCTTATTTGTTTTGGATGTAGTGTGCATTCCATGCATCTATAAAGGTAAAAAGTAGTAAACAAAACTGCAGATCAAAAGTCAGAACAATGCAAACTAAGATGCAGTGCAGATATTGATTACTTCATGCTTCTGTTATTTGTAGTTGGTATTGTTTTTCCTGTTCATATGGAACTTTAGTAGTGCATCACAGTATGTTGATTTCCAAATTAATAAGCTGCATTTCGATAGGTAGGCATGAACTAATGCTCGGAAACACTTTCATTCCCAATAATGGTTCAACACCCCCAGAAGGGGAGGTTCCCCCTCAGGTAGATTCTTTATGGATTCTTATGAATTGCAAAAACTCATATAATGATCTGCAACTATTCTCGACTTAACATTTTTTCCTATTAACATATTTTAAATGCCATTCCCTGAGCTACTCCACATCTATTTGATATCCAGTGAATTCATTAAAAAATCTTAGTTTTCTTGTTTAATTTGTGGTTATAACTGACTACCTTTCATATCTAGCATGGTTGGTTCTTTATGCATTAGAATTATATATGATTATTTCACCAACTACCTAATGTGCATGATTTTTCTTTTCAATAACAAGATTAAATTTCACCTAGCAATATTAATAATAAATATTAATGTATGTACTAAAATGCATATACTTAACATCATCTAGTTGTTTAGGGGTGCTGCTTATTGTGAACGTTCCTTGTCCATACTGTGCAGTGCTTCTGTATTAAAGAATTCAAGTAAAAAAATGTTTATTTAGTAACTGGTGTGCCTGTAAGGGAGATTCGCAGTATACATTCTTGTAAGCTTTGATCCTTTCTCAGCGTGCAAGTTTTTTACTAAATAATGAGATGTCTTATCTATTATTCTGTTTACCCTGATATTTCCTCTGATTTGTAACTTATCACTCTCTACATTGCTTTACATGCCAATGGCTTTCTTCAAGTAATCAACGGTTATTATGTTTCATTAGGAATTTTCTAGTCGAGTTTTGGAAGGCTTCCAAGTGACACCGATTTGGCATCAAGGCTTTATACGTGATGATGGAAGGCATGTGCATCTTGATGTTTATCTAAGATCTATTCTTGTAACTATTATTATGTTTCTATGTTTTATTGAAAAGTCATTACAGTTTACTTACTGAGCTTTTTTTTTTGCCAATTTAGTGCGAAATGCTTCTTTCCATAGCTGAACTATAAAGAATAGTTGGATCTGCATGTTGAGAATTTATTTATTTTTAGCTCATCAACACAATGCTAAATGAAATAACCTGAGAATTGTATTCTGGTCAATCAAAATATAATATTGTAGAATCATGTACAAAATTTGAAATATCTGCTTAGTACGAAACTATTTGGAGAGGAAGGTTTGCTTGTTTGTACAAAAGGATAATAGATATTAGTATCCTTCGAATACCATGATGGCAGGATTTTCTGCCAATCTGAATTTTGAAATCAGGCAGATGGATTTCCTAATCTGTAAAATGGAATTATGCATTTATGCAATTGAAAATATGACAAGACAAAATGATGAGTAAATTTTAGAAAACTAAAACTATTTGTCAAAACTATTAATTTGCTACAACTTTAGCTAGGCATTTCAGAGAACTGCAACTACATTTTATGATTTTATCATAGAACTACAACTTTATTTGCTTGACAAGTTTGGACCAACATGCTATACACATATACCATACTCATGCTCCTGCAAGTTGGGCCCACATGTCATAAACACATAGGGGGATAAAGTTGTAGCTTTCTGATAAAATCGTTTGCTATTGTTGCAATTTTGTGAAATATGTTGCTAAAGTTGCAGCAAAGTGATAGTTTTAACCATATAATTGCTGTTTTGTGAAATTTACCGTAAAATGATAAAATGAACATAGCTCTTTCGCTGTCACTTTTGAAGTTCATGAAAGACAACACACTTGATACGCTTATTGCCTTGTCAGAGAGGGATATAGAAGTTTCTATCCTTTAGGTGCTCCAAATTTCTTGAACTATATATTGTGCCCAAACACATTTCTAATAGCAAATTCAACTGTAGAGAGGAAAGGTGATGCGACACCATCTTTGCTCATACATTGCACTTAACTTAATATAAATTTTTTTTAGGAAAAAACAGTAGTTCGTGTGTAACCACGATTGCAGGTAATTAAGAAAATTGCTCTGGATGGTTTGATTGTATCGAATGTTACATATTATAAGAAAAAAAAAGACCTTGACAATGCTTTTAGATTTATTTAGTAATGTTATGCAATGTGTTTATTACTACTATGATGATGCTTATATTACATGCAAATCCTAGAGAACAACTCCTAGCAGTTTATGTCAGGACTGGATACAATACCGTAATTAATGTTTCCCTTCAAAATGTAAATGGGGATTGAGTAGAAAAGAGAGTTTACACTTTATTGCTATTAAATGAACAATTAAAATTTAAATTACCTGTTGCTCCCCTGTCAGGTCAAAGTATGTGCCAAATGTCCAAACAGCTAGGTGGGAGTACAGCACTCGACCAGTATATGGCTGGGGTGATGTCACGTCAAAGCAGAAATCAACTGCTGGTTGGCTTGCTGCTTTTCCTTTCTTTGAACCTCATTGGCAAATATGCATGGCTGGTGGCTTATCCACAGGTTTGTATTTCTTTGTATTTGATAAACTGAACAGAGAGATATTTAATTTTTCTTTTTACCTACTGGTTTTCATTCTAGGTAGATGGCACATGTGCCACTGAGTAATTTACTGAATGATACATTCATCTCTCATGTGTAAAACTATCATGTACGATGGAGTTGTATTTCTTAGCCTAAAATGTGAAAATTGGTTTTCCATTGATGAAGCTTTATTTCAAATTTTTTCTTTAATATTTCTGTAGGAATCCAAATTGCACTAAAAAATACCAGGAAATGTGGCTAGTCCTATCTATATGTCCAATCCTTTTATTCCATTCAGTATGATTTCTCCAGTTCAGTCCTGTAGTAGCGCACGATTGATTGAGGTGATATGATATAGTGTTAGGAAGGTTATAATAATATTAAGTTAATAGTTCAATACTAACTTCTGCAACTTAACTACTCAGGATGGATTGAATGGGACGGAGAGCGGTTTGAATTTGAAAATGCTCCTTCTTATTCAGAAAAGAACTGGGGTGCAGGTTTTCCGAGGAAGTGGTATTGGGTGCGTTTTTCTATCTTCTTTCTGACCATTAATCCTGATGTAATGGATACACTGGAATACTGAATAAGTTTTGCTTCATTTACAGATAGAAAATATGCTGTTTCTTGCTGTAATTCTGTGTTTTGTGTTGCCAGTAATGTTCACCCGTAGTAGCTTTTGGGCTGTTTAGATCCCTTGCCTCACCTGGATTTAAGAGTTTAGGCCTCCAGTAACAACAAAAATGCTTGCTTTGCCTGGCAATCTCACCTCATTGAGCAAGGATATTGTTAGTTCCTTGCTCACAGGGCAATGTTTGGCTTGCATCTCATCCTGCATCTCTTTATCAAAGGAAGCTGGGTGAAGGTTCTGAACAAACCCAATATGCATGAAGGTTTCAAGAATGGCATGCAATATGATGGTTGTAGTGGTCATGATAAAAAATACCTTCTTTAAACATAGTGTGGTCGGTTGAAAGTAGTCAATTTTACTGGTACATTTAGTCATAGTTATAGAGGTTATGCACTTTTAAATATTCATGATATAGCTAGTTTACAAATACTTGTCGCTTCACGTTTCGTAATGCACATTTTCCAATTTTATCCATATTAATTATCTAGTTAGTTGTGGAGGGTAATATGGTCATTTAACATGAAAACAAATGATTACACAAATTTATGTGCCATGGTTAAAAGTGACAAGTAAACGTGAATGGAGAGAGTATGTTTTAGTTTGACTCAAAACTTCACATGAATGACCAAA
Source organism: Oryza sativa Japonica Group (assembly GCF_034140825.1). Classification (NCBI taxonomy): domain Eukaryota; kingdom Viridiplantae; phylum Streptophyta; class Magnoliopsida; order Poales; family Poaceae; genus Oryza; species Oryza sativa. The sequence continues at coordinate 10,188,127 of NC_089036.1, read as the reverse complement.
CTAACTGATTGAACACCTTTGCTCATACAGGTCCAGTGCAATGTCTTCTCAGGCGCATCTGGTGAAGTTGCATTAACGGCTGCTGGCGGATTAAGGAAAATTGGATTGGGCGAAACCTATGAAAGTCCTTCACTGGTAGAGTCCTGATACTTTCAGCTTTTAATCTGATGCATACTTCTAATTTGTTCTGCAACTTAGCTCATCATGCAAGCTTGATTGCTGGATGTCTGCCAGACTGCCAGTAAGGCAAAAGGGAATATTATTGATCAACCAGTTGGCCTAAAAATTTTGACTGACAAAATCTTATCCATTTCCGAAGTATGGGTTTATTTTCATTTCAGGACTGGTCATTGATACAACATTTTATGGATTTAGTGGATAAATGTATTGCTGGTGATGGTTATGCCACAAATTAGAATCCCCTTTACCGCAGTGGTTTTAAGTTTAGATCTTTTTTGTGTATGTATCATGAAAGTTACACTAATTGTATGTATCTAGGCGACTTTTCATCCCACAGAACATTTACATCTAGACCTCTGACAGTCGAAACAACCAACGTACAGAAAAGCCACCAGGGTGAGTAAAAAGCATTGGCAGCATAAGCTTGTGTGCAGCCTGAGACAGGGTTGGAATAATCTCTTGTTCCAAAAAGAAGTGCAGCATGCTTTGTTTCCTTTAAATGTCCTGTGGTGTTTCTGTGATGTTATTATGGATTCTTCCTCTTTTATAGAAGGTCCAACGTCATTCTTATCCACTTTCTTGCTTTGCTTTTGTACTCACATCCACATCAACAAAACCATGTATTTATTGAGACCAGGTAATAGATATATTTTCTTTAGCCAGTAATTTCAATACGATGCTTGTTTGCTTTGTGCCCTGCATATTAACTTTCATAAGAGGAAGCATACAATGATCAGACAGAAGATTTACGAATTTAACTATGCACATACATAACAGTTCTGTTTGTTCCCTGCAGATTGGAATTCATTATGAGGGAAAATTCTATGAATTTGTGCCTTGGACCGGGACAGTGAGCTGGGACATTGCCCCTTGGGGTCACTGGAAGTTGTCCGGCGAGAACAAAAATCATCTGGTAATTATCATCCAGCGTGCTGAAAATGTAATGCAGTGCCTGTGCTAGTTGGCTACTGTTCACATTCGAGCAAGATTCCCACTTAGCTTTCTTACTTGTATTATAGATTCTCTTAGGTTGTAAGGTTACTTATGTGGTTCTATGTTCCTTGATTAGCATTCAATGTTCTAAAAGCAGATTATCTAGGTGCTAGGCAGCCTGCTGGCCTAGTATCCAATTAAGTGCCAGGAGCTGATCTATCACCGGACTAGTGCCTAGCACCTGGTGAATGCGACCCTTAACATGCATTGCTACTTTTCTACAGGTTGAAATAGAAGCAACCACAAAAGAACCAGGCACTGCTTTGCGAGCTCCAACCATGGAGGCTGGACTAGTGCCAGCATGCAAAGACACCTGCTATGGTGATCTGAGGCTGCAAATGTGGGAAAAGAGAAATGATGGTGGCAAGGGAAAGGTATGCATGCATGATAATAAGGCCATCAGAATTTTTCAGATAGCTGATGTATTATTGCACTATTACTCTTGTTGCAAAATCTAAGGTGCCAGTTGGGTTAGCTGCCTCGAAAATTGAACTTTATTATGCAATTCACAAGGAGGGCCAGATGTAGCATATAATATGCAAATCAGTATGCGGCCCAAAAGTCCACTACTACCTTCGTTCCAAAAAGAGTTTATACATGAATTTGGACAAGCACTTGTCTAGATAGGTGTAGAGAAAACGAACTCTTTTGGGACGGAAGTAGTAATACTATTTTTTTCTAGATTAGCTTGGGGCTGTTTGGATGGGACTAAAATTTTTAGTCTCTGTCATATCGGATGTTTGGACACTAATTAGAAGTATTAAACGTAGACTAATGACAAAACCCATTTCATAACCCTGGACTAATTCGTGAGACGAATCTATTAGCCCTAATTAATCCATGATTAGCCTATGTGATGCTACAGTAAACATGTGCTAATTATGGATTAATTAGGCTTAAAAAAATTGTCTCACGAATTAGCTCTCATTTATGTAATTAGTTTTGTAAGTAGTCTATGTTTAATACTCTAAATTAGTGTCCAAACATCCGATGTGACAGGGACTCAAGTTTAGTCCCTGGATCCAAACAACCTAATGCCACTATTTTGCCTTAGGAAATATTGAAAGTTAAGGACACAATGAACTCTGATGGATTGATGGCCTCTATAGTTATCTGCCCCCGGAGCAACTGAAAATTTATTAATTCATATATGATAATATATGCATGATACTATCTGTCCTGTCAGGCTCTCCATATTCAAATACTAGAAAATATTTTAATAACACTCTTTAGCCTTTACCTAAGCACATTGTGGGATCAATTTCTGATTCTGCACATACATGGTCACTGTTCAGTATAGACACTTTTATTGAACAGAATATAGTGACCGACTTCATTGATAGTCATCAAGGCATGTAACCATGATCCAAATCAAGAAAACTCTTCTTATTTACTCTAAAAAACTGTAACAAGATTATATGGTGCATTACCAACAAGGCTACAATGTATAAAAATTCCTAGTTGTTTTCAGATGATACTCGACGCAACAAGCAACATGGCGGCACTAGAAGTTGGTGGAGGCCCTTGGTTCAATGGTTGGAAAGGCACGACTGTTTCAAACGAGATTGTGAACAACGTTGTTGGTACCCAGGTCGATGTGGAGAGCCTCTTCCCTATCCCATTTCTCAAGCCCCCTGGTCTGTAGCATTGTTCAGGTCGAGCCATCGATAGGTAGAGATGAATAGGCCCTCCAATCTTGTCACACCTTGAGTCTTGATCTGTTCCTCACTTAGCATCATGTTTTCAGCCAGAGAACTACAGAAACAGTAAACCAATCAGCATGGAGTTTATTCTCGTTGGGTTAGAGAAAGGCGCCTTTCGGGTGAAATCATGTTGCACAAATTTTTACAGATCAGGAATGGATGCTGTAATTCAAGAAAATAAGTATAATTCATCTTAGGCAGTTCCATCCTTTTGTGCTCATCTGAACTTCTGAAGTATCATAAAGAAGTGATAGCTGGATGCCCGGGCCTGCATCTGCAATTGTGGAGGTCTTTCTGGTCAGAATTGGCTGGAAACAATTGTTGTTAGCACACTTCATATGGTAAATCTTTCAGAGGTACTGACAGACAAAGACGTGTGTTTTCAATTATCATTGTACTAACAAGGATACCAGTGGGCCTAACAGCACATGACGGAAGTTCTAGCCTGTTGGCATAACATTGGATTATAGTATTACAAAGCTGATTTTAAATTTTAAAATTTGTATCTAGTATTTATTTAGGGGTTTCTTCGTCACTTTTTTGTAAAATTATTCTTCAAAAAACAAATTTAGCTTTGAAATATAATCCAAAGTTGTCAAAGCGGCTGCACACATATACAAAAAAGCTCAATACAAAGACAATAAGCAATAACTTGGCACATTAATGGACAAACAAATCTGATGACCGAATTTTGGTAACATGTAAATTCTTTAAAGAAAATTTGTTATCACCAACCAAAAACAACTCATACATTCCAAACAAATCTCAAACCATAATACACCAAATTCCAAAAGAATATCCTTTTTTCACTACAAACGTCAAAACCTTACTCCTCAAGTCGTCAAGGTCCAACCTCCAAGGACTACCACTCACCAACTCCTCCCAACCAAACCACCACAATCCTCTGAATCTCACTCACTTCAAACCCATCCAGAATCCCAGATTCACAATTCTGCAGGAGCCACCACAGCATTCCGAAAATCCATTTTTTTGACAAATTCGTTCCTTTTCTTTTTCAAACAGTGAGCTTTGGGATGAAAACAAAGTCATATTATCTGCAGCATCGCATCGGCATCATATTTTTCTTTTTCTTTTTTTGTTGTTGGGATTGATTTATGACATCACATCTGGCGTTGATGTCGTGCCTGCTGGTGCTGCTCCTCTCCCTCGACAAGTTCCTCCTCCACTACCTCAAGAAGCGCTGGCTCTCCCCGAGGATCTCGACTTCCCCGTCCAAATCGCGGCGATCCATGGCGGCGGCGGCGGCGGGCGGCGGTGGCGCCAAGTGGAGCGAGACGGCCATGCTCGTCATCGACATGCAGGTATGTGTGTGTGTGTGGGGAAATTTCTTGGTTTCTTTTGGAGATGTTGGGTTGGTGATGGTTGATGTGGGATTTGCAGAAGGATTTCGTTGACCCGGCGATGCGGAGCCCGATGCTGGTGGATGGCGGCCAGGCGGTGGTCCCCACCGTCGCCGAGGCGGTCGCCGTCGCGAGGGAGCGCGGCATCTACGTCGTCTGGGTACACTTCTTGCTTCCTTCCCCTCTCTCTCTCTCCTCTCGCGGGGTGGCTCGGTTCTTGTTGATTAGTGAAGCTCCATTTCGTCCTCGTGTAATAATTTGTTTAGTCTCGGTTGCTTGGTTTGGTTGAATGCGACGAGGACTGCGAATTTCGTGGTCGGATTCAGGAGGAATCTTGTGTAGCCTGTGGTGCTCTAAGCAAGTGCCACAGATTTCTTGGTTCAGTGCAATGTATGTGCAGCAGTGTGGGATCAAAATTCGTGGGTGGATTTCCTTTGGTTTTTGACCATCCTGCTCGTCGTTTCGGTTTGCAGGTGCAGCATCTGCCAGCATTTCAACGTTTAATGGCGTGGAATTGCAATGGTTGCTCACATTTCCTCACTCTGTAGACTGATTGACGAATAGAAGTTATCTTTTGATTTCTTGTTCTGTCAGGTCATTTAGAACCATATTCTAGGCAACAAACCAGATATTATGCATTATTTTCTGCATGAGTGTATGCAAAGAACAGAGTTTATGTGGTATAGTAGACACACATTTGTTTTTATCTGATGAAAACCAATTTTCATATTGGAGGGTCGCTGCTTTGCTGGATTAGGTGACTGACTCCCTCTATTTCATCTCTAAATAGCAGAAGGTAGGTGTGTTGTTTAATGTTTGGCGCTGCACGACATTATTCTAAAATCTACAAAGCGAATAATTTGCTAGGTGCGGTTTCCACTATGAAACTAAAATTTGGTTCTTTTGAATTGGCTTCTGCAACTTATACATGTTCATGGTTCATTAAATGTAATTTTGAATTTTACTAAACATGCTATTATGATAATCATTGGACGTGTTGCAAAACTAGCAGCTAACCTGTATTAATGTGATCTACATTTCCCCCTTCCTATGCAAAGCATTTTGCTTCACCAGGTAGGGATTTTAATGCCAATAGATTTACATGTGGTCATAGTTTTGAGTTCTGAGACCTTGGTTGATGATGACTGCATGTAGGTGGTCAGAGAGCATGACCCTTCTGGAGCAGATGTTGAAATTTTTCGGAGACGCTATTATTCTGGTGGGAAGGGCCCAACAGTGAAAGGTTTGAAAGGTGCTGATCTAGCTGATGGGCTTGTTATCAAAGAAGGGGAATACAAGTTGGTGAAGACAAGGTTCAGTGCTTTCTTTGCGACACCCCTTGATTCTGTCCTCAAAACCTCAGGAATAAAGAAATTGGTTATCGTTGGTAAGCACTGATATCCATCTATCGAGACAGAGGTGAACATTGTTTTCTTAGCTTGACAATAAATTCTTGTTGTTTTGTGTTTGTTCTTTAAGGGTAGCAATTCTTTTTCGCTTTATTCACTTTGCAATTTTCAACATCCTTATGTTCTAAGTGGACATATAATGGCAGTAAAAACTATCATATGAAGTGGTGAAAAGTCCCGAAATTGAATGCTTGCACAGTACTGTTTTGTAGTCTAGTACATTACAGACAAATATTGATACTTTTCTTTTGTGCCTGAGGATCTCTACCGCATTGCTCAGAATCACATTACTTAAGTGTTTATGGTTTTTTAGGGGTTCAAACACCAAATTGCATCCGGCAGACAGTCTTTGATGCTGTAGCATTGGACTATGAGAAAGTGACAGTCATTATTGATGCAACAGCTGCTGCTAGGCCAGAGATCCATCTGTGTGAGTAATCATTTTTCTCACTTCCTCTTCTTGATCTTGGTGATTTGACATGGACATGACATGTTTAGACTTTAGATTAATGGTAGATGCACCTTTTCAAACTAAAAGACAACTTTCCATGCCAATTAAGTGCTCTATTTTAAGATACCAGATTTTGTTCACGACCCGATTTTGTCTTCGGTGATGTAAATGTTACTGGGTAAACACTGAAATTCTGGAATAGCACGTAGGCCTAGAGAGCTAAGCTCATTTAATGATAGACTCTTTATATGTTATGGTTCCATCAAATTCTTATTGCATAGTGACTTGATTCGTTCTCTAGAGCTGCTTGTCAGATCGCATGCTATGTTGGACAACAGGTGATTTAGCCTTTTATTTCTATAAATATTAGTACAGTTTGAATGCGTTACAAATGTAGGAATCAAAGGGTAGGGAAACTTGTAAAATCCTATTCAATACGAATAAATATATAGTTTCAATATGTGATATATTCACAATGTGCAATAATTTAGCATCGAAGTTGCAAGTATTAGGTTACAATAAGTTAATAATCAGCCACAGCTCTTGTTGGCAACTATAATTCTTCCTGCTTTGTCAGCTGACGAAAAGAATCTGGAGTTTGTTTCCTGTCTTTATTCTGTTCTCTGAGATTACTGGTGACTGAAGGTTACTATTTTATGTTAACCAGCAAATATAAGAGATATGAAGAATATCGGAGTGGAAACACCAACCTTGGAAGAATGGCGACGATAAAATTGCTGTTTCTAGTGATATACTACATGCTCAACTCCAAAGTATTGGAGACATCCCTGTTCCTTTCCATCTCAGTGGGTGTAATTATATTAACCTTATGTCAGGTAGACCAACAGCAGATACTGTTTATATATATATATATATTCAACTGTACAACTCCTAACCATTCCTATATAAAATTGATCATATTGGGATTACTGCTATCAGTTTTATGTGTTTTAGAGTCATGGAGCACACAGAATTGCAGATGATTTGTTCTAGATAGAAGAAAGTTGTGAGACAGAAAAACCTTCTTTTTACAAGTCTTTTGAAACTGTCCTGATAGAAAGTTCTTGATATCTAGATGAAAGTTGTGTGATGAAAAGCCCTTTTTTTTCTTTTTTGGGACACCTTTTATTTTTTGGAGAAAAAGTAAATCTCCTGGTGGATTTTGATATCTACTTTGACGATTGATTTTTGAAATTGTAAGATGAAAATCTAAGGCCCTCATCGGATGGCCTAATCAGCCAAAGAAAAAGCCAAATTTTGAATTTTCAAACTTAATTTTGAGATATTTTCAACGTAGTTTCTTTTTCAACATTGGCTTTTAAGTCACGAAGAACACATTTATAAAAGTTTTATCTACAAATTTATTTTTATTTCCTAATAAGCCAAACGATGAGGACCTAACAGTTTCCAGTAAAGTTGCCTGCCGTTTACCACGCATAGTGTATTCATGCAGCTGTGCCTTAGCTTGTTGAAATAAATAAAAGAGTGAATTGTAGTTTTGGGACCGTCTTTCCTCATGTTAGTTTTCCTCCAAAATTCCTATGAAATGAACTATTCCATACGGATTTTAAAGCATTTGGGGGGAGGGACATTCCTTTTTTTCCAAAGTCCCATGTAGGAAAACTTTCCAACGGATTTTAATTCTCCAAAAATCCTCTATTTTTTTTTCAAAGGAACCCTAAATGATCATTCATGCAATTTTCCAAAGTTTTTTTTTCCCCACCTTAGTATTTGAAGTGCTAAGCCACTTGAATCCTACTTTTTTTTTGGGTGCAAATCATGTGTTCCAAAAGAGTAAATAAATGAAGTACATAGAGCTAGGACAAATTATATTGTTGAGATGTCGTTAGCATGGCCCAATGTGAAAACAGTTGCTCGCCTACTCCATTAGCCTTGTCCAAAATCACGTGTATGCATGAGGATTAGTCAAACGTACCATGGGCCATTAAAATGATAAGATGCGTGCATTTCATAGGAATTTGTTTTTTTGTTCATTTCATCATAAGATGCGTGCATAGTGCATACATACAGAGAGATCAAGTGCTAATAATGCTACTGGTATTCTTGAAGTGATATTTTATTCTTTCAACCTCTCACTCAGCCTCACCATAGCCTTCCAGGTTTGCCCCTCAGCTAGCCCCTCTTACCTGATTTTTTCACTTCATATGCTATTTAGATTTTCTTCACTGCTCCTACATGCTAAAAATCTAATTTTGCAGGTGTGGCTTGTCTATGTAACTTGCAAAAAACACTAGCGATAAAATATATAGGTAAAACTCATACGTACATATAGGACATCCTTTCTAATTGCCAACATGCTAAAATTTAATTTTATTAAAATCTATAGAGAATAATGTGGACTGTGGTTTATACGGTCCCAATTCACAGTTCACTGGAATAAACCAGAGATGAAGATTAGAGGAAAAAGAAACACAATTGCGTTGGGACTTTATCGTGCTATAAATTACAAAGCGCTCTGAAGGTACACACAAGAAAGACCCTGTGGTATGACCCAAAACAAAAATAAGAATTCCCTTGCAATTGGAATAGCAAAATTTCTCTACATTTTCAAGATATACAATGACATTTGCAAATTATATATCTCCTAGCAAGTTTTTTTATCTTAAAATGAACAAAAGTTATAAATCTTAATGATAGGTTTGTAAATGATGTATCACTAAACATCATTAAGAACATAATATGGAACTAAACACTAAAAGTTTTATATATCTCTAAAACCCGTTAACTCATGACATTCCGAATTTTGATGCCAACAAAGGTACACAATTTTTTCTTCATCGATCAATTCCACACCATACATATCCCAAACTACAGTAATAGTTTATATCACAGGTGTCGTTATACAAAAGATACATCACACTATACTCAGATCATAATCTCCACATGGCAGAAAAGTGTGAATTTCGTGTTTAGAAAGGTAACCATATATTGCTGTAAATTCTGACCTTCCCTCAAAATAATAATACTCCTGTCATTTTTTTAGCAAGAAGATATATACCATCATTTTTTAACAAGGGAAGATACATCTATCATTGTGTATTGACATACTGCTTGCAGGATCTGAGCATCCATGTGAAATGAATTAATCATGCAGCAACAAAAAAGAAATTCAAAAACTACATATTGAATTGCACTGTAGTACTACTTGAAGGACATTTCAGTCATAAAAAAATGCATTATGTATCATCCTCTACTTTTACTATAAGGGGACAAAGCTAGATTGGTACATTTTACCGGGGCTAAGCGTACATTACTTTGAGATCCGCACATGCAAATGAATGGTGCAGATTGCTGGTGCATATGCACCTAGGTGTAAAATTCCAACTCCTGTATAGTTGGGTTCGTTTGTGTGTGTTGGGAACCCATTTGCGCATGGAAAAAACAGAGCAGTCTATTAGCGCATGATTAATTAAGTACTGTATTAGCTATTTTTTTTCAAAATTGGATCAATATGATTTTTTAAGCAACTTTTGTATAGAAACTTTTTGCAAAAAAAACGCACCATTTAGTAGTTTGAAAAGCGTGCGCGCGGAACACGAGGCAGGTGAGTTGGGAAAGTTGGGGGAAAGAACTCAGCCAATATGTGTGTGGGGGGGGGGGAGGGGGGGAGGGATATGGATGTGGATGTGAAATTGATGTCAATTTGGATGTGGCTATGAATGTGATGAATGTGACTATCATATTGTGTGTTAGTTGATGAATGGATGTGAATTGGATGTGTATTTGGATGAATGTGAATGCGGCTATCATATTGTGTGTTTTTTTGAAAGAAATACCGCAAGGGAGGTCCCCGCTGTTAAAGAACTTTATTAATGAAAGGTATAATGAGAAAGATTACAACAAACTAATCCAATTTAAGATTACATCCTTATCTCTCTCACTTATTCTAAACAACAAGAGGAGGAGGTTACCTTTTAAGAGTTGCCTCTAGGAAGACAAGGAAAGAATTTTTGTTAAAAAATGAAGCCATTCCTCTGCTTCCAAATATTCCATGCACCATACACAAACTTTTCCATAAAACACTATCCCTGATAGTGAGATTTTGCATGAATCATCATACTATCCATGCTCAGAGAAGTATCCCAGAAAAACAAGAGCATTCCAATAGCTCTGTGCAAAAGAACATTGAAAGAAGAGATAAAGCAGGTCCTCGATAGAGTTAACTGAACAAAGCACACAACTTAAGTCACAAGTCCATGGCATCACATCTAGTGCTGACCGTGCCAACCAAATATGGAGTGGTGGATGCCCACAGACATTAGCATCCTTAACAGTAAAATTTATCCACAAATATAATGATTTCTAGAATGCTACTTATCCCATCAACCATTACTAAGGCACTACTAGAGACCGGAAGGCTCCTGTGTGCCCCAGGGTCACACGGGAACAGGTAAAAAATGCACGATAACGGCGTTACCAAGTGCCAGCTCACGGTAACGGTGACATAGGAGCTTCACCAGTTTACTGTGTGGACTTCCCTTGAGTTCACGTGAAAAGCGCATATAGGATGGTTATATTTTTTTTTACCCAGTAAGTATACACTGGTTATATCTTTTTTTTACTACCTGTAATTCCTTTACCCCTTTTTCCATCACAATATATACAAATCATCAGCAAGCCCTACATCATGTCCCATACATTTATCTCTAATGCAATACAAACCATACAACACAATAAAAAGAACAAGTGTATATTTCAGTAAACATAGGTTAAGATTAATTAGCATACAAGCAGTTCATGGTTCATGTCAATTAAAGCAATACTCAAAGCACTGAGACAAGAACTAGCGACAACTTATTTAGTTGATTGATGGTACAGAGCCTAGAGTTGATACTTGAATATACTTGCAATTATGATAAAGTTATAAGAAACAAATAGGCAAAGACATGAAAAGGTTGTACAATTGAAGCAAAACATAGCAATGGAAACTAAGACTAGTTGCTCAATGGATAAACTATAACTAGATCTGTTAGACTGTCAATATCTAACTCAACACTGTAACTTGAGCAGTTTTTCAGTTAATAAAATGTGGAGATGCCTGTATTTTATTCACCGCATTGAAGCATTACAACACAAATAATAACTTAGAAAAATAACCCACAATCTTCCACAGATACCATTCAGATTGAAACTTCTAACTCTACCAGGGAGAAAAATAAGTGAAGGCAACGTTCATCATAATTAATTGTGGCAAGATTTTCCCACAAAACAGATGAATGTTATAGATGAAAGTAAATACCTTTCTCATCAACCCCACAGTTGCTACTCACTGCAGCTACACATATTACTTCCGTCGCCGGTGTTTATATTTCATCATTGTCATCTTCATCAGTTCTATCAAAACAAAAAAAAGCAAATTTTAGTATAAATGAAATGAATCAACTTCATCATCACTTATTGACATCACAATACAGACCACCAGCAAGCACAAGGGCACATCACATCACACATCCTCACCATTACTGCTCTACTTAGCCGAAGCCTGAAGAAGTGAGTGGAACCTGGGCGAGCTTGGTGCGCTCGAGCATGTCCTCGGCGGGGGAAAGCGTGGGGTTGTCCTCGCTGGTGTCTGCTCGGGGAGGATGGAGTTGACATGAGGTGGGGAGGAATGTGCGGCGGCTGAGCGGGCCCCGCCTCCCACTCCCTTCTCCCCGAGCTCCTACCACTCTCCTCCATCCCATCACCACAAACGAGAAACTCCAATCAGTTAGAGATTGAACTTGAAAACCCGATGGAGAACCATGAATAGTGGCCCTCAGGTAAAGCGCCACCGAAGACGGTGTCAACCGAAAAGTAGATCTTGGAACATCCACCACCAAACGAAACGGAGAAGAACTGAAGTGAGAAGAGAAATGCACCGGAGAACCAAAACACCGCCACGCCTCATCACGGATGGAATCCCCCAGGGAGAAATCCCATCCTCTCAAAGGCGCAGGTGTGACCATCGCCGGCTACGAGAGATCACCATGGGGGGTCGCCTCCTAGAGCCGAAGAGCTCGCCATCTAAATCCCGGAGTGCTATATTGTGTGTATGTTGATGAATGGATGTGAATTTATTGGAATTTTTGTGATTGTATGATTTGTATGTGAAATTGGTAGGTTCTGCCTTTTTTTTTCTTGCCAACTATAAAGTTCTGGTTTTATTAAAAACCGACACCTATAGTCTTTGCCACGTGTCTAGACTGGTCAACAACCGACACATATATGCTATTTATAGTTTTAAAGAACCGGCACCTATATAAACAGTCACATGACACTTTAGTTTAGAACTAGCACCTATAATATCGAATAACATATAGGTTTCGGTGATAAAAACCGACACATGTATGTCTACAGCGACGATAATCGAAGTCGTTAGTGTCGTCTGCTGGGTCAGTTGAAAAATCCGACACCTATGACCAGTTTCCAACCGGCACCAAAGTATCTTTTTTGGGTGCTGTCCTCTTCTCCCTGCTTTAGCTAGAGTACTTTTGATTTGTTAAGAGCAGCTATCTTGCTCCAACGGCATGGAGTTTGGGCACTAATAAAGACGACTTTTGATGATGTTCCCCTACAATGCACAGGTGCACGGCTCATAAGGGAATTTACCCGTGCAGTATATGCTAGCTCTGGGGCCTGTGTCACCGGCTGTATGTGGAAACATATTTCTAGAGGCTAGAAACGGTCAGTTAAAGTCGACCGCCTATCCCTATTTTCCTAGCTGGTGATCTTAGCTGATCATCTCTAAAAATCGACTTCCAACAACGGCCGCTATAAGGTTGCCTGCCGTCTGTGGCGGCACGTTGTCCTTTGCATCATTTTTCACATGCTTTTTATTAGAGGCCATCATCTGCACCACCTTTCCAAACGCATTTTAGCTGTTTATCTAGAAATGGTTTCCGTAGCAGTGGGGGCTACCGGCCACGTTGTACCCAAAATTTTGACAAAAATGATAATTTTAGAAAACTTATTCGAAGAATGAACCGTGAAAAAAATCTTATTGAAAAATGAACCGTTGGCTTAGTGCTAACCTAGATAACGCTGATCAAGCTATAATGTCTTAGTGCCATCAATATTGGTGCTGAGCTCTCGTCCGAGGTGTTGTGACTTTGCCAAGTCATCATAGCTTAGTGTGAAATGACTTGGCGTTGAGGTCTCCACGGATTAAATAGTAGCACAGGCATATTCTTTGATCAGAACCGCAATAGTGTGGTGGTTAAATTCTTCAGTTATAAGCCCTTGGGTGTCCATCCTGTCCATTTTTTTGGTTTTTTTCCTTTTCTCTTTCTCCTAATACTAGGTGAAACCCACGCGTTGCTGTGAGACTTTAGTAAATAATGGATAACTAGGTGGAATCAGCTTATATAAGTTGATATGATTTATGATAATTTAAATAGTATATGGAATAATGATGATTCAAATGTAAAAGTAAGGTGATGTGGCTTTATGGGATAAGAAAAGGAGGGAAATAATTTGAACCCTAGATTAATCACTAAGGGCTAAAATAGTTGAGATGATATGGCTTAACGAGAGAAGAAAATGAGAGAGATAATTAATTTTGACCACTAATTAATCATCTAAGGTCTAAAAAACAGTTGATATGATATAGCTTAATGAGAGAAGAAAATGAGGAAGATAATTTGAACCGTAGATTAATTCTAAGGGCTAAACACAATTGATATGATATGGCTTAATGCGCAAAGAGAGAAAGAATATTAACTAAGTGATGATTAACTATAGGGATATAATTTACACCATAGATTAATTATCTAAGGGCTAAAAACAATTGAGATGATATGGCTTAATGAGAGAAGAAAAGAGGCAAATAATTTGGATCATAGATTAATCATCTAAGAGATAAAAACAATCAATGTGATACAGCTTAATAAGAAAAGAGAGAAATAACATTAACTAAGCGAGGATGAACTATAGGAAGATAATTTGGACTATGAATTAATCATTTAAGAGCTAAAAACAGTTGAGGTGATATGGCTTAATGAGAGAAAAAAATGAAGGAGATAATTTGGATTAAAGATTATTCATCTAAAGGCTAAAACCAATTAATTTGATACGACTTATGAGAGAAGAGAAAAATAACATTAATTAAGTGAGGAATAAAAAATGATGGAGAGATATGTTGACATATTATGTGAATTATGTGGATGATGATTTAATATTTTTGTATTTCTAGAGCTCTAAAATTTAATAAATTATAGAATTATAGCATACTTTGTATGATGTTTAAGATGTAATAATTGTTATTGGATAATGATATGGTATCTTTACATGCTGCACTTTAGAATTTAATGAATTGTAAATTTACAGTAAGATAGGATACTTTAAAAAAATAATATTTTTTTATTTGTAAATTTATTTTTATTTTGAACTTGAAAAATATGAAATGAAGCATATTATATTGCAGATTTGAAAACTTAAATTATATAATATTTAGATTAGTTTATATGAATTTCTATATAATATTAGGAGAGTAAGAGAAAAAAGTTTTTTTTTTTCAATTGACTACTCACTCTTATTCTTTTACATATTGATCTGTTTCGTTTGTAATTTTTTTTATTTTGAATTTGATTTCGAGTGCCAATATGAAAGAAGTATATTATTACGCTCGTTTCAAACTTTCATCAAGGACATCGATTTGTAGATAGCTAGTAACCTAATATATAATTTAAGTTCCTAAATTTTCCATATCATTCAAAATAAAACAAACTTTGCAAATAAAACATATCAATTTAAAAATAATATTACGAGACACGAGAAAAGAAAAAGAAAGATAAAGAAAGAGAGAGAAAAGAAAAGAAAACGAGAAGAGAGGGGAAAATTAAAGGAAAAAACACCGGGACGTTATAACTGTGTGAAGTTTGGCATTCTTTAAACATATAATTAAGTTTTCGTTATGTCCATGCTTTAAATAAGTTTTTTAGAAAGATCATTTTTTGTTAAAATTTCGGCACGTTGTAGCTTGGGTTGGCAATGCGCCCTGCCCCTGATTGACTACCGGGGATCGATAGATGAGACGATCGACGCGATGGAGTGTGGAAAAGTAATTAGAGGAGGGCGTACGTACGTGTCGCCACCATGAGACTAGTCCTCCAGCGTACGAGGATTAGACGTACCTACCGTCGATCACGCACCTCTAGGGTCGCTGCCGATCACCGTCCATGTCATGTCTGCTGCTGCTATACCTATAGAAATGCTCCTCTCCAACCATAAAAAGGACCCAGCCAGTGCTGCCATTTTCTTCTCTCCATGATCAGGCAGTGCTATATATGCTAGCTAGTACACACAGTCACACACTACATCGCAAGAGGATTAATATAATCCCGATCGAGTAGATCGAGCTGTCCGGCCGTGCGAATCTTGGTGATATCCATGGCGCCGGTGGCCGGCTCCGGCGACGAGTGGAGTGAGACGGCCATGCTCGTCATCGATATGCAGGTATATATACACCTACTCACGCGATCAAGGGTATACATGTCAATTAGCTGATATTACTATTGTGGAATTACAACATGGTGTGTGAAAAGACGGGTTAATAGTTTTAAGTGGGGTTCAATTTTTCTGTCCATTTTTTTCTCGGTTTGCCAGTTTTGGGGGTGTACCGTTTTTGGTAGAATGGTTCTTTTTTCCTAATAGAGACACGGAGAGAAGCTAGGATGGCTGCACTTTGATAATAATAGTAGAGAGATATGTCATATGCTATGCGGTTGAAATCTAATGGTTTTTCTGCTCGAGTTGCATTGGTGGTTTAATGCAGAAGGATTTCGTGGATCCGGCGACAAGCAGCGCCGCGCTATTGGCCGGTGAGGCCATTCTACCCACTGTCACCGCAGCAGTCGCCGTCGCGAGGCAGCGTGGTATCTTCATCGTCTGGGTTAGTCCCTCTAACTTGGGATTGAGTCTAGCATGTAGCATATGGTGGGTGATTATTACCGTACCACTCAAAAAATTTAACAGGTCCTTCCTTAGAATCTCGTGGGAAGCTAGCTGCTATTCTCAGATAATAGCCTACATATAGTTTATTTTTCTTAACAAGCTTATACATATTATTGAACAATTTGATCAGTTTGAGATAGATCGTGGATTTTAGGACTAGCTAAAGAAGGTAGGGACCTTAATTACGAGTTTCCTCAAACATGCCCTTATTTTTTAGCTAGCCGTCACTAGCGCTATAAATTTGCATTGCTAGAGCTGGGTAGCCTATGCTTACTTGAGTGTGATGTGTATTATATATTTGTAGTTTTAGAAAATAAATGTTTAAAAAACAAATCTCTTGTGGGCATCAATACAAATATAACACAAATATATGAAGCAATTGACTTTTTTTCTTAAACTTTAAGCAACATATTTATTAAATTGTTCAGTTAAGTGAAGTAAAAAAGAATATCACTAGATCCATCATCGAAAGTACTTTAAGCATGCCAGCAGCATGTTTGTATGTTTGCACGCATAGAAATGCATTGTTTATTAACCGATGGGTTTTATTAATTATGAGCTACCACATGTTGCATGTTTTTATTGAACTTGAGCAAGCCGTGTATTTTAACTTAATGTACACATATTGTTACAATTGTATACCAATATTATCGTCCTTCATATGCATCTCATTTTCCCCCCTATGATTTATAGTTGTGGTGGTTGAATGATTTATCAGTTATATGTAACAAGCTATACTGATCGTTTTATAAATCCAATCCAAGAGGAATCTTATACCATGTTAAAATTTAGTTCACTCTCCCAAAAAGGTCTTATGACACACTATAAGAAAACCATTTTCTCAGATGAGGTATTTTTTTCAGGCGGGTAGGCCTCTCGGAGCCAAATGCCTGTCTACGAAAATAGCAACAGGGAGCGAGACCGTCGTCCGCTTGCGAAGATTGATTTTTCAGGCGGACGACATAAGGTGCCGCCTGCGATTATCACAGGCAAACGTCTAATGTGGTCTGCCTGCAAAAATCATACCTGCAGCTCCAACCAGAGGAGTAGTGTCTAAGAACCATTCTTATCCTCTCCATCACTCATTTCCCTCCCCCTCCTCTCTGTCTCTCACACGCGCTACTTCACGCATCGGCGGCTCCAACCAGAGGAGTAGTGTCGGCGGCGGTTTCGAGGAGGAGCGCCTGGGGTAGGGGCGGCGTCAGCGACGGCTCCGACGAGTGGCGTCGGCTGCGGCTCTGACGAGGAGGAGCGGGCAGTGGCGGCAGCTCCGAGGAGGAATAGTCTTGGCGAGGGTCTCGACGACGAGGAGCGGTGTCGGCGGCGGGAGGAGCGGCTGGGGCGGCTGCTCCGATGAGCGGCAGGAGTGACAGTGGTTCATTAGATGGGAAGGGGCGGTGGCGGCGGTGTGGCGCCGGGCAACTGGCGACGGCGGCAGCACGGTCGGATGGGGGATTTTTTTTTGTTCACGGAGTATATTTTGGCAGGTAGGTGGTTATACCGCCTGCAGATTTCGCAGGCGGAGCTGATGCCCGCTTGTAAAAATCGTATATTTTTGTAGGCCTTTACTTGCATGTGGGGTGGATGGCTACCTAGAAAAATCCATTTTGTCTGCTTGCAAAAATCTATTTTCTATAACTAGTGTGAAACTAGAACTAGATTATATGTTCTTGTGCCAACTACCAAAAGGTCATCTCGTTCATTTCAGAATTACTATCTCCTTCGCATAGCATAATATAATGATTGGAATATTAATCGAATTTTATGCCAAATATAAGGGATTGAGTAGTCCTACTTTTCCCTCCAAAAACAACTCCAAATTTAGGGCATTTCGAAATGCATAATTTAAAAAACGGAGGAATAGAAAAAACATTGGGTTTTGATAAGAATAGAAGTGTAAATCAGAGAATTACAAAATACCGAAAATACATAGGAATTGTCATTTGGTTAGGCAGGAAGAAAAACACAGGATTCAGATAAGAAAGATAGACTCAAAGAAAATTTTTCAAGTGGTTGGAGCTTTTCTAAAGTTTCCTCTAAAATTTGCATACAATTAGCCATTCCATAGAAATTTCATAAGATTTAAGCTCAACTCCTTTGTATATATCAAATAGAAAAATTTCCTATAGGATTTGAATCCTGTGAAAATTTTCACAAATCCTTTGATTATAAGGTGACCTAAATTTGTCCCCACCTTATTACCTCCACCTATCCAACCATTCCCAACACACTACTCAACTAATGAGGGGCGTCATATTATTTTTTTCCTTTCTCCAATGCATCTCTAAAACCGTCCTCTGCAAAGTCGCTTCTGAACTTGCTCGAATCAGAACAACCATTATTTGGGTTTGCAACACTTATCAACAGTTCAGCTTCAGATGGTGGTTAATTCCTCAGTTTGTTCACTTTTCAGCCACCAGTTCAAGTCACAGAGAGGCCATAGGCTGCCACCATACATCTATCTGCTTGATTGCCTCCCTTTTGGATCTTCTGATCTACATGTTACAAGAAACTAAGGGAGAAAACAGACAAAAATGAACATGTTTAGCAGTGACCACTGAGCTAGGAAACATGTATCAGATGACAGACAAAACCAAACCACATGAAGAACAGTTAAACGAAAGGGACAGGAGAACAACATGTTGCACTTGTGTCATCACAAAAAGAAAAAAAAAAAGGTTGCAATCAACAATGAAAGGGAGATGACAATGCACTTCTTATTAATTCCATAAAAAAAAGGCTGAACTCATGCACACACAACCTGGGGATAAGATTCAAAATTGGAGAGAGAATAAATAAAGCAAAAGAGGAGAAGCACCGTGCCAAAAGGTAGGGAAAGATGTATAACAAAAAAAACATTTACAGAAGGCATATTGGAATATGACAAATAGCAGGGAGAATGACACATGTGGAGCTCACCACCTTTTTTTTAAGTTGATTAGATTGCCAATTAAATATTCCATAGACCAAAATTGTCCGATTTAGATGAAGGGATGTAGATCAAATGTCATGTAAAGTTTGTCTGGTTTAGAAGTTTAAAGAATTATAGTTGATTTTTGCCTTCAGCAAAAGTACAAGGTGTGAAATAACCTCTGTTTCCTTTTCCTTGTATACATTATGCTCTATAAATTAGGGGCTCTAAAGTTCTCATTTTGAGATGCTGCCATGCCATGAATGTTGGACTGATGAACTGATTGATGAAGATGAACTGCATATATGCAGGTGGTCAGAGAGCATGACCCTTCTGGGAGAGACGTTGAACTTTTTCGCAGGCACTTCTATTCTAGTGGCAAGGGCCTAGGGGTGGAAGGTTCCAAAGGTGCTGAGCTCGCTGATGGGCTTACTATCAAAGATGGGGATTACAAGTTGGTGAAGACTAGGTTCAGTGCTTTCTTTGCAACGCACCTTGATTCTGTCCTCAAGACCTCTGGAATAAAGAACTTGGTTATTGTTGGTAAGCACAAAATATATATTTAATCAAGCTATGATTTTGTAATTTGCGGTCATTTGTCCTGCAACCTATAATAATTGGCTGTAGCAAAGGCCAGAAATAAATTCTATTATTAAAATATATATATACACATATGTATCCATGGGAAAACCATATCTTGAACAAATCATATATCATACCTTGCATTTCTTTTGTGCTTGAGAGTTCAGTACTTCAGTACCACATTGCACATCACTAACGTTACAGCTTATATATTTATTAATTTGCTTTTGAATTTCAGGGGTTCAAACACCAAATTGCATTCGACAGACAGTCTTTGATGCTGTAGCACTGGACTACGACAAAGTTGCTGTCATTATTGATGCAACAGCTGCTGCTAAGCCGGAGATCCATTTATGTAAGTACACTTTTCACACTTCACCTTCTATGTATCTGTCACGTCCAAAAATTTAGCCAAATTTATAGATTATTTTGTTTCTAATCAAATCAGGGTACATAAAATGACAAATTAATATAAAGATCCAAACGTAAATAAAATATAAATACTTACAAAAGACACTTAGTGATCCTTACACCGAAAAGAAAGTAGCAGCAACGAAAAAAATGCGATCCTAGCGAGGCTTCAGCTCCACTCCATAGGTAAAACTCAACTAGGGTATAAGCCTTTATCCTCTAACTCCGTCTTCAACTCAGGAGCACTACGCTTCTACAAAAGTTGAAATAATAGCGAGACTGAGTACAACCATCGTACTTAGCAAGCACGCACCAATGATGCAGGCGTGCATAGGGAGACAAAGAGGGGTTTGCGGCAATTTACATAGAGGCGGTTGTAAACATTTTATAACTAGTCTAAAACAGTAAAATAGTTGATTAATTAAGGCAAGATTAAATGTCCACGGAACAACACTACACCATGTTGAACAGGCCCAACCAAACCACCTAAACTACACCAGTTCATTATGTCAAGTTATTAATAATGTGGGACTAATCACGGTGAATCTGGTTGATCGACCATAACCACAAACACGGCTATTCGAATAGTTTTACGCTAGCCAGAGGTGCACAACTGTACACACAATACACAATCCATCGGCATGTCACCGTGTCCGGCCAAACACGTAAACATGTCGAGTGATTGTGACAAAACGCTTCGCATAACTCCCCCTGACCATGCGCACCACACCGCAGGTTTTGCCCCCACCTTTAAAACAAAGGTGGGCAACCCCCTCGTGACTAGGTGAATCCGGAAGCCACATAGGCCATCGCAGGGCCCATCCAAACTCCACCACACCCATCCTTGCCTGGGAATGTCGGAAAGGGGAAAGTTATACAAGTCCAGCAGTTACCCATTCTTGCTTGTGGTAAGCGCGGTAAGTATTCCAATGTTTCCGTGAACCGGTCCTTATTTGCCATGGGTGTGACCAGCAAAACCATGCACCCAATTTTTAATCCCAAACGGAAATTGGGGCATGACAATAACTTTCAAAACCAAAACATCTCACGACAATAGAACGAATCATCCATAATGGATTGGAACCCTCATCATTGCGGCAAAGTGTGTGTGGTCACTGTTAAGTGATCAATAATGTGAAAAACCTCTCTATGACGGGCGAGTAGCCATTACTGATGATAGATTTCTTTATCGGGCCCAACTTCCACCCATCACCGATAAGGTTTTCCTAAAACGCCACACTTCTAAAAGCCCATCACGAATGTGTCATCAATGACGGGCTTCAACTTTCACCCAACAAAAGTGACGGTTGTCACCTTTGATGGGGTGTTTTAGCGCCCGTTACGGATGACCATTTGTGGAAGCTTGGAAATTACACACGGGAAAAATGTGTATCTCATCGATAACTCCTTTCTTTTGCGACCCAACACAGACGAGATTTTTCACAAGAAAATAAATTTGTTTTATTGGCTAGCCTTAGACAAATGCTACCCACGCCCGCACGTCCAGTGCTAGCACCATATGCCTCACACAAAGCCCACATGTGCCATATGCCCACAAACTGACCCATACGCGCAACCGCGAGGGTCGGCTCAGATATCATTTATAACAGTCTGTCCTCCAGAAAACGCAGCCCAGCCCAACCGACAGGCTGGCCTACTTACATAGACCATCTCATTTACACTTTCGTACTCGCTTCATGTAAAATAGTTAACCCAGAAGTGATATGGTTAGAGGAACAAAGTCTTATAAGTTTGTTACAACATTGCTAAAGTAGTAAGGTGGTACTAAACATGCGCACACAGCTCTCATGTGCCACATAGGCCAAATCCTAATTAGGCCAGGATGTCACACGGCAATTAGAGTATGCCAATTTCATTGAATGTAAGAGTAAAAGGTATTGTGAGAATAGTTCAAAGAAAAAAAAAGTAAAGCTAAGGGATAAGCTCTAAAAGTCGTTTTGCTTCTGGTAGAGTCTAAGTTTTGGCCTCCTCAACTTTCGCCACTAGGGCTATCGCAGAAAGTTCTCTGTGTTGGGACATTTTTTGGTTTCTCCTTTCAATATTTCAAGCCATTAGTAGCATGATGGTGCAAACTCCTTTTTTCGGTCGCCCCTTGCTTGCAGTCAGCATCGTCCACCACTCATGAACTATTGAAGCTATGCTCCATATTGTCGGTTTGATTTGCTCGAGCAAGATCCATGTTGATAGCATGTCCCATATTCCCTCTGTATATCTACATTTTGCTAGGAAGTTGGAGGGTGTCTTTGGGTGTGCCGATAGAGTGAGTAGTAGGTACTGTTTGGTCAGCCATAGGTTGCTAGTCTATCAGACATCCACATTCGCTACACCATGACCTGAAAGCTACAATAGCTCATCTGTCGGTAAAGACCACCTATTGCCAAGGAAAGATCTTGCATTTCTTCGGCGCTTAGGGCATCGAGATAATCATCTTGTAATTCGTGTTGATGGAGCCAAAGAACTACACTTTGTAAGTGGATACTGCCATGTGTTCTCCATGTCTTATGAGCTTTCAAGTGATTCCATCCTGTTCGTCGTTAAGGAAATGTACTTCTTGCATTGTGTTCTGTAGGGGGTTGACATCTTGTATCACATGTCCTGTTCAATGGCCTTCTTCAATGTTCCATTTTTTCTGGAGATAGTGTAGAGTCTCAGCGCAACATCCTTTGGGCGCAAACCATGCAAGCTAGATAGTTGTGCCCACTCAAAGTTTTTGGTGACAAATGAGTTGCCTACAATTGGAAATTGTTAACCTCATTTCAAGGTGTTACATGAGGAGAAATTGAAGTCCCACAAAACATGGTAAACCCTATTTAACACAAATAAAGACATATTTCAAAAGGAAGGAATTCAACACACATTTGCAAGAACTTGTTAATTGACTTCATGACATGTGTGTACATATGTGTGTGTCATATTTTGGCATGCATGGCTTCTAAATTGCAAGTATACATAAATTGTTTTTTAAAAAGGAAAAAGTTCATTTACTCCCCCGAACTATTTCACCGGAATGCTAAACTATTTTGCTTATTTTACACCTCCGAATTATTGAAAATGGTTCAGTTTACGCCCAACACTATTTCTCCTTTTCATTCTCTTTATATAACTCATATTTTCACTGAAAGTTTGATATGATGATATATGCATTACAATTTACATCTCAACATTTTTTTGTAGATTTTTTCTCACTGTTTACGTAGGCTGGAACACATCTAAAACCAATCGAAACATCAATATTATAAAGTTCAAGCAAATATTTATGAAAAAAATTAAAAATATTTTTGAATTTAGATATGAATTCATCTATGGCTCCAAAATTTTCAGCTTAGAATACAACTTGTATAAAATGTAACATAAAAGAGAGAAATATTAGAGTAAAGTGAACCTTTTTCAATAGTTTAAAGTGCAAAATGTGAAAAAAAAAAGTTTAAGGGGTTAAGTGATCCAATGGATTAGTTTGGGGGAGTAAATGGACTTCTTTTTTCTTTTCATAATGGGCCATCATTGAGGCCCATCCAAACAAGGCCTTAACGGATAGGATTTATTTTAAGTGTAAATATAACTGAAACTGGACCTTGTGTACATGTGTTGATTATGTACTCTCTGATTAATTACTTAGTAATTGAGCACTACTTTATGTTAAACAGCAAACATGATAGATATGAAGAATATCGGAGTGGAAACACCAACCTTGGAGGAATGGAGACGTTGAACTTGCTGTTACGTACTGCTCATGTTATTACAGGAAACTTGCTACATATATACGCAAGACCACCACCTTCCTGGATGCATCATCAGCAACAGCGACTGGACCTCCATATTGTTACTTGTTTAAATTACCTCCATATGCGTCATTATAATTATATATATATGAACCTTGTATAACTGTGTTTAATGTGGTGAGTACTAAATGTGGTTATATATATATATATATATATAAAATAAGTGATTCCCTCGCTACTATTAAAACCATTTTTCGTTGCGGCCATTTTAGGTTTTCGCTGGCGAAATTTGGAGCCACCACAAAGCAAAGCGATAATTCATTTTCGCTGGCAGTCGTCTTAAGCCAGCCGCTAGCAAAAATGGATCTTTGCTCGCGGTTGTCTTACACCAGCCACGAGCAAAAATTCATTTTCGCTGGCGGCTGTGTTAAATCGGCCGCCAGCGAAAATCTATTTTGGGCCAAAAAAATATGCATGCAGCTGCCCAGCCGCTAGTGAAGATTTGGAGAAAAGCCTATTAATTCATTTTCAAAATTCAAATCCAATTCATATGCATATGGCTGCTCATTTCCAAATTCAAACACAAAATACAAAATCATCATTAGCACAGATCAAACATCATGTAAACAGATCAAACATCACAACATGCACTAAACATCTGCATCATCTGGATAATCTGGAAACATACCAAAAAAAAATCCTAGTCGAGCTCGTCAGATCCGTGCTGCCGCCGGTCTCTCTTCGTCACCACCTCACCGCTGCCGGTGGGGAGGGAGGAGGCGCCGGATCCACTCCCCGCCTCCCCCTCCCCCGCACTGCTGACGATGAGAGCCGCTGCCACCGCCGCCCCCTTCCCCGCGCTGCTGCCAAGGTCTCGTCGGCAGATCCGGCCTCCCCAGTCGCCGGGGCAGCAGATCTAGCCTCCCCAGTCGTCGCGGCGGCGGATCCGGCCACCCGCGTTGTCGTGGCGACGGCTCCGGCCTCCCCCGTCGACATGGCTGCGGATCTGGCCACCCCCATCATCACAGCGGCGGATCCGGCCACCCCCGTCGTCACGGCAGCGGATCCGGCCTTCCCCGTCGACGCGGCGGACGGATCCAGCTCCAAGCTCGCGGAGAAGAGGCGACGGCAGCCCGCGGCGGCGGTGGTGACGGCGATGGAGGACGGAGAGGGAGAAGGAGAGAACGCGGGGGAGGAGAGGAGGAGACTAAGGTGGAGGTGGTAGGTGGCTAGGTGCGGTAGGTTTATATATTTGCCTCAAAAAAAATTTTTCCAGCGGTCCCCTTTACCTACCGCCAGCGAAAACGCGATTTTTGATAGCGGACACTTAAGAGGACTGCCTCAAAAAATAGAGTTATTTTTTATGGCGGACCTCTTAGCATGGCCGCCAACGAAAATCGGTTTTCGCTGGCGGTTTGTAACCCCCCTCCTCTCGTTATATTTTTGCTGACGGTTCTTACGTATGGCCGCCAGCGAAAATTATAGGATAACGCTATGCAAAATCGTTTTTCAAGTAGTGCCTTTCTCATCCCCGCACCCACCCAAGACCATGGCCTTGGCCTCGAAGCCCCGCGGGACGAAAACTTCACCTGCCCCTGCCCCCTAGGGGTGGGTTCTGGCCCCACGGTCTGCGGAGGAAATTGCTACCTATAAGAACAATTGTTATATTCATACTAGTGATAAATTCTCCTCACTAATGACCGGTTTGTTTCTGTGAAAATATTTCTTCACAATGGAGATATGGGGCAGGGAAAAAAAATCTGATTTTATTATGGTGAAATGTCATCCAAATGTGACAATTTCTTTTTTCTGAAATGAAAATTAACCGGCTACCCAGTAGCAACACTGCCGCCTGCGTACTGCCAGTTTAACTGGCAATGATGCCTTTTCCAACGGTGATGAGGTTTTATGTACTATTGCATATTCCTCTCATTCCCCTCGTGTTATAAATATTTAACGCAATTGATTGTCACCAATTGTGTTATTATGTTTTTATAAATATCATTTGTTTTCTTATGACTTGGTTTGTGTTAGTGTTAATGGTACTTTAAACATCCCCGCAAAAAAAATGGTACTTTAAACATGACTTATATTTTTTATAATCACACTAAATATATAAACTTATTAAAGTAATAGAAAAAACCCTCCACGTTTCTCTCACCCAGCCTAAAAATTGTCATATTAATCGAAGAAAAAAATAGAGTTCACATAGAAATATAATTTAAAAATAGCTGAAATTCAAAATTAAAAGTAAGGTATATTGGAAGAGAAGACTAGAGTCCATACTAGCATATAATTTAAAACTAATTGAAATTCTCAAATAAAAAATAAGGAAAATGAAAGCACAGGTCAGAGTCCATATAAAAGTATAATTTATAATTAAAATTTGGAATTAGAATATCTCTACTATTATAAAAATTGAAGATGTTTCCACGATCCGTCATCCTTGTTTGAGTCGGTTATAATAATTGAAGATGTTTTCGCGGTTCGTCATCCGTGTTTGAGTTGGTTTTAATTTTATGTTTTGGTTTAATCTATATCTCTTCTCTACTAAAAATTGAAGATGTTTTTGCCGGTATTTTGGTACGTCATCCGTGTATGAGTCGATTTTTAAATTTGTTTGCTTTTGAAAATACATATCCGTAATTGAGTCGGTTTTTAAGATCGTTCACTTTTGATAATACAAAAGGAATCACATAAGAAATCTGTTTAAGAAAACTCACATGCTAACTTGAGACGATCGGACTCCTAACTGCAGCTCATGATTTTCTATATATATATATATATATATATATATATATATATATATATATATATATATATATATATATATATATATATCCTGGCGAACTTCCACAGTGAATTTCATCTTAACTAAACCATATAATAATAATAAGATTAAAATAGACTTCACCCGTTGTAACGTATGGGCATTTTTTCTAGTTAAAAAAATTTTAGAGTCCGTACAGATAGTCTAGAGTCCATATAGGAATAAAGAATTAATTGAAATTCAGAATAAAAATAATAAAATTAAAAGTGGAGTTTAGAGTCTACATATAAATACAATTTAGAAATAACTCAAATTCGGAATAACAAAAAATGAATATTGAAAGATGAGTTTGAGTCCATATAGAAATACAACTAGAATTGATTGAAATTCGAATTAAAATAGAAATATTTAAAGAAGAGTCTAGATCAGTCGATATAAAAGTACAATTTAGAAATAACTAAAATTCATAATTTAAAAATAAAAAATATTGAAAGGAGGGTTTAATTACATCGTTGTTCCATTTTTATCATCACTTCGATGGTGTTTGAATCTTCTGAAGATGAAGATGAATATTAAGTGTTTCACGTAAAACGAGGTGGTAATAATATATGATTAATTGAGTTTTAATTATTACAAACTTAAAAAATGGATTAATCTGATATTTTAGAACAACTTTTATATAGAAAGTTTTCGCACGAAACACACCGTTTAGCAGTTTGAAAAGCATGCCACGAGAATCTAAAAGTTTATCCAACTTTTGTTGGAGAAAAGAACCGGACCGAAGATGCTAAAACAGCCAACGTACAAACTAAAACATAAACACCTAACCAACCAACCCAGTACTAGCATGCTCTTCAGTACCACTACTATTTCTTCCAATGGCCACTAGAGCAATCACCATCTGCTTTACTTCATCATCTTTCCTCATAGCTACAGCTTTATCCAATTTTGCTGCAATCTTCAAACCTGCACCTTCACATCTACAGCCTCATCTCTATCAATCAAGTTATTATTCTTCAAATAATTCATATATCCTTCTTCCCATTACCAGAAGTTATACCTAGATCCATCTTTCTACACCATTAAAAACCAATGTCAGCTCAGACCGAACTCAACACCACACCAAACACAATCAATTATTACTCATAACTCATCTCATGCTCAGGACAAGCGTAGATAATACGGTTCAGGTTAGCGATGGTCCCCGATATGTGCTTCCCGACAATTTTCTTCTCGCATAAGGGCACAAGATTAACGGTACCCTCTTTCGACGACTACAGGAGGAGGCCTAGCTAAAAGAAGCCATGGGACTGCGACCTGCACTTGGTTGCTGGTTGTCTCCCACCGTGCCCTCGCCACCACACTTTGGCTGCCTCCCGCCATGGGCCTCGCCGGCTACCGTCCTAACCCTAGCCAATTTGGTGATTTTGGGGATTTGGCCAGCTACAATGGCATGGATGGGGAATATGTAATATTTCAAAACACGGTGATGTGGAGGTAGCCGTGCTCAAAAATGATACCTACTTAGCGCGCCACGTTAGCGGTTAGACGCGGTCAAGAGCCGATTAGACTGACGGTGGTACATTAAGCCAAGTTTATAGACCTAAACGTGTATTTTTAAGTTTACGGCTCTAAGTGATACCACCCTATAACTTTTAAGGACCGGCAATATGTACTTTACTCCAAATCAATTAACCAATTCGTTATTTGACAAAGGATACCGACCAACAGTTGAGTAAACTACCAGTGGCTGCTTCCTTTGACGAGCTGGATGCCCCAGCTCACATCCTCGCAGCGCCGGATGTACGGCACCGCCTTGCCTATGTCCTCGTAGTTCCTCCTCGCCGCGCAGTCGTAGTACGACGGCGAGTGGAAGCACGGCTCCGGCGACGCCGCCCGCACGCACGGCGGCTCCGGCACCTCCGTCGCGGGCTCCTTATCCCACACAGGCCGCCTCGGCATGAGCCACGGCCGCTCCCCGGCGAGCCCCTGCGCGTCGTAGCCAAAGGTGGAGAAGCCGGTGGTGAGCAGCGCGTCTCAGGTGCTGAGCAGGTACATCTCGCTCAGCGCCCTCATGTCGTGCGCCGTGTCGCCCATCCGCTGCCACCCCTCGTGGCTCGGCTGGTGCACGCCGCCGCCGCCGCCGAGCTCGTCGCGGATCCTGTCCGAGTACCACGAGTTCAGCGACGTCACGAGCACGGCCTGGTCCGACGACGACGTGTTCGTCGTCGTCCCTGCGGTTGGGAACGGGATGAGCTTCTCCCTGCGTGCGCAGGAGAGGACCTGGTCGAGCACCACCTGCGACACCGGCGGCGTCTCCTCGTGGTACACGCGAATCTGTATGCCGACGAGGTGGCCGGCGCCGGCGAGGTGGTCGCGGTGGTAGGCCGTGATGGCGTGCCAGACGGCGTTGGCCGGGTGGAGGAGGTAGCGGCTGAGGTGGTGGAACACGGCGTCCTTCTCCGGGAACATCCGCTCGAGCTCGCCACGGAGCGACGGCACGAGGAAGAGCCCCGGGACGAGGTAGCTGTCCGTCTTCATCAGCAGCCACGGCGTGCCACGGAGGAGGCGCTGCTGCTCGTCGCAGTAGAACAGCTTGTCGTGGTAGTCGGCGCCGCCGTCGAGGTGGAGGTACACGTACGGCGGCGGCCGGCCCGACCACGACGACGTGCCATTCCCGCCGGCGTCGACGGAGACGGCGTTGCTCTTCAGCAAGGTCCCGAGGCTCTCCCTGGATTTACCGTCGAGGTCCCGGAGGCGCCGGAGCGGGAACCGCCGGCCGCCGGGGTGAATCCACGTCGTCCCCGGGAAGGGCTCGCAGAAGAGGGCGTCGACGTCGCCGTTGTACGGCGCGACGAGGAGCGCGCGCTCGGTGAGGACGGCGTACAGGAAGGCGGAGATGATGGGGATGACGCGGTTACCTAGCCCGCGGTCGTAGACGATGGATACGACATAGCGGCAGTCGTCGTCGTCGCCATCAGCAGCGATGGCGCCATCGCCGGACTTGGGCTGCCGGAGCGCCTTCTCGTACGGCGCCGTGCCGGGGCCGCACCGCACCTGGAGCGCCTCGTGGCTGCGGAGCTTGGCGACGAGGTAGGGGGAAGGCTTGTGCGCCGGCGAACTCGTACCGGCTCCGGCATGATTGCCAGCTGAACGCGGCGGAGAGGAGGTCGCCGAGGAGCTGGTCGCCGGTGAGGTTCGAGTTCGAAGGAGGCGCGTCCTCTAAACCTGAATAATCAGCAGAAGAAGCTGAACGTTGGTTGAATGAATTATTTCATTTTTTTAGACTGTAATACCACATGTTTTTGGCCAATTATTTCTCCAGGCACAAGTTTCCTGTGGAACACATGAATTTCTCAAGATTTCCATACGATTTTCGCATTAATCAATTCGATACTGGAACCTGAAAAATTCAAAGGTTCGAAACGTTTGTCTCGATTGTCCAATGGCACTGGCCATTGTGGCAGAGGAGCTGCTTCCGGTTCCGAAAGTCAAAAGAGACCTTAGGGTCTCCTCGGATGCACATAGGAATTTCACAAAATTTATATATAGTCCCCCTAATTTTAAATATATGGCGTTGTTGATCTTTGAACAAAACTTTAGTCCATTCGTTTTATTCACAATTATACGTAAAAAAAATATATGTCATGTCTAAAATAACTTTAATAAACAAAGTCACAATAATATAAATGTTAAATATATATGTCGATGGGCGGTGCCCAATACGTCCAAATATGGGAACCTAGTGTTCTGTGATGGGGATCTAAGGTTTATTTAGGTTCAGGTTTTCAAAGGATAATAACCCTAGTCTTACCACCCCCATATAGCAACTTTGGTGTACCTGGGAGCCCACATTTTTTTTCCAACCCCCTTTCGGAAAACCCCTGCTCCTTATATACAAGTGGAAGCCTACCTGGCTCATGAGAAAAAGTAGAGGATACTATCTATGACTGCCTATACCTTAGTGCAACCTTTGATTGGTGCGTAACTAATAAGCCAACTGGCGAGACCCATCCTAACCCTGCTGGAGACTCCTAGAATGGTTCTCACCCATGGCTTGCAAGGGTGACGCGTGCTTGGTCCAACACGTCGCTAGGTAGGTACCCCTTGATGACTCTGAGAGCCCCTAGGTGTCAGCTACTGAGTAGTGACGCGGTGAACGGTTCTGATCTATTCGCACTACCACGCGACAGCTGATCGGGTAGCTGATCCAAGCTTGCCTCCATGGTGGGCTACCCCAGTCAACCTCCGGGTAGGCAGCCTATCTTTCTCTTAATTCTTGTTTAGACATATGGCATAGCCGAGGGTGGATGTCGGGACAGAGAGATATGATATACCAAATCTTTTTTATTTTAGTCTCTTCGTCTTACAGCACAACATGCTTGATTAATATTGGTTGTAGTTGTACTAATGAGACATGTAGGTGGCGCGGTCTACCCACCCCAAGGTGTGGAACCCATAGGACTTCTATAGGCCTTTCTTCGCACAACCCTTAGCATGTGAGATCAATACACTGTTATAAAACCAGCCCCGAAATCGACATCGGTAGCTAAACGCGGAAGAAAATGCCATAGGAGATCCAAATATGATGACGACAACGAGACACGATATTTGATAACGGAGTTCAGCCGTAGCCTACATATCCAGGGCACTGATTACGGGCGCTCCTCCTCGATCCAACATATACAGCGTATCAGAGTTACAACATCGACTCATGGCCGGTCGCCGCCGGCAACCGCTCCCTCTCGCTATGCTAAGTCACCATGCGATTACAACAGGCACGCCCCTCTATTTATGAGAGATCCTAGGATAGAGTCTGACTCTTACTTTAGTCCTTATACCTATTACAACTCCAAGTTCTAAACTGTAACAGACTTTGTACACATATTCGACAGAAACTCTAACATTCTGTGATGGGGATCTTCAAGGTCACATGGGTTGATGTGACGGGGGAGATTATTGGATTTAGTTGCACATCGGTAATTGATGATGGGGGAGCATGACTTAAAAGGTGGAGGCAGTCATCACTCATAAGACTAGTACTTTGGGTTGTGTAGGTCTAGAACCTAAAGTTGTTGCTCCGATTGGACCTGTGGTGGAGTAGGTCCAATGTGATATAGGTGGCCTACGTTTGGTGGGCCGGGCTGCGCACTGTAACACACACCATGTGGTGGGTCTAGGTACGTCTGATGTGCTCGCTTCATCCTATAAGCGTTCCAATTGGCCAGCACTCGAGCCAGTCTCCACGCTTTGGATCCCGAGCAGAAGCATCACGAGTGACGACTGCCCAGGATGGCTGCCACGCGGCTTAGTCATACAGCGCCACGCGTCTATCTCTAGCGAGCTCCTTAGAGCAAGTATAATGGAAGGCTGAATGCTGAGATGGATGAGAGAGGAGAGGAGAAAAGAGGGGATTTATAGACTGTAAAGTTCTATACAGTCAATTGTTGACTGTATTATTAGCTTTGCTCTTAGCTCCCTTCTCCCTTCTTATAAATGGGCCATGTTTCTACTTTTTCTGGAAGACCGGGTGAGTGGGCCTAACGCCTTGACTTTCACCCTAGCTTTGCATATAGTGTGGGACACCATATTTGTGATGCTGACAACGTAGTTTTCTTTAATAGATGAATGTTCAAACATCAAGGTACCTTACAGTTTTCTTTAGTAT
The DNA here is from genome assembly GCF_034140825.1 of Oryza sativa Japonica Group. NCBI lineage: Eukaryota > Viridiplantae > Streptophyta > Magnoliopsida > Poales > Poaceae > Oryza > Oryza sativa. The sequence goes on along the minus strand of NC_089036.1, from coordinate 10,155,997 downwards.
AGTTTGTGGGTCAAGTTAGTTCCATGTAATCTCATTGTCACTACTAGAGAGAACAATTTTCTGTACGAGAACCCCTATAGGTTGCAAGCGGACCGTGATTGACGGCGTCTGCAAAAATCGATCTCTATTTTCACATGCAGTTCCTTAAGAGCCCCGCATGCAAAAATCTATTTTCGTATGCGGATTTCTTAAGTGGCGGTGTGCAAAAATGAGCCTATTTTTATGTACGGTACTCTCAAGGGACCGCATACAAAAATAGGTTTTCGCATGCGGATCTCTTAAGTGGTCCACATGCAAAAATAACTACTCCACAAATTTTTTTTCTCCTCTCTATTTTTCCTCTCAGGCACTTCAAAATTTTCACCTCCTCTCCTCCCTCTTCCTCTCCTTACATTATTTTCACCCCTCCTCTCATTATTTTCACCCATCATCTCCCCTCTCTCTCTCCTGTCCTCCCCTCTCTTCCTCCGTGTCGGCGACTGGCGGGTAGGCGGCGCGCGGGAGGTGAACCACTTCCTCCACCGCCGGTAGCCGGCTCGGCGCCCTCGGGTGGCGCCGCTGCCGACGAAGAGGCAGCCGGGACCGAGCGAGTGGGAGGCGCGGCCACCTCCTCCACCGTCGGGCGACTCCACCTCCCCCTTCACTGCCTCCTTCCTACACGGTTCCGGCCGCCGCTTCGCCTCCCACGCGCGTGGATCCAGCTGCGGCACGGCAGATCTACCACGGTGGCGAGCAACGGCCGGTTCGACGACCTTGGGCTCCACCTCCTCCACCGCTGGGTGGCTCCACCGCCTCCCTCCTGCATGGATTTGGCAACGACGCAGCGGATTTGGCGACAATGGGAGGCACAGCACCAGGCGGCGGCGGATCTGGCGTGGGCGACGGTGGGCTCGGCCTCCGGCAGCTAGCGCCGGCGAAAAAGTGGGTGGGCACCGGAGCTAGGGTCTAGGGTTTGGTTTTTTTTTGCTATTTTCTTTTTTATTATTTTTTTATGTTTGTATGTGATCGATATAAGCACCGTATGCATAAATTGGATTTTTGCATACGGATGCTCCACCCGCATGATAAAATCACTATTTTCGCAGACTTTTTGGTGCAAACATGCGACTCAACCGCGTGAAATTAAAAATGATTTTTTAGTAATGTGTATTTAAATTTTAGACAATGTTGTTTCTTCATGGCAACTTACTCGTATTTTCTTCTCATCGTAACACACGGATACTTTGCTAGTCAAATAATACATAAAATGTACGCCTGGAGTTCCTTATAATTTGATAAACAATCATGTCAAACGATATTAATTAACTTTAATCATCTAAAGGATTACACCTTGGAAAAGGGAAAACTAAAACAGAGAAACTACTACCGTAATTGATCAAGAAATGAGTATTCATCTCTAATAATCAGCTTAATTAACTGTCTCACGTGCACCAGCTATCAAATCCGTCTACTAATCGGTCCATGATGGCCAGTGGTTCCACCCAAATATGTGTGCTGGTTGTGGGTTAACGGGGATAGTGTTTTTATCTCTCGAGGACATCCCCTCGTTGCTTGCATGTTATCTGAATAGTGATAAAAGAATTTAAAAAAAAATAATAATATAGATTAATATAAAATATTTCGTTCCACAAACATGCCAGTTAAAATTTTACTCCTACATGTTATAACAAAAATTATAAATATAATTGCGAATGTGTATAATAACTAGCTAGTTTTAGTTTAATTTGTTTTTTTAGAAATTATATAAGTCTAATTTTTTATTGTATGTCTGTGAAGTGATATATTTATCTTAAGAGATGAAAATCCATATTCGGTTAATATAATGGCTGTTTGATGGCATTTTTGCAGCGGCTAGAACGATGAACCTGATAGCCATGATCATTAGGTATATGTGAGGCCAGCTAGCTCTCCATTTTATGTGTGCATGCGCCATGCAAATATAGAAATACACACTGTACCCAATCTATACTTGTCAATTAGTGTATATATGCGTGTGTATACTGAATCAAGAGCAAGCTATGTCAGTCGGCCGGTGAAGCAACTACGTACATCCATGCATGCATGCATGCATGGCAGTACACAAATATATGGTGTTTGATTAAGGGTGAGGTGATTAATGGGCTTAATTAAGAAATTTAATGCGCCTGCCCCTGGGCTTAGCCCATATCAGTGAATGATACAATCGCGGCGTATTATACATATCCGCAGTTTTGATTTATCGGCTAGATGAGTTTACTTATCGATCAAATTAGAGAGATAAGCTGGGGTTTCAATTTATCTGAACAACTTCTACTCACGCGTGCGGAAGAGATAAAACCAGATGAATTAAGAGATAACCAACAAATCAATTGATTTTATCTCTATAACAAACTTGATCGAGTTAGTTACTTCGCGCGAGCGCTGGCGAGGCGCTTATCACCGGACTGTGGCCCAGCAGCAGAGAAACAGAGCGAATTACAAATCAAGTTTATCTCTATTGATTGTTTCTTATCTACAGAAATAATGACGAAGGAATCGCCACCCAGCTGCGCACGCGCGGGCGGCTGGGCCTCCATCTCCCTGATGCTCCAGAAGTTAACAAAGCTCACATATTTGACGCCGGGAGAGGCTAAGAGATAAAATGAAGGATATGAACAAATAACAAACTGATCGATCAAGCCTTATCTGCAACGAATTTGACGCGGAGAAAACGGCGCGCGGACGCAGCGAGCACCGACCTCAGGCCCCTATATAAGGCGTCGACCCCTGGGTAGCCAGGGGGATTCACGAACTCATCCACACATTCATTCACCAACGCATCCAGTACCCACAAGCCATCCATCATCAACGCATCTGCGCGCCCATCGATCAACACACAACGCAGCTATCCATCCTCGACGCAACCATCCATCCTCGACGCAGCCATCCCTCGTCATCAACACATCCATCATCCAGCACCGGAGCAACAGCGCGCGCGCGGCCGGAGCACACCGGCGGTGGCGAGCGGCTTTGGACGAACCGGCGTCCGGCAGGGGAGCACGAGGAGGGAGATGGAATCGACGGTCTTCCAAGGTAAAATTAATTAAGATCAGTTTCCTTCTTATTTCATATGCAACACGTACATACGCATGCATGGAGAGGCATCAACTAGAGTATGGAGGAGCACACTCGTGCGGCCGCGTCGGTGTGCGCTGGTGTTATGGCACCGGATGACGGCAGCGGCTATCGATCTGCGTCAACAAATATCGCCCGGTTACATATTAGATCGGCGACCGGTGGCCGGTGGCACTCCGTGTAGGCGACGACGGCTATCGGCGACCGGCGGCCGGCGGCACTCCGTGCAGGCGACGACGACTATCGATCTGCGTCAACAAATATCGCCGGCCGGTTACAGATCAGATCGGCGACCGGCGGCCGGCAGTCTCACATCGCATGATCGGATCGGTGATCGGCGACTGACGCGTGATGGCAGCACCCAAAGACGACGGAAGACCGTTGGCCTTACATACACACGTCGCACGGCGGCGTGGCAGCAACAACAGGAGGAAGGACGACGGGAGGACGGCGAGCCAGTGCTGTTGGATGGCAACAAGCTAGCTAATGCATGTTGATTAAGTTAATTATTATTGTGGCAACATGGCCAACCAATCGGAAGACGACACATCATCAAAGTGCTATAGTGCCATGCAACAAGTCATGTTCATTCTTGTCCTTCTCAACGGGGTGCTAGATGTGATTAAATCCAGCTATTACATGCGCTGATCATCTCCAACAGTTCCTGATTCTCCTCTGATCTAATCTCGACGCAACTGTTGTAACGTCAAGTCGTTCAAGTTACGCAACTCCATGCATGTTTTCACCAACAATCTACATCGACATGTTGTTCAAGACCGACGAGGCAAAACGACGGAGGACGGGCGAAGCCGATGCGAAGGCTACGCTACCAACACCAGCGCACGAACCGATGAGGCCGTGGATCGCTGCCAGCGCTCACACATACACATCTACATCATCATCACAACCATGCATGGAGAACGCGAAGCGAAGACGACGAGACGACCACAAACAGCTTAATCGAAGGTTCTTTTGCAGGCTTAGACCTGCGAAGGTAATTAACTGGGAGCTTCTCGAAACCCTAGGAACTAGGAGACCACATCGCACAAGTCAGATCATATATATTACATTGGGAATTTATATTTATGATCTTTTAAGATTAATAAAGAGTATGTTCCCTATATTTTGTTTACATTGTGTATTTAGGTACACTGGCACGTCCGCACATATATGTATATCTAAACATAGAGATCTCATATGTTATTTTCCACTTTAAACAATGGCAAGTCGTTTTGCTGTGGTCAAGTCAACCCCTTCCGGCCGGCTAGCTAACGGCATTAACTATTACCAGACAATTTGCATAGCTTAATTTTCTGAGCTAACGATTTTGTGGTCCTATTACTAGTTGGCATCTAAGTTACCACTCCTTTTATTTGTGTGAGATTTACTATAATAAGTAATCTTAAACGAAGAGAATATAGTACGAGTTATGACTACTACGGCTGAATTTTTTTACTGGTCCATATACTCTATCAGGTTCGTATGGCCAGTATGTCTCCTATCCATTGTATGGTCAGTTATGGATGTGCAATAGTGTCATGTACAGTACCAACGATTGCTAACAGTGCATGATGACTTAGCTAGCTACAGAAAATTTGCATGCATATATATGTTGGTCTGATCGATGAGGTAATATATGCACAGTATGCGTACGTTTTGAGTAGATAGTTAATTATTAGCTAGATATATAGTCCTAGTTAATTACTTTAATTTGTACAAGATAAGTATGTATGGATTTATATATCAGCAGTTCTGCACTTGAACTTGTGGATTAATTATTTCCCCCTTGCTTTTAAATCTTAATAAAGAATTTTTTTTACGAGTTACGAGCATATATTTACACACTTAGAAGAAAACTTTCTAAGATAGTATATAATTAAGCACACGTTGGAAATTAAGCTTTCAGGAGACCTAATTAAGCTCAGAAGAAAAGAGATCGAGCAAGATATAGCTAGAGAGTTAATTAAAAATGAATCTAGCTAGCTATTAGGGACCACTTGAATTAATTAATTATCAGCTAATTACCTCGTGTGGCAGTAGTAGTGGTGAATAAAGAGGACGGCATCTCGTCGTAGTCGCCCCGGGCGTAGTAGGAGAGCACGACGGCGGCGATCAGCACGGCCGCCGCCACGCTCGCCGCCCTCACGGCCTTCCTCCCCGTGCCACAGCCGCTCAACAAAGGCAGCCGCCGCCACCATGGCACCGCCTTCACGGCGACCTCCGTCGTCGACGCCGGCGAGGACGACGGCACGCCGTCGCCGACCTCCGCGTCCATGCGAGCTAGGCACAGCTAGAGCTACCTCTTCGTCGATCAAATATATAGCATAGGTGTATTGAGAGAAAGCTAGGAGCTTAGGAGTATTAGCTAAGGTGTGATCAGCTTGGTTATTTGATGTATACGTTCGATCTTAATTACTGAAGCTTCCTAGAAGTAGCAGATTGACCGTGCTATATTCCTAGCAGCTCAAAGTATTCCACGTAATATCATTATCATATACTACCTTTTCCCATAATACTTTGTATTTCTAGGATTTAAATTTGTTTCAAAATAATTTTCACAACATAGTATTAACCACTTCCCATTCAAAATTTTTCCTATTCTACCCTCAACTACCTTCACACTCTTACCTATACACCATTTAGGTCCTATTTGTTTCATCTTAAGATTATTATAATCTAGATTATTAAATCAGATTACTCTAAGCTGGATTATAATAAGCTGACTATAGAATAAACTGTGAGTTGTTTGTTTTTCTAGATTATTAGAGGCATCTAAAGGTAGTGGGTCTTTAGCCACTTAATAATCTAGAAAAAGCTCCTCTAAAGAAGATTATTGGATTATACTAATCTAGCATAATAATCTACTTGTTTGTTTCAGCTTACTTCTAATAATCCAGGTTATAATAATTCTAAGCTGAATCAAACAGGTCTTAATAAGGGACACCATAGTTTTTTTTTTCAAACCTTAAAATATAATAAACAATCAATCTTAACTGCTTAAAAAATTCATAACTTTTTGATCGACACATCCCGATTCGTCCGTCGTTTGTGTACGTCCGTGTCATGCGAGTGTCTTCCCCCGTCTTCTTCGCGCGGTCAGTTTCCGCGGCACGCATACACCACGCAACAGGTCGAGAGTGATCAAGCCCACAAGTCGTCCGTCTGCATCATCTGTGAGTTTGATTCACACGACCGTGACGCAACGCAGTTCCCGCACGGCCCGGTTCCGATTCCTACCCGGCGATATCACAAGGGAACCAAAATCCACCGGATCGATTTCGATTTCGTTGGGCTTGACAAAAATTGGATGAGGGGAAACGAAGAGGAGATCGAGGGGATTCTGATTTCGCATCCAATTTGAAAGGAGAAACGGTGGAGAAGCTGGATTTGAGATGGGATCGATTTCGGCACTGTGCGAGAAAGGAATCTGGTCAGGTCCGGAGGAAGACGATAAAGCTGGGCCAGTGGGCCCGACGTGCCAGTCAGAGAAAGGGAGGAGGCAACCCATTGAAGGGTCGAACGCATATGTTGGGCCGAGGTGACGAGGATACTAGGTCCTGACCTTCTGATAGGTATTGATAACTCTGGATTTGGTGAAAACTTAACACAAACGATCCGGCTTCCGATCAACACGATCCGAACCGTGCAATCGTAGCACCACGTCTCCTCGTTGACCTTACCGAGAAGTCTAATCCTTACATGTAAATCGAAGAATACAAACAAAAACAAGATAGATTACAACACAATTGCATATGAATGATTAAGCACTCGAATTTAGGGTTCCACAAACCAATCTAGCGGTGAAACTGCAATGGCAGAAATAATCTAAGTAAAATCCGACTCTAAACGATGACGGCTACTGAATAAAAATGATTAGGGACGTCCTAGGGTTGCTCTAGGGCGCACACTCCCTTGAGCTTAGCACACGACACAATTATAAGGCCCAAGACCCAAATTAGATTCGGACTGGATGAGATATGTGGCTTGTTTTGCAAAATCATGATAGCTCGGTGGGAATTTTGACGTGGGACCAAAACCATATGAAAATTAACTACATAAGCTTTCCATCAAGTAATCATAGGCCCCGAGATTTCTTCTAGATCAGAGCCTAGGTACATTTGAAGTTGATGTTATCCGGATGCCCGAATCCGAATCCGAATCCGAATCCAAAACGTGTAGAACTTTATTTCTTGTCTTCTATGTACTAAAAATGACATGCTGAGAAAGAAGTAGACTTGGAGAAGGTCTTGGTTTGGTCCCCAATCAACTTCTTTGACCATACATGCATTCCTTATACATGCTCGGTCTCTTTTCCTTCACCCAAGCAAGTTTCTCTACAAACAAAAACAAACGAAACTCATTGTGTAGCAATGTTTGTTCAAATATATAACAAGTAAATTTAATATAGAACATATGCACCTTTGGTTGATGAATACGTAAGATAGTGATGGTCATATCCGAGCTAGTTGTGTCCTCATCACGAGGAGGAGAAGTACATAAGGGTGGCCCAAATGGATGGAAAAAGGGAGAGGAGAGAAGTGGGTTTGCACGTGAAAAAAAAAGACGAATCTTAATCGAATATCCCAAATCTTGGAATATGTCTATTTGCCTCCCTCATCTCTTACCCTTAGTCGAATCATATCCCTCAACTGCAAAATCGGGTATAACACCTCCCCCAACTTCAACAACCAATTCAAATTGACTCCTTCGGTGGTTTTAAAAACTTTTTTTTTCTAACGTGACAGTTTGACTTGCTCCAAGCTGGTGTACTGACGTAGCAGCCTAGTCATCAAAACAATTGAAAATAGAAATAGGTCCCACATATAAGTGATAGGATGTAAATAAAAAAACATTGGGGTCCAGTTGTCAGCCGCACTCATTCCTTCTTCAATCTGTATGCGCCGCAAGCCGCACTGCCACACCTTGATGCATCCCCTAGCGTCGCCGCCGCCGAAGGAAGGCGAGGGGTCTACTGTGGCGGCTGAAAGTAGATGGCAATGGCGACGACGACGGCCACCGCCATCGCACATGTCACAAGTTGCAGTCGATATAGCGATGAGATGAGGTGAAGGTCGCTGATATGTGGGTCCACCTGCCACCGCCACCAAAAACCTAAATAGCACAAAAATATCTTACGTAGCGTATGAAAGATGGTTTACATTAAAAAAACAATAAAAAAGATTTTATATTGCATATAACAGATAGGCTGTATTTTCAAAAAAAAATAAAAGAAAACTTGAAACTTATATACAAACTTTCATGTTGTGTAAGGATACCATAAAACAATTTTCATTTTTTTGAAATTTTTAATTAGATAAATGAATTGTTAAGTTTGTATGTCTATATGGGTATTTTGGGATTTTTAAAAATAAAGCGCAATCCAATGACATATTGTTGAAGGTATATTGTAGAAAGAGACAATGTTAGTGGTAAATTATTGAACTCGGACAAACTTAAGTGATGGTATAGAGTATTTTTTTTATATTGCATTAACTGATATTAAATATTGAAGGATGTAGGTAGCACAATATACTCCTACATCGAAAATTCAAAATTAATTGTTGGTGCTCAGAAAAGACAGCCACATTGCAGGTCTTGTATGTGCGGTTGGCCGAACGGATTGACTTGACCATCTACGGAAAAATGTCTATTTAACTGTTTTGGCGGCTGGCGGCTATTGATCCATAGTTATTTTTTTAGGGAGATCCATAGTTATATTTGATAGCTGTAGGTTAGACAGTTCTGGTTTTGAAAAAAAAAAAGTGAACACATGGAGTTCGTTAGTGAATATAATTCTTAATTAATCACTCTATTTCGATACAATAGCCCCTAGCTCCCCTGTTTTTCTTCAATATTTCTATAATTTTTCAATGTGTTTTGTTGTTTCTCTTCTCCTTTTTTTTCCCTATCCCGGCATCTTTTTTTATTCAACGACATTTGATCCATTGCCATTTTCTTCTCCCGTAGAAAACACAAGAGATTTGCATTAAAATCACTAGGAATTTTATTTCATCAAGTCAGAACAGAATGTCGAAGCTTAATTTTGTGAAAAAAATAATAATAAGACACATAGTAGTCCTCCCTGTTTCTTTTATCCTTTTAAGGTGTGTTTGGTAATTGAGTGGATGAGTCTAGATAGGAGATAGCCGTCCGGATTTTCTGTGGTGTTTGGTTGGAGGGCAGAATGAATGGGACGGTTCATAAAAGGGAATATTCCCTCAATAAGCTGGACGAGTGCATCCGGCCAATTTGGTCGGAAGAAGCCATTCAGTTTTGGTCTGGGTGATGTGTCATATTCTGATCAGCTATGGTTGGTTTGATTTTCTGTTAGCAAGCTCCAAATTATTTTTTTCTCCTAAACCATTTATCTAATTTATGATTTGATTATACCATTATATTTGTTACAATTAAATCTTTAAAAAAAGATCTCAAACGATTATATTTTGATAAAAGTATAAATATGACAAATGGGAACCACTAACTTTTGGCTTATCTCATCCATGCTATATCCCTTCAACAGTTAAACCAAACAAGAAATTTAGTCATACTATCTATAAAAAAAATGGATCATCATATCCAATAAAATATAGATGAACATATCCCATCCATACATAACCATCAACCAAACGCATTAATGTTTCTTCTTCTTCTTCTTCTTTTCTTCTTCTACCAGAATCTGTGAAGCTCCCAAGTGCCAAAACCCCTCGGGAAATACTCAAAAAGCTCGGGACACAGCTTCCCGAAGGCCACTCTCGGGAAGTAGCACTCGGGAACTCTCCTACGGGAAAGTTGAAAACTCCCGAATGTCGTGTTCGTGCATTCGGGAGCATAAATAACGCCACGTGGCAGGTAGATCAAGTCTCCATAATTAAGGCACGCGGGAAACACGTACCACTCAGGATGTAATGCTTTTTTTTATTGTAAGTTATCCATTATATATAGAGTAAATTTCATAAAACTGCATATATTTTGCACATTCTATCACAAAACTACAGATTTAAGAACTTATTTTACAAAACTATAGATTTAGTATTTACGTTTATCACAAAACTAAATGTACTTTTCACATTACATCACAAAACTACAGATTTAAGAGCTTGTTTCACAAAACTACATATTTAATATCTTCATTTATCACAAAACTACAAGTTTAGTGTCTTCATTATTAAAAAACTATATATTTTAGCATTGTTAAAACCTGTAGTTTTGTGATAATGAAATGTAGTTTTGTGATAATGAAGACACTAAACATGTAGTTTTGGGATAAAAGAAGACACTAAATGTGTAGTTTTGTGATAAAAGTAGACACTAAATATGTAGTTTTGTGAAACAAGCTCTTAAATCTGTAGTTTTGTGATAAATTGTGTAAAATACTTGTGGTTTTGTGAAATTTATATAGAATACTCTTGCTATTGTTTGTTTAAATGTAAATCATCTTTCGTGTCCTACACAAAATATTTCTGTGGTGTTATCTTTTGCGCGAAAAATTTCTCTCTCCTATACCACATATAAATAAGTTTTATTGAAAAAAAATAAAATTACCAAAAAGAAATTGGAACTTAGATATAATATGCCATGTTGTGTAATGAGGCAACATAAAAATTTTCATATTTTAAATCAATTATCAAACCTGCATACCAATTTTAGGTATTTTTTTTAAAAAAAGAGTTCATTCCAATTGTATATTGTAAAACAATTAATAAACTTAACGGTTATATTAAGAAATGGATAATATCAAAGGAAAATTATCAAACTACGACAAACTCAGTGCATAGAGTAGAGATTTGATCTCTCCAATTATATCATGTTTAATTTGTCCTATATGTGTTCAACTCATAGACAGTTTCTGGGATGTATTGAACTCGCAAGATTTTCTCAATTTGTGGGATTTGTGTACTGAACTCGCAAGATTTTCTTTCAGAAGCTGGTAGAAGTAATTCTCTAAGGGAAAATTTATTAAAACAACTTCCATATTTGTATCTTGTATGGTAAATACTATATTACATGAAAATGTGTTTTTTCTCGTTTCAGTCAAGGTGTACTATCTTTTTCACCAACAATTTTCACCAACCAGGTAAATTGGAACCATGCCATTGTACTTTTACAAAGTTTGAGATATTCCATCGGTATCTCAATGACATGTAGGACCCACATGAGTCAATGACATGTAGGACCCACATGATATCTCAAATTTTGTAAAATTATAATGGCATGGTTCCAATTTTCCCGTGTAATACCGATCCGATCAGCATCAACAATTATACTTCCTTCCGGAACAATGTTGAAATTTTCCTTCCAAAAAAATCAACTTTGAAATTTCTGGCACACTAAGTACTATTATAGCTTCCTGCTTCCATATGTCCTTTCCATTTTTCCGTGTGAATAAGTATACAGTACCTTTTCGGTTTTTAATATATGGCGTTGTTGATTTTTCAAATACGTTTATGTTGACGCGAAAAACACACACTATCCTAGGAGATCTGCTTAGCTCCAGTGCAGGTCCAAAAGTTGATGAGATGCGGGTGTGCCAGTTAGTTTGACCCTGCAAGTGACAAGATATACAAATAGAAGATCAATGAGCCGATCGGCTAACAAGCTGATGGAGCAATTCCAGCCGATGCCGATACCAACTGATAGCGATAGGGTTTTGAGCAATCTGCTATATGTCCAATGTTGATAATGATATAAAGACAATCGGCTGATGACGATATAATAAAATATCAATATAATCAAGTAGAAATCAATCGGCTAATAATGATATGATAAATAAGCGTCGACCCGAAGGTTAAAGCATACATCGACTGGAGGTCCGATGTCATTAAATCCACAAGAGAGTAAAATCTTTGTTGCGATCGGCTAAATCCAATATGTATGCAATCCTTGTAAGCCAATGCAACGTTCAAATAACTCATCGGCTGAAACCCCGATGAAACCCTTACTGACAGTCAAGAAACAAGCTAGAGATTATGGTTCTAAGCACGACTTAGTAGATCAAACTTAACTGATGCAGCACTAAGTATAAAAAGAAACATAATATCTAGATGATCAAGCCCTGAACTGATCTTCAGGGTGGTAGATGTCTAAGCTAATCTAATCCAGCAATACGATTTAGCCGATACCGGTAGAAACCCTAAAGCGAGAAGCAACCGATAGAGCTAAATAGATATGTTAAAACTAGATTAATAAAGACATATGATAAATTGGTAGGAAAAAATATCAACCGAACCAGAGCAATCCAAGAGGACGAATATACTGATGCAGCCTTGAATAACACTGTCGACGGGGGATACCCGCAGACCGGATATAGAGGGTGTTGGGGTCCGTTGGAACGATGATCTACATAGTACGACATCAAGCAAACAAAAGACAAAGATTATACTGGTTCAGGCCCCTTGACAGGTAATAACTCTAATCCAGTTGGTATGGGATTATATGATGGAAACCACAGATTACAAAGGAAGTGACAGAACTCGAAGATACCGATGAGACCGTAGTCGAGTTAGTTCGACTAGATCTCCCGGCGAGTTGGCTTCTGCAGGCTCCGGCTTCCTAGGCTATGGTGGATCTGTTGGCGGTGATATTCGACGCCTTAGGTCCTGCCCAGGGGGTCCCTTATATACCGTGGGTCCGCTGATCTCCAAGTAGAACTCGGAGATATCGGACCCCACACGATATGGTAAAGACCCAGTACTGTCCGAGTAGAACTCTTCCCATCCGTAGATTCTGTTTCTATCACGTGATAGGTTTCCTTAACGTATACGGAAGCTACCCATATGTGCGCGGGTATACCGTATCAGTACACAACGTACATCCAAGGATAGAGGGTATACCTTATCCTTAACCCTGACAGTAGCCCCCGACTTCTGCTTAAATGAACTCATGTAATCGATCGCGACTTCTGATGTCGGAATTGTTGTCGTCCTCATTTGATCGATCTCGGTGAAAAAACCGTAGACACAAAAGAGCCATCGACAACATCGCATGAAGTTCAACGGTCATGGGTGAATTTAAATTGAAGTCTGAAAATTACCGCGCGCAACAGACCTAGAGTTTTCCGGCGGCAATCTCTCTCCTTTCCTTAGAACACGCACCATCGGTAGTGCGCTTATTTAAAGGGATTTTGGGAATCCATTTGGAGTCCATTCGCCAGAAAACCCTCCTGCCTTTTAGCGCTCTTCGTCTTCTCCGGCGATCCTCCAGCGGGGATGGATCTTGAGAGGTCCACCTCAAACACCGCGTCCCTGAAGAAGCTGCAAGACGACAGTGCCCTCCCCGGTCGCGGGACCTTGTAGAGGGAGGCTGGAGGTACAGAATCTGAACCCATCTTGAGCCGCATGGTTGTGGTCGAAGATTATATTTCTTGCGGTTTTCTCCCTCCGCCTTCCGAGTTTCTTCTTCTAGTCTTGAATTTCTATGGCCTTTCTTTGCTTCACCTGAACCCCAACTCCATTGCCTTTCTGAGCATCTTCTCTCATCTTTGCGAGGCCAACATTGGGGTAGTGCCTTTTCTTGACCTGTTTCGTTTCTATTATGAATTGCGTTGGATGGAATCCAACAGGGTGTCTGGATGCGTTGGATTCCGACTTCGGGATGGCCTGAAGTCGCGTTACATCCCCTTCCAGTGCCCCTCTTCTCGTAGCAAGTGTCGGACGAGATGGTTCTATCTTGAGATAGAAAACTCAGATCCCGTCCTTGTCCCTGAGGACCAGCCAGAAAAAATCCCAAAATAGACCGCAAAACCCGCCCTAACTCCCTCCCTCCAATCTTTCATCGACATCATTGATGATCTCCGAATACGGGGGTTGTCGGGATACGAAGTTACTGCCGACTTTGTAGGTCAGCGGATTCAACCGCTGCAGGCCCGCGCCCATCCGGCCTTTGATTACTCCGGGCCAGATGACAAGACCCGGGTTTCTCCTCGGGGTATTTTTTCTTGCATTTTTTATTTTGTTCTAGGTGCATTTGTTTCTCCTGACTTATCGAGTTCTTGTTCTCGATTTACAAGTTTGGACAGCAACACTGTGGGACGCCGCGTTGGTCAGATAATGATTAGCGCGGCCTCAAAGGCGGACGACATCCCTATCGCACTTTGCGACAAGGACGCGACCGAACGCGCCGCCGCGATTAATGTAAGTGTACTCGATGATCCCTTTATATCTCTCTTCTCGAGGTCGTGTCATGACTTCACTTTGTGCAGGCTCTCCCTCTGTCGGATGCCATCGGTCCTCTCGTGGATCACCAGGCGGCAACGTCGTTGAAGGAGGGCGTTGCCAAGGAGGCATCTGACGCTGTTGCTACCACCACAAGTGGCAGCAATATTCTGAAGAAAGGGAGGAAATTCTCCTCCATACTCAGGACCCACTGGAAAGCGACGAACTCCGCGGTAAGCTTCTCTCTCGTTCTTTAGCGCGTAGTAGGAAAGATTTGACCTCACCCCATTTCATCTTACTTAGGACTCGGACGCGTCTCCTCCACCTAAGCGAAGCGAAGGCAGAGGTTGGTGACGATTGGCGCGAAGTAAGTAAACGTTCTTGAGGTCTTTCCATTCTGGAAGTTTTGGTCGCCTAGTCTCATGAAGAGAAGGAAAATCTTCGCAGGATGGCGCGGGCAAAGGTGGCGCAAGGTAGGATTGATGCTGCTTCCAGTGCGTCCCCCGCGGCGACCTCGACAGGAGTCGTGGTCGCTACCAAGGACCAGGAGGCGGCACCGAGTAGCCCTGTCGTCAGCCTTGTGACTAACCAGAGCCGGTCCACCGATGCCCTCACCTGGGGGAGCTCCAAACGGAGATGGAGCACATCCTACATACCGGTGCTCGCGGCGTAGGTCGCGAGATGGAGGAGGCCCGGGCGGTGACATTGTCGGCAAACCAGCGTGCCGAGCAGCTGGCGCGCGATCTGGCGGAGGCCCGTGAGGACCTCCTGAAGATGAGGGAGCTGGTAGCTGGCAACGAGAGGTAGCGACGCGGGCTCGAGCACCGGATGTCGGAGCTCGAGGGCAACATACTCGACATCCACGATTCGTTGCGAACATCGTTCACCAGCCTGCACCAACTTGCCGGGGAGTGCGGTATCGCGACTACCATCCCGACGCACCCTGATGAGTTCTCGCTGACATTGTCGCTCGCGGAACTGGCTAAGGCGATGGAGGAGATCTCCTCCAAGCACGCGGCCAGGATCGGCGAGGAGACGTCGAACGGCATCTACACCGGGGCATGCCCTTGCGTGCATGAGGCTACCACATCCCGATCTAGACCTTAAGAGTGCTTTGGATCGGGGGGCCGCCAATGATGCGCGCAAGGCTATGATACAAGAAGTCGGTGACTTGGGGGAATATGTCCTCCCCCTTTTTGAAGAGTAGGATGTTTGTTTTCCCTTGTATTCCTTAATCCACATGCTTGTAAAACTCTCTGTGGGTTCGAACTGCTTTTTATCTGAACAGTCGTTTCCCTTGTTTCCTTAGCATGTGATTCTGAATACTTTTGTCGTTGTAGAGATGTTGATGTCGAGGATGTCCAACAGCGTGGGCAGCCTGATACGCCGGTGGTCATTCTAGCGATTACGCTTGAGCCGCACGTGCTGGAGGTGGGAGTTGTTCAAAGCCCGTCCGCGGAGGCGTACATGGCGATGACGTCCCTGGGTTTGTGTTTTGATCTCCTTCGCTCCTCGAATTCGGATTGACTTAATTAGCTGTGTTCTCGGAAGAGGAGGGCAGCTTGACTTAGTCCTTTCCGTGTCGAGCAGATTTCGAGAACGCGTTGGCTGACCGAGATCATCGAATCCAATATTGAAAGACGAAGCTCGAGGTGGCCGAACTCGAAAGGGCTATGGTGGAGGTGAAGGAAGACCAGGCCGTGGAAGCCCTCCGAGGTCACGAGGTGTGGTTCAACTCATACCTCAAGAGCTACTGCACGGCGATGGCGGGGGTTTGCAAGGAGCTACGAGTTCCCTCAGAGATCCCAAGGAGTCAGCGGCTGGTTGTATCTCGTGGTTGAATGGGACCTACGCACAGCTCGAAGGGAGCCGCTACGCCGGAGGGCACGTGCTGGCCTGCATCCAAGATCACCGCCCGTAGCTGCACCTCGAGTTCCTTCGCGAAAGATTCTCGCGTTCTCAGAGGACACCGCGGAGATCGACGGTCTTGTGCAGTTGATGGCGCCGCTTGCCGAGAAGGTTTTCCACTCCATAGATTGGCGTTGGCCGTCCCGGTGGTTTTTGTATCCTGTAGAAAAACGTCTAAAGGAAACATGTAATATACTTTAAAGTATTTGTGACTTGTAAGAAATACTTGTAAATTAGAAAAGGAATCTATCTAACTAAGTTTTCTTACTCTGGATATGTTGTGTATGAGTGTTTTCTCACTTTGCGACTTCGATCAGTCACCTGAGCCATACACTCTCCCTAGCCCCCAGCCTTGTCGTCGGAGAATCGTTCTCGGAGGATAAGACTCTTGTACCCTTGACCTGCCTTAGTTGAAAAAGCACTGACCCTAACCCCCAGCCGTAAAGTTGGAAAACTCAATTTCCGATTACACGGCTTGGTTAATACGCACGGTGAGAACTCTTACAGGACCAGATCTTACATGGTCGTTTGTCTCTGCATGATCCAACAAGGCCTTATCCGCTCTGGGCGTCCCAAGCCGAAGTTCCCTTAGGTTCCTCAGAGGCCTTGCCAAGATGGCGTAAAGTGACATGAGGATAGGTTTCAACTCTAGGTGTCGTCGTGGTAAGCGATCTTCGGGAAGAAACACTCTGACAATATTCTTTACCTGAAATCAACTTTATTGAAATCATGAGATGTCTTACAAATGTGGAGACTATCGATTTATACATAAAATTTATGTAATTGAACAATGTTCCTGGAATTTGCTAACTCGCGACCATCACCGTCTGCAATCTTGAATGCACCCGGCCGCAAGACTTGTGTGATCGTGTATGGTCCTTCCCACTTGGATGAGAGCTTGTTGCGCCCTACTTGACTTTGAACCCGTCGGAGGATGTAATCACCAATCGAAAGTGTGTGTGCTCTGATGCGCTTCTCGTGGTATCGGCGAAGGGCCTACTGGTAGCTGGCTGCTCTGATGGCAACTCTTTCTCGATGTTCCTCGAGTAGATTCACATCGTCGCTTCGCTGCTCCTTCTGTTCCTCGTCGGAGTACTTCTGTACTCGTGTGCTCTGATGTTGTAACTCCGTAGGGAGCATAGCCTCTGAGCCATACACGAGGAAGAAGGGTGTCTCCTTATTGGATGATGTCGGTGTGGTACGCACGGCCCATAGAACAGAAGGGAGTTCTTCGACCCACTTCTTGTCGTGTGACATGAGTCTATCGTAGACGCGGGTCTTGATCCCTTGTAGTACTATGCCGTTTGCCCTTTCGACCTGTCCATTGCTTTGAGGGTGAGAAACCGAGGCAAAGTAAATCTTGACTCCCAATCCAATGCAGTAATCCTGGAAGTTGGCACTGGTGAACTGGGAGTCGTCGTCTGTTATGATGTGGTGAGTCAATCCATATCTGCAGAATATCCCTTTGATAAACTTGATGGCATTATCGGCCTTGATTTCCCCTGTGGGCGTCACTTCAATCCACTTGGTGAACTTGTCGATCGCCATGAATAGGAATTTGTAGCCACCCTGTCCTCGTGGGAATGGTCTGAGTATGTCGAGCCCCCAGCACGAGAACGGCCAAGTAAGAGGAATAGTCTGGAGCGCTTGCACTGGCAGTTTTGTGTGTTTGCTGTGAAATTGACAGGCTTCACACCGCTGCACCATGTCACAGGCGTCTTTGAGCGCGGTCGGCCAGAAAAACCCTTGTCGGAAAGCTTTTCCTACCAACGTCCGACCGCTGGTGTGTGACCCACAGATCCCTTCATGTATGTCCAAGAGGAGATGTTTGCCGTCGTCGAACGAGATGCATTTGAGAAGTACTCCGTTTGGCGCCTTTTTGTACAGATCGTTGCCAATCATACAATAAATCTTGGCTTGTCGGGTTATCTTCTCAACTTCTGCGCCGTTGTTAACGACGAAATTCGGTAAATCATTTATCGGATTTAGTGTTAAGGCCGAAGCGGATTTGGGAGGAAATCGATAACAGAAATAGGGTATGAACCGGCTTCGGAACCGCATCGGCTACAGTGTGCATCGGCAGTTACCGAATCGGACAAGGCAAGCCGATGTAGCCGATTCGGGTAAGGTGATATTGGAATCATTGTCGGATTGAGTTGACGTGCTTCATGATGACTGCCACGTACAGGTCAAGTCCGAAGAAGGTGGTTGTATCTATTAATTAGGAATAGTTTGTTAGTTTCCTTTTTATCTTTAGCAAAAGTGTGTTTAGTGTCCTTTTATCTTTAGGAAAGGTTATTTCTTGTCCTACAAGGACTAGTATCTACCCATGGGTATAAATATGTACACCCGGGGTCTATGTAATCTATCTTCACGATCAATACAATTCGGCGCATCGCCACTTTTTACCTTTTCTACTTTATTTTGTCGTCCGGCGGGACTTGGCACCTGACGCGGGGCTGCATCGGTGTTCGATCTCCGGCTAAGGGGTAAGTCCAATGTTCCACCGGCCCAGGCAATTGTATCGTTTACGTCGGCGTCGTTCAAGGCTGCATCAGTACATTCGACCTCTTGGATTGCTCTGGTTTGGATGATATATTTGCCTACCTATTTATCATATGTCTCTGTTAATCTAGTCTTAGCATATCAATTTAGCTCTATCGGCTGCTTCTCGTTTTAAGGTTTCTGCCGGTATCGGCTAAATCGCGTTGCTAGATTAGATTAGCCTAGACATCTACCACCCTGAAAACTCAGTCAACGGCTTGATTGTCTAGATATTATGTTTCTTTTCATACTTAGTGCTGCATCAATTAAGTTTGATCTACTAAGTCGTGCTTAGAACCATAATCTCTAGCCTGCTTCTTTATTGCCAATAAGGGTTTCATCGGGGTTTCAGCCGGTGAGTTATCTAGACGTTGCATCGGCTCATAAGGATTGCATATACATATAAGTTAGATTTAGCCGATGACAACAAAGGTTTCACTGTTTAATCTAATCTTGTGGATTTCATGACATCGGACCTCCAGCCGATGTATGCTTTAATCTTCAGATCAGTGTTTATTCTATCATATCAATGCTAGCCGATTGGTTTATACTGGACTATATTGTTATTTCATTACATCATCATCAGCCGATTGCCTTTATATCATTATGTACATTGGACATATAGCCAATTGCTTAAACCCTATCGCTATCGGCTGGTATCGGCATCGGCTATTATCGACTATCGGCTGGAACTACTCCATCGGCTTGTCAGCCGATCGGCTGTTTTGATCTACTATTTGCATATCTTGTCAGTTGCATGATCAAACTAACTGGCACGCCCGCATCTCATCAAGATTTGGACCTGCACAGGAGCTAAGCAGATCTCCTAGGCCGGTGTGTTCGATTTTTTCGTCAACAGTCGTCCTCTGGCAACTCGTCGCTACTCAGGAACTTGATGAGCGGTGTCCGCTAGTCGTCTGTGGTCTCGATATCGGCAACGACGTGTTCCGCCTCTGTAGCCCCCGAGCTGACGTCGGGGACAAACGTGCTACCTTCATCGTTTGCCTCTTTCACTGATGGCTTTGTCAGGACGTCCAGAAAAGTACCAGGTTCGAGCGGCTCTCATCTGGACGCGCGCCGTGCTAGGTCATCTAGTTCGATGTTGTCCTTACGGTATACGTGTTGCCAATAGATTCACCAGGGCCGGCGGAACGTAGGACTTACCCCTTCACCGGAGATCGAAAGCCGATGCGACCCCACGTCAGGTGCCAAGTATACCGTAAGGACATCGGTAAAGAGGGTGGCGATGCGCCGAGAGTAGTTGTATTGAACTGTGTGATAATTACAATGACCCCGGGTGTATATATTTATACCCATGGGGAGATACTAGTCCTTGTCGGACAAGAAAGAAACTTTCCTAAAAGATAAAAGGAAAACATAAAGACCTTATGGGACACTAAACACACTTTTCCAAAGATAAAAGGAAACTAACAAATACTGCCTAATTAATAGATAAACTGCCATGTCGCATCCTCCTTGAACTCGGTCATTTCTGGATAAGCTTCCTTTAATTGATCCGACTCCATCAAGAACAAAACTGCTGGCGACTTGACAACTCCCATCGGCCGATCCCAAGACTCTGAAGCTGATACTGACTCTAGGCCGATGATGACTTCAGGCTTACCAAATTTTGGCGTTAACAGTTTAACCCTTCGTTTTATTTTAAAAAATTATGTAATTATTATTTTTTTATTTGATTTATTGTTGAAGATTATTTAAACATGATTTATATTTTTGTGGAGTATTTAATAAAAAAATGTCCACACTGCAGCACACATCTACACGTCACATGGCTATATAGCACGTGCCGACCGGTCTTATGATTGAGTGGAGATAGCACTAATTAAGTGATCAAGAGCAAGGTGTATGCATATGACTACTGGAACATGCATGGATGAACGCACGCTCATATGGAGTACATGGAAAGGACGACGTCGCGCGAGACGTGCAAGGTAGCTAGCTAGAGCTGCATGAGAGCAAGGTTAATAGTATATCCGATTGTCGGCTACACTTAATTTTATTGCCAATTCTAAAGCCAACTACTCATACACTAGGTTGTCTTTTAGCTGGCTACATCTCATAAATCAGATGATTAATTATAACTAGCACATGTTAATGTGTATGATCAAGAGTGAAGTGGATCATTGTAGCCATTTTATTGTGACATTAATATTTGTATGCTACAGAAGTAATCACAAAACACCACATAGTTCACACACTTCATAGCACATCAACCAAGTTTGTGTTATGAGATGAACAAGAGTAGTTCTCCGTAGTATAAAAAGAGTAAAGTACATGGCCGGTCCTTAAACTTGTGGGGTGGTGTCAGTTTAGTCCGTAAACTTGAAAATTCCATGTTTAGATCCGTAATCTTGGTTTAATGTACCAGGGCGGGTCCAATCGAGGATTGACCGCGTCTGACCGCTAACGTGGCACGACACATAGGCATCGTTTTTGCAATCAGCCCCCTCCGCATCGATGCCGTCAGAAATTTTACATTTTCCCCCCTCCGTGCCTTACCGCCAACGTGGCGTCCCGGGCTACATCGCCGAATCCCCCAAAATCCCCAATTCGTCTAGGGTTTGGACGCTCGGCAGTGAGCTCCACGGCGGCGAGGCGACGGCGGGAGGCAACCAACTGCAGCGGCAAGGCGATGGTGGGAGGCAACCAAGTGCAGCGGCGAGGCCATGACGGGTGGTAGCCAAGGACTGGTCGCGGCCCCCATGGCTTCTTCAAGCTCGGCCTCCGCTTGTACTCGCCGGAATAAGGTACCGTTGATCTTGTGCCCATCATGTGAGAATAAAACTGTCGTGAAGCGCACATCGAAGACAGTTAGTAACCTGGATCGCATTTTCTACACTTGCCCTGACCACGAGGTGAGCAATAGTTGATTGCATTTGGTGTGCTGTGGTGTTGAGTTCAATTTGAGGTGACATTTGTTCTTAATGGTGTAGAAAGATGGATCTGGGTATAACTTCTGGTTTTGGGAGGAAGGATACATGAAATATTTGAAGAAGAATGGGTTAATTGCTGGAGAAGAGGCTGCAGATGTGAATGCACAAGTTGCTGCAAGTTTGAAGAATGCAGGACAATTGGATGAAACCGAAGTTCCGAGGGAAGATGATGATGAATTAAAGCAGACATTGATTACTGCAGTGTCCATTGGAAGAGAATTAGTAGTGGTACTGAAGAACATGTTGGTCCTAGGTTGGTTAGGTGTTGCTGTTTTAGTTTGTATTTTGGTTGTTCTTATGATGAAGTGAAGAAAAAAATTGAAAGACTGATGTAATGTGTTGCTTATTGACTAATGGAACAGTGATGTGAATTAAATGTTATCCCAGTGGTTTTTGTGTTTGTGCTTTCAGTGGGACTAAATCTGTATATGTCTCTTGATTTCAGTGGTTTATGTTTGAATTGTAAAAAAATATGGTTAGTAATCACTAGGGTTCAAGATAGAAAATGTGGTTACAAACATGATCCATACAGTCTAGCAAGCACCTGGGTTTCAGTTTATTATGGCAAGCACATTGTTGACAGAAGCAAAGAGATAATTGACATGAAAAGAAGTGGCCACTTCATTGCATGATAATACCAGGGTTCAACTTCAACACATAATCAGTACCACAGCTTACATAATTAGTACCATAGCTTACATAAAAGAACCACAACTGTGGAGGAAAAGTATTGGCATGTTGGCCTATCTGTTCTATCCAAAAGGGCATAGTTTTTGGCATGACATGTGCATTGTTCAAATTCAATATATGGCAATACCAAGGATAAGTGCTATCTAAACCAGAAGTATCCTATCTGTTATGAACAAAATGTGCAAAATGTGCATAGTTGCCAGCAGGTGCATCCTTCTTCTTTGCATCACTGGTTGCCTAGTCAAGTCCTCTTCTTCTTCCTTGAAGCAACACCTTCTTCTTGCTCAGTGAGATCTGCCTTCTTCTTTGTAGTACTTCATGCCTTCTTCTTTGTCTTGTAATCTTTGCTCTTCCTTCTTTGGTTGCAGTGGTCAGAACAACAGGTCTTGTGGAAGGTTGGTTTTGCTGAATGAAAGCAGAATCTGGCAATGGACCTTGCTGTTGAGTGATCTGACTGGGCTGTGAAGACTGCAAACAAACCAAAATTAGATTTATAGGTAGAGTTAATTCAGTACATGTGCAGTTGTAGGAAATACATAGATGAAAAGAAGTGCACCTCTGCCATTATCACACTGAGCATGTTGTCATTAACCTCATTTAGCAATCCAGTACTTGTTCCAGGTTGTGTGCCCATCATTTCCTGCAAGATAATATGGTTAGTAATCAGCAAATTTTGTTTCACATTTGTGACAGAACAAATCTTCACCTGAGTTATACTGGGCACTTGACTTCCTGGAGCTACATCCTTCTTCTTTCTGATCTGTATCTTGGGCTTGATCCCTTTCTTCCTCATTGGACAACCCTTTTTGTTGTGATTTGGCTCATGGCAGTAACTGCAATGGATGATTACACCATGCTTGTTGAGTTTTAGGCCATTTTTGCCTTGCACTTCTGTAGGGTGCTTCCTTCTTGTTTTCTTGGGTCTGCCAACTTTCTTCTCATACACTGGAGGCAGAACTTGTGGCCCATTCATCTTCTCCCAGTTGGCCCTGTCACTGCATGGCATGATGTTGTTGGCATATACACTCTTGAAAGCCTCAATTGAGTAGCAGAATGGCAGAAAGTCTTGTTCAGACAGCCTCTCCTCTCTAATGCAATCTATGGCATGACAACAGGGAATACCAGTAAGGTCCCATCTTCTGCAATCACAGTGCTTGCTGATGACATCTACAATATATGAGGATTGCCTTTCTTGGACTTGGAATATCCCCTTACCAGCAGGCAAAACATAACAAATGTTAACATGCTCTGCATTCTTCAGTAATTTCTTACCAATTTTAGGACAGAATGGCCCTTCCCATTTCTCTGCTTCCTTCTGCTTGTTATAAAACCTACTCATCAACTGCCCTTTGATCTTCTCCAACATGGACAGAATTGGAAGCTCTCTAGCCTCTAGGATGTACTCCCTCCATTCCAAATTGATCTACATATAGTTTTTTTTAGGTTATTCCTAAATGATCTATATATTTGTGTTCATTCATTAAGTCTATTCTTTATTTGTGCATTGGAGTAAATGGACATTGATGCATGCATCCATGCACACAAGTATTTATAACCCACATGCAATATCTTGTTTTGCTATTGGCTAGGAAATAGTGGGGATGGTGCATGCATTGAGTTTGTTGCTAGAGTAAATATAGTATGAGAGAGTTATTAGATTTTCTTGGTCTTGGTGTACCTATGAAATATGTAGATCAATTTGGAATGGAGGGAGTACTTGTTGAACACTTCACAACTATTGTTTAGTAGTATGTCACACTTTGGGAATTCACTAAAAAAAAGCTCTAACCCAAGTATTTGGTGACATCTCTCCTAACTAGTTATAGGCATCCTCATTTAGGTCCTTCATCATTTCCATGTTAGCATTCCACTCTAACACTGAACTAGACCTAGCACATGCCCAAAGTTGGTTTTTCAAGTTCTCACCTTTGAATTGCATCTGAAAATTCTGATATAAATGCCTTACACAGAATCTATGCTCAGATTCAGAGAAAACTTGTTAAACTGCTAGTATGAGACCCTACAAACAGCAATAAGTAAGACTAATAAGGAATAGCTATGAAGTAAAGAGTAAACAAAATTATTCACAAGCACTGTCCTATAACCATACCTTCTGTTTGTCTTTCATGATGGTCCAAGGGTAAGTATTTACAATACCAAGGTCATCCTTCAATGTCTGCAGGAACCAGCACCATATGTTATAAGATTCAACCTCCACAGCAGCCATTGCAATTGAGAAAATACAATCATTGGGATCAACACCTACAGCTGTCAGCAATTGACCCCCAAACTTAGTCTTGATGTGGCAACAATCCAAGCAAATGACAGGTCTGCAGCCACTGAGAAATCCTCTTTTGCATGAATCCAGTGAGAAATATAGTGTGCTAAACTTGCTGTCATCTAGACTGAGATAAAATGAGCTCCTGGGGTTTGACTTCCTAAGTTATATTGCCCAACTTCATCACCATATATTTCCTTCAGGGGTAGCCTTCTAGCTCTTGCAAGCTTGCTTCTTGATGGAGTCAAATTCCAATCCTTCTGCATTGTCATTGAAAAGCTACTAAGAGTCACCTTTGAGTCTGCCCTGAAAGTGTCAACATATTTCTCTACTAGCCAGTTAGCAGTGCACCTTTGCAGAACCCACTCTTTTTTGCACTTGTGTTGTGCCACATATGTCTTCACAACAAAGGACTTCACTCTACTGTTCATATATGCATACAAATTCCAAGGGCACCCTTCTGCACAGTGTGCCCTTATCCTTCCCCTGTCATTTCTAGGCAATTTGATATCAACTCTGTTCTTCAGACTATATTTTGTGATTGTCTTCCTAATCACTTCAACAGAAGGGAATACCATTCCATCCTTGAACACTGGATTGTTGATGTCCTCTAGATTGAAAGACTTAAACCTCAGAGTTATATCACCTTCATCATCTGAATTGTCTGGCAACTGCAATCCTTCATCATCTAATGAAACTTGCTCAGTGCAATCTTCTGTACTAACTTGTTTACCCTTCAACTTACTTCCTGTTGCCTTCTTATGACTGAATCTTTTCTTTCCTAAACATATGTCTACAACACCACCATCAACATTGTCCTCAAACAAGTCATCATCATCATCTTCCTACTCATAGTCACTGTCCACAAAGTCTGAATCAGCTGAGCTATCATCACTGTCCTCAAACAAATCAAATTCTTCAACTTCCTCTTCTTCAATTCCTTTTGATTTTTGATTCACCTTAGCAGTTCTAAAACCTGCAGTATGTTCATCAGTTGACAAATTTGGTTCCTGATGATCATCTCTAGTAGGGCTAAAAACTTCAGAGAGCTCAGCTGCCGGTGTCAAAAGGAGATCTTCATGGATTCGGCCTGATACATGGTCAGTGTGATCCAAATATATGACAAAGTTCTTAATCTTGTTACACACTGAATTCATTACATTAATTTCCACCCCACTGTCAACAATCCTCAAACCATCAACTAGTGTCTTCCCTGGCAGCAACCAGTACACCTTTAAACTTGGTCCTGAATCATAACCTAGCATAGCTATGAAATCTGGAAGGTGCAATACCCTACCCCACTCCCGAGAGTCCTCATTGTCAAACCAATCCACTTTTCCATCAATATAAGTCCGATTTACTCCCAGACCACAGAAAAATCCACCATGGTGAAACTCAAGAGATAAATACTTTGAACCAGGGCCTACGACCACAGAAAACACACAACCCGATCAAGAAACAACTAAACCTAGATTTTTCACCTAGCGCACATATCAATATCATGTCACATGGCATAAAAAACCAATCTTCACTGCTTAAACTCAACGGAATCATCACAAAGATAAATAGAGATGAGGTGGGTGGGTTGGGTTGTACTCACGATACACAGGCGCTTGTTTTCCTTCTCCGCGGAAGGTCAGGTCCATCGCCATGCTCGCCGAGGTTGGGGCCGTCATGAGCCGGCCCTCACGGAGCCCTGCGGCGCGCCTCCTCTCGCGGAGCCCCGCTGCGCCGATGATCGCCGTGCTCTCCGAGGTCACTACGGTCGTGATCGCCCTACTCTCCTCTCTCCCTTGAAAGCAAGCCGATTTGGGAGATTGAGAGGGAGCAAGCCGATTTGGGGATTTCAGTGGGATTTCGCCTGCTACAGTGCATGGAGGGGGGAAATGTAAAATTTTTGACGGCATCGATGCGGAGGGGGCCGAGTGCAGAAGCAATGCCCACGTGTCGCACCACGTTGGCGGTCAGACGCGGTAAATCCCCGATTGGACCCGCCCTGGTACATTAAACCAAGATTACGGACCTAAACGTGCAATTTTCAAGTTTACGGACTAAACTGACACCACCCCACAAGTTTAAGGACCGGCCGTGTACTTTACTTGTATAAAAAATACAAGGCACCAATAGCACATAATGGAAATACCATAGCAACCAAGTAGATTAATGGATAATGTCATATGACCATTGCATCATTGACCATTGCCCGAACTACCATCATCTTACTGAAAAAAAAAGACAGATGCATTAGATGACAAGGGTTTTAAGCATGGTGTTGGTGGTTGGAAACTAGGGTTTTAGGCAGGAATTTCTTGCGGGGGCGGGAGAGTTATACAAGGTGGAAGAGGAGCGGGGTTGTGGTCGAGGTGGCCAGCGGAAGGAGATTGGAAGCGGCAGAATATTGCGATGGGGAATTTTGGAGCAATTGGATTTCTTTGACATATATATATTGGATGTATACTCAATTTGAATCTTGGAGCCCATACTCCATGTAGCACCAGTTAATTTACCTATATATATATATATATATATATATATATATATATATATATATATATATATATATATATATATATATATATATATATATATATATATATATATATATATATAGTAAATTTGTTTGGTGCTCCATGGTGCCCGGGCACCATTGTTGAAATTGAGTATATACCCAATTCAAATGAGCATGAAACTTTTTCAATTATTTAGGTATTAATATTAACTACTTTACTAACTAGTTGAAAGCAAGTTTGAACTGAATTTGAACTTGTTTTTGTTAGATTTTGATTCTAGGTATATAGCATCCATACATATAATTAGTTAGGTATGTAATCATGGATTGTGAAATAAAGTTAAATTTGAGTTGTTTTGTTGATAGGTATAGGTATGAATCGAATTCTTTTAACTAGGTATATACTCACAATTTGAAAATTTTGAAAAATTTGAGTGATTTTGTGCATTTGAAACCATGGGGCCCGGGCACCATGGTGCCCCATATGAGTGTCATATATATATATATATATATATATATATATATATATATATATATATATATATATATAGAGAGAGAGAGAGAGAGAGAGTAGATCTATTATACACCCCTCCCTTAGAATAACTATTCTACACCCCCACCCACCACCCAGGCACATCCCTCCCTCCCTCCCTCCAAATCACGCGCGACCCACCTCCCTCTCCCGATCACACGCCTCCCTCTCTCTCCCGGCACATCCCTCCCTCCCTCCCTCCAAATCACGCGCGACCCACCTCCCTCTCCCGATCACACGCCTCCCTCTCTCTCCCGGCGCGCGCGATCTCTCTTTTTCTCTCTCGATTCGATCTCTCTCTCTCTCTCGGCCCCTCCCGATCTCTCTCTCTCTCTCGGCGCCCCCTCCCCCTCCCGATTTCTCTCTCTCGGCGCCCCCTCCCCCTCCCGATTTCTCTCTCTCTCTCTCTCTCTCGATTCTCTCCCGATTTCTCTCTCTCGGCGCTATTCTCTTAGAAAAGATAAAAAATTGATGAAATCAAGATTTGAACCCATGATCTCATAGTTCATGGCAAACTCTCCTAACCAATTCACCATATGATGTTTGCATACTTTGTATGTTTGTAAAAAATTATGTGAAAACAAATTAGTTATGTTACTGTAAGAATCATACATTGATACTATGATTTCGTAGTAACATTATCCCAAAAGGGTAGTAACATGATACGTTATTGCACAATTTATAGGTTGTTACTACAAAATTTATAGATTGTTACTGACTCTTTTGGCAGTAACAACATGATGAAATTTGCAGTAACAGAGAACATGCACAGTAACAGTGACACTATTGTACTAATGTTTGTTAGAGATAAAATATTTTAAATCTCAATCTTTAGATAGCAGCAACGTACACGTCATGTCTTATTTTTATAACCCGTTTGCATCATGACGTTCGTAAGAAAAGTGCTTAATGAAACTAGAACCATCATAACTATTTTTTCACGTCGTTACTGCGGAAACACGTTGGCCGTCTAGTTACTACACCTTTCTAGTTAGACGAGGACAAAAACGAGGTAAATCTCAATCTTTAGAGAGCAATATCTCTCACATCAAATCTTGTTTTTCCAATCCGTTTGCACCATGAAGTTCATAAAAAAACGCTTAACGAAACTAGATCCATCATGACTACTTTTTGACGTTGTTACTGCGATAATATTGTCTTGTTACTGCACGATGACCGTTCTGTTACTGCACGATTCCTGCAAGACGAGAGCAGCAAAGTGGTGGGTGGGGGAAGGAGTGGTGGGCGGGTTTGACCGGCGGGAGGACGCTTTGACCGAGGTGGGAGGGGGGTTTTGGGCCCAAGGGAGGGTGGGGGAGGTGGGTTTGACCCATGGGAGGGGGGTATAGAATAGTTATTCTAGGGGAGGGGTGTAGAATAGATTCACTATATATATATATATATATATATATATATATATATATATATATATATATATAGGTAGGTAGTTTCACGAGCACGAGAGGGAGAGGAGAAGCACGGGAGCCGCGCGGGAGGGAAGGGAGCAGAAGCACGAGAGCCGGAGGGAGAGATTGCGCCATCGGAAGAGGAATCGAGGAGCGGCGGCGATCGAGAGGAAGGGGATTGGGAGGGGAGGGCGATGTGGAGGGGTAGCGTGATCCGCTATGGTTGCGCGGGCCCCATAATGTGTGTTTTTAATCACCGGGAGCAGCTGCAAGCGAGCGATACCGACTAAAAAAATCACTATCGCCGGGCTACAAATTAGTCAGTCGTTTTCTTCTCTATCTTCTCTTCTCTCCCCTCCATATAGGAATATGATGATGTGGCATAGTTTTGCAGCTCGCTGAGTCAGTTTATTGTACCTGCTCTGATAATAAGTACTTACGATAGCATTCGTGTGCGCAACGGACGTCCAAGCCTACGTGGGAGACAACTGCACCCGATCTAGAGCCCAATATCAAATGAAAGAACCACGGATCGTACACCAAATCCAAAGCTAAATATCAAACACCCATCTCACTAACTTGTATTAAAACTACCAATCTATCTCTATGCGTGTAATGATGCCGCAAGTCTCTTAGGGTACCTGTAATATCGATTTTGTTAGAGCAGTCTATTAAAGTCGAACAAAATTTTGGTTCGATTACCATGAGTAAAAAAAATCTCATTCTCACCTCTCATCGTTCTCCTCTTATGTGATGCGGAAACCAAACAATTATTTTTTTTAAGTTGCACAGTTCGACTTCTAGCTATGCGTGCACGTATACTTTTCTATACATGCACATACAAAGTTTAAACTAAATTGTTAAATGGTTATTTCTCCTAAATTACTTAATCCGATTGTACCGATATACTTGTTAAAGTTAAATAAAATTATATCTTTACAATAAGATCTCAAACTACTATATTTGGATAAAAAGTATAAAAGATAGAGCAATGTTGCACTGCTTATAAATAAAATGTTTCACCGCATATAAAAATGTTCAAATTCACTTCATACATTACTAAAGAGATGCAATATTAAAAATATATACATATAGTGCGTAAAGACCAACAACCACCACATAAAACATTAAATTCCATGAGTAAAACAAACAGTAAAATTCTATGAAACATACAATATGCATATAAATACATAATTTTAGTAAAATATTTTTATATCATGTACAGAACACAAGTTACTTGCTAAAACATCAAAAACACCACGTGCAACAATTTGCTAATGAACTATTAAAACATCAAAGAAACAATTATCGAAACATGAAAATAAGAACAAGTGCAACATTTAAAAAAGTTATTTAAGAAAACTAAAAGAATTCATCAAAATATAACAGTGTAATCGAATCTAGGTTGGATTGTAATCGAATCTAGGTTGGATATATAACTTAGGTGAAAAAATTCAAAAATTATTTGGAATCCGTTGGCCCACTAGCTGATACTCCCTCCATCCCATAATAAGCGCAGTTATGGGTTTCAGTGTCCAAATTTGATCATCCGTCTTATTTTAATATTTTTATGATTAGTATTTTTGTTGTTATTAGATGATAAAATATGAATAGTACTTCCTCCTCCCACAATACTTGTCTTTCTAGCATTCAAAAATTGTAGTTGTCACTTTGAAATATTACTTGTCATATCAACCACTTGATCCAATTCAAATTTCTCCCCATTATACCCCCAACTAGGGGTGGACAAAAAGCTCGAAACTCGTGGCTCGAATCAGCTCATAGCAAGCTCGGCTCGGATCGATTCGAACTCGTAGTCTTAATGAGTCGAGTTGAGCTAGAATTTTAGCTCGTGAGCTTAACGAGCTAGCTCGCGAGCTGCTCATTTAGTTCGTTAGTATAAAATATCACCATATCTTTATAAACTTAGTGT